>NC_141691.1:1596472417-1597129917 GCF_964263255.1 Lissotriton vulgaris
CACAGCCCCCAATGTAAATATGACTGTGGTCATATTTACATTGGGTCAGTGGCAGTACCACTGAATCACTTGGGGCCTTATTACGAGTTACAACCTACTCACGCAGGCGGCCCGACCACTGACACCCCTGCCCACTCTATTAGGAGTGTGACGATTGGACCGCCACAGGACCGCCGCCACTGCCAGGATCCTGCAGCAGTGGCGGTGTGGATTGAAGGCCGAATCCGTGGCAGTGCCAATGCCGGCACCGCTGAGCTAATTATGACCTCCTTCCGACCAAACATTTCATGGCAGTGAGCGGAAAGGGGCTTCCAACAGAGCCCCCGGCCAAATATACCCATGCGAGTGGGAGCAAGGGGGCACAAGATCTACGCCGCCGCAAGTCCATGCTCCTGCGTACACTGTATGGCATGCATGATATGGGGCATACCACACAGTGCACATGACTTGGCAGCGGTCCAAAGGCGGAGGCATGACTGCTGGCTGTAATCATCAGCCAAAGCATGCTGCCGCCATGGGACTGCCGTCGCACTGCCTACCGCCCTAGATACTACTCAGAATCCATCGGGTGGGTGCACCACAAGCTTGGCAGTCCTCTTGTGGTCGCAGAGGTGGCGGTCCTACAGTAGGACTGCCAAACTCATTATCAGGCCCTTGGTGTAGCAGCTTTCTGACTTATGGTTATCTATCATGCACTGCATCATAAGGCGTGGGTTTTCCAGCAACTGTGGTGCCTTGTGGTGCAAGAGCCTGAGGCAGTGCAGGGATGCCAAATGGCCAATTGGATCCTAGTCTATTGGTGTCCAGTTTTCGATTATTAGATGTTCTACTAGTGTTTTTATTTGATTTTGTGTATGCCATCATTATTGACCATTTGGCTCTTTTTGACCACTTGTTTCATATGTGTTGAAATATCCTACAAACCGTGGCTGTGCTGGACTAAAGAGTTGTCTCTGTTAGTTTCAGGGTGGAGCTCACTAGCAGCTACAGTGAGATTTAGTGGCATCAAAACATTCTGATGCTCAGTGACCTCACTGACTTCACCATCACGCTGTCCCTAGCAGTGGTCTGTACTTAGATCTTAAGGCATGGTCAGTTGACCATGCTCTGACTTATAGGGTTGTCTCCTCCCCGCAGTGTCCTGCAACTTGATCTACTCAGAGGCATTCTTGCAATTTAGGGACACAAATACCAGCTCAGCCACCTGGCTGCAGCAACTTTCAGTTTATGGCCAGCAAGTATGCCGACTGGCATTGGGACTGCCAGTCCAATCAGCGTGCCTTGGGTGTGAACACCAGTGTCACTGTAGGTTGCATTGCGAGGGCGAGATTGGCAGTTCAGCCTTGCCACAGTTCTGGGAGGTGGCATCTATCGAGGTATTTGAGATTGAGCAGCCCTGACTCAGACTTGGAAGGCCAATAATATCAAATAATATTCAATGTCCGCATTTTAATCGCACATTGCTGTACAGTGTAATTATTTACCCGGTGCCCTTTTTGACTTTATTCTGTATTTGACTTTGGTCTGTTTTTATGTGTTGATATATGCGATCAACTCTGATGTTATGAAATTGGGTTGGGATTCATTTTAACATCGCAACCGAATAAATTAACAATTGAATTGTGTGGGTGTTTTTTCTTAGGTAAGAAATATCACTCATTCTTTTCCTAAGACTGCTTGCACTGTATTTGCAAAGACGCATAGAATGATGGATCATGTCAGGTAACAACAATACGCCCGCAGAAGGCAATGTGTAGTTGCCAACACAGGGAAAAGTGCACAAATGAAATACGATGTCAAGTACAAACTCATAAATAACACTTAATGCAAAACAGAAAAAACTCAAAGCAAGGCAAAATCACAGTAAATATTAAACCAGCCATCCAAACACGACTGTATGATTAACGGGCAAACAGTGCATACTTTTCAAATGTGAACCTTTCTTGTCTCTATTTTCCAACAAAAAATATAAATTATGTGTGATTTTACAAATCGGGTCTGCCTGTGAAAAACAACGAAATGATGAAGCAAGCAGAATCTCTTCTCTTCTCTGTGTGCTGAAAGCCTTATACTCTGCAGGTAGTCCGCATTCTGCGCCAAAAATATAATCTGAAAGAATAACTCGATCGAGAGCCTCATCCCCATCATTGATCGATTTGATAAGGGAGTAAAAACAGCTCAAGCATTGTGTGCATATACTTCATCTTTGATGATAGTTCGGCTTCGAGAGTGTTAGACCTGTCTGCCCTGTGAGAAGCCCTTCTACTAATTATTTATTTTGTACCCTTTTTGCCCCTCAAAACCTTTTCAATCTTTTTGTGTCCACTGGAATTTTTGTGGTGTTGGCAGGGGTTAGATGCTCTTTTGCCCTCATAGTTTTTACCTGAGGCCTAGGTGCCTTCCCTGACTAGAAGTGAGGGTTACACAAAATGGTGGTTTTCAACTGCCATAACTGCCAACCTCTGAGAAAGCCCCATAGGATAACATAGAGACCTTCCGGAACCTTCTGGACCCTACTGGACCCTGGGGGGTCAGTCTATAAAAGGGCAGGGGCCAGGTATCAATTTTGTGCAGTCCAGTGAGCTTGAGGAGAGAGGCAGTGGTGTGGGGAGGTGGACGCTCAAGAAGTAGTTAGTTTGTCAGAGAGATAGACAGCCTCTTCGTGAAGACGTTCCCCCTCTAGCCCCTGACAAAACCCTCTTGTTAGACTTTGTCATCTGAGGGAATCGGCCCGGCAACTGCTGTTGGCCCCTTGAGACCCTCTGACCCCTGCTTTCCTAGCTGCTGACTGGGGAAAAAAAACCCTCGCTAGATCACCTTACCGGTTGCTCAGAGGAAAAGACCGGAGCGAGTTGTGGCGCCCTGCGCTGACCGAGGAGCCTCTGGAGCGGAGGCGTGTGTCTGTGAAGGCGGTGCCGGGCTCGGCGCATGAGCAAGGGAGCACTGATCCTCGCGCAAGCTCAGTAGTGCGGCCATCCGTGGTGTGATCCGGAGAAGCGCTGAGCTCCGCGCAGGCCCAGGAGCAGTAAGCGGTTAACAGCGCGTGTGAGGCGGCGCTTGGCAGAGACGCTGCTCTCCCGCGCCTGTGCAGTGGCGCGAACGACGAGGGAGCGGCGAAAACAGCGCGGGTGACTGGATCACCTGCAGCCCCAGACCGGCCTCCCCTCGGTGCTGGCGTGAGTGCGCTGGACCCGTTGTCTGTGGGAGGAGCCACCGGGAGAAGAGAGCTGGAGGTCTGTTCCCGCAACCTGCTCAGAACAGCCCCAAGTAAGGTGGAGGAAGGGGGGAGATTGACGAGTGACTGGGGAATCAACCGAGAGGCCAGAAAGGAGTTCTCTCACGCCCGTGATCCCGGGAGTAACTGGAGGAGCTCTCTCACGCCCCCTGATTCCTTGAACACCTTTAAGACTAGCCCTGACAGAGTGGAGGAAGACTGTGTTGGAAAGTCTTCTGGGTTAGAAGTACAGAGGAATAAGTGTAGCAGGGAGACACCCCGGTTCTGGAGAAGTGAACTGAGATACTGGGGCTAATAAAGCTGTGGGTTGAGGTATAAAGTGGGATTCTCTTACAGAGGCGGAGGGGAAGAAGAATCTGCGACTTCACCCTGTGCTAACATATGAACAAGTTATAACGGAGCTGATTATAGTATTGCATCTGACAACTGAAAACTTGGGGTTACTCACCTATTGTGAGAAAGGTGTCACACAGTGGTTAGAAAGGTAACATCCCAGGGTCCTATGGCCTGGAAATTCCCATAGTAGTAGACTGGAGTGGGTTAAGTTTTAATGATTGGGATTGTTCTTTTGTGTAACCAGAAAACCTCTTCTTGTGTGGGCAATCTATTGCTGTAGGAGGTGCTAAATCTGAACGTTAAGAAAGTGCATCCTAGATCAATTCACTGTAAAAAGATCATTAAGCTACTAAACTGAGTTCTACTGATGTTACAGGATATGCGTGAGAAGAACGGGTAAAATTGTACAGTGTATTAATTTGTTAAACTACGGAGAAGAGAGAAAAGCTACCAAAGTATTTTTATATAACAGCTCATATTTTTTAAAATTGGTGTAGTGTCCTTATTTCTTTTAAGTGGTAGGATGTCTTGTTACTGAAGGGTGTGACGCAAACTTAGCACATGTACCTTGGAGTTAGGCCTGCCCACTTAGTGCCAAGCAACCCTATGTGACTGGGGGGTTCCCTAGGTCCAACAGAGAACAACTCTTTATTGCAGTGGTTTTTAAAAAGTGAGGAAGTTGTTTATAACTTCTAGGACAACTGGCATGGACTCCCTTCTAACCAGAGCGGAGATTAAACAAATGCTGTGCAGGTAAACAGTGTGCAGTGATGCGCTCGAGTATCGAATGTTGTGCCTATTCTTACTCACTGGTTGTCTTAACCCTCCCGTTGATGGGGCCCAGAATGTCCTGATGACGTTTTAGGGTACCACATTTACCACAAACAGGTTGGTGCAGGGTGTATTGTTAACTGCCTCTGCTCCAGGGAACACCATGCTTGGTGTCTCTGACTTCATGTGCTCCGGCCCTTTTCATGTTCTGCTCACCTTCCCCACTCAGTGACTGTACAAGGATTTTTCTAAAATAAATCTGTGCTTCTCAATTTTGCTCCTGCTTATGTTTACTCGAACCTCCACATTTTTGGGGATCTTTTCCTCCGAGTCCTTTTTTATTGTATCCTAGTTGCTTGTTCCATCACTTGAACCTCAGCGTGACTGTTCTCTCACCTTTATTGGATTCTGTTCCTGCGGTGCCTTTTATCTCTAAGCACCATTCTTCTCAAGGAGGCTGTTAAGCCACTGTGAAGGGTTCAAAGCTGTTCTTCCGCTATAGTTTGCAGCATGCATTCGGGGGACTTACCAGCTGTCTAATGGTTCACTTTATGTTCTTTTCACAGAATACTTAATACTTACTCGGGTTACTGGAATGCAGTAAATACGGTTTGTGCCACCAACTCCCTTCACAAGATTAAAGAGAAGCTCATGTTGTATGTAACTTTATATAAATAGTGCACATTGAAATAGTCATTTCTAATGCACTTCGTGGACGTGAAACCTTAATCGAGAGCTTCCCATGCATTTTTATGACATCTGTTTTCTATATTAAAGGAAGCTCCACCATCATTGGCTATTAAACCAAGAATCTTTCTTGTCAAAGTAGGAACCTCTGGTTATATGATGAAGCAGCATGGAGTTCAGTTTCACTTTCCCATAGAGGATGCTCATTAACTTTGTGTGAGATTCCGCCCGCTAGTGGGACAGATAGGTCTGCTGCAACAAGATTACTTTGTTGTACCTCAGTCAGCCCAGACCTATAAAACCGCAAGCTGGACATGCCATTCAATGGAGCATAACTGTTTGGACACCATGTGGTGACGCCTTCTACATCCTAAGGTAGAAACCGAAATGGGCATTTGGCTAAGTGCTTTACAGGCCTGCAGATGGCCCTTTTTGAGTGTTTGAGAGGACACAGCAAAGAACCCTTTCAGAACTACTGCCAGACATATGAACCATAAAAACATCAATGCTCCTATTAAAGAAGCTGAATCCATCCCCTTTCTGTATCCCATGTGCACATCCAGGTCACTACAAATGTTTTGTAGCAACACCAAAAAGAGAGAAGGTGGTCAATTAAGCACAGGGCCTTATACGGCAGTGGCTCTCTAGTAGCACCAGATGCCTCTTACCAAGTTCCTATACATACAGGAGGTAGAATCATTGCCTTCCTAACAGAGTAGTCCTCCATAACTTTGGACAAATCAGTTCTGCACATAATCTGTTACAGACATTCCATAGAGACAGACATTCCATGGAGTTTATGGGAAGGCCACCTTCTGCACCATCAAGGAGGGAAAAGAGCAAACGATTATTTCCATCCATGTTACGGAAAGGGGCCCTTGAGCACTTTGCCAAATTCAAGCACAAAAAGGTTTTCTACCTGAGGTTCTACATCCTAAAGAAGAAATCAATAACTTGGTGGTCCATATTAGATCTTTATACCTAATGAAATTCCTCCAGAAGCAGTTAGTGTGCTCAAAATATTGAAAAGACCATTGAAGATTTGTCAGAACGGAAGGAAATTATTGGATTTGCCTGGCTCGTGACCTGGATGAGTGCCTGCAGATGTGACATTGGGTAAAGCAGAGAAGTGTCTGAGGATGTAAGCAGTGTGAGTGTTCTGGTGGCTTCCACATAGATGTTAAAATAGTGAGAGCATGCAAGTGAGCTGCTGGTAGGGCGTTTTGGCAGGAATCCAGTCTTGCATGCCCAGCATGGGGGGGGGATACAGTAAGGAATACCTCCTTCTGGATAGCTCAGGAGGTGTCAGGTTACCCTCACAACCCAAGGGCAAGACATTGACAGTGACTTGGAAAGCTAACTCCATGCCACTGACAGTCCATCTTCAAATGCACAGGGAAGCCTGGACCCAATGATTCCTCAGTGGAAATGAGTGACCATGAATATCTGATAAAAACAGGTTAGTGTTAGATTCCTTACTTTAGAATATCCCCAGGCATCAGACTGGATCCAGAAAGTTTTGCGTAGTAGTACCCCTGCGCATCGGTAGGCGTCGTCTGCGGCTCCGCATCCATCGTCAGCGTCGTTGGCGCCGGGATGACGTCGTCGGAGTACTTAGACGCCACCCTTGTGCGCTGACGTCAGTTCTTCTTTTTTCCACGCCAGAAAGTGCAGATCCGGAAAAAGCAGTACTCCTTAGTCCCTTTTTGACTAACTTTTTCGATCTTTTTGATCCTGTTTCGAGTCGTAAGACTAACGGTGCTGGTAGGGATGCCTGGGTTCAAGCCCTGTGCCGATTGCAACCGACTGATGTCGGTTACCGACCCCCTTCGCCGGTGCCTGTATTGCCTTTGGGCCGACCATGACGACAAGTCGTGCCCCGACTGCCGGGCCTTGACGTCGAAGGCTAGGCAGGAGTGGTTCCGTAAGCGCCTCGAGCTCCGGCAGTTGGCCCGCGCCGTTCACGTTCCAGGCAAAGGAGGAGGTCGAAGGAATGATCGCGGGGCCACAATCATTGAAGCTCAGCGAGTCGACACCATTCGTCGGGCTCCAAGTCCTCAGGTAAGAGGCACAAGAAGTCGAAGAGATGACATCTCTCTTCCGACTCTCCCCCGGCGCTCGAGCGATGCAGCCGGGGGTTCGGACGACCCCGCCCACGCGGCTCCATTGGAGCGACAGGTGCTGCAGCCAGCTTCATACCCGCCGGTCCCTTGGTTGAACGCGACGCCGGAGGAGATCGATGCCTTCCTCATGGCCATGAGGTCGCTCTCTCCTCCTTCGGGTCCCGCTGTGGCGCCTTCGGCCCCCGCGGCCCCGACTGGGAGCCCAAGCAGGCCAGGTGCTTCGGCCCCGGCGCCGTCGACGACTCCGGTCCCGACGCCGCAGGGCCCCACCGGATCCGGGTCACCGCTGGTTGACCTTACGACCCCTCTGCCGGCGCCGACCCCCAGGGTGTCGCCCCCAATGCCGTCCCAGGACGACGTCGTCCCTGGTCCCTCCCTCGGTCCGGATCCGGCATTGAACCGGCGTCGCTCGACGCCTCATTCGACGCAGAGAGAAGAGCAGTTCTTCTATGATCCGGCCTCATCCTTTGAACCTGACTATCAGGAGATGGGTGGCGAGGGGGATTGGGAGGGGTCTGAGGACCCTCTGGCACGAGAGTGCCAGTCATTTCAGGACTGGGCAGTGGATCTAGGGAAGGCCAGTGGTTTGGACACTTTGCCCAACACTGGCTTTGTCTCCACTCCTACCATGGCTACGGAGGAGGGGGCTGCTTACAGCGTGGTGCTGACGAGGGCGGCCAAGACCTTGCGTCTTGAGCTCCCCATCACGGCTGTGAGTACTAACCTCCTCACCAAGATCCTTAAACTGCAGGCAAGCTCTTCGGAGCCTCTACTGCCATTTAATGAGGCCTTTACTGATATTCTGTTGGGCACTTGGTCCAGGCCCGCTACAGGTCCCCCTGTAGATCAGAACGTGGCTAGCCCCACCGCCCGGCACCGGGCGACCCTAGCTTCCTGTCCACCCACCCCACCCTGAGAGCCTGGTTATCCAGGCCTCTAACTCCCAGTCTGCATTCCCGACTGCACCACCTGATCCATTGGGAATCCAAAAGGTATGAGCAGTTCAGTAAGAAGCTGTTCTCACTTAGTCTGGGGTTGCGGTCGGTCAACACCGATTTCCTTTTGGGACGTTATACCCACTCTCGGTGGGACACGGTCGCGGACGTGCTGCCAGCTTGCCCGGAGGAGGCCCGGGTCAAACTCGCCCAAGCCCTTGCAGAAGGGCAAGATGCAGCACGGTACTCTATCCGATGTGGGCTGGATACCATGGACTCGCTGGGCAGGGCGATATCCACAACGGTAGAGGTTCGCCACCACGCCTGGCTGAGGTCCGCCAACTTTTCGGCTGATGCCCCGAATTCCCTCATGGACATGCCGTTTGATGGCCGTCGCCTTTTTGGTGACAAGAACTCCTGGGCTACGGCCAGCAACCTTCTGCCTTTAGCTCCTTTCGTGGCCAAGGAAAGGGCGCCCCCTCACGTCCTGCCAGCCACGGGCCGCAGACTAACATCCAGCGTGGCGGCAGACGTGGTAACCGCTGTGGCGGTGCCAGGGGTCAGTGGCGAGGCCAGTCCACATCCTCCTCCGCAGCATCCGCCTCAAAGCCTTCCTAGTCCGAGCTTTCAGGCCCATTCGACGCCAGTGGGAGGCAGGGTTCGCCATCACCTCCTCCACTGGCGCTCCATCACATCGGAAAGGTGGGTGCTGCAAATCGTCCGAAGGGGCTACTCTCTCCCCTTCGAGGCGACCCCTCCAGCCATGCCACCGCAGTACCACCGAGTGTCGGGGGATCACTTGCAACTTCTGCATGAGGAAGTCACGGCCCTCTTGGCCAAGGGGGCCATTGAGCGCGTTCCTGGGCCAGAAGTAGGGTGTGGTTGTTACTCCCACTACTTTCTGGTTCCCAAGAAGGGCAACGGCTTCCTCCGGAAAGAGAAGTTCAAGATGCTGACTTTGGCTCAGGTCTTAGCTGCCCTATACCCAGAAGACTGGATGGTAGCTTTGGACTTGCAGGACGCACATTTTCACATCCCCGTCCTGCCGGCCCACCGGCGTTACCTGCGGTTCACGGTAGGCCTTGAGCACTTCCAGTTTACTGTGCTCCCCTTCGGCCTTACCAGTGCCCCTCGGGTGTTCACGAAAGTGATGGCGGTGGTCACAGCCCATCTGCGCAGATTAGGGGTGTCAGTCTTCACCTATCTCGACGACTGGTTGTTGAAGGCGGGCTCGCCCCAGACAGTCGTCAGCCACCTCCAGACTATGGCTGACCTCCTGCACCTGCTAGGGTTCTCCATCAATGTGTCGAAGTCACACATGTGTCCCTCTCAGAAACTCCTCTTCATCAGAGCGATTCTGGACTCGGCGCAGTTTCGGGTTTATCCTCCCGAACAGCGGGTTCGGGATATTCAGTCTCTGATTCCGATCTTTCGGCCTTTATCCCGAGTCTTGGTCAGGTTGAAGCTGCGGCTTCTGGGGCTGATGGCCTCCTGCATCCTTCTGGTGCATCACACCAGGTGGTGGATGCAGGCTCTGCAGTTGGACCTGAAGTTTCAGTGGGTCCAGCATCAAGGCAACCTCTCCGACCACGTCCTGATCTCGGAGGGCACTGCGAGACAGTTGCAGTGGTGGCTCCCGGACCACGATTGGGTCAACGGCGGATCCCTCTCCCTACCCCAACCGGAGCACGTAGTGGTGACGGATGTGTCCCTCCTGGGCTGGGGGGGCCACATGGGAGAGGCAGAGATCAGAGGCCACTGGTCTCCGATGGAGTCCCGGCTCCATACCAACCGTATGAAGCTGCGGGCGATCCTACTTGCACTGAAGGCATTCCTTCCCTCTGTCCGGGGAAGTGTAGTGCAGGTGTTCATAGACAACACCACCGCCATGTGGTACTGCAACAAACAGGGCGGGGTGGGGTCGTCGACCCTTTGTCAGGAGGCTCTGCGCCTCTGGCAATGGGTGGTTCGACACCTGGCAGGTTCCCTGAACGCCAGGTCAGACAAAGACAGCCGCCGGTGCTTGATGGATCACGAATGGCGTCTGAACTCGGACGTGGCACAAGGCCTCTTTCAGCGATGGGGAGAGCCTTGGCTAGATCTATTCGCCACCGAAGAGAACGCACACTGTCATCAGTTCTGCGCGTTAGAATTTCCAAGGCGGCACTCGCTCGGAGACGCTTTTCGTCGCGAGTGGAGCTGCAGTCTATTGTACGCCTTTCTGCCTATACCACTTCTGCCCAGAGTGCTGAAGAAGATCAGGCGCGACCGGGCCCAAGCCATCCTTGTGGCTCCTGACTGGGCACGAAGATACTGGTATCCCGAGCTACTCAGCATGTCAGTCGATCCCCCGATTCATCTGCCTCTTCAGGAGGACCTTCTGTCGCAGCAGCAGGGGACGATCCTCCACCCGTACCTGTCCTGTCTCCACCTCCATGCGTCGCGATTGAGTGGCGACAGTTGAGGCCATTTGATTTGCCTCCTGAGGTCTGTGATGTGATTCTGGCAGCCAGGCATCCCTCCACAAAATCGGTATACGCCTGCAGGTGGAACTAATTTGTGGCATGGTGCACAGCAAAGGCTGTGGATCCCCTTTCTGCCCCCCTTTCAGAGGTTCTCCTCTTTCTTCTTTCTCTTGCCCAGCAGGGCTCTGCTCTGGGCACTATCAAGGGCTACCTCTCTGCCATTTCAGCCTTTTTAAGGCTACCTGATCAGCCTTCTCTTTTCAAGTCCCCTGTTGTAAATAGATTCTTGAAGGGCATCATTCACATGTTTCCTCCTGTTCCTTTCGCGATGCCTCAGAGGGACTTGAACCTTGTTCTTACTTATTTGATGTGCGCTCCTATCGAGCCACTTCACAATTGCCCTCTTCGTCTTCTCACTCTTAAGACTGCCTTCCTGGTTGCCATCACCTCTGCCAGAGTGAGCTCCAGGCTCTTTCTTCCAAACCTCCTTTCCTTTCTGTCCATCCGGACAAAGTTGTCTTGAGAACGCGTCCCTCTTTCCTGCCCAAGGTAGTCACAGCCTTCCACATTGGGCAGTCCATCACCTTGCCCACCTTCTTTCAGCCTCCGCATCCCTCGCAAGAGGAAGAGAGGCTCCACTGTCTGGACCCAAAACGTGCGCTCTCATTCTATCTGGACCGCACCCGCCAGTTCCGGTTGGACGACCAGCTCTTTGTTGGTAACGTGGGCGCTAAGAAGGGACGGGCGGTGCACAAACGGACCATCTCTCAGTAGGTCGTGTTGTGCATCAAGGTATGTTACTCTTTGGCTAAAAAGGAGCCTCCTGTTGGCGTGAGGGCCCATTCCACTCGGGCCAAGGCGGCTACTACTGCCCTGGGTCGGGGAGTCCCCTTGCAGGACATCTGTCAGGCAGCTACGTGGGCCTCGCTGCACACGTTCGCTAGACACTACTGCCTGGACAGCCAAGTCCGGAGAGATGGCTTTTTTGGCCGTTCTGTTCTCCAGGACTTTCTGGTGTGATCATTGGTTCGCAGACCCACCACTGGGGTTGGTATTGCTGGGGTATCTATTCTTAGGTAAGGAATCTAACACTAACCTGTTTCTTTCAGATGCAGAAGTTACTTACCTTATGTAACGATATATCTCTAATAAACAGTAGTTAATGTTAGATTCCTTACCGCCCCACCCATCCTCCCCGTTCTGCGAACCGATATCTAGGGTTAAGGTTCTTCCCTTTGAGGGCCCTATTTTCATGGCACCAGTGTCGGTTTTTATCATGGCTCTGCGTTCCTGGCGCGGAAAAGCTGTGTATAAGAACTGACGTCAGCGAGCAAGGGTGGTGTCTAAGTACTCCGACGACGTCATCCCGGCGCCAACGACGCCGACGACGGACGCGGAGCTGCAGTCGATGCCTACCGACGCGCAGGGGTACTGCTGCGCAAAACTTTCCGGATCCAGTCTGACGCCTGGGGATATTCTATGGTAAGGAATCTAACACTAACTACTGTTTCTTACAGATATATCGTTACCGAAGGTAAGTAACTTGTGCATTAGGGCACCAACTCCGGTGGATAAGACAGGGCACAAGTTTGATGCTGGTCCACCTACCAAGGGTTTGGATTTCCACCAGCTTTGCCCCAGAAAGTACAAACCATTAATTTCTTGCTTTGCGATTCTATGCATCCTTATCATGGGAAAGGTACGTCAACACTTCTAAGCAGAGTAGAAGTGTCACAGCCACTAGGAGAGGAAGATTCAACAGAGCAAATACCTCAATGCTTTGATTATTAGGGGGAAACTAGAGCCATAATGAGCAAGACTTCATATATTTTCCCTGGCTAACTGAAATATGTTTCTTACGTTTAAACCTGCCTACGTGTTGGGTTTTCTGTAGGCAGAACAATAATGACTTACAAGCTCCCTCTTTATCTGGAAAATGTCTGAATACAGACCGGAGTATGGCACCTAGCCGTCAAAGTGTGAACCTTGAATTGTGATAAAATGGTGCAAAAGTTGCTAACAGTCACAATTATGGCATAAGTTATGGATGAGTTGGAAACTTTTTACATGCCTGCATATACAAGTGTGTGAAATGTGAGCACAAAATATGTCCTACTCTATAAGCTAGGGTATGTTACTCCCTGTTAAAGCTAGCATCAGTAAGCATGGGCGAATTTTGTGAATCTCGCGTTCGGGAATTTTGCGGATTTGCGAACTCGCAATTCGCAAAATCCGTGAATTCTCGCGCATTTGCGGATTTTTTTTTTGTGTTCGCGCGGGTTTCTGCCAGTTCGCGAGGGTTTTGTACAATTTCGCAAACGCGAACTTACCTGTCGGGTCGCAAGTTTTGCGAACTTGTTGTTTCTACGTGTCCAGCCTGTTTGGGACACTCTTCTTCATCACTGCCACTCTCTGTCACCACTGCCACTCTCTGACTACTCATGCCACCCTCTGGCCCACCCATGCCACCCTCTGTTTCATCACAGCACCCTCTGGTTGTCCAGTCAGTGTACATTATTGTGGCAAAGCAAAGCACACCTTCCCTGCCTCAAGTGACCTGAATTAATTTGGGGCTGATTAATGTGTCACAGAATATTTTTTTAGCTGGCACCTGCTTCCTTAGTGCTTCCTGATTAGTGATCTTTTGCACTTGCTAAGTGCTTTCATTGTTGCAAAATTAGTTACAACACCTGCCCTGCCCCAACTGACAATAATGAATTAGGGGCTGATTAATGGATTTGAACTTCCAGCCTGGCTCCTGCTTGTCTCCCTTAGCTGTAATTCAGGACCTTTGTGGCATATGTGTAACTATTCTGAGGTTCAGAGCAGGGTCACATAATAGTTGCAAGTAGGCAACTGAACTCTAGAGGGGCCCCTCAGGAAGCACTACAGGAAATGGCTACTAATGATGAGCCTGAACTTTTGAACCTGGTAAGTAGTTTCAGTTTTGCTAAGATCGTATTTCTGCAACTTAGCGCTTATTCGCGGGGCGTGAAGTTGTACTGGGAAGCCGCGAACTCACGCGAACAGTGCGAGCAAGCCATAAAATCCGCTGCTCGCGGATTTGCGGATTTTGCGGGAGATTCGCGAATCTTGCGGATTGCGAATTTACCGAAAATCCGCAAAATCCGCGAGCGAAACGGATTTTCCGCCCATACTTAGTTCCAACATCTTACCAATTTCGGTGGATATCTACAAGGTGGGAAACCAGAGCTACATGGACATCAAGAAAAGTGGTGATTATTCATGGGTGACTATTCCTAGAGTCCTTCTGCAGAGGTAAAGAATCAAATCTATTCATGTCATTGAAGCCAGGAGGAATGCAAGTTTCCTAATTACCCTACTAGTGTTTTCTTTTAAGCGGAAGTTCCACACAACTCAGTTTTGAGTGTTGAATGTCCCTCAGGATAAAATTCCAGAATTTTCTAAACAAAAGCATGCTAAAGGCAAGTCTGTCTGCGCCCCTTCACTTTTCGGTTGCACACAGTACCAGCCATGCTTTATCCTTAAAACCTAGTGGACAGGTAAATACCTCCCTCGCTTCCGACAATACTAATTCTCCCCTTTCCATTCTTGGCATGTACAAACTGCTTACAGATGCAACCATCCCTCCTCCTAATTTAATATTGCCATCACACACTCGAATGCATCTCCATTGTATGTTGATCAGTGCACGATGGAGTAGTACATGGAACAGAAATAAATAATCTTATCATACTGGACCTCTGGAGTCTTACATCCTGATTTAGCTGTAGAATCGCTCTCAGGTTACAAGGCTCTTAATCTTCTCCCGTTTGGCAAAAGAGGCATAGACCTTGTGGCTATATTAAAAGAGATAATTTCACTCTCATGCTTCGACATAGGCTCTTTCCCAGAAGCTGAAATGCTCTGCCTCAAAATTTCTATATGCAGCTCCTTTGCCCTCACAATTATCCTGGCCTACCATCCAGCAGCGGCTGGCATAGGTACATGCAGTGAGGTGGGGTTGAGTGGGAGGGGGGTAAGTTGACAGATGGTGGAATAGGTATAATTCAATAAATAAAACCTATTCTGTCGTCTGTCGACTTCCCACCGCCTCACCGGGCTTACCTCTGCCAGCCGCCGCTGCTACTATCTACTTGGCCCAGTCACATATTTTGCAGTAATTTCATAGATTTTCTTTCACCTATCCCAATTAGGTAAGCTAATTGTATACTGTTGTGTGAATTTAATTTATTGGTTGATCAAACCCGACTTTTAGTGTCTCTCACAGCTCTTTCAAGAACATACACACCAGGTCAGTCATAAACCCGACCTCCTCTTTTCAACCCAGAACAAATTACACACTCTTCAGCGACTGCTAATCTGTTCTGACCAAGCTGTGATTTCTTGCATGTTGTGTTTCGCCTGGAATACAACACCTTACTCCACCCACCCAGCACCCCCTAAACCTACTTAATTAACATCCAAACTCCCATGGTGTAAAGTCACGGCTACCAATTACACTGCCACACTCATAAATTATTTCTAATTAGCGGAGTTCCTAGAAGAGTCAATTACCAACTACTTTATATGGGTCACCTAAGCTCTTTATTTTGTTGCATCATATAAAAGCCTAAGCAACAACAGTAAGAGACCCGCTGCTCCCTGGTTTATGGAAAATCTTAAATTAGTAAAATAGCTGAAAGGTTTTGCAAATCACATCTTGATACTTCTGGCCACACGTTACTTGAGCTAAAATATTATTTCAAGATTTTTTATAAACAGAAGCAATCCTTCTAAAACAATGTTCCTGGTGAATATGGTTCACACAGTGTTGGATATGGCCCATTCTGCAGGGTAACCCCAGATGTTTGCCTTACTCTGTTGAACTAATTTTTGTTGGCTGCTAGGACTCTGTGCAAATTTTCCCGGCTAAGCAGTAGTAAAGTGCTTGTGCTCTTCCATTAAATTATGGTAACATTGTCTTATGCCTGATTGGTACCTTTAAGTTACTTGCAAGGTCCTACTAAATGGTACTAAATGTACCCAGGACCTGTAAATTAAATGCTGCCAGAGGGCAGCAGCACTTGTGTCTCCCACTAAAGTAGCCCCTTGAAACATGTCTCAGGCCTGGCACTACAGCCTGCCGTGCAGTTTTAAACTACTGTTTGTTCCTGACAAAATATATCTTTTGCCAAGCCTAAACTCCAGGATGGCGGAGGAGGAGTTGCCCTGCCTTGATAACATTTTAAATGGCCGTGCCTGCAGCATACACAAAGGAACTTGACACAGGCCTGCCATTGCCATTGTCATCCTAGACGGGAGCCAACCCCAGGAGAAGGAAAAGAACTAACCAGAGCCAGTTTTGGGGGCACTTCAGGGAGTTCCTCCACACAGAGACTGACAACAGATATAAAAGTGGGACCTTCAGAACCTGTCATCAGAACACTTGTGGACCTGTGCAAGATTTAGAAGGACTGCTTTGCTGTCTGAATACAGAATATTGGACCTGCTTGCATTGAACCCAGACTTTCCAAAGTGGCTCCAGACATCCTTTTTGAGCAACAGGGACACAGGAAGTTTCCACAGTCATCCCTGCAACCAACCACGGCCGGCAGTGGGAATACCTGCAGGGCGGTGACGTGGGGAGGGAAGGGGCAGGGTGAGAGGTAGTAATGTATGGATTACGGAGTTTTACTGAAGTGCACTCAACTAAATTTGTTTTATTTATTTAAATGTTTACTTACCTGGGAAGCTCCGTAATCCATACATTACTACCCCCACCATGCCCCTCCCCCTCCCCACGTCATCACCCTGCATGTACTCCCACTGCCGGACGCGGCTGCCTGCAACTGCACAGTTGACCAGCACTAACTGGACCTGCCGGAAACCCGCTGCTGGCCTCTGTCAGAGTGAGTCCTGATTTCCAAGAGGTGCCCCTTAACTCCTGGAGCCTTTGCTTGCTTCAGTATGAACTCCTCCTGAGGAAAACATGAAGCTACAGAAGTTTTAAGCCCCTTGCAATTGCAAAGTGACATCTTTCTGCTGTGAATCAACTGCCAGCGACTTCTGCCAGTGTGAAGCATGAGTGGTACCTGCTCCTCAGACCGACAGCAACCATCCACGATGACTAGCAATAAGAGACCAATGTGAGACCTGGACTTTGCACTGACAGCGACAGCCCACAATGATTGCCAAATTGAACCTCTAGTCATGACTGGCTCTTCACGCCACAACAATGACTGCGATGGGCGACTTGCTCCACTTTCTGACAGCGACCTCCTCATGTCCCCCTGCTAATGCGAATGGAACTCATTGCGTCTACTTTGGGCCGGTAGTTCTTCAGCAGGACTAAACAAGTCTCTGTATCTAATGCCTGCTTCATCACAGTTGGCCTGAATTTGTGACTTTACCAGGGTACAGCACAACCAACACAATTGGCGCTTTGTGCTTCTTGGCACTATTTTCACTAAAAACTTTTAAAATTATTATCCTCGGTTCTACTGAATTCCTTTTTTTCTTATCAGTAATCATTTATTAATTAAATTATTAAAAAGTACTCTGTTGTTCCAAATTGGTTTGGGATTTTATTGATGTAATGTTTTTACTTTATTACTGTTTGAGTGATGCATAAATGCTTTACAGATTGCCTATGAGTTAAGCCTGACTGCTTAAGTGCCACGCTACTATAGGGTTATTTAGTAAATATAATAGTTCTCCCTGACAAGGATTGTGTTTATTATTTCAGTGAGGCTTCCAGCCTTCTCAACTAATAACCATAATTCTTACCCACAGGCTATTATTTCTATTAACTTTGACGTTAAGATTTCACTAAATGTAGCAGAAAATAAAATACGGAAACTAATGTTGACTGTTAAAAATGCGGGCCAAGGAGTGTCTGATTAGAGCTGCACCATAGGGATTTTGTATATTGCAAGCAAAAGTAGGTGATTGAGGGAGAGATCAAGGACGTTGTCATACCCTAGTTGAAATGGGTGATGGGACACAATGGGTCTAATGCTACTTAAATACAGTGGGTATGAAAAATATATAATGATCCCTGGCAGAACTGAAAGTACGCTGATTGAAATCAGTGATAATGGATATTAGTTACATAAATGTAATGCCATCCTCTTATATCTAAAATACCTTAAATAATTTCTTAGTCCTAGTACACCTCACAAGCAGATTTTCAACTGAAGTAATATCACATGAATATAAAATAAGTTTAGAGATGAAAGCTCAAATACTAGGCTTTGGAAGAATCTCTTCTTAACACTAATTCAGTAATGTGCCTTAATTGAATTTTGAATTTGAATTTAAAATTATTTGTTCAGCGCACTTTTACCCAGCGGTTTCATGGCGCTATGTGTAATCCAGTGGACGGTAGCAGCTGGGAGAGGTTTAGTCAGTATAGGCTTGAGCAAATAGGAAGGTTTTAAGATCCTTCCGGAACTGAGGGTAGGAGGGAGATGTTCGGAGGGCAACAGGGAGGGAGTTCCAAAAAGCTGGAGCAAGGACAGCGAACTTCGCTCCACCTGCCCTCTGTTTTTTAAATCGAGGAATGGCTAGGCTTAATTCAAATATTCACTCTATGAATGCTGCTACTTGAATCCAAAAGCTGTTTAAAATGCAATGTTTTCCTCAAGTATTTTCTTTGAAGTGGTAATATGGCAAAAATGTTGCTGTCTAGTGTCCAGAGAGGTTAGGAAAGTACTGCATTTGATTATTTAATTTAAAAATAGAACACTGCTTGACAAAGACTCTCTCCCTGACCCCAAGCCTTATGTACAAATATCAATTGCCAGCATATACAATGGAACCTTGATGTTGTATGGAATATACTGTTGCTATCAATATATGGGCTTTCAGTGAAACCAGAAATCAGAGAATCTGGCTGTGGGTGTGACCAAAGAATCACTACATCCGTGTTACAGGTGGCGTGGATGTGCACTGGCCAAAACTCTGACCCCGATCCTGGAGCTGGATTTATGAGTGCAAATTTTGGTCTGAGATTCTCAAAATATAGATGTACCCTTGGAAAAAAGATGTATTCAAATGTATGTGTACATGTGAATAGATCTTTTTTCAAAGGCAGAGAATTTGCATCCTATGGTAGTGGTGTGCATGGTTTGTGCACACTAACAAAATTACATGTTTTTGGATATTCACAAACGTTTCTTCAGTCTAACCACAGTAGAATGTTTACTCATGTCTTAAATAGAAGAAAATCCATGTCCAGCATAGGAATTGGGAGGAAACACTCCAAAATGTTGGGGCCTAGGATAAAGGGGTTTGTCCCAAGGGACAAATATTTTGCCTCTAGAGTAAAAATAAATACATAAATAAGGAGAATAGAATTACTATGTTACTGTTATGCATGTTTAATTGTACAATAAGGGGTCTATTACGAGCTCAATCGGAAAGCCTCCAACATCAGGTCGAAGGCTTTCGGACCAAGATCGTCAGTTTCAATTCCGACCACCTAATTCCAATCTATGCGGCCAGAATTGAAACCAGTCGGTCATTTCGGTTGAATTCCCTTGAGCCCGTTGGCCAGTCAGAGATCGACCCGTAATCCCAAGGGACGGCGTTTTTGCCATTGGGATTGTGATGCTTGGTTTCCAACAGGCATTCCATGCCGGGCTTTCTGATTTGGAAAGCCTGTCAGAAGGCGAGTTTGGGACCCCTAGCAGGGCCCCTCTCTCCTGGTGGCCTCTGGTTGGGGGCCGAGTGATCCCTGCACTATGTGGCAGGCACCTTGAGGTGAGGCTGTGCATCAGGTTAGGGAGTAAATTGCGTTTACTACCCGTTTCACTAAGTTATTAGCACATAGGGGATAGGCAGCCCCTTGATACCTGATAGCACGCAAGAGTTGGAATAGTAAAACTGTAAGCTGAACGTAGAATTCAAAGCAAGAATAAATAGGTGTGCCTAGTGCCTACTTCTCCTTCTAACCTTGAGGTGCCTGCCACGCGGTGCAGGGATGAACACAACCTCCCTTTTCACCATGTGCGGTCACATCTTAATTAGACGGTCGGGACCGCCAACCGGAGGTCGCCGGTCCAAATTCTGCGATGATCCGACCGACATCATAATCGTCCCTATGTATAATTATGCATGCTAAAATCATTTTAATGTAATTAGGAATTCCCAAAGCAATTCCAAGAGCATTTCAGGGTTCCAGTTCCTGTTTTAAACATATTCCTTTGCTAATTTCAAAACAATTTGTAACTCTAAAAATGTGCGAAGAAATCTTCTGGATGTGCATGTATATCAAATGCATTCTTTCAAAAAGGCCTCTGAATGTATGAGAAAAAAATCTTACAACTCCTATTCAAAGGGAGCTCGGAGGTGCAATTAATTCCTTTCCAGATAGTGTTTTCTTCAAATTAGACCAGTTGAAAGTGTGGTGCAGTCCACTGCAAATATTTGTGATCACCCTCAAATATACAAATATGTGGGTGTTCATATCATTTTTATTTTACCAGGGCTGAAGTAGAAAAGGTGCATCTTACATAGCAACGTGTACCGTGCAAAAATAAAGATTAAATAAAAACACTTGAAGAATTTACTAATTTACTGACCTTGCTCGTAAAGTGTCTCTGCAAAGTAGAGCATGGAACGCATACGGTGAGGAAGCCCAAACCGCCTGGTAAATTTCCTTTGTGCTACCATACAAAAATATTTGTTATATTTATTTTCGAATTAAATACATTTTTTAATTTTCTCTATACTTTACTGTGGCTAGAAGTAGAGATCACCAAAATGTAAATTATAGGGAAAAATAAAAGAAAGTTTAATGTAAATCGAAAATAAATAGTACAAATATTTATATTAATGTAAATTAATTTTATATATTTGTTTTTAATAAGGAAAAAATTAACAAAGCATTAGTACTGCGAACTTTATTTTGAAATAAATCTTTAATTAATGAAAATATATCAATGTAATTACATTAAAATTATTTTTCTGAAGTTTACATAAAAAAACTTCCCTCCTAAAAACAATGTAATTGATTTCACTGTGCAGTAATAATAACTAAGGGTGATACATAGAATTATTAAAATTAATTTGGCTATATTATAATTAGGACTCCCGGTTTTCTGGTATTTTTTTTAACATATCCGTCTGTATTTATCCATATTTATTGTTTAGCCATCTTATTGGTATTTATCCATATTTATTTTGTATTCTGAGGATAAATTGAGCAGTAAAATGTTATATTTCCATGTTTATTTAACTGACATGCACTCATACATGGATGTTTTCACATTTTAGCAAATTATGCAGCTGCTTATAACAAAAGACTATACTCACAGGTACACATTAGTGTTATACTACAAATATATGTTAATATATGCCTGTATTTAAGGAAATCTCATTCTTTTTTCCACTCTCCATGCTATCTGTACAGCATAGAGAGTCTCTCACCAGAAGCACCATTTTGAATACTTTTCCACTTTTGAAAATAAATGCAGACAGGAAACACAATGTTTTCTGTCTGTATTTACCTGTAGAAATCAGTAAAAATAGAAAACCTTGAGCTTTAATTATAATACAAATTATTGGTACATTACTTTTTACATTATAAAAGGGCATTACAATATTATATACATAAATGATAAATATGCTCTGTTTATGTATAGGTTTAAAGATGAAATTATATTTATTTTTTGAACTACTTTAAATATTTAAATTTATTTTAATAATATTTCTATGTGGTATTATATTAATTTCCTACCGCCATTATTTTCTATAGGAGAGTGTTGCAATGCCAACCATTGGCCATGTGTGGTGCTGGACTTGCTACTTTTTTTTAATAGTAACTGACACTCAGATTTTGTGAATAGCCAAAAGTATTAAAATTACCCAAAACTGTAAAGTACTCGAAAGTGTAAGTTATCTTTGTGAACCAGGCCTATGCATCTCAATTGCACTGTTCTAAACGTCTGCCGTCAATAGATGTTCATGCGTGCGTGCTGAATTGAGCTCAAAGCCAACAGTGATTACAGGACACCATTCAGGATATGTTAACAACGCAAGAAAATTCAAACTTCTGGTGTGAGAAGGTCTAGTGACTTATAGCTAATGTGTAGCAATCTACAAATTCAAAAGAGATCGAGGTGTAATGCAAGAGATGCTTACCGGGCCTATACCTTTCTAAAGCCAATAGAAATATATACTGAAATTTGTGCAATTGACTGACCGCTAAATGATAGCTCACTCATTTGCATGAGAAGTGAGATTTTGTTTTTGAAAATGCTTAAAACGTAGAGTAATAATACTATCTCCATAAGGAATGTGCATGAATACCAATTCCTGGTTTAACTGGCATAATTGTGTCCGATTGAGAGGTAGCATAGTGCTATTGACAGATAAAGGACAATCAGTGGTACCCGCGCACTTGACCTCAACAATGTAAGGCTGAGTGTACCAGCAAGCATCTGAACCTGGAATCACTTGCCACCAGACCAGTCATAATCCAGACATCAACTCAGAATCCAGAATCAAATCCCAAGATTAGGTAGCAGTGGCAGTGCCCACACTGCCACTGCACAAAATAAACACGGTGCATCTTCAAGGGCAGCTGTTGCTGCTTGTCTAGGGAGCTGGCAGAGAATCGCACATCACATGGTTCTGATGTGTTCAAATGTGGAACTTTAGGACAGAGGATGATGTCCAGGGATCATGCATAACATTAACTGTAGGGCATATTGGTTGGAGAACTATGACCCTGGTACAAGTTATAAGTCTCTGTCCTGGATTTCCAAAGTTTAAGGGGAACAATGGATTTAAATGAAAGATTTCGAATAACAAGTTGAGTCTTCATTTTAGGAAAATAATGAAAGTAGTAAGTGGCAGGCCAGTCCAGTTCTCTGGGACCTATGGAAATGAACGGGAACTAGAACATTGTTTTGTAAAGATTTCTGTTGTTCCCACTCTTGCGTGCTGCACATTTTACAACATCTTCTTCAGCCAGTATGTGCAATGTCTCAAGCAGGCTCATAACATAACTTCCATTTCTTATATGAATACCAGACAAGGTGATGAAACCCCTAAGGGACCACAACAGTCCAATGTCTTGAACTACACCAAATCCATACTGGCTATAATTTTAGATGGTGACTCCTAAATTGTCAGCGATATACAAGATCTGGTAAGAGCAATCAGTTCA
The DNA here is from genome assembly GCF_964263255.1 of Lissotriton vulgaris. Lineage (NCBI taxonomy): Eukaryota > Metazoa > Chordata > Amphibia > Caudata > Salamandridae > Lissotriton > Lissotriton vulgaris. Next base: position 1,596,495,109 of record NC_141691.1, read on the forward strand.
GCCACCTGTGCAGAGGTTGCATTGCAGAAACAGGAGTCTTCCACTACAACTTCTAAGGTGCAAACATCATAAGCTGCTTTCAAAATCCCTCTCTTAGCTCTTAAACAACAGCCATCCACAACCAACATATGATCAAGCTCTTCCAGAGGGACATCTTGAAAACTGGGTCTTGGCTTGGTACACAATTTCGGTCACATTGAGACAGTCATGATTATCACCGTCATCATTTTCATCTGGCAACAATGTGGCAGGATTGAGACAGGAGCAAGGTTATTGAGTGATGTTTTCTGCACCGAGGATCACCTGCTGATATTTGGTCAACCAGCTGTTCTCCATGTGTGTGTTTGAGAGTGAATGAGAAGAATTTCGACAGAATAAGGACCATAAATGTATGAGAGTACCCTATCACAATGCCCTCATACTGCAAAATGCTGACACCAACTATGGCCATTGCCTTTAGAGAACCCTGCAAATGGGCCAAAGAAGCTGAAAAGGCTACAGGATGTTTTTAATACACATGTGTTTGAGTTAGCACTGACAGGGAGCACCGTTCCCTCTCAGAGCATTACATTATGAATGTTTTTTCATAAACAGGCATTACTAGAACCAGGGTCTAACAAAGACTTTCTCTAATTCCGAGAAAGGCATTCTCACACTGTTTGTCGCATGGAAGTGTATCAGACACATCCTTGTGTAAGCATCAGTATTGGCTTTGCCAATAGGGAAAAGTTGGAAATCCACTGCCTACAGTAGCCCACCATTCCCAAAAACATCTTGACTTCTATCTGCTTTTTGAAAGAGTTATTTTATAAACGGTAGAGATTCTTACTTTAGACACTTTTCTTGCTCCATTCTTAAAGGTATTTCCTAGATACAGGAAGAAGTTAATGAGGAGGCCCCCTTAGGTAGTTTATCTGGGACTAGGGGAAATAGGTATAGAAATATAGGATGTCCCACGCTTGTGGATCTACAGGTCCTATTTGTCCAATAGGACAAATTTGCGTGTGGGCGGGTTTTGGGAGGACTCGTATGGATTTGACAGTAATATACAATTGCTGTTTAATGTGCTTGTATGTAAATAGACTATCTTAAACCATTTGTAAACATATTCAAAAAATCAATTGAAAAGACATGGAATACTTGTACTACAAGGTGATTCTAATCAAAATTAATATGAAAACAGATTGCATTCTGGTAGAAAACGTACAAATTTATTTTTTCAATGCAAATTAAAACATGTTGTGGTATTAAAAACAATGATAAAAACATGAATATTAATGCACACAATGTTATACATATAAATAAAAATAGAAATAAAAACAAATTGGGTACATAACAACAAGAATCGAAGGTTTGGGTCGACGCGGCGTTTCGGTTTTCTTTATGTAACACCTTCTTCAGGACCGATTCTAAAAAGTTTTTTTAGAAAACATACAATTACCCATTGTTTATTGATTTGTACATAATCTACATTCTTTTTACTATACATTTATATTTAACACCCTGCACTAATACAGTTCTGTAGTTTTACTAACAAAGCACTGGAAACATCCTATCGATGGAAGGCATGATTGATTATTAATAAAAAACAGCAAGTTTTATACAGGTCATACTGCTACTTAGAGGTTCAAAAACCATACTACCGCCCATCACCCTATCACACTTTTTACAAATAGTCTCTATTGATTCAAAACATAATTAAGCATCTGTGAATGGAACTAAATTGTCCCAGCCGCTTTTCTGTGTGTATATTGGCTGGCGATTAGGGAAAATAGCTATCGCTCATCCATTGCGATTTGTATTCGGGGTTAATTTTGATGACCCCAGGAGGGATGTCTTACCTTAAAATTTATTATTATCATCCACTCTTGTAAATGTAAGTGGGAAGTATTGCCTCAGTCTTGTACGATCTGTTTGGCCATGGATCAATAGAAAAAGTTTTATCTACTTAAGAGAGAAGAATATATTCATTCATTTTTATTCTATGTGGTTTCCCTTTGTATTAGTTAATAAGAAAGAAGATTTGATGTACCTTTTTTCTTTAGGATGACAGACCTTATACACTGTGCGAGGGAGCCACCGTTCTGTACTTAGGTGTGGAATTTACCTTTATAAGTAAATGATACATAAATTGATTTTTAGATTGGCCAAATTGGGCAGGTGTTTAGGAAGTTTTCTTGGCTCCATGGTTATGACAAAATTACTCACCAATAATGATAATTGCAAACCGCTGCAGTAGGTGGACATTCCCAGGAAGTTTTCTGGAAATGTTCTCCTGTTCAAATTCTCTCTTGCCACTGTGTTCTCTGGATGGATTACAATAAGTATATATAGTTTTCCCTGGTCTATTGATACCATTTAGTATTTACATACTCTTGCCTTATGGGCAACCGTTCTTAATTATTGTGACTTTGCATACACATTATTCATGGGCTTGTCCCTGTTTTTTATTTTACGCATATATTTATGGCTAAATTCGTATCTAAGCTCTAAAGTCCTATTCCATCCATATAGGTACATGGACATGACGATGAGTTAGGTGGAAGCTTGACGATTTTTATAAAAACCCATGAATTAACCCCAGCATAGGTGAAATTTCTGATGGGAGTAGAGGCTATTTTGGATGCAGCTACCCTTTTGGGTTCTAATTCCCCATCGGCCGATCTTGCTTACAGCATACCTGTTAGAGTAGGTCCGGCCTCCCTGCTCCTCGTCACAGCGTCGCCTGGTTACCTTCGTCTTGGAATACGGAAGTAATGTGGCACTATTACGGCTTTGTTTTTATAACCCAGGTTTTAATTGGAAAACCTGACATTAGTAATTGATTGGTCAAATTATGACCAATGGTAATTGCGTCGTCATGGAGATAGGACGCACTTCGCTCTTCCGCCGTGTTATTTTACCCGCGCTGTTACGTTTGTGTTCCCATTGTGATTGGACAGAGACTGACCAATTATAACGCCGTAACCATGGTTAACCAACGCGGAGCAATGTCGATTAGACTTCTTCCGTGTTGACATTCGGCATAACTATAACTCGTTCTTAATTTCATTCATGTCATAATATGATACAGGCGGTTTCCTATGATTTATATTCATCGAATCTTATATTTGTTACGCTGGGTCGCGGGTATTCATGTGTATAATAGGCCCGTGTTTGACCAATCAGATTACCGTTACTATGGAAACTTGACGCTATGTGTCGGTACTGATGACGCCTGTGCGACTACGTCAGTGAAGTTTTTTGATCATTGACCAGGTGTATTGTCTTCCTAAGGTGACGGTTGCATTAGTTTATTGTTATATGCATCGCATCCTATGTCACTTGCGTTTTGATCGCGGGTATTCGTGAGTACAATTAGTCCGAATTTGGTCAATGTGATTGCCGTGGTAACATGACGCTGTGTGTCAATGCTGATGTTGACTAAGTCGTTACGTCAGCGAAGTTTTTAGAACTATAAACAGGGATATTGTCTTCCTATGCTGATGGTTGCGCTAGTTTATTGCTACACCGAGCTATCTGTATTGTAGTGATGTGGTTATTAGATACGAGAAGTACATAAGCGAAATCACGCTGTTTCATTAATTAGAGGGCATTATACGTTTGTTTTGCAGGATGCCCGATCTGAGAATAAGCGTAGTTCACTGCAATGTCCCTTCGATAAGTCTATACATATGCACTATCAGTTAGATATATCTCAAAACGTACAGACTTTTTACATGGGAGATGTATTCGTTTTTCATTGTGTGTCAGTGAAGTTCTCTTACGTTTGTTGACTAGATTTCTTAATGTTCACTTTTATCTAGTCAAGATAAGTGAATGTGTAGAAGTACTCCTAGTTGTAAATAAAGAGTGACGTTCGCTACGGTTGGACTGTATGTAAGCTTAAGATTTAACAAATATCTGTATATAAGGATGCCTTGTGTATATTTAATCTTCTGAGATTTGTCTATGTATACTCTGGTCCATCACGGCTGCTTGTGCCGATTGTGTGGAGGGCGGGCGCCATCTTGGGTGTAGCCTGAAGGCTGCCAGACCGCAGTTAGCGGTCCAGCTGCTCGGGGGTGACTCCCATAAATTGCGATGTGTCCCCGTGCGCGCAGCGGACGAGCGCAGCGGGCGCGTCGAATGCGCGTCGAAGTCGCGCCTAAGTCAAGCCCGTCTGCGCCTGTCCGCGGCCAGACGGGGCTAGGGGCCCGTCCTTACGCCCCTTTCATCTCCTACTCCTCCGAGGGCCTTAAAACCCTACAAGGTAACTAGTCGCTTCCGACTTCCACCATCAGTACCATCTCCACCCTTGGTCTTACTCCTCCATCTGCGCCGCCCCGCCTTTCCCCTCCTCTCCCCTCTCCTTCCCTGTCCATTATTTTGCTCAACACCAGGTCGGCGGTGAAACACCATCAAGATCCGTTTGTCCTACTTGATTCCCACAAGCCGGACATGCTGTTTCTTACCGAGACATGGTTCTGTGAGTCTTCCCTGCCATCCCTCTTAGCTGCCCTTCCCGCTGCGTACGCGTCACTTCGGGCCGATCGCTCGGCAGACAAGAAAGGGGGTGGCGTGGCGCTCATTGCTAGGTCGGAGTTTAACTTTCAACTCCTCCCCTCCACCACTATCGACTCCACCGAGCACCTCGTGGTTCGCTCTTCCACCTTCTCTCCCCCACTCATTTGCTTGTTAACATACCGACCTCCCCAGCCCACTCCTTTGTTTTTACCTGCCTTTCAGGACCTACTGGCCACGCTGGCGGTTAATCATGCATCAGTTTTAGTATTAGGTGACTTTAACTACTGGCCTAATGATCCCTTTGAATGCCCAGCCTCCAAGCAATTTACAGAACTACTTCAATCACTGAACTTTACTCCCCACATTAAAGTCCACACACATGTACGTGGACCCGTGCTAGACCAAGTTTGGTCCCTTAATTATGCCATCTCTTCCATATCAGTGTCCTCATGCCCATGGTCGGATCACGCCCTCATCTCCTTTTCCCTACACCTCGACCCTGTTACTAAGGTCCCGTTGGTAAAAAACACCTGGGCACGGAACTGGAATCGCGTTGATCTTACCTCACTATCATCCTCCCTTTTAAACTCCTCACCTGACCTGGCCGGCTTACCCTCCTCATCACAAGCCATTGTGATTGATACCTGGCTTACGGGAGGCTGTAACACAATAGCCCCCTTGCGCCGGATATCAACCAAAAGACCTAAGGAGGTGAACCGGTGGTTCAACGAAGACCTAAAGGAAAAAAAGTTGTCCCTCCGGCGAGCTGAGAGACTGTGGAGAAAGGAGTATTGTCCCCTACAGAAAACGCACTACCTCACACTATTGCAGGAGTACAAAAAAGCTATCTTGGAAGCCAAAACTGCCCATTTTTCATCAAAAATTCTAGCGGCAGAGAACAAATCGAGAGAAATCTTCTCCATTGTCCATGATTTAGCCTTCTCAGAGAGGACCATTTCCAAACACCCTCCTACCCAATCTCTGTGTGACTCACTGAACCACTACTTTCTGGACAAAATTTCCAATATCAAGATTAACATTGCCCCCCCTTCTTCGACTTATGTTGATCCCCTCCCTCCCACTGTCCAAACCTGTCTACTCTCGATTCCCCCTCTCACGGAAGAAGTCTTTTTGGAAATACTCCCTAAAGTTAATTCAGGTTCCCCGGCCGATATCTGTCCGGCCGGTATTCTCCAACGGATCTACTCAGTCTGCACTCAGCCCCCGATCCCCTTCCTCAACAGCTCCCTTGCACAAGGGGTTGTAATCCCAGCCCTTAAATCGGCTTCTATTGTGCCTATCTTAAAGAAACCTGGCGCCGATCCATCTATCCCAATTAACTACCGACCCATCTCCTTGCTGCCCTTCCTAGGCAAGGTGCTTGAGCGACACGTCACCTCGGTACTTAGCGCCCATGTGGAAGCTACCGGCGGTCTGGCGTCTTGCCAAGCGGGCTTTCGGCCCAGGCACTCTACTGAGTCCGTCGTGGTGTCGGTCCAGGACAAACTCAGGGAGGGCTTGGACCAGGACAAACATCAGGCTCTGGTGCTTCACGATCTCTCCGCCGCTTTTGATACGGTGGACCACTCCATCTTGCTTTCACGTATCAGAGCGGCGGGAATCGGGGGCTCAGCCCTGGTCTGGCTTTCGTCCTTCCTGCGGGACCGCACCCAGGCGGTCCGGCTAGGGGATTTCACTGCAACCCCCCTCAAGATCACTTGTGGTGTCCCCCAGGGTTCCTCTCTCTCCCCTCTTTTGTTCAACCTTTATATCTACCCTCTTATTTTCGCGCTCCAGCAGCTGGAGGTCACTGTATACAACTATGCAGATGACCTCCAGCTCGTCTTCAATCTCTCTTCTTCTTCTCACTCTATCTCTAATTTTCAAACCATCATGATCTTCATCAGGGACTGGACGAGCCACAACCATCTGAAGTTGAACCCGGACAAAACCGAGCTGGTCCTCACCGGTGGCTCCTCCAGTCCCTGGACCTCTTCTTTCTGGCCCTCTTCCTTAGGTTCCCCGCCCACTCCCTCTCCTACAGTCAAGACCCTAGGCATCAAAATGAATAATCACCTCACCCTTCACTCACAAGTCAGCTCTGTCGTCTCTTCCTGTTTTCTCACTCTTCGCACTATCCACACTGTCTCCCGCTTTTTCTCCCCCTTGGCACTAAAGTTAATCATGTCTGCCCTTGTGATCTCCCGGTTGGACTATGCCAATGCCCTGTACAACGGCATCCCGGCCTATAGCCTACGAAAACTCCAGCTTGTGCAAAACCAGGCAGCTCGGTTAGTGTACGGCCTTCCCCGTTCCCGCCATTCAACGCCACTTCTGAAGGCGCTACACTGGTTGCCTGTCCGGCAACGTTCCCTCTTTAAAACCGGCTGCATGGTCTTTCAAGCACGCCAGGGATCAGCCCCTGCCTTCATCTCTTCCTTGATATAAGAATATGTCCCCACCAGGGAGCTCCGGTCATCGTCCCAATCCCTCCTACAGGTACCCCGCTTTAGGAGGAAGAAGTGGGGAGGGTCCAATTTCTCATTTCTGGCACCCACCTTTTGGAATTCCCTCCCCGACCATCTACGATCGACCAAACATTACTCCCTCTTCCGAAAGGACTTGAAAACCTTTTTGTTCAGCCAAGCATTCCCACAGTAAAACCTGTTTTTATCTCTTTGCCTCAGCTCTCCATGCCTCCAAAGCGCCAAGAAACCGTTGGGTGTACGCTGCGCTATATAAATATTTTAAATTCAAATTAAATTCAATTCAAATTCATAATTTGACCAATCAATTACTAGATGTCAGGTTTTCCAATTAAAACCCGGGTTATAAAAACAAAGCCGTAATAGTGCCACATTACTTCCGTATTCCAAGACGAAGGTAACCAGGCGACGCTGTGACGAGGAGCAAGGAGGCCGGACCTACTCTAACAGGTATGCTGTAAGCAAGATCGGCCGATGGGGAATTAGAACCCAAAAGGGTAGCTGCATCCAAAATAGCCTCTACTCCCATCAGAAATTTCACCTATGCTGGGGTTAATTCATGGGTTTTTATAAAAATCGTCAAGCTTCCACCTAACTCATCATCATGTCCATGTACCTATATGGATGGAATAGGACTTTAGAGCTTAGATACGAATTTAGCCATAAATATATGCGTAAAATAATACAACAGGGACAAGCCCATGAATAATGTGTATGCAAAGTCACAATAATTAAGAACGGTTGCCCATAAGGCAAGAGTATGTAAATACTAAATGGTATCAATAGACCAGGGAAAACTATATATACTTATTGTAATCCATCCAGAGATCACGGTCGCAAGAGAGAATTTGAACAGGAGAAAATTTCCAGAAAACTTCCTGGGAATGTCCAGTGATAGGTGCAGCCTACTGCAGCGGTTTGCAATCCTAATTATTGGTGAGTAATTTTGTCATAACCATGGAGCCAAGAAAACTTCCTAAACACCTGCCCAATTTGGCCAATCTAAAAATCAATTTTTGTATCATTTACTTATAAAGGTAAATTCCACACCTAAGTACAGAACGGTGGCTCCCTCGCACATTGTATAAGGTCTGTCATCCTAAAGAAAAAAGGTACATCAAATCTCCTTTCTTATTAACTAATACAAAGGGAAACCACATAGAATAAAAATGAATGAATATATTCTTCTCTCTTAAATAGATAAAACTTTTTCTATTGATCCATGGCCAAACAGATCGTACAAGACTGAGGCAATACTTCCCACTTACATTTACAAGAGTGGATGATAATAATACATTTTAAGATAAGACATCCCTCCTGGGGTCATCAAAATTAACCCCGAATACAAATCGCAATGGATGAGCGATAGCTATTTTCCCTAATCGCCAGCCAATATACACACAGAAAAGCGGCTGGGATAATTTAGTTCCATTCACAGATGCTTAATTATGTTTTGAGTCAATAGAGACTATTTGTAAAAAGTGTGATAGGGTGATGGGCGGTAGTATGGTTTTTGAACCTCTAAGTAGCAGTATGACCTGTATAAAACGTGCTGTTTTTTATTAATAATCAATCATGCCTTCCATCGATAGGATGTTTCCAGTGCTTTGTTAGTAAAACTACAGAACTGTATTAGTGCAGGGTGTTAAATAGTCATATGTATAGTAAAAAGAATGTAGATTATGTACAAATCAATAAACAATGGGTAATTGTATGTTTTCTAAAAAAACTTTTTAGAATCGGTCCTGAAGAAAACCAAAACGCCGTGTCGACCCAAACCTTCGATTCTTGTTGTTATGTACCCAATTTGTTTTTATTTCTATTTTTATTTATATGTATAACATTGTGTGCATTAATATTCATGTTTTTATCATTGTTTTTAATACCACAACATGTTTTAATTTGCATTGAAAAAATAAATGTGTACGTTTTCTACCAGAATGCAATCTGTTTTCATATTAATTTTGATTAGAATCACCTTGTAGTACAAGTATTCCATGTCTTTTCAATTGATTTTTTGAATATGTTTACAAATGGTTTAAGATAGTCTATTTACATACAAGCACATTAAACAGCAATTGTATATTACTGTCAAATCCATACGAAGTCCGCCCAAAACCCGCCCACACGCAAATTTTTCCTAGATACAGAACTTCCTTCTGACAGTGCTAGAGCGCGCAGTTTTCCCCAGGTCACCCGAGTTACCAATTCCTTCACACGCACTGGGCCCTTGGCGTGAAAAGAAACCTTTTATTACTCCACTAATTTGTTTGGGTGATCCGGGGTGAGGATTTCTCCTCCTGCACGCTGCTAAGAGTAATCAAGTTTGGATTTACCTCTGCTTACCATGTACCCGACTTACCACAGGCACAATTCTTACGACGGACCTGGAGCTATTAGGGAAAATAGTAGACAGGCCTAACATCCAATACACTTTAAAATCAGTAATATACTTTCCACAATTCTGTAAAATGACCACAGACACCTGATGAAGTCAAAGAAACTTTATATAAGAATTCAAAGAGAAGATGCCAAGATAATAAGCGATACACAGAGTAATATATCAAACATTAAAATCAACACCAATAGGTAACTTTGCATCAAAAATAAGACCATTAGGATATATGGGAAACTAAAGGTAGAAGTTTTAGAACAAAAAACTAGTCACTGCAATTTTATACTAGAACGTAGGATTGGGGATGAGACCTAGAACATGTACTTAACCTAAGTATTTAAGCTATTCTTGCTAAGTTCACTGCAAACCACTAAAGGAAAGGGGAAAAAACGGGAACATGCTATGGTTTTATAAAATCAATGAGTTTCTAAAGGATAGGGGGAGAGAAGGAACCAACTAAAATTCAGAATCGCAATGGCAATAAAACAATAACACAGGTAAGAATGCTTTTACCCGATCAGATAAAAGAGAGAGAGAGAGAGAGAGACGTAAACCCACAATCTATATTTACCTAGTTCAGATTGAAGACCAACCCTGGCCACGGGTCAGTTGGGAAGACGGGGACAGGGACCCTCAGAAAGGAAATGTCAGAATGCGAGCAGGTACAGCTCACGGACAGTAAGGACAGGATACCCCTCAGGTTCAGGTCAAGGACTGGGCCTCCCAGGGTACGACCAACACCCACAGCTTCAGACAGCAACGCCTGCGTTACCCCCTCCTGCAAGTAATCCGCCAGAAACCCCGATTGGATTTTTCGAATTCCCCAGCAAAGTGCTTCGCCAGCACTTAGGATTTTCCACCCCTTAGGAGATTGTGGAAAGTATGGACAAAGTGCTCCGCAGCACTTTCAGAATGAGCACCTATTGAGATCGTAGGGTCAGTGACAGGTCTGCTACTCGGACAAGTCGGACAATTTTCCTAAGCTAAACTAGGGCAATTATACGGTTTTGGGAACCCCTAGACCACCCACTAATGTTGCAAGTGACAGATTCCCACATTGTGATTGGTCAGGAGAGGTGGTGCGGTCATTACCACCTCCTAGAATTCAGTTTTCTCATGTTTAATATTCAATTTTGCACGCCCGCCCCCCGAGTTCACGTTCCCATGCATGGAATACAGTAGTACAGGACAGTTCACAATAGGTAGCAACAGTATTGCTTTTTCCAAGGTAAGACTCCGTATTCCCAGCGATGTTCCCAGGCGCATTGTGCTTCAGGAGCCAGCTGCCTAGATTTAGCTTCTGCGCGGTTGGAACTTTCTCCGGTCATGTGACGGTGCCCAGCAGAGCTTCAAGTATGGCTCCGCTCATGATTGCCCCAGCCCACAAAGACGCGGTACATGAAAAGTAAGCGAAAACAAATTAAAATCATACATAAAAACGATCGCACTGTATACCAAGATAAAACTTAACCAACCCTTACTTTATAATGACTATAGCATTAAGGATTAGTGCGAAAAGACAGATAGGCTAAAGCAGCTGCAGCAAGCAGAGAGCGTGGTGAGAGACAAGCGGCCATATTTAGCATCAATGCGCATGAGCACAGAATCCCTCCAGAATGCGAGTGCGTCACATCACATGGGTATGACCGACGCATGCGCAGACTGAATTTCGGCAAAGCAGCCATTTTCAGTGCAAGCTTCGTTTTAGTACGAAAAGACAAACAAGCAAGCATCCTGGGGACACCCGCGTGTTGGGAAAAAACGCTTTATAAATGACGAATAACGAGGTTAATATTATTATGCAGTTTAGACAAGGGTTTTGCATACGAGCAAGGCGTTTTACGGGCAAATCCTTGCTCCATCAATCCCCTCTTTGATGATATTTACTATCATCACTACATGAAGGAAACAGATGCCAACTTTTCTCATTCATCCACATCACTCATCCGAATTTCAACAAATTTGTCGTTGAGTTTTCTTGCAGCTTCTCTATGAGAGTGGTCATTTTTCGCCTTTTTGTAAATTGCACTCTTCAACTCTTCTAATTCTAAATCATCAATATTTCTTTTCACCCCCCTCGGATTTACTGTATATTTCTTTTTGCACTTTTGACATTTGCAGCAGATAAAAATGATCAATACAACCACACCTATTATAACTATTGGCATCAGTATTTTCCACAAAATATTCCTACCTAAGTTAGTAAACCAACTACCTATAGAGGAGAGACCTCCAGTCAGTCTCGTCCAGGCACTGTCAACCTCCAATGGTTTGAGTTCCCTTTCCAAATTAGTTATGTTCTTCACATATTGTTTTAATTCGATACTTTTATCAGGAATGTAGGTGCAACAATGTTGCGCTTTCAGCATTCTACAGACTCCGCCCTCTTTTGCTAATAGGGTGTCAAGGGCAAGACGATTTTGTAAAACCATTGATCTGATCGCAACCATTTCAGTATTGACCAGCAGGAAACCAGCAGCAGTATCCGTTGATAACCGGTCCACTACTGTAGACAGTTTGCAGATTCTATGGGTGTTCAGAACTACCCCCATTCCAGGTATCAGTGCACTAAAAATATCACCTATAATTTCACCTACACTTTCGCGCCTACTACGCACTAAGCCATTAGTTTCATCATCGCTTCCAGCTGCATTATTCACATGGTATATTTTCGGGAAAACAATGCCAAAATAGCAGCTTCCATACCAGTGATCCGGCAATTTGAAATAAGCCTTGTTCCCACATATATAATATATTCCGGGAAACACAGGTTCTGACCCATTTTTGAATCCCCAGCCTCCAATTACCTTATAATTATGTTCACACTCGCTGGAACCGATGAATACATTGTTATAGTACTCTGTCTTTTCCCTATGGATACAAAGTTTCCCCTTTCTTTCAAAATCCAGCAACAAGGCAGGACTGGCTTCGCCTTCTGAGGTGTTATCCATGTGCTCAGCCCACCTAGGGATTCTATCCTTCTCGTCATTTGCCTTCTTCTGAAATTTTTCTCTCCTTCTGTCTGCCATTTTTATAAACATCTTTTCCTGCTCTTGCAGTGAACAGGTCAGATTGTCTTCTTTTGCTTGATCTAAGTCTATGTTACCTATAGTCAGGAAATATTCTCCCATATAGCGGGTCACGTCACTTGTAGTATGTACACGGTTCAAATGTCCTCTAACAGGAAGTTCAGAAAATACTACGTCATCATTTGAATAATAGTACTGCAAGGTGCTTCTATAGAACAAGCTAGCTAATATACTACAGGAGATTCCATAGGTCAAAGGTAGATGGTGGTATGTCACGCCTTCAGCCACTGATGTTGGTAGCTTCATGCAGACATAACAGTCCTCTATTTCCATAGCTTCTACATAATGCACTAACAAGTTAGCAAAAACATTTAGATGCGTCCTGTTTCTCATTTTGTGAAAATGTAGTCCATCCTCATCTGGTGCTTCTAAATTAGGTCGTGTGTGTGTCAGTCCTACTCTTTTGTCGCGTCTTTCTAGTCTTCGTGGTGTTTCTGCAGTCTGTACAACCCCTACATCTACTGCTTCGGGTTCAGTAGGGGACAAGTTTGGATTTCTACTTATCATAAAGGGTAGAAAAACGGTTAGTCCTATCCACATTACTATTAGCATAGCTACACTACACAAGCATATCTTACAACAGGTTTTGAGACACCCACACCGGGATCTCCCAGAGACACTCGGATCAGACATTTTTAGCTTACAGGTGGCTTTTGCTACCCCTCTTCGTTTCTTTGGCCCAAAGGCTCACTTCAGGGCTCTCTCAAGGAGGGTCTTCGTCCGAACTCCGATCAGCAATGGACTCGTTGTCACTGTTGCCACTGTGGTTTGGCTCGTCAATTTCCTCCAACACAAAGTACGTCCACTCAGGGCTCCGATACAGTCGGTTCTGTTTCTTTATTCTGTCGCTCTTTCTCAGCGATTTGCCTTGGGCTGCATTTCTTTCACTTTGAGCCCTTTTCCGGTCTTTATCGTTTTCTTCGACTGTCTTTAGTCTGAGCCTTAGTCTCTTGACGTATCGGGGTGCACTTCTTCCTCCGTGCCTCCCGGTGGTTGAGGAGACTTCGCCTTCCTCGTGCACTCTTTTCACTTTTTGATGTGGCACTTCTGTTTCCCTGCCTGTCTGACTAGTTCCAGGTCTTTCGTCTATTTCTTCTGCCTGGTCCCTATTCTGACCCTGCTCAGATTCAAAACGCACTTTCTTCTTATTTTTGATTACTGTTGTTTCCGTTGTCTGAGCACTTTGATCTAGTTCTATCTGTTCCTGTTCATGCTCTTCGATCTCTTCGCTTTCTTCTGCATGAACGTCAGCTCTAACTTCTAACTGTCCCTTTCTCGGCTCCGGAGTTTCAGGAGGAGTCTCGAGGTCTTGATCTGACCCTACTTGGCCTATGTCCTGATCAGGTGTGTTGTGGCTTTCGTTGACCTGACCTTCTTCTTCTATTTCTGACTCACCTGGACTATCCCACTCACTGTCTAAGTAAGAATATTTCCGGGTTCGTATTGGATCATGAACCGGTTCGTCGGCGGGATACCATTCAACGTCTCGACTTGTGCTCGGCAGTTCGATGTCAGCTAGCTCCGGACTTTCTTCCTCGGAAGCCTCTTCAGCTGCGCTGCCTTCAGCTCCAGTCGCGTTTTCTCCAGATACCCGCTTTGTGTGGCTGGCGTGGATCCACTTCGGTACACCAGCACACTTCACAGCAGTGGTAGTGACGAGGATCACTTGTCGTGGCTTTCCCCACCTTGGCTTCAGGCAACTGCTCCGGGTGTGTTTCTTTAACACCACCCAGTCTCCTGGTTGCAGATTGTGTGCTGGATCCTTTGGCCACTCGTCTTCTGTCTCTCCAATCTGCTGAGAGAGAGAACGCACTTGGTCACCCAGCTGCTTGCAGTATTCTATCACCATATCATCAGAAATGCTTAGCAGTTTGTTTCCGGGTACACATGCCTGGCGCATCACTCTTCCCATCAACACTTCATGGGGACTTAGGCCAGTCTTTCGATTCGGGATACTTCTCAAACTCATCAGCACCAGGGGTAAAGCCTCTATCCAGTTCATTTTTGTGGAATCACACATTTTTCCCAATCTGGACTTCAGGGTGCCATTTATTTGTTCCACTACCCCAGAAGCCTCTGGATGGTAGGCGCAGTGCAATCTTTGCTTCATTTTGAATGCTTTACAGAGTTCCTCTAGGACATCGTTGGCAAAATGCCCACCTTGGTCCGTTTCGATTGTCTCTGGGATCCCATACCTAGGTATCAACTCCCTGAGCAACAATTTGGCTGTGGTGATAGCGTCATTTTTCTTAGCTGGATATGCTTCCACCCACCTGGAGAATAGACATACTATGACTAAGACATATCTATATCCTTTGCATCTGGGCATGGTTATGAAGTCTGCCTGCATTCTAACGAAGGGCCCTACTGCCTTTCCAATAGTGCTCTGCTTTACTACTGTCTTCTTTCCTGCATTGAATTGCTGACACACTAGGCACCTCTGGCAAAGCCTTTCCGCCTGGTTCTTGAACTTTGAATTACAGAACACCTGTTCAAACACCCGACACATCGCATCTCTTCCCATATGTGTTGGCTCATGTATCATTCTGACCATGGGGTCGATCAAACTATCAGGCAGCACAGGCCTCCCAGCCGGATTCACCACCACACCATCTTCTCTCAACTCGCATCCATTTGCGGCCCACCTGCCCTTTTCTTGCCTGTCTGTGGCTTGTTGCAACTCTTTTAATTCGTCCCACGTTGACACATTCTCAAACAACATAAGTTGGCAGCTGGTTCCATCCCACAGGGCAATTTGTAGGGACATATGGTGTCGGGCACAAAACTGTGCAATTTGGTCAGCGTACCTATTACCGGCAGTCACATCATCATTTCCAGATCTGTGAGCCGCACACTTGACCACAGCCAATTCTTTGGGTAATTGGATAGCTTCCAGTAAGTCATGCACCACCTTCCCATTTCGGATAGGTGTGCCTGAGGAAGTCATGAATTCTCTTTGTAACCACAATTGGCCGAAGTCATGAACAACCCCGAAACAGTACTGACTGTCTGTGTAAACAGTAATTCTTTTGTTCTTTCCCCTCTTGCATGCTCGAGTTAACGCGATGAGCTCCGCCACTTGTGCAGATTTCACCTCGCGCATGTAGGATGCCTCGATGGTTCCTGTCAGTGTAACCACAGCATAGGCAGCACTTAGACTTCCACTCTCATGTCTCAAACACGAGCCATCCACGAACATTGTTTTATCCCCGTCAAGTAGCGCTATTTCACGGATGTCTGGACGGGGTTTTGTGCTATATTCAGTTAGATCGATGCAATTATGTTCCCCTTCCTCATCAGAGTCCACATCCAGAGGGACGGGTAACAGTGTCGCAGGGTTTAGGACATTGCACCGGGAAATAGTTACATTTTCAGCACCAATCAAAATTCTCTCATACTTAGTCAGCCGACTAGGTGTGAGGTACTGGGTCTTAGTTCTAGTCAGTAGGATGACAACAGAATGAGGAACATAGACAGTGACGGGATGTCCCATGACAATGTTCTCACTCTGTTCCAGACTGACGCAAGTAGCAGCAACGGCTTTTAAGCAGCCAGGCAGTCCAGCAGCCACTGGATCTAGGGTGGCCGAAAAGTAGGCTACCGGTCTTCTGACTAATCCGTGCTCCTGGGTCAGGACCGAAAGAGCACAATTCTCTCTCGTGTCACAGAACAGCTCAAAGGGCTTAGAGTACTCAGGCATACCCAATGCAGGTGCGGTACATAGACAGTTTCTCAGAGTTACCCAAGCATTCATGCTTTCACTGTCCCAGTGGACGGGGTCTTCCACTCCTTTCTTTGTCATATTTATCAGGGGTCGGGCTAGAGCTGCAAATCCTACAATCCATTGTCTGCAGTAACCCACAACTCCCAAGAACATTCTCACCTCTTTCTGGGTGGTGGGCAGTTCCATTGCTTTAATTATTTTGATCCTTTCGGTAGTGACCTTCCTGATTCCTTTTTCTATCTGGTGCCCCAGATATTTTACTGAGTTTTTACAGAATTGTAATTTGTCAGGCGACACTTTATGTCCTCCTTTTCCTAGGTGATTCAGCAAGGCAATTGTGTCAGTGACACAGTCAGACTGGGTTTTAGATGCCACTAACAGGTCATCTATGTACTGCACCAAAACAGACTCTCTCGGCAGCACTAGGGATTCAAGGCACTTTTTCAGTATCTGGTTGAAAATCGATGGACTTTCGGTGTACCCCTGGGGGACACGATTCCAGACATAGATATGGCTGTCAAATTCAAAACTGAAAAGGAATTTGCTTTCGGGATGCAATGGGATGGAAAAGAATGCGTGGCACAGATCGATGACAGTGAACCATTCTGCATTCCAGGGAATCTGGTATAGTATTACTGCAGGGTTGGGTACAATAGGACAGCAAGGCACAACAATTTGGTTTACCTTGCGCAAATCTTGCACCACCCGGTACTTCCCACTAGGCTTTTTGATCCCAATGATAGGCGAATTACAGGGGCTGCTCAACACTTCTTCTATTATTTCTGCTTCGAGCAGCCTCGTAATTTCAGTCGCTACTCCTGCCTTTACTTCTGCACTCATTTTGTACTGTCTGGTTTTCGGGTATACCGCATTAGTTTTTATTGCTATTTTAACTGGGTCCACATTTGCCATCAGGCCTACATCTTTTCCTGTGAAATCCCACACTTCTGGTACCACTCTTAGCTGGAGTTCCTCAGGTAAATCCTCAATTGTCAAAGGCTTGATATCAGCATCTTGTCTGACTAACATCAGTTTGTACAGGCCATCTTCATCGGGGGTCTGAATTTCAACGCCATTTGGTGTGCAGAAAATGGTACAACGCATCTTGCACAACAAATCACGTCCTAGTAGGTTTACAGGACTGGAATCACAGACCACAAATCTGTGCATTTCCTTGAAATTTCCTATAGAAATCTCCATTGGTTCAGTTACAGGGGTACTTATTATCTGATTCGAGACTCCCACTACTTGGATTGCTTCTCCCGAGAGGGGTAGGTTAGGAACATCCACTGTTCTTACAGTAGATCTGGTAGCACCAGTGTCCAACAGAAAGGTGACGTCTTTTCCCTCTACCTTTCCTTCAATGTATGGTCCAGTCTGGTCTACCGGTAAGGAGGCGCCAAGTACGCACTCCTCCTCCTCCCCTCTCAGGCCCCGTCAATCTTGATCTTCACAAAGGAAGGTATCATTTAGCAAGTACTGTGGAATGACTGCATTTCTTTCACTCTCAACCTCCCATACTTCCGCCCTCTCATTCTGCTGACCCTGACTCTGTCTAGGAGCGCGGGGTACTGGAGGTAATTTTACCTGTTGCTGGGGTTTTCTTGTCCCCTCTTTCGGCACCTGTGGATTTAAACCATTTACAGGGGCATTACCGGCCTGTAGGTGTGGACACTCGTCTCTCCAATGCCCCATCTGGCCGCACCCATGGCACGGAAACTTTTTCATGGCCTCTTCACGACTCATTTTAGGTCTGGGCTTTCCTCCCCCCCCAGAATTGGTATTCGGAACACTATTATCAGAAGTCATTTTACTTAACTGTTTTTCTTGCTGTTCAGCTAATTTTACCTGTGCCCACATCACTTTCTCCTTGAGAGCTTTCTTTTTATTCTCGATTTCATCTTCGCAGTATTTTGCATATTTCAGGACATCATCTATGGGTTTTCCCTGCCAACTGATTTTGTTATCTCGAATCCATTGTGAGATTTCAGGCCTTAATCCTAGCACAAACCTATAACTGAAATGCGTCATGTCTTTCATGTCTACATTATCGATACCACTGTAAGTTTTGAATACCTGCAGTAACCTTTCATAAAATGAATGCACCGTTTCATCACGTTCTTGGGTGGTTCTATCTATACGGGTCCAATCCGTCTCCTTTGCTGGCACCTTTTTCTTAAGGTACTGTATGACCTGGTCATATTTCCTCATTACATCCGGTGAAGGGGCCCCCGTTTTCTCATCCCTGGGATATTCATCATTAGGCCAATCAATTTCTATCTTACATTCCGTCCACAGATCTACAGGGACCACAATGTCGAAAAACCCATCCAGGTCTTTCAGCAGGCATTTCTGAACTTTTATGAAACGTTCTACCTGTCTGTACCAGTCAACTGGTTTCTCACGTAATTTCGGGAAGTCGTTTGTAAATGACACAATGTCTTGTCTGGACCAAGGGACATGGACATATTTTCCTCCCGGGACCTCTCTCATGGGGCACAATTTTTCTGTTGGGGTTACTTCCTTTAATACGAATTCTGAAGTTACGGACCCAGCCCTGCTGCCTTCCTTTTTCTTTGCCCACCTTGTTCTCCATTTCCCCACTTCGCCCCATTTCTGCAGGATTTTCAACAACTCTCTTACTTGGATCTGCTTTCCCATCACATTCAGGCTTTCTAAATCCTTGTCTGAAAAGTCTACTCTGTAAGGTTTCTGAAGAATTTTGGAGCGACTAACATCAACTCCCATTTCTGTGGCGGCATCCATTATCTTTTCATGGAGCACTCTAGCACTCCGGGTAAGATTTTTACTGATGAATAGTAACTCTTCTTCATTATACGAGCTCAGGCGCTCAACTCCCACGTTCCCAGCCATCATTTCTTCTATTTCTATTCTTAATTTATATATTTCCAATGCTTTAGGTTGGGGAGCGGTCTCCTTCTCTATCTCCTTTGTCCATCTGTCTAATTCTTCAGGGGAAACTAAAGAGGCGTTCCTAATTCCAGTTGCACTTTCAATCACCACTTCCTTTTGTCTGGGCTGACTTCTTGTCCCTACTACACTGGCCCTTGACTCCCTTATGGGCAGATCCATCAAACTTCCAGATTCACACTCACTTTCCTGATCCTCATCTATGAATACTTCCTTCCTCGGGGTCTGGAAGCTAGGAGTAGGCAGTATTGGGGTGATAACAGGAGGAAGGGGACTAGTCAGGTCATTTTTATACATTGGGATAGCAGGACCAATAGTTACCGGAATGGTCAAGGAATCAGGATGGGGATGCATCTGGGCAATGGTTCTGACTAATTCCTCTCGCTGTTTAGTCAGGGCTTCTCTCTCTTTTTCCTGCAACCCCCTTTCAGCAGAATTGCCATGCAATACCTGAGGTACTAGGGACGGATAAATACTCGGGGCAGTCGGGGCAACCAATCGAGGGGGACTTTCCCCGAATGGCTGATAATTCGGGACTGTGGATTTAGGTCTGCAAAACCCATCCCTTCCACTATGTTTACTGCTTGTAGCTGTCCCGTCTGTCTCACTATCCCTCCTACTTCGGGGGTAATTTGTAAAGGGATTTTGAGAATGCACCGGTTCTGATTCTGCTACATAGGGAGGTGGATTCTTCATTAACAAGTCTTCCAGGTGTTCATCTTCTATGTCCCCCATAGGTGCTAGGTGATGGGTCTTTTCTTTACTTTTTCCTCTTTTCTCCTCTAATACCCCCATCATGGGGAACAGCCCTTCAGTTAACATAGACTGCCTCCACTGTTTCATTTTCTGCTCTTTGGTTGGCGTTGGAAGTCTGGGATACCACTTACTCACTCCCTTATCCATTCGGGGTTTATCTCTCTCTGCAGCCTCAATCTCCCATTCCTCCAAAGCTTCGTACTGGGTCAACCTAGGTCTAGGGTGTAATTCATTCATGCGGGTCCTTAAGTTAAACAGGATCCGACCATTAAATGTACCTTCAACAGGGAATGCTAGGACTCCGTCATCTACAGTATACTTTGCCCAATTTTCTAGCCAGACACAAGTGTGATACCCTTTATCAAACAACATGAAAGAGGCAGGGGTATTTGGCGGGGGAATGAGTACGCCTTCCCTTGTTCTAATGGGCTTGTCAGTTTTGAAAAAATTCTTTACTTTATCCGAGAATGACAATTTTCTCTTTATTCCATACATCATGTGCGGTCTACCTCGTATAAGCTGATCCTTATGAAATCCTAGGTACTTTGGATTCGGTATGAAATCTGGATACCACATGCAACTCTCCAGACTCGCTTCTAACTCGGCTTGATTAATTTTGTTTACTTTCGTGCTTCCAATGTTAGCGCGACTTTTATTTCGCACCACCCAATCAGGTCAGAGAATACAACTACGGTTAACCAATGGGTGCGCGGCCTTTTCGCAAGACAGAGTCTCACGCTTCGGCACTCACCCCTCCTTTACAAATTCAGCTCCGCTACCCACCCGCTGTTTTGACCAATACCAGCGCGGCACGGAGTGACGTCAGAGCAGCTCTCCGACTGACTCCCTCCTTCACAAGGTAACGGAAACTTTTTACTCTCTCTAAAGTGCGAGTGCAAGTTTTAGTCAATAACACACAACGTTTGCCACTATGTCTGAGTGTTCTAAAGAGAGAAAAGACTTTTCTTTCGCTACTAGTAAACCACTTCTGTCTACTTTTCATTCACTCTGGATAGACTTCTTTGCCTGTCCCTTCACACTAGTAACATAGAACCCGTTATTCTTCTGGCTCATCCACCTTAGTCGGGGATATGTACTGAGCCAGGATTTCACCAGCGATCTATTTTACTTACCAGACAAGCCTCAGAGACCCTACTACTCCTTCCGTATGCGACCCTTACTAGGTGATATCGCAATGAAAGTTTTATAAAGGACTCGTAGCTATCATTCACTCCAGAAACAAAGGTCCTAATTAGTGCTTCCAGTTACTCTTTTAACCCTGCACTAATGATTCAAACTTAGTGACTTCAACAGCTAACCGGATTCTACTCACCGTTTAGCTAAAATACTTCCCCGGGGATTCGGACTACACTGAACATTTACAAACAATTCTGGGTTAATTCAACATGCAATATTTATAGCAGCAATGCAAAATCATGTACATTTATATAAAAAAACACATTTCATAAATTTCGAAAAAATACAGTAGAAATCAGCAGCACGTTTTATTTTCACGGTTTGTTTATGACCTATCCTGTCTACCTAATCTAACTAGTCCAAACCATCCTCTGGCTGCCAGAAATTACTGCTAGAGCGCGCAGTTTTCCCCAGGTCACCCGAGTTACCAATTCCTTCACACGCACTGGGCCCTTGGCGTGAAAAGAAACCTTTTATTACTCCACTAATTTGTTTGGGTGATCCGGGGTGAGGATTTCTCCTCCTGCACGCTGCTAAGAGTAATCAAGTTTGGATTTACCTCTGCTTACCATGTACCCGACTTACCACAGGCACAATTCTTACGACGGACCTGGAGCTATTAGGGAAAATAGTAGACAGGCCTAACATCCAATACACTTTAAAATCAGTAATATACTTTCCACAATTCTGTAAAATGACCACAGACACCTGATGAAGTCAAAGAAACTTTATATAAGAATTCAAAGAGAAGATGCCAAGATAATAAGCGATACACAGAGTAATATATCAAACATTAAAATCAACACCAATAGGTAACTTTGCATCAAAAATAAGACCATTAGGATATATGGGAAACTAAAGGTAGAAGTTTTAGAACAAAAAACTAGTCACTGCAATTTTATACTAGAACGTAGGATTGGGGATGAGACCTAGAACATGTACTTAACCTAAGTATTTAAGCTATTCTTGCTAAGTTCACTGCAAACCACTAAAGGAAAGGGGAAAAAACGGGAACATGCTATGGTTTTATAAAATCAATGAGTTTCTAAAGGATAGGGGGAGAGAAGGAACCAACTAAAATTCAGAATCGCAATGGCAATAAAACAATAACACAGGTAAGAATGCTTTTACCCGATCAGATAAAAGAGAGAGAGAGAGAGAGAGACGTAAACCCACAATCTATATTTACCTAGTTCAGATTGAAGACCAACCCTGGCCACGGGTCAGTTGGGAAGACGGGGACAGGGACCCTCAGAAAGGAAATGTCAGAATGCGAGCAGGTACAGCTCACGGACAGTAAGGACAGGATACCCCTCAGGTTCAGGTCAAGGACTGGGCCTCCCAGGGTACGACCAACACCCACAGCTTCGGACAGCAACGCCTGCGTTACCCCCTCCTGCAAGTAATCCGCCAGAAACCCCGATTGGATTTTTCGAATTCCCCAGCAAAGTGCTTCGCCAGCACTTAGGATTTTCCACCCCTTAGGAGATTGTGGAAAGTATGGAAAAAGTGCTCCGCAGCACTTTCAGAATGAGCACCTATTGAGATCGTAGGGTCAGTGACAGGTCTGCTACTCGGACAAGTCGGACAATTTTCCTAAGCTAAACTAGGGCAATTATACGGTTTTGGGAACCCCTAGACCACCCACTAATGTTGCAAGTGACAGATTCCCACATTGTGATTGGTCAGGAGAGGTGGTGCGGTCATTACCACCTCCTAGAATTCAGTTTTCTCATGTTTAATATTCAATTTTGCACGCCCGCCCCCCGAGTTCACGTTCCCATGCATGGAATACAGTAGTACAGGACAGTTCACAATAGGTAGCAACAGTATTGCTTTTTCCAAGGTAAGACTCCGTATTCCCAGCGATGTTCCCAGGCGCATTGTGCTTCAGGAGCCAGCTGGCTAGATTTAGCTTCTGCGCGGTTGGAACTTTCTCCGGTCATGTGACGGTGCCCAGCAGAGCTTCAAGTATGGCTCCGCTCATGATTGCCCCAGCCCACAAAGACGCGGTACATGAAAAGTAAGCGAAAACAAATTAAAATCATACATAAAAACGATCGCACTGTATACCAAGATAAAACTTAACCAACCCTTACTTTATAATGACTATAGCATTAAGGATTAGTGCGAAAAGACAGATAGGCTAAAGCAGCTGCAGCAAGCAGAGAGCGTGGTGAGAGACAAGCGGCCATATTTAGCATCAATGCGCATGAGCACAGAATCCCTCCAGAATGCGAGTGCGTCACATCACATGGGTATGACCGACGCATGCGCAGACTGAATTTCGGCAAAGCAGCCATTTTCAGTGCAAGCTTCGTTTTAGTACGAAAAGACAAACAAGCAAGCATCCTGGGGACACCCGCGTGTTGGGAAAAAACGCTTTATAAATGACGAATAACGAGGTTAATATTATTATGCAGTTTAGACAAGGGTTTTGCATACGAGCAAGGCGTTTTACGGGCAAATCCTTGCTCCATCAACAGTACTGCAGTTTGCTTCGGGACACATTAATTCAGTTTTCCAACAAATGATTCAGCAAAGCAATAGTATCTTGTTCGCATGCTCTTGGGCTGTCAACACCAGCAATAGATCGTCAATGTACTGGACAAGGAGCGAGTTACATGGCAACTGCAAGGTCTCCAGATTCTTTTTTTAGTATCTGATTGAAGATCAAAGGGCTTTCTGTTTGACCATACCAAAACTCTGTTTTGGAACTGGAAAGGAAAATAAACTGACTATCTTTATGCAATGGAGTGGAAAAAAATGTTTGGCACATGTCAATGACCGTGAACCATTCAGCCTCACAGGGTATCTAAAACAATATTACGGCATGATTCAGTACCACATGGCAACATGGAACAACAATATTATTCATCTTTCACAGGTCTTGAAAACACACCATTTTTTATTTGACTTCTGTATACTCAGGTGGTTACAAGGGCGCACTAAAATGCCCTGCTCAATGAAAGATTCAATTACAGGGGTACTTCCAGATACCGCCTCTGGTGATAGGTTGTACTGGGGCATCTGAGGAAACTCTATATTTTGCATTATAGTAATCCTCACAGGTTTGACACCTTTGTTAAGACCAATGTGTTTGCGAGGGTAATCCCAAATTCCCTTCTTTACGAACAAAGCTCCTTAAGTTAGAGCAGGAAATTGTGTTTTGTTAGGGCAAGGAACAGCCCCAGGGCTGGCTTTCAAGTGCTTACCTTAAAGTCTGCATCCTCATTGTGTGTTTGGAGTTCGACACCATCCATTTGAGTTTGCACAAAAGATCCCTACTAGATGGAATAACAAGACTAAAATCACTAACTGATAGTCCTCCTCAAGGGGACTTATCTTTACAGGGACTTTAGGTGAAACAGGGTTCACAATTTGTTTATTTGCAACATCTACAACATTGACTTGTTTTTCTAAGAGAGATAGGTTTGGGACTTCCACTGTCCTTACAGTAGAATTAGTAGCTCCAGTGTCAATTAAAAAGGACACGAGTGGCCATTCTCTCCATCCATATATGCACCTCTCTGATCTACTTCAAAGACTGCGCCAAGCAAGCAATCTTCCCTCTCCCTCAGGCACCGTCATTGGTATTGGATCGCCATAGCTGGAGCGGTCCAGAAAGTGACGGGAACTATCTAAACCCTAGAAAGGGTTCTGTTCTGTTGACCTCTGGGGTTCGAATTCACATTACACCTCAGGATATGTAGATAATGCCGCATTAATGGGCGGTGTGGGGCATGTTAGGATTCAGAGATCTTGGCATTTGCGCATTTGGGCCTGGCATGACATTCACATTAGGTACCCAGCCATCAAATTGCATTTGATTCAGATTAGATCTGCATTCACCGCTTCCAGTGACCCAACTTGTTACAATAATGACACAGAGTTGTTTTCTTTAACATAGGTATATCCATCCATGAATTAGAATCAAGGAGCACTCCTCGTCCTTTACCATGTTTGACACCATTGGACCACCTCCTTGATATCCAACTCCCTGCATTTCGACACCAACACCAGAGCCAGAACCAGGATTCCTAATATAGAGACCATTCTTAAATCCTTTCTGAGCTAACTTTGTCTGACACAACATGAACTTCTCCTTGATTATATTTTGTCTGGCTTCCAAATCGTCACTGCAATATTTTCATATCTCAGGATTTCATCTAAAGACTTTGACTGCCAACATATCACATTCTGCTTGATGTCCAAACTTATCTCAGGATCCAAACTCAGTCACAAAATTACTGAGAATACCTTGCTTGGGGCTCTTAACGTCACTATATTAACAGAAGACCTGCATTCATTTTTCATAATAGGCATGCACCAATCTTTGGACTCTTGAGTAGCACTCAAGAATTTCAACCAATCAATCTCTTTCTGGGGAACCTTAGTTTTTAGAAAGTTGACCACTTGATGATACTTTTCCATGACCACAGCAGATAGAGCATGAGTTTTGGTATGACTTGTTGGCTCTAAGGACAGCTGTTATACAGCCACTTTGCACTCAGGCCATATCTCCAAACATACATGCATTTCACCACCATTGAATGTTACTGAGTAGGTGCCCTAATTGCAGCTTTAACACAGGTGTCAATATTTTCTTAAAGGCATCTTCAGTCATTTATTGTAGCACTTTTAGAAAGATTAATCTTCAGTCATTTATTGTAGCACTTTTAGAAATATTAATCACAAATTCCATAGCTATCCCATTGAGAGCCTCATGTGTAATCATTTTTTTAGTACAAGGGGGACCCAACAGATAGCTAAGTACCATGGGTATAACTACGTTATGAAGAACAAAGGTGCTTAGCTTATTTCAAAATCAACGCAATACAGTATAGGTACACAATGGAAAACTATACGAGTGAAAGTTTCCAAACCCAGCCGGGAAAGGAGTTTATTTACTGGAGGCAATGTCCAATCTTGCAATATAAACCAAATAGCTCGACACAAGCCTGTGCCGTACACAAAACAGGAAAAAAAGAAGGATAGCGTTAAAGTGAAAGGGGTGTCTTTCAGGCAAAGGAAGAGAGCAAGGACAGGGTACTGTAAAAAATCAAGGATCAGTAACAGTATCGCCTGGAGTTGAGTCTACACAGTTTCATTTAACAATATTATAAGTGTAAACCCACTCGTGGGTGTCGACGTTTCGATCCCTTTATGCTCAACTAAATACATGGGATCAACACTTTCTCAGTGTGTGACCAAGTGCACAGTGTTTGTGCTCTAATAAAAACAATATATACAAATACCTCGGATTCGCAGTGTCATGCGTGAGAAGTTGCGTCAGAGAGCTGTGCCGTGAGGGTGCTTAGTCTAAGGGAGAAAGGATATCCATCGTGGGGTGATAGTGCAAGTCTTAGTGATTAAGGGTGGTACAACTGGAGGGAGCCCTACGGGTTCAGCGTTAAAATTGGTATAATCATACCTCAGTATGTCGAGGAAAGTGACCTCAAAGGGTTGTGGGTCCTTCCCTTCAACTTTCAGCTATGGTGCTAGGAAAGGGACAGAACATACAATCGGATTTAGGATGGGTGAACCTCGAAGGTATGAAAAAACGAACGAGTGGGATTAAAGTGAACCTACCACGTAAATAACGTCTGGGAGGTCTTAAAAGGGGTCCGGCACAAAGTTACTTCATGTACAGATAAGTAGTTGTAACTCGAATTCGTTTCCGACTGCAAAGGATAGCAGCTCTGAAAACAGAAAATTACATTTTGTGTCATGTGGAAGTGGCAGAGGCTTAACATCCAAGGGGGTAGGAAATTAAAGGACATACCTTACTCCACTCTGTATAAGGACAGGGAGTAGCTTCAGTAATGCAGGCAACGATGGCCGTGCAAGTAGATTGCCACAGTGTGGCGATGGGGACGCTGTGAATAGAAAAGGGAATCAATAGAGCGCCTGGTTGTGATGACAACACCTGGGCCGAGCGGGAGAAATATCCAAGATAATAACTCACCCGGTCTCAATGTAGGAAGGACCCACAACCCTTTGAGGTCACTTTCCTCGACATACTGAGGTATGATTATACCAATTTTAACGCTGAACCCGTAGGGCTCCCTCCAGTTGTACCACCCTTAATCACTAAGACTTGCACTATCACCCCACGATGGATATCCTTTCTCCCTTAGACTAAGCACCCTCACGGCACAGCTCTCTGACGCAACTTCTCACGCATGACACTGCGAATCCGAGGTATTTGTATATATTGTTTTTATTAGAGCACAAACACTGTGCACTTGGTCACACACTGAGAAAGTGTTACAAAGTTGGTACATATGTTTAATATTCTCCTAGGTCTCTGAAAAACCTTGTTTCTTCTTTTCTCTCCTAACAGGCTTAATGTATTTCATTCAGGCATGTTTTTGTCTATTACAAAAGTCCTGATGATGATCCCATGTATTTAGTTGAGCATAAAGGGATCGAAACGTCGACACCCACGAGTGGGTTTACACTTATAATATTGTTAAATGAAACTGTGTAGACTCAACTCCAGGCGATACTGTTACTGATCCTTGATTTTTTACAGTACCCTGTCCTTGCTCTCTTCCTTTGCCTGAAAGACACCCCTTTCACTTTAACGCTATCCTTCTTTTTTTCCTGTTTTGTGTACGGCACAGGCTTGTGTCGAGCTATTTGGTTTATATTGCAAGATTGGACATTGCCTCCAGTAAATAAACTCCATTCCCGGCTGGGTTTGGAAACTTTCACTCGTATAGTTTTCCATTGTGTACCTATACTGTATTGCGTTGATTTTGAAATAAGCTAAGCACCTTTGTTCTTCATAACTCATG
The DNA here is from genome assembly GCF_964263255.1 of Lissotriton vulgaris. NCBI lineage: Eukaryota > Metazoa > Chordata > Amphibia > Caudata > Salamandridae > Lissotriton > Lissotriton vulgaris. The sequence continues at coordinate 1,596,522,996 of NC_141691.1, forward strand.
TGTAATCAAGCACGTCTAGCAGCTTCCTTGCAAATACGTTTTTTTTTCATTGTACCCATCTTTAAGTCCCATCTTGAGAATCCCTTTAATGATTTCTACCTTTATACCTCATTTATACCTTCACCCTTACACATCTAGTGTTCTTAAAGGGGTGCCAGTCTCTCATGAGCTTGACTTGGGGCTGTCAATCTCTACAGTCGAGTTGTTCCCTTTTTAGGGTCTTGATCCCATATCTACAAAGGTGTCAATCTCAGATACATCATTGTAACTACAGACATGACAGATGTTAAAACAACAGTGACATTGTTGGTGTAACTGGCATTATCTATGGAATTGGGAGTAGCATGGGTGTTAGTTGTGGATTTGGGAGTGGAGCAGGTATTAACTGTGGAGGTGGAAAGGTACCAGGCTCTCCCCCATCAAGAAGGCCCTGATCAACAAGCACACTAGCACCTGTATATGCAGACGGTGTGTGTCCCACAGATGGTTACTTTCCTCCAGCTTGCTGAACTGCATTGTTTGAAGGTGGTCGTTAGGCCAATAAGTCATCTAAGAAGTAATTGCAGAAGTCAGTATCACTATTCTATTCTCACCTTTATTTATTTCAATCTCACCCCCTCTTGTGGGTTCCTTCGACTGGGCAGAACAGGGTACATCCTAACTCCCTCAATCAAATCTCTCCTCCACACTTGCAGTTCAGCATCCCACTTTATGTTCATCCAACTATAAATTGTCTTTTTATCCTTTGCCTAATATTTTTCCTTCTCCTTCGCATATGCTGCCCACTCCCAAGCATTCAAAGCTTCATATTGGTGTGGAAAGGACAGGGATTTCACCTCATGCAACATTCCCGTAAAGTTTTCAATAACGTTCAAATTAAAGGTACTATATAGAGGAAACTGTAAGGACCCTTCGTAGTGATCTTATTCCATTGTTTAAGCCAGGTATATGCTTTTGACCCTACCTGGGTCTTCAAGTAACGCAGAGGCATGCCCTCGTGAGGGGCCTCCTCGTCTTCAGTGACATTTTTCTCACATCCACCCTAAGTGAACCTTTATTTTTTTATTTATTTCATGTTGTCTCTATATGTGGCGCAAAGCAAAAAGTAATAACTCCAGTTAAAAAAAACATCAATTCTCAGCAACAACACCATGTCCAACATCAATGTGACACTGCAAAACTGTCCATTCATGTACAGCCCCTCTGACGTAACTTCCTATCCCAGCATGGCACCCACACCAACTGAACAATACCAGTGCAGCACGCTATGACGCAACTCAAAAAAGCTCACAGCAGCTTTCACTCGACAGGGATCAGCATCACCTTAACAATTATTAAACAACAACAATTCAAAAATACACGGTGGCTCTAGGGGAATCTAGGGATAACAAACTCCTGATGATATAACACACTAAGTGAAATCTCGACCAGCGGGAAATATTCCTAACTAGAGCAGACTGCTCGAAAGAATTAACCAAACAGTAATCAAAGTTAATACACCCCCCTGCAAAAAGGATAAAAGTCCCTTTCTTTGTACACCCGATAGAGCTTCATGTTCCGACACCAGAACCCTAAACAGACAACTTACAACATAATATACTCAATGTTTATCCCGAGAATTTAGACTTTGACTAGTCTGAAAACCAATACTTCCACTCTTGCAATGAGTGTATTTCATTCCATAAGTACAAGCAATACCCAAAAAGCAGTACCTCAAGCCTCACGTCAACATGGAGCCCTCCTAGACTCAAAATGTACACCACACCTCACAACACACCAACTCATTAAAAACCACAAAAACACAAAGCTTTAACGGCACAAAATCAAATGCATAAACCTACTATACTCTAAGGAAAGTGCAACTGCTTCGGCAATGTTGGAACACCTACAATGCTCCAGACAGGACCATGGAAATCTCTGGACTCCAGACTGGGCCAGGACAGATTCTAACTGTAACTGAGGCAAATTCCAACTATGGGCACCACAGTGACAACCATCCTCCACTGCCATCTTGATAGTGTGATGATAGGATGGTGTTTATATTGTGCCAATCCGGCGTAAATTTTAGAATACAACATTTTGTTTAAAATAGAGTCGTCATCTAAGACTTAAAACGACTGCTGCTAAGTGAATGTGACCATACTCTACCTATAGCTAACTCAGCTATATCTATGTGGATGGACCTTTCTGTCGAATTAAGCCTTAAAGCATTAGCATATGGGAAATTAATCCAGGCAAGTTAAACATCAAATGCATAGACAAGGTATTTAAAGGTAAAATTGGCCAAGTATACATTTTTTGTTACCTAAAATGGAAACTCCCTAATGCTAAGAGATTGTGGAAAAAGTCATGGAGTTTATAAGCAACAGGTGTCAGCAAATACAGTATCTCAAATAGTGAAAGTCCTAACCAAGAAAAGGAGAAATGTGCTTGCTCTAGAAAGTATGTACGGAATGTAAGAAGCATTGAATCTGGAGAGAGGGAAAGAAGGTGTATACCTTTGAACACGGACAGAGGCATGTGTAAAACCAAAGCAAGCAATTAAAGGTCGACCTAAAAAAACGTAACATTTCTCATGGTTAATGCAATGCAGAGTTCCCATCTCTGCGGTGTCATGGTCCTCACACAAGGGAGTATTCTCTCCTCCGTCTCCCTTCCCACACAGGTGCTGGGAATCAGCATCCAACTCGTTAAACCGCAGAACTAGAGACCTTCGGTCAGAAGCCTTAAAAACCATACAATGAACGAGATCACAGCAGCAGTCAGCCCCAGGAGCAAGAAAAAGATTGTACACAGCAGGCAGAAGTTATTTCATTCAAAATGGAGTCGGTCACCTGCCTACGACTTCTGTCTAATTTAGTGTGACCACACTCTAGCTATAGTTAACCAATAATATAAATCACTCACTATAATCGATCTGAATATAAAATATTGCGTGTAGTTAGATGTGTAAGCAATAATTATACGTGTTAAACATTAGCGAGTTATCTGACTGCAAAATGAAACAGGTGACACTGCGCCACCGCTGTCATGACAGGGCACACAGATGTTCTCAGGGAGACCCGGTAAGGAGTCTAGGGGGGGGGGGGGGGGGGGAGGGGAGGGCAGGTAACAAAGCTTGCACATTTTCAATGTTTATTGGCTGCCGACAACCATTACGCGCATCAAAGCCTGGTCATGGGGACAGTGGTCATTCCAGATAAAAGGAGTTTCACTTTGGATATACCGCCATAACAAGCTAGTCTAGTGCCCTGTAGAGGAAGCATGCCAGGTGTGTTATAACAAGGAAATGGGGAGCATGATGTCACTGCCAAAGGGACGGTCTTGACTACATATACAATAACGTCAAGACTGAGACAAGTGAAGGAATGAACGCAACAAAGGCAGACTTCCCCCCAGTGTGACTGACTCGGAGTAATGCCAGCAGTGCGGTGGCTCATGTTACACGGCCAGTCTTGTGCAGTCTGTGAGCTGGCAGTGTTAGCTGTATCCCATCACAGCATTTACATGAAGTCAGTTTGTGTATAGCTATACACATCGGAGTGCACAGAAGGATCGCCGTGAGTGCCGCGGACCTCACATTTTTTTGGTCGGGCCTTAACTTCTATTTGTGCACCTGGGCACAGAGGCGTGAGGGGCCACTGAACCCTGATTTTTGCTGTATTTCACAGTTCAAACAGCTGCTAGGGCACCCGTTAGGGCCCGTGCCACATTGGCTACGCCGGTGTTTTTTTTGCATATGTCAATTCACGTCCGTGTTGCACCGTGTAGGGCCATTCAAGTGGTTTTGCTACAAAATATGCACAACGCTATACCTCTATCCTCCCCTCCACTCCCCCCCCCCCCCCATTTAGCTGCTACAGCGGCAGTGGGGGTTGGGGGTGCTGGGAACTGGATGGGCCTCTTCTGTATGCAGCTGGCAGACAAAGGCTCATAATTAATGCAAAAAGGTGGGTAGGAGAGTGAGTGAAAAATGGATGACTATGTGATTAAAATGGTGGATGGCTAGGTGAGTGAAAGGGTGGATGGATCGATACATGAATGAATGAGTGAAACGATGTATGAACTAGAGAAAGGGAGAATAGATGGATGACTGTGTGAAAGGGTGGAATAGTTGGATGAATGAAAAGGTGAATAGATGGATGAGTTAGTGAAAGGGTGGATGGATAAGTGAAAGGTTGGGCGGTTGGATGTGTCAGTGAAATGGTGGATGAGTTGGTGAGTGAAAAGGTGGATGTATACATGCATGGATAAATGAGTGAAAAAATGAATGAGTGAACGGGAGGAAGGTTGGATGAGTGAAAGGGGGACTGGATAGATGAGTGAAAAAATGGATGGATAATGATAGAAAGGATGGATGGATGGATGAGTGAGTGAAAGGATGGAACGATGAGTGAAAAGGTAAAGGGATAGATAGATGAGTGGATGGCTGAACAGAATGAAACAGTGGATGGATGGATGAGTGAAGGAATGAATGGATGTGTGAAAGAAAGATTGTAAGGATGGATGAGTAAAATCACTTAATCTCCCTGTGCCTCACAAAAAATGCGCCTGCCCGAGGCCACGCAGTGGCCATAAGGAGGGCGGGCTCCTAGTCACGGAGGGCTGTCCCGCCCCACATGACGTAGTAGTTTCCTCACCCATGGCAGTCTCCCCCGGTGGGTGGAGACTGGTAGGTGATGCACGTCCGGGGCGGCTGGGAGGAGCCGTCAGGAGTACTTCTGACCTCTGCTCCGCTGGGGAGGCCTCTTTGCCGCTCCGGACGTCGAGTTCCATGTTGGGACACTCTTTTCGTACTCGTCACTCTGGTTAGATGGTCGTGCCGAGGAGTCGCCGTGAGACTAGGACGTCGGGTCCCTGGTTTGTCTCGTGCACGTGGTGAGTGGCGGGGGTCGGTGTTGTAAGCTCTTTGGTTTTCATGTCGGCCGTGTCGTGCTTCACTTAGCTTTGGGGGCATTTGGGGCCCGTCCGGTTTCTCGCATGCTGGGGAGCATAGTGAGTGTGTGGCAGAGGGAACGGAGAAATTTGTTAGGGGCATGTGCCCCCGGCGGTTGCAGAGAAGTATGGTACTCTGGTTAGAGCGACGGTCTTCGAAACAGAGAATGGCCCTGTGACCAGGGTTTAAGTAGCGGCGTGGCAGGGATAATTCTCGCATTGGCGCCTGCTTCATGATTGTTATAGTGAAACTGCAAAATGGCACTGTGGGGTACTATGCGTCCTAAAGCCTTGTAAGATAGATTTACATCTCGTTCGCAAAACGGACCTCCGAGGGTACTCCACGTGGCTAATTCTTACAAGCATATTTTATTGAGTGATCTCGTGAGTTATGCCCCAGTGTGAGCGTGTTTCATTAAGTGTGCGCCTTTATGTGTTGCTGTGGGCAGATGGAACTGTATTGTTTGGTGGGCACGACGGGGCGAGTTGGGGGTTAGAGTACTGCTCTTTTGTGCAGCAGCGAATACAGTGGCCTCGTGCGCGGGGATTTGTTCACGTTTTTCTTGGGCTCGGGTGAGCATGCAGTGGTTTTGGAACGTGCTGCGATTACCACTCTGGATACACTGGTCAGAGAGATATAAGGGGGCGAGGAGGTGGCTCAAATCATAAGTGCCGACAGTGGAGCTGGATGACAGGGTTCAAGGCTCGTTGTGGGTGGCTTCTAGGAAGTGTGACACAGGCAATTATGAATCCGACCACGGAAGCCTTTGTCCGCTTGTCAGAACCGCCCTGGAATGTTCCATTAGCAGGAGGCGCATACTTTCGGCTTTCTTGTTATATCTGCCTGCAATTGTCTTTGTGGGCAAGGGCTCGAGCCTGCACAGATTGTAATTTCTCGTGAAGGGAGCGTGTGTTATGCCCGAGATGAACAGGAGTATTTCGAGCACAACAAGATGGCTTTCGGTATTCTTCATTGCACTCATTATTTCCCTCAAAGTCACGTTGCTTTCTTGCCTTCAATTGGGATTCCTCAAATCTCTCCCCCTCCCCCCCCCCCCATCCTCTCTGGTCGGGAGGAGCCTGGATCGTTTCTGTGGGTCTTTGTACCTCGAGGCACAATAGGATGGCCTACTCAGGTTTACACGTGGCATTGTAATCTTGGCACGATGGGTAAGCTTAGTTCGCGCGCAAGCTGCGTGATGGTGTCCATATTTACAAATGGTGTTAGGTTCGTCAGGCCATTGTATCTCGATGCCCAATCATGTGACTTATGTCACCGCTCATGGCTCTGTAGACTTCAGCGCGAGAGGTAAGCTGTTCAAGCGCGTACTTTGGGTTACCAGTGTCATTAATTAATATGGTGAAGAGTAATTGTATGCCATTTTATCTGAGGCCCGTGGCGCGGGTGTTAGGGCAACTTCGTAATCGCGTTCAGGTCCTCAGGCAGATTTGTTGCGAGTTGCGTTCTGCGTTCGATTCTAGCTTTCTCTGCAGCTGCTGTAGGCGATGGGCTCGGCAGCGTGACTGAGCATTCCTTGTTGCAACAACTTAAGGCGATGCGTTGGCATGTACCATTAAAAGCACATTTCTGCGACGCAGTTCAGGTCGCATAAACAAGAGTTCCTATGGCGAGGCCTACTGCACATTTACTGAGTCGGGTTTGCGGTTCGAATGTCGGCTATGTCGCAGCACCGCATGTCTTAGGAAATCAATTTCCATTCGCATACCAGCTAGTGATGATAGGCAGATGTAGTGCGCCAGTTACGCTAAGGTGCCAGGTTTGTCGCTGTTCCTGCTACCACGGTACCAGTCGGTGTCCGTTTTCGGCCATCTTATGCCATGTTTCTTTGACCGGTGCACGTGGGTAAAGGGCGGCCATTCCCATGGGCAATATTTCGCAAGATGTCCGGCACATGTGGGTATGACGCGCGGTTCAGACATGTGGCGTTTTCGAGTTTTGTGGGGGACTTGTACGTGCGCATTAGCCTTTCGAGTCTCCGCATGTACGATTTTTGGGCTGCAAACTGGTGGAGTCGCCTGCGGCACCCCTTGCGTCAGTTTGGTATGCGTGATTCCATATGTGTGACCGCCCTCTCAGACTTCGGGCACGGGGAAGGGGGGACACATACCTGTTTGGGCCGCGCTACTCGGACTACCCCGGGAGCGGGGAGTGACGTTTGTCTGTCGAGGTCCTTGGCCGGCCGTGTTACTGTGTTTTTGGGTTTGTGCCGCTGGCTGCGGCTCCGCCTTTGGCATATTCGTGTGTACAAACAGGGATGATGTTACCATTATTTCATTCGTGTCATTCACGGGCGGTGAGGTGAGTTGGCCACCGGGTGGTCTGGTCCTTGGTGTCACAGATTGCTGTACACGCTGTAGTTGCAGGTCCATCCTTTATATGGGTTTTACCATGCGCTCCCATCAATGGCACAGGACGATTTTATTATGATGTTCATATTAAGCCTGCCATGTGATCAGTGATGAGTCAGATTCAGGGTATGCATAGGTGCCATATTCTCATATTCCCCAAGGGATGTTAGACACGTGCATACACCCAGTTGCCACTGCAAGGCAGAATCCATGAGGGCACTTCAATGTTAATATACGCATTCATGGTAAATATATCTCCTCTTCTCCTGTTCAAATAACGTTAGATGAAGCTCTACATTTGCTAATGCCACTGTAGCTAGTTGACATGAAGAGTCATCTGCATCTCGCTGCTACACACCCTGAGCCCCTTTTCCTTAGGCTCTCATCCATGGGACTCGCCTGGCTTGCACTTTGCAGCAGCAGTCATAACTGTAGCAGAACTTTCCTCCCCTTATCCCATCTATTCTGGGGTAAGCGCAATAAAGTATTTTTACAGATGGGGATCTTGTCTACCATGCATCAAGTTCCAGTTGCGAACAACTGCTTTCCTAATTCCCTTCACAACAATATTATACTTAAGTTGAGTAATACAGGTTTGCTGAAATAACTTTTACTGGTTATCGCCCCATGTACCTGTGTTATGGGACAGGATATTTATAAGATTGGCACAATATCAGGTTGTATGGGTTGACAGCGCTACTGAGGTTCGGACTGGGAGGGTCAGCGGTGGCTGCTAATTCTTATACCTGTTACTTCCCATCAGGTATTTGAGCAAAACAGTCACAATGTCTGTGTTTGAAGGTGAGAGTGGTTCCACTGCTGTTAATGTAATGCTCTCTCTCAATGACCTATCCTCTACTCTAATATTTTGTATACCCTTCAGCTTTACAGAGGATCAATCTGATCCTCTTATTAGGAGCCCTCGAGTTTTGGAGCGCACTAAACTCTGCTCTCTTGCTTACCTTAGATACGGTGAGGCTTCCATCATGCTGCGGGGCTGGAGTGGTGGCTTGTCAGTCGTAGGAATGTTTATTCAGCGCTCCCTTGCCCTTAGGTGTCGGAGCGCATTTTAGAGAATCAGTTCACCTTCTTTGCCTCGGGGCTAATAATGTTATTAGACAGAAACGCCTACAGTTGCGTAGGAATGGGGGTGAGCGGAAGCATTTCTATTTCATATGCTAGGTTCTGCCATGGGGTTGGTGTGCACCTGAATTGGTAGTGCTGCAGTGCGGGTGAGGCAACCAGGTTAGTAGCGAACAGACACTGCATGATACTCAGCATGTTCTTATCCTGGGTGCCTGCATAAGTTAAATGAGATTATCGTTAGAATTACGGGTTTGAGTCCTGAAATGTGGGGTGTGTGGTACAACAGGTCATCAGCTTGTGTACTATGCATGAGGGCCGCTAATGAGTACGTGTGACCGGGTGCCCCTGTACAAGAGGTGTTACATCAGGCATGCAGCAAGCTAGAACTGTATCAGGTGACTCGTGTACGCGTTCTGTGTGCCGATGTTAGAGATTTGTGTTATTCCACACACACAGTAAGCCAACTAGGCACAAGGTGATCAAAATGCGAATGTGTTGGCCGACCTGCTTTAGTCGCTGTCATCAGACTTGACCTTGTTGTGTGTGGCATTTAGGGCCTTGTCCCGCCACAGGATCGCACCAGTTGGGCCCGCTGTGTCGAGCTAGGGCCAGACCAGTTTCCCTGAGTTACTTTACGTGTTAGCTAGTGGGTCGTTACAAGTGGAAAAGGGTCCGGTATGCATGCTGCAAGAGTATATTATGTGCAGATGGTGGGGTGTTTTAAGGGTGTAGTGCGCACTTTCAGTAGTGGCCCAAGCCAGAGAGCAGGCAACTTGCTGCTTATATGGGGTGGGGCAGTCTTTCACCCCATCTGTACTCCTTGGAAGGAACCCCGGAGCCGGGGGAAGTTTACCCTACAATGTGGCTCCTTCTAGTCCAGGGTAGGGGCTTGTATTTCAGGGAAAAGTGACATTGCTGTAGTGATCATGGCTGCAATTTTATCATCATATCACCTTCCTGGTGCCCATATTCTTCCTCTTAACAGTGCCTATGACACACTCATTGCTCTATTAGACAGGCACCCCGCACCCAAACCTTGCGATTCCTGCTCAAAGTAAACAAGGCAAAACGCAGCTATAGATAGTGCTGTACTTCGGCCCATGTTACGTAAGTAACCTGTCGTCTGGGCAACGCACGACTACTTTAATTTGATAGTTCTGCCTTGTATCTGACGCGCAGGTATTCTCCAAAGAAAATCCAGTATCTTTTTATGTATTATTATTTTCAAAGCACTTACGTTACCTTGACCCCATTTACCACAAAGAGGTCTTCATCCTAATAGTTAGGCACAACGGCCGATCTCTTTTAGTCCTTTTCTAACATGCGATGAAGTGCTGGACATAGACATTCATATGTCACTTCAAAAACAAAAAAGACTGGATATGCCACTTACATATTCTCAGACGTTGTCAGCTATGTATAGGTCCTCGTAATTACTCCAGTAAGTTAAACAGGAGGCTTGCTATTATTTGAAATACTGGGGGTTTAATTGTTTGACAGCCCAGGCTAAGTATTGAGTTACACCTGAGAATTCTGAATGGATCTACATGAAGACTCCCCCCCCCATGGCATCTCATTCTATATAAACCTCTTACCAACAAAATCGTCCCTGTTAGACATGTTCTCTTATGCCAGACGATTTTAGTGGTGTGGCTATTCTTAGGCTACTTCTGTGCAGAACCTGGAAGCGGATTTCTGAGTGTTGAATTACTAACTCATCATATATGCTTAGAACTCTGGGAGTTGATAGTACCCCCCTATTATTTTGGGCAGGCAAAGGGGGTGCAGCACAAGTGATTGTGCCAGGCTCGTCGGCAAACTTGCCACCCTGTACGGGGTTCAATAGGTTTAGCACGCAGTGCACACCAGACACCCAAGTACAAGAACAAACGTTACGTAGGCTATGTTTGCACCGGTGCAAGTGTTAAGATAAACACGTGAAAAATAGCAAACAGTGCGTTAAGAGAAGTGGCGTGGTATGCAACAAAGAGTACCAAACACAGGTACATAGAGAGCACTGCAATAATGGCAACCACTTTAAACTGAGAAATTCTACCTGTGCACCCTTGATAACGGCACATGTGTTGCTCTTCCATGAATGGGAGGGTCATACGTTATAGTCATTCCCCCCCCCCCTCCTTTGGTTCTCCTGCCTTCTTTCGTCCTAGGCTCGGGTTCCCGCTGGCAGCTCACTCGCGGTCTGCAGCCTTCAGTGTAACACTCAATTCAGGTATACAGAGAACAACTGTGGCTTCCACAGCCCGAGCACGGACTGCCAATAATCGTTTGAGGTGGGCCCGAGAAGTCTTTTAGGAATTAATGCATTAACTAGGGGGGGCAAGTGTTCTCGGCTGTCCCCGTGGTTTTCAGTTTGTCTCTTGCAAGACCACTTCGCTAGTCACTCCAATATATGCATTTGCGTACTGCAATAGACTTCTGTATCCTGTGGGGGATTAGTTGCTCAAGCGTAATCTTGCAGTTGATTGGTATTTTGTGACAGCGCTTGTTTATTCGGGAGAGATTCTCTGCAGGGGGGGTCCTTCCCATCACTTGGTCTCTTGCCTGGGATAGTCTTCACTATTGGGGTAGAGGGATTGTTCCCGGGTGGTTATGCCTATTGGTGTCGGAGTGGCTTGCATTTATCCACGCATGTCCCTGCGCAGGTCAGCCTAGGGGGCTCTCCGTTGCAGGCGCTGCGGTCCCCGGGAGGTGGTCGTAGTCGGCCTACAGTCTAGCTAACTTAACGGTATTATGTCTGAAGCTGCTTCCAGCCTAAAACCCAAGAGGGCAGGGGATGCCGGCTGTATTGGCCTGTGGACCCGGTATATCGCTTAACTGGGACTCGTCCAAGTTCTATAGTATGTCTGGTGCCCTCCTATTCCCTCGTGTCAGTAAGCACACTTACTCTCCCTGCTGGATTGCGAAGACGGTGATTCAGCTGTGTCAGTGACTTCTTGGCGCAGTTTTCTGACGCTCAGTGGGAAGGGATATGTTGGTGTCCCAGCGGCATGCGCTGGACAGCCTATTTCATGTTACTTAGGGCCTCTGTAGTAGGGGCCCCTTCCTATCCCTTTAGTTTCCCTTGAGGGGTTGTAGGACAGGGTTTATGGTGCCTGATGGTGTCACCCCACGCCTATGGGCGTTGCCCTGTTCCTCCTCTGTCTGGAGGTAGCAATTCTAGGTGTAGGTTGCAGGTAAAGAGCAGTAACAATGGTGGGGGGGCCCGTGCGGCAGTGGGAACCACCGCACGGGCTGTGGCGGAGTTACTGGGCGATCCGGAAGAAGAGAGGTGCAAACGCTGGACGTCAGCGGGCACATAGGGGTGCCAGAGCATAACCTCAGAGCCTAACCTGTAACCTCATGGGAGGTGCAGGAATTCGTGTCGGCGCCCCAGTAGTCCTTCGGGCCTTCGGGCAGTTGTGGGCCTGTGCAACCGGGGGTTTGCCTAGTCACGCCCAGCAATGGGCGTGTCAGTATAATTATGGTATTTGTACAGTGGTTCGCCACTGTGTTGTTTGGCTCAACAGGCGGGCAGGTGGTGAGAATGCGGCCTGCCCTTGAATCGCCCGTAAGTTAACCCACCGTCGTTACATATGTTGTATGTAATAAACCTGCAGCAATTTTCCCAAACCCAATACTTGTGTCTTTGTGTTATTTGCGGGTTTGGGCATGTGGGGCGGGTGTTCATGTGGCCCTGATGTGACTATGTGCCTGCCCGAGGCCACGCAGTGGCCATAAGGAGGGCGGGCTCCTAGTCACGGAGGGCTGTCCCGCCCCACATGACGTAGTAGTTTCCTCACCCATGGCAGTCTCCCCCGGTTGGTGGAGACGGGTAGGTGATGCACGTCCGGGGCGGCTGGGAGGAGCCGTCGGGAGTACTTCTGACCTCTGCCCCGCTGGGGAGGCCTCTTTGCCGCTCCGGACGTCGAGTTCCATGTTGGGACACTCTTTTCCCGCCCTTCCTCTTACCCAGAGTGTCTGCTTGAGGGGGCTCAGAGGGAGCATTTAATGTGTTCCTTTTTCGTTGCAGGCGGAGTTACTGGGCGATCCGGAAGAAGAGAGGTGCAAACGCTGGACGTCAGCGGGCACATAGGGGTGCCAGAGCATAACCTCAGAGCCTAACCTGTAACCTCATGGGAGGTGCAGGAATTCGTGTCGGCGCCCCAGTAGTCCTTCGGGCGGTTGTGGGCCTGTGCAACCAGGGGTTTGCCTAGTCACGCCCAGCAATGGGCGTGTCAGTATAATTATGGTATTTGTACAACAGTTGGGTGGTTCGCCACTGTGTTGTTTGGCTCAACAGGCGGGCAGGCGGCGAGAATGCGGCCTGCCCTTGGATCGCCCGTAAGTTAACCCACCGTCGTTACATATGTTGTATGTAATAAACCTGCAGCAATTTTCCCAAACCCAATACTTGTGTCTTTGTGTTATTTGCGGGTTTGGGCATGTGGGGCGGGTGTTCATGTGGCCCTGATGTGACTATGAATGTGGCCTTCTGTAACGCAACTGGTGCTCATGTAAAGTGCTCTGATCCCTTCAGGTCTGGTTCGCCCTATATGAAACTCCCCTCCCAAAAAAGAATGGATGAGTGAAAGGGATGGTAGGTGACAAGCTGAATGTTGGATGAAAGACTGAAAGGATGACAGAATGTAAAGGTGAAATGGTGGATATCAGCGAGTGGTTTGAAGAATAAAAAGATGAAAGGATATATGTTTGGATGGAAGAGACAAACATGCTCTTCTAAGGATGGTCGCAACGGCTTGCTTCGCATACTTAGTGTTATTAGAGCTTTGGTTTCAAGTGGGGGTATTTTAATTTTCTGGCTACTCCCTTGGCCATCTGTTTCACTACATTTCTGACTTGGTGAAAATCATACCTCAGGTGTCTTTCATCATATGAATCTGCTTGCATCTGTAAAGTTCATGCTCTCTGCCACCCTGTCTCCGAATTTTAGGGAACATTTATGTTTCCTCCTTTCAACCTACATGTCAAAACGCATCTTCTCATCATTGTGTGTATGGTCTTTTAACAGAACTGCTTGCAATCCTCTATGCTATACTGGAACACCCACCAGGAATCTGTGTATAGTCAGAAATATGTGCACACACTGTGGCATTGAGTTTGCATGTTCCTTTCTGTTATATCAATTAGCTTCCTGAAAAAACATGGCCGCTTCTCCAGACCCTTTTTTATTGGATTGAGTTGCCAGTCGCACCTTATTTAGTTGAATTGAATGGCATGTGTGCCACGCGCACTGCGCAGCACCTCACAGTCTGTGCAACCCTCCTCAGTGCCGGTATCCGTTCGCAGGAACTCTTTGGGCAGAGTTCAAACAGTGCTGTCTACTCCAATCTGCCTATGACTGGGATAGCTTAGCCAGACCTGCGTGGTTTTCACATCATCATTGATTTCTGGCGCTAAGTGGAACAGAGAAGAAAGTCGATTCCACAGTTCCCGACGTCGCAGATGAATTCAGCTAAAGACCTGCTGGGAAAACCCTCGCCCATCGGAGAAGGCAGGTGGATGCAATCTGAGAGCGGGCGTCCTCGCGCGCTCCCTCGCCCCTGTCTGTTACTGACGTGGCGGCAGTAGGTGAGCGCAGGAACTGCCTTGGTTTACAGCTTGTCCTAACAGTTGTATAAAAATTGAGATATAGTAACATACTGTATGAACTATAGCACTTCATTTTCTTTTTCAGGCAGGTTCTAATGTCAGAACATTTCAGTCATATAAAACAACTACTGGCAAACTCAATTATGGGACCTATTGGCCTTCCAATGCTGTTGGCGTGCTCTACAGCGCCAGGCGTTTTATCTACCCTGTGCTGCTTCCTAAAAAATAAAAATAAAAAAGAAGACATGACACAACCGCTGTTGCTGGTCGTGTCATTCCACTGGCACAGGCTTGCATGATGACGTATGCATGCGCCAGTGAAACAACACAGGCACCATTTGCTTTGATTTTTTATTTACCAATACAAGATGGCAAACACTACTTGTATCGATAAATGAATAAACATTTCATCCAAAAAAGCAGTTTTTTATATTTAAAAAAAATTAGAAGTGAGGGATATAATGAAGGAGCAAATAGAGCAGTGGGGGAGGAGGGGCAGTGGAAAAGCATCACATGAATGAGAGAGCAGCATATTGGGCAGGCATGGAGAGAAGAACGCAGGGACAGGAGAGAAGAACTCGGAGAGCGAAGACCTGGGGAGAATCACTCAAGAGAGTTAAATATAAGCACATGAAAGAGACAGCAGTACAAGGAGTGGGGAGACGCACGCAAGGGCAAGATTCAAGAACAACAGAGAGCGTGAGGGGCACCGAGAGAAACACACAAGAGAGAAACGCTGGGTGCAGAGGTGGGCATTGGGGGAGAGCACACAGGAGGAGAATACAGATGGAGCAGTCATGCACTCCATTGTAGTGATTAAACAAAAAGAAAAGAAAAGTTCTCTAAAAGTGAGCAGTGGAAAGGTAGACGCCAGCCAGTCAGGGAAATTGCAAAGTGCCTCTGCTCCAGGGGGGAGGCAAACACAAGACGGGCAAGCCATAGAATAAGAAGCAAACACATGAGAGTGACAGTAAGGCCAGTCAATGGCGAATGAAGGGGCTACAACATGAGCAATGCGTGGGGTGTAAGTTCTTGATTAACCCACAATAGGTCTTTTGCAATGAGACAGCATTTGCTGTTTGGTAGACTTGAGCCACAACTCACACCAGAGGGCTGTTGTAGTAATTTATTACAGTGAAGTTTCCTACTTGTCACAGTCCTTAATTTGTGATTGTAAATCCATACTCTGAAACATGTAACCATTCAAACCCTTTGTTAGCACGTTTATAACATAATTCCTTTCCCATACTTTTAATCTCCCTCTAATATCCCTGTCTACAATGGTTTAGAGGTGCCAAAGACACAGACTACGCAGGAGAGGATAGGTCTGGGGCTCGGATATGCCTCGGTTAAATTAGTAACAATTTAAGTACTACCACTTGAGTGCAGCTCCTCATCTCAGCCCTTATTTTATGGGAAAATGCCAAGCCATGCAAGTGCTTGACTAATACCTCTTGTCACTCTCCATCGTGTCACACACACATATGTACACATATGATCACATATGTTAAAATACCAGGTCCTACTAACCTCTCGTTCAATTGTCCATCTCCATCATCAGCTGATATAATGGAAACAATGCTAAGAGCGAAAGCAGGGCTGTACACCAGAGACCTGTCTAGTAAAGTGTCTGATGACTGAAAAAGTAGTCAAACACTATTGACCAGGAAAACCAAAGCAGCTTATCTTATTATTATGTGTGGCAATACATTCCACTACCCCAGCGGAGTTTTGGCCACTCCATGTAATTGGAGTTCCGACCAAATGCCGCCAACTGCTGTGTGACGGAGTTTTTTCTTGTGCCCAGCTCATCAATGTTCAGTTGGCAAGCAAGATTTGACATCCCCTAACATGATTTTCAGTTGCTAGGAGGGCTCTCTGCAGAGATTTCCCCAACCCGGGTGGTCATGGGCGGTCGCGACCATTCATGGTCAGAAAGCTACTGCTCAAGTAGAAAATCTGCTAGAGCGGAAACAAATTCAACTCGAGAAGCGGAAACAAATTCAACTCGAGAAGCAGTGCTCTCTGGCTCTGTTTGCACTAATTTTTCAATGCGGAATGAGCTCCCGGCACTAAAAATCAATGCAACATGCCTAATTCTGCGGTTCGCTGAACTCTTCAGAATCTCGCAGAGTTTTCATGTAACTCTGAGAGTTCCGCCCACCCCTACCTAATATACCCACTTGCAAGAGGCATGAGGTGCACCAGCAGAGAGGGTGCTATACAACTTTCAGAGTGGAGACAACACTCAATATATTGAATCCCTACCGGCACCAGGAGAGCTTGATTTATTTGCACAGCATCCTACCTCAAAGAGTTTGGCGGTCCAATCTTCCACCGGTAAGGTTTCCTATGATCCTCCCTCCCGCCCCCCAAGAATGTGTCAGTCAACTGAGGCATTTGGGCAACAAATGTTCTCTTCGGCCAGGATGGCCCTGAGGTCGGTCAACGCAGTTGCCTCCAGGGCCGATATACCAACATTCTCTGAAACGCCGACAGTAAGATCGTGCTGCGGTTCTGGAGGAGTTCCGGCTTCCCTGGCTTAAATTATCCAGGATAGTCAGGAGGGAGCCACATATGTAGTTCGTGCTGATCCACACACAACAGATTGTTTTGAGAGAGCAGTAGGCATGTGGTGCGCAACCTTTGCACATGGATGGTTTCACAGGATTCTTGGGGGATGTGCAGACATCCCTTATAGATATGCCTTTTGATGGATTCTGCCTGTTAGGTGAAAAAACTGACTGCGCTCAAGCGCGGTTTAAAGAAAGCCAGACCATGGAATGTTTTTTGGACCTCTCCACCCCTTCCAGACAAGATACCCATAAGTTTTCGTCCTTCCGATGATGGGTTAGCATACAAGCAGTGCTAGGCCCCCTCGATCCCCAAAACAGTCACCTCATTTCATTTGTGGCCGAAGATCCAACAGGCACAGCGCAGGCCCCCAAGGGTACCGATCTTCCCAGTCCCCCTCCCCTGCGGCAAAACAGTACCTGCAGACCACAGTCCCTTCTTAAATAGAGCTCCTCTTTTCCAAGTCACTATAACAAGCCTTGGGTGGGGATATTTATTTATTTATTTATTTATTTATTTATGTTAGACACTTGTAAAGCGCGACTATTACCATTGCAGGCATCCTGGCGCTGAGAGAAAAAAGAGACAGGAATGAGAGCGGGCTAGCAAGGGAATAGCCAAGTTTTAATCTTCCTTCTGAACGGGAGGAGTTCACTGATGTGCCTAATCTCGATAGGGAGAGTATTCCACCGTCTGGCGGCAGTCACTTCGAAGGATCTGCCACTGGCTCTAACCTTCCTGAATCTAGGAACAACTACCAGTTTAGCGTCAGAGGATCAAAGCTGTCTGGATGGGGTATACCAGGCAAATTTAGATTGCAGGGGAGCTGGACCAGCTCCATGGAGAACCCTAAAAAGTATACAGAGGGCCTTAAAATGAATTCTCTGCCTTATGGGAAGCCAATGCAGTTTTGCCAATGCGGACGCTCCATGAGAACTTCTCGGCAACCCCAAAGCCAGTTTATCAGCAGCTGATTGGACCCTCTGGAGCCTGTCCAGCAGGAACTCAGGAGACCCGAGCAGGAGGGCATTACAATAGTCCAACCTACTGAGAATGGTACATCTGACCACTTGGGCGCGGGCATAGGTAGGTAAGAGGGGCAAGACTTTCCTTAGGGAGTGAAGGATGGCAAAACAACAGGCAGACGTTTTTTGAACATGCGTCTCCATGCTGAGCCTCTGATCCAACATGACCCCAAGGTTGCGAAAAGATTCCACCGGCCGTACATTGGACCTAGTTTCTGGGGGCCAAAAATTTGTTGGAAAAGGTTGGGGAATCCTAGTACCTGCACTGAAAAGCACCTCCGTCTTTCCTGCGTTAAACTGGAGGGAGTTATCCTTCAGCCAACTGGACGTTCCACGCAGACAATTATGTAAGACCTCCATGGAAGTTGAGTCCTCACCTTCCAGGGAGAGAATCATCTGCGTGTCATCGGCGTAGTTCACAATCCTGATGCCGAAGCTTTTGATGAGAGAGATCAGAGGTCTAAGGTATATATTAAAGTGAATTGGGCTGATTGCCGAGCCCTGAGGGACTCCATGTGTTACCAGGGAAAAGGCTGACTGGAAAGGTGGCATGGATACTGCCTGCTGCCTATCCTGCAAGAATGAGTGGAACCAATGCAGCGCGGTATCTCTCACTCCTGCCTCCCACAGCCGCCTCATTAGGATCTTATGGTTCACCGTGCCAAAGGTGGCAGACATGTCGAGCAGGATCAGGAACGCTGTCTGTCTTCTGTCTGCACGCCTTTGAAGCTCGTCCATAGCGGTGATGAGGGCTGTTTCGGTCCCATGAGCGGGCCGAAAACCGAATTGGTCCCCATCTAATAATAGATGGCGTTCGAGATAGTTGAAAAGAGTGTTGCTGACCAAACGCTCAACTATCTTGGCGGGGAAAGGCAGCAGGGAGATGGGCCGATAGTTCTTAGAACAGACAGGGTCTAAGGAGGGCTTCTTCAACAGAGGAGAAACTAACGCCCGTTTCCAATGAGCTGGGGCAGTACCAGTCACCAGAGATTGGTTACAAATTTGGTGAAGAGGGGGGAATAGTTCGTCCTCAAATTCCTTCCAAATTTTGGGAGGCACCGGATCCAAAGGAGAGCCGGAGACGATCCCTCTAGCTAGTTTAGTGAAAGGGGAGGGGGGTCACCAGCATTAGCTGCTCACATTAATCGATCTTGTAACTGGAAACAAATGACCCTGAATAATAAGCTCTAGAAGGGTAACTAACTGTAGGTCATCCGTCATGCGGTGTGTGTTTAAGAGTACATTGAGTAGCTGAACCCATTTTGCCTACATTAAAATGCTTGCATTTATTGAACTTCTTGTTACTGATTTTTTTTTTCAACAACGTTTTATTGATTTTATTGGTTTTCATGTGCCATACAGTAGTGTCATATTGCAGAGTAGTTACTACAGACATATATTATTGCATATAGTAGCTGATGGCGATTCAATCCGCTGTTACACAGTGTTACAGGTGTCATGTCACAGTACGATTCACATTTCGGTACATGTACCGCTCAACTATCGACAGCACCAGTCGCCACCAAATCTGCGCCATTCGTCCTATATGCGTCTGGTTCAAATTCCTGCACATGGTCATAACTTTCTCTCATAGTAACATGCAATGCACCATCCCACAACCGTGCTTGTTCCCTCCCCCCGCCCACTAGTCCTGTATGTATGCAAACTTCTAACCCTGGTCTTCGGCACCACTAAAAAGGTAATTCTATATCTGGTACGTAGCGCTCTATTTATGTCCGGGGTCATGGCAGCTCTACTCCCTTTGTCATGCATCTCATTGCGTATTGCTAACAGTGTTATCAAAGGCTATGCCCAAAGACCTACATGCTTCCAACATGACATCCCAGTCCATTGCGATTGGGGTTTTCGGCAGTCCTCTTGCCTCCTCCCGCCTCAATGCCACACTCTCTGCTCCCCCCCATCGTAGCAATTCGCCATGCCAGGCATATGTGGTGGGTGGCTTTTTTTATTTCCATCGCATGGTGAACGCCCGTACTGCCAGTAGAAGCAGCAGATTTACGAGCCTATATTGGACTTTTTGCTTTGAGGCTTGGTCCTCAATCCCAGGATACAATCCTCTATGGTGGCAGGTATCTCTCTCTGCGTGATCTCTGTCGTGTGGTGCCTAATCGAGTGCCAATACCCCTCAATACATGGGCATGCCCATACCATGTGCATCAGGTCCGCTCCTTCCGCATTACATGTAGGGCAGTGATGTTGTTTTTCTGGAAACATTTTGTCTAGTTGACGTGGGGTAAGGTAAACTCTGTGTAGGTATCAATTTATTGTCTCCGTGCACACCTATTTCAGCTGTGTCATTTATAGATCATTTAATTTTGGCGCTGTCCTTGGCGCACTGTGTCTCTCAGTGCCTTCATGTAATGAGTGAGTTGTGTGATATTGTTATCACAAAGGACGCGCTCCTTTAACGTGAAACTCGATGGTTTCTTTACTAGCTTTCTTGTGAAGATATATTCATCAACCAAAGTCAATCATTTGATGTTTATACCGTTCTTTCTTTATTCAAACACTTGGTATTAACCAATTAATTTTTTTTTTTGATAATTCATTCTCATCATGAATTCATAAATTGCATTTCATTATACCCAATGCATTTCGGGTTATCCAATTAACCCTTCATCAGGGGTCTGTGGGAAAAACATACAGGACCTTAGTATTCAGAACATAACATATAAATATCATGCATATATGCATCATGCATACATTCTAATTTAGAAAAACATTACAGCTCATATTATTTCCATTCTTAATGAGTCCAGTCGTATGATGCAATCAAAATTAAAGTAATTCTGTAAAATATACATACACAGTGTGGTAGTCTGCGTGAGTTATAGAATTTTGCCTCTGTTCAAGAGTGGTAATGGTGGAAACATGGAGCAAGCCTAAAGTATTGCTTAAGATGAACGCGTGGTTAAGCTGAAGGATGTGGATGAGATATGACAGGAAACCATGTTAAGTGAATGCGAACCTGAATTGGAGTATGAGTGCTCGCGCTATTATCGTTGCGGAAATCACTGCATTAAAACCCAGTTAACAATAATGCAGATACGGGGAAAAACTACATTCGAGAATCGAACTGGTTACACTGGTTTTCTACACAAGTCGCTGAGGTTTGTGAAAGTCGGGACAGATGTGAGGCGAACTTACTTCATGAAACGCGTTGGAGGTTTCCGAGATCAGTGTAGGCTAGTTCAACAATAAGCCAATCACAGTGCTTCTTCTAAAAGTGCTTCTTCTAAAAGCGTTAGATGTCACGTGCTATGACGACATGCGATAGTGCGGAAGGTGTATCGTGAACCTGTAAATCTGTAAGGGTACATGATTGAAAAATATTGGTGGTGTTATAACTGCATATTGCTACCAAACACATATTACGCCCTGCAATAATTAGCCACGCTCGGTCGGTGCTATTGTCAAGCTGCGTTTCCTTCGAGACTGGGAGACGCGTTCTGATTGGATGGCACTGTTTAAACTCCAGTCACGGGATATCGCTCGTCGCCGGTCGAGGGAATAATAAAGATTGCAACGCTGTCTATTTCAAGCAATAACCCGTATGTCAGAGGCTCATGTGACTAAACAAAATGCGGTATACTTTTACATATTGTGTGTGCTTTCTCAATACAAATTTATCACAATGAATAAAGAGTGATGAATGATAAAAGGTTACCAAATGAAATCAAAAATTAAAAAATTGTTAATAAAAATGCATCATAATGTAACCAAGATGAATGATTATAATAATGGCACATCCTGGGTGCTGTTCACCAGTTACTTGAAGGGGTCCGATAGTAGGTATATTGGGCTGAGAAGGGCCGAAGGCCTTAGCTGTGGTGGTGCTGTATAGTCATGGTTAAGAGATGAATCATAGGAAACATGAAAATTTGATTCGATCGTTCATCCCTGCAGGCTGCAAGGAATTCAATTTTTTGATCCAGAAAAATTCTGCCTTTAAACGTTCTTTAACGGGATCCATGTCGCAGCGATGTGGGAGTATCTCAAGTATTGTGAATCTCAACTGCGATATTTGGTGGTTAGCTTGGAGCCAATGCATAGTTACAGTAGATTTATTGTTCACGGTTCGTATATTGCTTTTGTGTTCTGACATTCTTACTTTGATTTTGCATTCTGTCTGTCCAACATAAATTTTGCCACAAGGGCATTTGATTGCGTAAATAACATTGGTAGAGTCGCATGTTCCTGAATAGTGAAAATCAATTTTGTGGCCTTTAGTTGGGTGCATGAAAACATTGCCAGTAATTACATTATTGCAATGGATGTAATTTTGGCATTTGGCCATTCCTTTAAATAGTGGCTTTGCTTCCTTTTTGGTAGATAAAATCTCTTTCAGGTTTTTAGATCTTTGGAAAGCAAATGTGACACGTTCATTGTATAGGTTTTGTAGATCGGGTTCAGTTTTGATTAAATCCCAATGTCGATTGATAGCTTTTTTGATCCTTTGAGACGCTGTTGAATATTTCTCCACTTTTTTTTAGGGATTCTTCTAGTATTTCAATGGGATATCCTCTTTGTAAATATTGTTGATGTTGATCCATTAGTGATGATTTTAAAGTATTGACATCTGAAGTGATTCTTTTTAAACATATGAATTGGGATGTGGGTAAATGTGTTTTTCAAAGTCTCAGGGTGAAAGCTTTGGAAGAGCAGACTGGAGTTGCGATCTGTGGATTTCTTAAACTCTGTGTAGGATCATAGTTTGTATAAACTTGAACCTCGTGTTTCTTGACACCTTTTTGAAGTGCTTCAGGATTCTCTCCCATTCCTTATCACCGAGGGCCTTACCAATGTCTCCCTCCCAGGCAGTACCTGTGGTGTCAGATCAATCAGTGTGTGAGAACGTAGCCCTACATAGAGCCACTTGATGAAGTGCCGACCCCTTCCCATGTAGTACAGTCTTTTCACTTGGTCATTAGCAGGGGGTTCCTGTCGCTGTGGGGCCCCATGCACCCTAACATACCGCAATAGCGCTGCGTGTAATAGGTATAAGTGGGACGGCGCACCTGTTTCTCTCACAAAGTTATCATGATCTAACAATACCCCATCACCAAAGAGGTCTGCCACCGTAGTGACCCCCACTTCTGTCCAAGGGGAAAGTCTACATGTCGTTAGGTGTCCACCCTGCAAAGGAAAACCAAACAGGGGTATATTTGCGGCGTATGCAGGGGAGGTGTTGGTATACTGCAAAGCTGCCCATCCTACACTGCAATGCTGTGCGCAAGAGCGAAGGGAGATCTCGCTGGATTCTGCTGTTGGGCAATAAGAGAGTGTGTAGAGCGCCCCGAACGACTTCTTGCTCTGTCATCCCAATCTCCTGTAAATTACGCCCCGCTGCCCAGAAGGACAGCCACTGCAACTGACAAGCGTAGAAATACGCTCTGAGATCAGGTACTCCCAGTCCCCCTCCGGACGTGCTGCGCTGCAACTTTTTAAAACTTATTCTCCGTCTACCCGGTCCCCAAAGAAGGTCAATTAGTAAGGTATTCATTAATTTAAAGGTGGTACTCGGAAGCATAATTGGAAGGTTCGTAAAATAATAGAGCAGGTGCGGGAGGACCAACATTTTCGCGATTTCCACCCTACCTGCCACTGACAATGGCAGGGTGGTCCAAAAAGCAATGCTGAACCGTAAAGCTCTAAGGACTCTGTTCAGGTTACCCTCTAGCATGTCTGCATGTGTCCGGTATATCCGGATGCCTAGATATTTAAACGTGTGAGGCACAACCTCGAAGTGTAGCGTGCCAAACTGAAAGTCCAGTGAAGGCGCCTGCTCTTTAAAGAAAAACACAGTCGATTCCTGTGGGTTGATAGCGAGACCTGATAGCAGCTCAAAGCGTTCAAACGTCTCAGCCATAACGTCCATAGGGGCACGTAGATCATGTACATATAGGATAATATCGTCCGCATATGCCGACAGCAAATGCGTGGTGGTGCCCACTTTTATTCCCATATCAGCCAGTTCTGCCCGGATCTTCAATGCCAATGGTTCAAGTGCCAGGATAAATATTAGCGGATAGAGCGGGCATCCCTGTCTTGTCCCTCTGCGTATCTGGTATTCTGCCGATATGTGCCCACCCGCCTGCGCTCTAGCTATAGGGCCATTGTACAATATGCAGATCTATCTGATATATTCCCCCGGCAGTCCAAATCTCATTAGGGAACTAAAGATGTACTCCCTCTTAATGGTGTCGAACGCCTGACGCATATCCAATGAAATACAACCTGTGTGCTCGTAGCGGTTAGGGGCCTCCGCCAGCAGGTGATGCAGCTTTCTAGTATTGAATGACATACTGCGTGCAGGTAGAAAACCCGTTTGATCAATATGAATCAGCTTATGCAGTGTCGGCAGAAGTCTGTTGGCTAGAACTTTACTAAGTATTTTATATTCCGTCATTAGTAATGACAACGGACGGTAGCTAGCCATGTCAGTGGGGTCCCTGCCTTGTTTTGGGAGTGACACCACCAGCGCATGCACTGTGGTGAGGGGAAGGCAAACCTTCTCCAGTGCCTCGCTGTATAAGACTTCCAACTTGGGCACGAGGATCTATGCATATGTGGCATAAAATTCAGCTGGTAGACCGTCCATCCCAGGGGTTTTACTGCGGGGGAGTCCCTTGTTGGCAGTCCTAATTTCTGACTTGGTTATGGGGCTTATTCACTCGTTCCGTGGGTCCGCTGACAGCTGTGGGCATGTCACTGCGGATAGAAAGTCATCTATGTGCTCGGCGCCTCTCTCTACAGGCTCGGAGTAAAATGCTGCATAGTATTGTCTAAAAGCCTCGTTAATGTCCCCTTGAGTAGTTACTGTGTCACCTGCAAGG
Organism: Lissotriton vulgaris; assembly: GCF_964263255.1. Taxonomy (NCBI): domain Eukaryota; kingdom Metazoa; phylum Chordata; class Amphibia; order Caudata; family Salamandridae; genus Lissotriton; species Lissotriton vulgaris. The sequence continues at coordinate 1,596,547,453 of NC_141691.1, forward strand.
GTTGTGACCTCGTTGATAATGACATTGGGGGGGGGGTCTTCCCGGAGCAATTTGGCCAACATGGTCCCCGCTTTGTCTGCCTCTGTGTGTCTCAAGTGCGTGTATTTTTGATTGTCCATGACACGGTCACGGAGAGACTCCAGTAATTCAGCATGCCTAATTCTGGTTTCTTGCAGGGGGGCCCGCTTGTCTACATCCGCCACGGCTTCCTGTTCTAGTTTGCTCAGCTGCTTTTCTATATCCACAAGGGACTTATGGACCTCTTGCTGTGCACCTACCGTCGCACTAATTGCTTCCCACGGACCACCGTTTTAAAGGCGTCCCATACAATCAACCTATTGGATGCTGTGTTGCTATTTTCAGTGAAATAATTTTGGATTGTGTCTGATATATTAGCAAGGAACACCGAGTCTTCTAGCAATTGAGGCCATAATCGTCAGGTTGGCACTGGAGTGGGCACCCTGCCCCAGCCAATCACTACTTCTAGCAGGTTGTGGTCGAAGAAGGACTTTGCCAAGTATGTAGTCGCTATCACCTGCATTGCATTTCTATTTGAACAATACATTCTATCAATTCTTGTGTGTAACATGTGAACTGGTGAGTAGAAGGAGTACTCTCTATGCGCTGGATGTCTCATCCGCCATGCATCACACAGCCCCCATCCCTCTGCCCACCCACACAGTGCATGTCTTGCTTACTTGCTTACTGATGTGCATTGATTCACTGGGGAAGGAGTTTTGTGATTTTTTGCGAGTTGAGTATTTTGTATTTTACTCAATCTTGGAATCCATTTATAAACACACAAAAGCCCTGATACTGATACAAGTAAGCCGAATTTAGGTGGGAGAATACTCCATGGCCGGAATTAACTTCTCTGTGTAGAATTCCTGCATCTAAAGCCCACTAATCTCAGTTTTTGTACTCCGAAGTAGAATAAAAGTGTAACTACCAGGTCCAAATCCGCATGCGGAATCCCACTTTTCTGGAAGAAGAATCACCTCCCATTTACCACTTGCTCGAAACAGGTATAAACGGGAGGGATTGGCCATGCACGGGGAAGAGAGGCAAAGGCGGGAGACGGAGGAGGAAAGTCATCAGGCAGCTACCGGAGAGTAGCAGCAGGCACGGGAGCGAGGTCAGTTCTTCCCTGTGACACAGCAGCGGGTAAAGGTGGGCTGTGTTTGGATATAACTTATGGGTTTAACCCCGCCCATGCTGAGCTCGTCATAACGGTCCGAACGCTCGCACGCGGGACTAATTCCCCTGCTGTGCTAAACATTCTTTAAAACGGGTGTGGCTGTGACGAGCTCAGCTCGTCATGAGCACACGTGCACCGTGGCTCATGACGAGCTGAGCTCGTCATGAGCACCGGGGCGCTGTGCGCGCCCCCGCCCCCCCAGCCCAGCGGGGAAATTAGCCCCGCTGGTAAGGGGATAAAAGCTAACAGTTTTTAGGCAACAATAAAAAAGTCAAGATCATTCTGCTGATTAATGTTCCTGCCGGAGAGAAATTGATTTTTTTAATACCAGTTCTGACTCATCATAAAGTAGCGCATAGGGTTGATATGCCTAAAGCAGACAACGTGTACCATGCAGATCACAGAACTGTGTTTTATGTAGATAGCTCAGTGGGTTGCTGCTTTTGTGACAGAGATCCTTTTGTTACTTGCAAGTTCATAAGTTGCAGTCCTGATATAGCTCAGTGAGCTATGAGCTATCATCAAAGAGCTGCATGCAAACTGCAAGACATAAGGTTTGAATCCTTTGTTTTCCCTTGTCTTTCATTACCCTAATGTTGCTAAAAAGGATTAGTTTGGGTAGTTTTTAGTAAAGTCAATCCCAACCACTTTAGTATGTTTAAAACCCAAAGCTTGTGCTTCTCCAGACCAAACACTCTTAAAATATACTCCCTACTAGTATGGATGACATGCCATTCCTACACCCTGTAATCCTCATCGTTTTACATAACATTTCCTATAGACTGATTAGCACACATACGATTCTTTGCCTTTTTATGATATGTCTGTGTGATATAAAGTGCTCTTACACCCTACACTATAAAACAAATGAAATGTATGTTGGTGTGAGAAGGGCAATGGAGAGGTGAGGGGCACTGTTGGAGGGTGGAAGCGAGGAAATCCATGGAGACCGAGGTCATTAAGAGACGTCAAAAACATTGTCGCACCTGGTCTCCATTTAGTTGCCATGAGACTGTCGTATGTTTGTATTTGAACATCATAAACATAGATGTGGAGTATAGGAATGACTCTCTTTGCCTGCTGTGGGGCTGGAGGCGATGGTTGGAGACAGTACAGTATAGCGAGAGTGCCACACTTTGATCAGAAAATGACAATTTTAGGCACAGGAAGATGAAATGATTTGTCAAGAATGACACAATTTTCAGTCAGTTGAATGTCCTCCCGTTGTAAAGCCAGCAGCTTCGTCAGCACGCATCTCTCTTTTGCCATTGTTTTGTAAGTCAGTGGAGCATTTCTTCAAGGGTGATTGATGACCTTGAGACATGTTTCCAAGGTCTTTCCTGCTTGAAAAATAAGTCTGAGCACCAAACGGAACAGAAAGCCAATTTCGGACAGAACCTCACTAGAAATCACTGGGATGCACAGACTCTCGGGAGCTGACCTCTGACCCAGTGACCCTTTAGATTGTTGAATACTAAAGCTCGGAGAAACAACATCCGCTGCCAAGGTACCGAATGCGATCAAATCTCTCAATCCATGTCTTCCTCCTCTACCTGTAATTTGAAGTGCCCCGGGCAGAGCTTGCTGTGTGCAGTTATTATAATTGCTTGCTGCATTCAGGCCGAGTACCATGACTTCATTCATGCTCACTTCAAATGCATTTAAAAATATTGGCCATATCTGGGAGGATGCCAGGAAAACCATTAGGGCTTCGAAAGGAATTTGATTAGGCAGCAGAACAGCCTCTTGTAATTAAGTGAAGTGCTTCTGAAATACTCGCACTGTCCCCACTTTGTCATAGTCAGGAAAATGCAGAACCTACTTTTAAGGACAAGAACCAGTATGTTGTAGTAAATGAAAAGAAGGCTTCATGCGTTGTTGTTAATGAGCAGGCCCTGCATTGTAATTTGGTATGTCAATATCCTGCTCTCAATTAATCTTTAAACATGCCTTTTTGGAATATTTCAACACGCCTCAAATATAATGGTAATTGTAATTTTTTGTTTTATACTCTGGGACATCCCCCTAAAAGGATCTTTCATTTTAGAAAGAAATCCAAACTACTCTTTTGGCAAGAACAATCCCCTAAAAACGAAAGGGACTGAGGCTGTATTACATTATCATTGGTACCACTTTCATTTCTACTTTTTTCAGATGGCTGGAATTACAGGTCAATGCATTGGATGAACCTAAATTGCTCATCATTTCCATGTCCTCAGTTACCTTTATGATTTAGGATGAACAAATCGACAGTGGAGCAAACTCAGCCTTATTACATGGGTTTAAAAGAAGCACTGGCAAAGCCAATAGATCTCTTATTTGGGACCTATTGGCTTTGCCAATTGTTTTTAGCCATACAGCATAGCATCCCGGATGCCTGGTGGCATAACTAAAGAATAAAAACAACATTTTTAAACTTGGCATGTCCGGGTGAAAGCAGCCGGGGGTAGAAAGCACCCCCATTTGCAGGTGGGGGGCAGAAGCAAAACGGGGGAGGCGTTGGGAGAAGCAACCAAAAGGATATGTGTGGATGGAAGCAACACAGAGAGCATAGGTTGGAGGAGTGAGAGAGAGCACTCTGGAACTGAGGAGTATGGGAGGGTAACAACTGGAAAACGCACATACTCTTGTGGAATACTTAAACAGAATGAAAAAAGGAGCGTTTGAAAAGCAAGCAGTGGAAGGAAAAAGTAATGCGTCCATGCTCAGTGTAGAGACAAGTGCACAAAGAAAAAAGAAAAGCCACACGAGCTAGCAAATTAGAAGCAAGCAAATGAGAGGGACAATAAAGCCGACCAACAGTAAGCAATGGGTGGGCTTTAAGCCATCTGTAATTTAACACTATATCTGGCAACAGATAGCACACACACTGTCCAGTAGTTGAGTTGTAAAAATAAGCCCAACACTGATGCTTTCAGGAGGCATATCAGTGGCCAGACACCATAATAGCCTAATGCAATTACCATTAAGTTAAATATGTTGCTGAGTCCGTGACAGTGCCATTTTGCACATGTATCCCTTTGTTCTCACAGTGAGGAATCCACACACGTTTTGCAGTTCTCAATGTGAGAACCAAAACCAGTGGTGGCTCCTCCATTGGGGTGTGGGGGCATTGCCTCACTGCTTTCTCGCAGAAACATAAAATGGTAAAACTGTCATTTTATTCTCGCACTGTGAGAAAGCAGAAGTGCCTGGTTGGGGGGGGGGGGGTCGTACTCGAGGGCAGGGGGAAGTGGCTCGCCCACTGTTGTGGGCCCTGACTGTTGGGTCGGCCCCAGAGCGACCAAACCTGTCATGCACACTCTCCATTTTCTCTATGTAGGCTGCATGCAGGCAGCCTACATAGAGAAAATGGCCTCCCTACAAGCACAAGGCTGGGGCGCAGTCCACTGCGCTGCACCGCACCAATCACAACGCTGTGTTGCAGCATTGTAATTGGCTTAGGGGAGCAGGAGGGAGGCTGCCTAGGTTAAACGCAGACTCAGCCAAGAGCAGCTGGAGCTGAGGTGGCGGCGCGTGACCTGGGGAAGGTACGTTTTTAATTTTATATTGATTACCATCCCACTTCCCTCCCCCCATGCGAACCCACCCACCGGTCTTGCCGGCTGCAACTGGGATTGAGGTGCGTGTTTCCATGTAAATGTTTGTCATAAGGCAGCTGACTGCCATATTCATAGGACTGCAGGATTCTGGCATTGCTTTCAATGAGCTTAGCACTTTTTGGAATTATGTCCGATTTGAATTACGAAATCATGGGGAAACGAACATGCATAATTCAGGTAAGATTGAGTTGGTTACAGTCTGATGGAGTTTGTAATTCAGCTGCAGATTACTGCAGTAAGAGTCCGTTGATGGGACGGGCCTGCTGTAAAGATCTGTGGTCGACTTGTGGCTTAGTGCGTCCAACTAGTCCTCTGAAGTATCTGAAACGAGACCCGCAGCACTCTATAAAAAGTGCCGTTGCAAAAACAAAGCAATTGTACAGTTTAAATAAAATGTCAACTAAACCGGTTAGATACAAAAACAAAAATTATGAGTTTTGGGGGCCACTGCTAGACTATTAGATGGCGACAAGTACTGTATTTGTGTGCCATCTATTTCCACGCAGTTCTTTTTTTTGACTTAGAAACAGGTGCTCCTTTTATGGTAGGCCCCCTTGGGGTTGTTAAACCTTTGGCAATGGCTCTTACAACACTCGGGGATCATACGCCACCAGCGCTGTCCACACCCCCATCTTGAATGACGTGCTTTCCTTCCTGTCACCTTCCTTTGAATTGTGCATGTACAGGAGCCATTTACATTGAATTAAGTATGCGGTTGTTGTAAAAAGACAACAGGGGTGAAAGCTGCAAAAACACTAACTGGCAAACTTGGAAATGTCAGTGCTTACAAAACAACTCCGTTTACCAAGCTCAAATGTCACCACGCTTTTGCGTTTCCACGACAGGAGAAAATGCGAGTGGTGTGACGCAGCGCTGCTTTTGCGCAAACCAGTACAAGATTTGAACTATGTAGCAAAGTATCTTAAAAACATGTATGTACAAAAACCATCCATTGGGCGAATGTTATTAAGATCGTTTATTAGCTGCACATGCTCCTTCAAAACTGCTCTAGGTTGCCAAACCCTTGAGAAATTAAACATGGCGCAGCATTGAGGACCTGCACTGCAGGGATAAGATTAGCATTTAAGAACCCATTAGTAGGACCCACAGGGTGCGGGGTGCGGAGGGGCCTGGCCGGGGACTGGACAGGTTCATCAGACCTCAGTGTGGTTGACACCTTTCTGCTTTTTCAAATTTGCTTGAAAATGCACCATTTGCCCACTCTTTTTTAAACAATTTCTCGGGGGAGGGGTCGGGAGGGGGGGGGAATGATGGTTGTGGACTCACTCGCTCACCGCAGTGCAGTACAACAATTGTTTTACGCCCCACCACTTAAAATGTCACCATCCGCCACATGTGTCTTGCAATGTGTTTCACTTCATTCTGCTTTTTTTAAAACTGTGGCAATCAGATAGAAAACGAAGCAGGAGAAAATTGACAAAATTGCCTCAGGATTCGCAATTACTTACTTAGAATACAAAAAAATGCTAAGGATAGTCTTATGCGAGAGTCAACTGATGTTCCTGGATATGGACAGGGCCTGCCTAGGTAACACAATACTTGAAAAGGCCTTTTGGCTCCACTCAGAAAAGACAAGTTCTGGATTTACTGTATTCAGGTGTTCCCTCCAGAGACGTGAGTCCCATGCTCTCCACACCACTGGAGTCAAGCTATCCTGGCTGAAGACGGCTGATAGCCAGAAACCGGTCCTAGGATGCTTGATTCCGTCCAGGAAAGACATGGCTTGGCAGTTCAGGCTGGACTGTTCCCATGAGGCACAGGAACAAGGCTGATTTGCATATGGCCATGTTTAAACTGGGGTGGTGTGGAGTGCAAAACAACAATGGATTTAGGCCCAGATCTCTGTACTGGGGTGAATGTATGACATTGTTCTGCAATCTGTCCATCAACTGTTGTTTTTGCATTTGTCACCCCGAGTGGGATGGGTATGCTCAGACGTGAGTCCCATGCTCTCCACACCACTGGAGTCAAGCTATCCTGGCTGAAGACGGCTGATATCCAGAAACCGGTCCTAGGATGCTTGATTCCGGTCCAGGAAAGACATGGCTTGGCAGTTCGGGCTGGACTGTTCCCATGAGGCACAGGGTCAAGGCTGATTTGCATATGGCCATGTCTGAACTGGGGTGGTGTGGAGTGCAAAAAACGATGGATTTAGGCCCAGAACTCTGTAGTGGGGTGAATGTATGACATTGTTCTGCATTCTGTCCATCAACTGTTGTTTTTGCATTTGTCACCCGAGTGGGATGGGTATGCTCAGACGTGAGTCCCATGCTCTCCACACCACTGAAGACAAGCTATCCTGGCTGAAGACGGCTGATAGCCAGAAACGGGTCCTAGGATGCATGATTCCGGTCCAGGAAAGACATGGCTTGGCAGTTCGGGCTGGACTGTTCCCATGAGGCACAGGGTAAATGCTGATTTGCATATGGCTATATCTGAACTGGGGTGGTGTGGAGTGCAACAAAACGATGGATTTAGGCCCAGATCTCTGTACTGGGGTGAATGTATGACATTGTTCTGCAATCTGTCCATCAACTGTTGTTTTTGCATTTGTCACCCCGAGTGGGATGGGTATGCTCAGACGTGAGTCCCATGCTCTCCACACCACTGGAGTCAAGCTATCCTGGCTGAAGACGGCTGATAGCCAGAAACCGGTCCTAGGATGCTTGATTCCGGTCCAGGAAAGACATGGCTTGGCAGTTCGGGCTGGACTGTTCCCCTGATGCACAGGGTCAAGGCTGATTTGCATATGGCCATGTCTGAACTGGAGTGGTGTGGAGTGGAGTGCAAAAAACGTTGGATTTAGTCCCAGATCTCTGTACTGGGGTGAATGTATTTCATTGTTCTGCATTCTGTCCATCAACTGTTTTTTTTTGCAGTTCCCTCCAGAGACTAAATTGCATTCTTGTGCCTGCTGTCTTTCACGATTCAGAAAAGGGGGTGGTGATGAACAGAGTGTCTGAATTAAGCAGACCACTCTTACCCAGTCCAAAGATCAGGGCTTGATCCATCACGGTTATTTAGCTCACTGCACCATCCCAGCTCAGAACCTGGCTATATGCAAATTAGTCTGTCCCTGGCCCAGTGCATCATGGGAACAGGGCAGACCAAACTACCAAGCCAATTCCTCACCAGAAAGGAGACAAGCTTCCGGGGACCGGTTTCTGGCATTTCAGCCGTCGTCGGCCCGACTTGCTTGAATCCTGATGGTGCAGTGAGCAAGGGACTCATGTCTGAGTATACCCTGGCACACCTATAGTGGCCAAAAACGATTCAGAAAAGGGGGTGGTGATGAACAGAGTGTCTGAATTAAGCAGACCACTCTTACCCAGTCCAAAGATCAGGGCTTGATCCATCACCGTTATTTAGCTCACTTTACCATCCCAGCTCAGAACCTGGCTATATGCAAATTAGTCTGTCCCTGGCCCAGGGCATCATGGGAACAGGGCAGACCAAACTACCAAGCCAATTCTTCACCGGAAAGGAGACAAGCTTCGGAAGCTTGTTTCCTTCCCAGTATAAGAATTGGCTTGGTAGTTTGGTCTGCCCTGTTCACATGATGCACTGGGCCAGGGACAGACTAATTTGCATGTAGCCAGTTTCTGAGCTGGGATGGTGCAGTGAGCTAATAAACGGTGATGGATCAGGCCCTGATCTGTTGACTGGGTATGAGTGTTCTGTTTAATTCAGATACTCTGTCCATCACCACCCCCCTTTCTGAATTGTTTTGTCCACCATAAGCGTGGAAGGGTATACTCAGATGTGAGTCCCTTGCTCATTGCACCTTCAGGATTCAAGCAAGCCGGTCCGAAGACGGCTGTAATGCCAGAAACCGGTCCCCGGAAGCTTGTTTCCTTCCTAGTATAAGAATTGGCTTGGTAGTTTGGTCTGCCCTGTTTCCATGATGCACTGGGCCAGGGACAGACTAATTTGCATGTAGCCAGTTTCTGAGCTGGGATGGTGCAGTGAGCTAAAAAACGGTGATGGATCAAGCCCTGATCTGTTCACTGGGTATGAGTGTTCTGTTTAATTCAGATACTCTGTCCATCACCACCCCCTTTTCTGAATTCTTTTGTCCACCGTAAGCGTGGAAGGGTATACTCAGATGTGAGTCCCTTACTCATTGCACCATCAGGATTCAAGCAAGCCGGGCCGAAGACGGCTGTAATGCCAGAAACTGGTCCCCGGAAGCTTGGTTCCTTCCCAGTATAAGAATTGGCTTGGTAGTTTGGTCTGCCCTGTTCCCATGATGCACTGGGCCAGGGACAGACTAATTTGCATGTAGCCAAATTCTGAGCTGGGATGGTGCAGTGAGCTAAAAAACGGTGATGGATCAAGCCCTGATCTGTTGACTGGGTATGAGTGTTCTGTTTAATTCAGATACTCTGTCCATCACCACCCCCTTTTCTGAATTGTTTTGTCCACCATAAGCGTGGAAGGGTATACTCAGATGTGAGTCCCTTGCTCATTGCACCATCAGGATTCAAGCAAGCCGGGCCGAAGACGGCTGTAATGCCAGAAACCGGTCCCCGGAAGCTTGTTTCCTTCCCAGTATAAGAATTGGCTTGGTAGTTTGGTCTGCCCTGTTCCCATGATGCACTGGGCCAGGGACAGACTAATTTGCATGTAGCCAGTTTCTGAGCTGGGATGGTCCAGTGAGCTAAAAAACGGTGATGGATCAAGCCCTGATCTGTTGACTGGGTATGAGTGTTCTATTTAATTCAGATACTCTCTCTGTCCATCACCACCCCCTTTTCTGAATTGTTTTGTCCACCATAAGCGTGGAAGGGTATACTCAGATGTGAGTCCCTTGCTCATTGCACCTTCAGGATTCAAGCAAGCCGGGCCGAAGACAGCTGTAATGCCAGAAACCGGTCCCCGGAAGCTTGTTTCCTTCCCAGTATAAGAATTGGCTTGGTAGTTTAGTCTGCCCTGTTCCCATGATGCACTGGGCCAGGGACAGACTAATTTGCATGTAGCCAGTTTCTGAACTGGGATGGTGCAGTGAGCTAAAAACGGTGATGGATCAAGCCCTGATCTGTTGACTGGGTATGAGTGTTCTGTTTAATTCAGATACTCTGTCCATCACCACCCCCTTTTCTTAATTGTTTTGTCCACCATAAGCGTGGAAGGGTATACTCAGATGTGAGTCCCTTGCTCATTGCACCATCAGGATTCAAGCAAGCCGGGCCGAAGACGGCTGTAATGCCAGAAACCGGTCCCCGGAAGCTTGTTTCCTTCCTAGTATAAGAATTGGCTTGGTAGTTTGGTCTGCCCTGTTCCCATGATGCACTGGGCCAGGGACAGACTAATTTGCATGTAGCCAGTTTCTGAGCTGGGATGGTGCAGTGAGCTAAAAAACGGTGATGGATCAAGCCCTGATCTGTTGACTGGGTATGAGTGTTCTGTTTAATTCAGATACTCTGTCCATCACCACCCCCTTTTCTGAATTGTTTTGTCCACCATAAGCGTGGAAGGGTATACTCAGATGTGAGTCCCTTGCTCATTGCACCATCAGGATTCAAGCAAGCCGGGCCGAAGACGGCTGTAATGCCAGAAACCGGTCCCCGGAAGCTTGTTTCCTTCCCAGTATAAGAATTGGCTTGGTAGTTTGGTCTGCCCTGTTCCCATGATGCACTGGGCCAGGGACAGACTAATTTCCATGTAGCCAGTTTCTGAGCTGGGATGGTGCAATGAGCTAAAAAACGGTGATGGATCAAGCCCTGATCTGTTGACTGGGTATGAGTGTTCTGTTTAATTCAGATACTCTGTCCATCACCACCCCCTTTTCTGAATTGTTTCGTCCACCATAAGCGTGGAAGGGTATACTCAGATGTGAGTCCCTTGCTCATTGCACCATCAGGATTCAAGCAAGCCGGGCCGAAGACGGCTGTAATGCCAGAAACCGGTCCCCGGAAGCTTGTTTCCTTCCCAGTATAAGAATTGGCTTGGTAGTTTGGTCTGCCCTGTTCCCATGAAGCACTGGGCCAGGGACAGACTAATTTGCATGTAGCCAGTTTCTGAGCTTGGATGGTGCAGTGAGCTAAAAAACGGTGATGGATCAAGCCCTGATCTGTTGACTGGGTATGAGTGTTCTGTTTAATTCAGATACTCTGTCCATCACCACCCCCTTTTCTGAATTGTTTTGTCCACCATAAGCGTGGAAGGGTATACTCAGATGTGAGTCCCTTGCTCATTGCACCATCAGGATTCAAGCAAGCCGGGTCGAAGACGGCTGTAATGCCAGAAACCGGTCCCCGGAAGCTTGTTTCCTTCCCAGTATAAGAATTGGCTTGGTAGTTTGGTCTGCCCTGTTCCCATGATGCACTGGGCCAGGGATAGACTAATTTGCATGTAGCCAGTTTCTGAGCTGGGATGGTGCAGTGAGCTAAAAAACTGTGATGGATCAAGCCCCGATCTGTTGACTGGGTATGAGTGTTCTGTTTAATTCAGATACTCTCTCCATCACCACCCCCTTTTCTGAATTGTTCTGTCCACCATAAGCGTGGAAGGGTATACTCAGATGTGAGTCCCTTGCTCATTGCACCATCAGGATTCAAGCAAGCCGGGCCGAAGAAGGCTGTAATGCCAGAAACCGGTCCCCGGAAACTTGTTTCCTTCCCAGTATACGAATTGGCTTGGTAGTTTGGTCTGCCCTGTTCCCATGATGCACTGGGCCAGGGACAGACTAATTTGCATGTAGCCAGTTTCTGAGCTGGGATGGTGCAGTGAGCTAAAAAACTGTGATGGATCAAGCCCTGATCTGTTGACTGGGTATGAGTGTTCTGTTTAATTCAGATACTCTGTCCATCACCACCCCCTTTTCTGAATTGTTTTGTCCACCATAAGCGTGGAAGGGTATACTCTGATGTGAGTCCCTTGCTCATTGCACCATCAGGATTCAAGCAAGCCGGGCCGAAGAAGGCTGTAATGCCAGAAACCGGTCCCCGGAAACTTGTTTCCTTCCCAGTATAAGAATTGGCTTGGTAGTTTGGTCTGCCCTGTTCCCATGATGCACTGGGCCAGGGACAGACTAATTTGCATGGATCCAGTTTCTGAGCTGGGATGGTGCAGTGAGCTAAAAAACGGTGATGGATCAAGCTCTGATCTGTTGACTGGGTATGAGTGTTCTGTTTAATTCAGATACTCTGTCCATCACCACCCCCTTTTCTGAATTGTTTTGTCCACCATAAGCGTGGAAGGGTATACTCAGATGTGAGTCCCTTGCTCATTGCACCATCAGGATTCAAGCAAGCTGGGCCGAAGACGGCTGTAATGCCAGAAACCGGTCCCCGGAAGCTTGTTTCCTTCCCAGTATAAGAATTGGCTTGGTAGTTTGGTCTGCCCTGTTCCCATGATGCACTGGGCCAGGGACAGACTAATTTGCATGTAGCCAGTTTCTGAGCTGGGATGGTGCAGTGAGCTAAAAAACGGTGATGGATCAAGCCCTGATCTGTTGACTAGGTATGAGTGTTCTGTTTAATTCAGATACTCTGTCCATCACCACCCCCTTTTCTGAATTGTTTTGTCCACCATAAGCGTGGAAGAGAATACTCAGATGTGAGTCCCTTGCTCATTGCACCATCAGGATTCAAGCAAGCCGGGCCGAAGACGGCTGTAATGCCAGAAACCGGTCCCCGGAAGCTTGTTTCCTTCCCAGTATAAGAATTGGCTTGGTAGTTTGGTCTGCCCTGTTCCCATGATGCACTGGGCCAGGGACAGACTAATTTGCATGTAGCCAGTTTCTGAGCTGGGATGGTGCAGTGAGCTAAAAAACGGTGATGGATCAAGCCCTGATCTGTTGACTGGGTATGAGTGTTCTGTTTAATTCAGATACTCTGTCCATCACCACCCCCTTTTCTGAATTGTTTTGTCCACCATAAGCGTGGAAGGGTATACTCAGATGTGAGTCCCTTGCTCATTGCACCATCAGGATTCAAGCAAGCTGGGCCGAAGACGGCTGTAATGCCAGAAACCGGTCCCCGGAAGCTTGTTTCCTTCCCAGTATAAGAATTGGCTTGGTAGTTTGGTCTGCCCTGTTCCCATGATGCACTGGGCCAGGGACAGACTAATTTGCATGTAGCCAGTTTCTGAGCTGGGATGGTGCAGTGAGCTAAAAAACGGTGATGGATCAAGCCCTGATCTGCTGACTGGGTATGAGTGTTCTGTTTAATTCAGATACTCTGTCCATCACCACCCCCTTTTCTGAATTGTTTTGTCCACCATAAGCGTGGAAGGGTATACTCAGATGTGAGTCCCTTGCTCATTGCACCATCAGGATTCAAGCAAGCCGGGCCGAGGACGGCTGTAATGCCAGAAACCGGTCCCAGGAAGCTTGTTTCCTTCCCAGTATAAGAATTGGCTTGGTAGTTTGGTCTGCCCTGTTCCCATGATGCACTGGGCCAGGGACAGACTAATTTGCATGTAGCCAGTTTCTGAGCTGGGATGGTGCAGTGAGCTAAAAAACGGTGATGGATCAAGCCCTGATCTGTTGACTGGGTATGAGTGTTCTGTTTAATTCAGATACTCTCTCTGTCCATCACCACCCCCTTTTCTGAATTGTTTTGTCCACCATAAGCGTGGAAGGGTATACTCAGATGTGAGTCCCTTGCTCATTGCACCATCAGGATTCAAGCAAGCTGGGCCAAAGATGGCTGTAATGCCAGAAACCGGTCCCCGGAAGCTTGTTTCCTTCCCAGTATAAGAATTGGCTTGGTAGTTTGGTCTGCCCTGTTCCCATGATGCACTGGGCCAGGGACAGACTAATTTGCATGTAGCCAGTTTCTGAGCTGGGATGGTGCAGTGAGCTAAAAAACGGTGATGGATCAAGCCCTGATCTGTTGACTGGGTATGAGTGTTCTGTTTAATTCAGATACTCTGTCCATCACCACCCCCTTTTCTGAATTGTTTTGTCGACCATAAGCGTGGAAGGGTATACTCAGATGTGAGTCCCTTGCTCATTGCACCATCAGGATTCAAGCAAGCCGGGTCGAAGCCGGCTGTAATGCCAGAAACCGGTCCCCGGAAGCTTGTTTCCTTCCCAGTATAAGAATTGGCTTGGTAGTTTGGTCTGCCCTGTTCCCATGATGCACTGGGCCAGGGACAGACTAATTTTCATGTAGGCAGTTTCTGAGCTGGGATGGTGCAGTGAGCTAAAAAACTGTGATGGATCAAGCCCTGATCTGTTGACTGGGTATGAGTGTTCTGTTTAATTCAGATACTCTGTCCATCACCACCCCCTTTTCTGAATTGTTTTGTCCACCATAAGCGTGGAAGGGTATACTCAGATGTGAGTCCCTTGCTCATTGCACCATCAGGATTCAAGCAAGCCGGGCCGAAGAAGCATGTAATGCCAGAAACCGGTCCCCGGAAACTTGTTTCCTTCCCAGTATAAGAATTGGCTTGGTAGTTTGGTCTGCCCTGTTCCCATGATGCACTGGGCCAGGGACAGACTAATTTGCATGTAGCCAGTTTCTGAGCTGGGATGGTGCAGTGAGCTAAAAAACGGTGATGGATCAAGCCCTGATCTGTTGACTGGGTATGAGTGTTCTGTTTAATTCAGATACTCTGTCCATCACCACCCCCTTTTCTGAATTGTTTTGTCCACCATAAGCGTGGAAGGGTATACTCAGATGTGAGTCCCTTGCTCATTGCACCATCAGGATTCAAGCAAGCTGGGCCGAAGACGGCTGTAATGCCAGAAACCGGTCCCCGGAAGCTTGTTTCCTTCCCAGTATAAGAATTGGCTTGGTAGTTTGGTCTGCCCTGTTCCCATGATGCACTGGGCCAGGGACAGACTAATTTGCATGTAGCCAGTTTCTGAGCTGGGATGGTGCAGTGAGCTAAAAAACGGTGATGGATCAAGCCCAGATCTGTTGACTGGGTATGAGTGTTCTGTTTAATTCAGATACTCTCTCCATCACCACCCCCTTTTCTGAATTGTTTTGTCCACCATAAGCGTGGAAGAGTATACTCAGATGTGAGTCCCTTGCTCATTGCACCATCAGGATTCAAGCAAGCCGGGTCGAAGACGGCTGTAATGCCAGAAACCGGTCCCCGGAAGCTTGTTTCCTTCCCAGTATAAGAATTGGCTTGGTAGTTTGGTCTGCCCTGTTCCCATGATGCACTGGGCCAGGGACAGACTAATTTGCATGTAGCCAGTTTCTGAGCTGGGATGGTGCAGTGAGCTAAAAAACGGTGATGGATCAAGCCCTGATCTGTTGACTGGGTATGAGTGTTCTGTTTAATTCAGATACTCTGTCCATCACCACCCCCTTTTCTGAATTGTTTTGTCCACCATATGCGTGGAAGGGTATACTCAGATGTGAGTCCCTTGCTCATTGCACCATCAGGATTCAAGCAAGCCGGGCCGAAGACGGCTGTAATGCCAGAAACCGGTCCCCGGAAACTTGTTTCCTTCCCAGTATAAGAATTGGCTTGGTAGTTTAGTCTGCCCTGTTCCCATGATGCACTGGGCCAGGGACAGACTAATTTGCATGTAGCCAGTTTCTGAACTGGGATGGTGCAGTGAGCTAAAAACGGTGATGGATCAAGCCCTGATCTGTTGACTGGGTATGAGTGTTCTGTTTAATTCAGATACTCTGTCCATCACCACCCCCTTTTCTTAATTGTTTTGTCCACCATAAGCGTGGAAGGGTATACTCAGATGTGAGTCCCTTGCTCATTGCACCATCAGGATTCAAGCAAGCCGGGCCGAAGACGGCTGTAATGCCAGAAACCGGTCCCTGGAAGCTTGTTTCCTTCCTAGTATAAGAATTGGCTTGGTAGTTTGGTCTGCCCTGTTCCCATGATGCACTGGGCCAGGGACAGACTAATTTGCATGTAGCCAGTTTCTGAGCTGGGATGGTGCAGTGAGCTAAAAAACGGTGATGGATCAAGCCCTGATCTGTTGACTGGGTATGAGTGTTCTGTTTAATTCAGATACTCTGTCCATCACCACCCCCTTTTCTGAATTGTTTTGTCCACCATAAGCGTGGAAGGGTATACTCAGATGTGAGTCCCTTGCTCATTGCACCATCAGGATTCAAGCAAGCCGGGCCGAAGACGGCTGTAATGCCAGAAACCCGTCCCCGGAAGCTTGTTTCCTTCCCAGTATAAGAATTGGCTTGGTAGTTTGGTCTGCCCTGTTCCCATGATGCACTGGGCCAGGGACAGACTAATTTGCATGTAGCCAGTTTCTGAGCTGGGATGGTGCAGTGAGCTAAAAAACGGTGATGGATCAAGCCCTGATCTGTTGACTGGGTATGAGTGTTCTGTTTAATTCAGATACTCTGTCCATCACCACCCCCTTTTCTGAATTGCTGTCTTTCACATCACATTTTCTCATCATTTTCTAGATTTTAAAGTCAGTATTTACTGCAGGTAAGCAGTTGCCTTGTGTAAGTTTTAACATCATTCCAGTCCTTACAAGAGCTCATCTCTGCTTTAAATGCTTCACACATTTGCTACCAGACTGTCTTGCACTGGAGACAGGTTTTCCCAGCTGGGAATAACATTAGCATTTTTACTTAATTTCTGTGTGGTTTTGATCCTAGCGCAAGCCGCATGCACCTCTTATTAAAGATGCTGCCACTAACATCATTTGATTACTAGTTTCCCTTGGGATACATAACATCCATCACAAAAATGGCATCTGAAACCTATTAGGAGTTTGAGAGACTGCACGTGTCTATATGTGCGTTTTTTCTTTGTCTCTGACCATTGACCTTGTAGGAAGAGATTTAAAAAAAACTCCTCATTTTTCCTTTGTTTTAGGTTGGATGTTCCTGCTGGCCAAAGCCCCCTTCTTTGTCGCCCCTCACCCTCTTTGTTACAGGTCATGCAGAACGTTTGAGCTGATAGTTATTCCCCATACACTCTCTTCCTTCCCTGCTCATTCCTTCAACCCATCGCAAAGCTTGAACCTTTAAGGGCATAGTATCAAGCAGGGCATTAAAAATTATCGCCGTTTTAGCGGCAGAAAACTGCTGCTAAACTGGCGATAATGGGCTTGATAATATGGCCTTGTGAATTCCAATAGTTCCATGTTCTGGTGTTAACATGGGCTTCTATTGGAATTCTCCAGAGCATATTATCAAGTCCATTATCGCTGTTTTAGCTGCAGTTTTCTGCCGCTAAAACGGCGATAATTTTAACGCCCTGCTTGATAATATGCCCCTTAGTGCCTTAGAGAATGCACACACACCCTATTCCCATTTTCAATAATTACTAGCTGCTGTTTCAGAATTTTCATCGACATTTTGCCGACGTTATAAGCTTCAGAGTGTTTAAGAAAAAACAGCTCTGCATGCGTGACTTCACTGAGAGTGATCAGAAGTTGCTTCTTTATTTCTGTCATTGGTGTTCCTTCTCTTCTCATCTTTGGATACCTGGCTGTTGACTAGTTAGTAGACTGTACCCTTCCATTCACTCTTGGAGCTGTCTAATTCCTTTCCTGTAGATGACAGATTATCAAGATTGTTCAGTTTTGCTTTTGTTAGGAAGGAAGGAATGATGGACCCTGAGACTAGGTCTTCATTGATTCATACACTATGTTGAACTCCTCTTGACACATACTCCTGATCAAGATTACACCAGAAGGTTTGCTGTCTTAATATTGTATGCTTCCTACTCCTTCAGCCGTTCTTGAATGTCAAATTTGACCTAAGGTTTGATAGGGCATAAGAGAAATTAAGATTTTGCTTTGTAGATCCTTAAGGAGTCTCTTTTTGTTTAGGTCTGGCTACAGATGCCTTATCTGTACATTTCCAAACGCAAATGAGATCGACACAGTACACAGGGTTGGCATATCACAGATGGATACACTGCCATAATCTTGCCATTATGCCAGAGGTAATATGGCTCGGTGTTTTCAGCTTCATAATTTCACATGCATACACATTCTGTTGTCAACAGGTGCCCAGTTGTGGTAGTACAGGCATGCAAGCCAAGCTCTTTAGCTTGTCAATGCTTGTTTAGCTTTATAATCAAAAGTTTTTGCAGGTGATAACAGCTCTGCCTATTTGTGCACAGTACCTAATTTTATTTCTACGCACAGCCAAGTTCAAAGAAGATGTTGAAAATTGTCTTAACCTGGGGACATATTATCAAGGAACTGCGTTAAAATTATCGCCGCTTTTGTGGCGTGTAACTGATGCTAAAGCGTCGATAATGGGCTTGATAATATGCCCTTGAGAATTCCAATAGAAGCCTATGTTCTGGTGTTAACATGGGCTTCTATTGGAATTCTCGATGGCATATTATCAAGACCATTATCGCCGTTTTAGCAGCAGTTTCCTGTCGTTAAAGCGGCGATCATTTTAACACCGTTCCTTGATAATATGTCCCTAAGTTTGTTTTCTCTGTTTCACTTGAGACATTTTTACTCTTCTAACAATTCTGCAATATTTTCTTGTATTTTGTAATGGATCTTGCTTCCTCATTGCATATTTAATAGCACTGGTTTCTTAGATTAATATCGAATCTATATAGATTGGCTATTTATGCATTGCAAGATCCTTTGTGGTTTTCGATTTCCTCAGGGTTAGTCACTTCCTGTGTTTTATCATAGATCTTGGTGTTTTTGAAACTTT
The DNA here is from genome assembly GCF_964263255.1 of Lissotriton vulgaris. Taxonomy (NCBI): domain Eukaryota; kingdom Metazoa; phylum Chordata; class Amphibia; order Caudata; family Salamandridae; genus Lissotriton; species Lissotriton vulgaris. The sequence goes on from NC_141691.1 coordinate 1,596,565,866, forward strand.
GCCTTGTTTACTTTTATGTGGGCACAAGGTGTGTTTTATTTTGAGAGGAACAATTAAAATCACTGAGTTACCAAGCCATAACTAAGATTTCCCAGCAAGGTTAACATAATCAAGGAAAAGTAGGGAAAAGTGCGCTGCAATTGGAAAAATATAATTTTGCCTTGGGTTCCCAATGAGCTTGCATTGGAGCGGTGTGTAACCAGCTATTTGCAAGTTGGTGAAAGGGCCATGGTTTTTCAAGGCCCAGGATATCGAGCCCTCTCCCCCCCCCTCCCCCTAGCTATTCCTTTGGTTTTTACTGAATCTGACCACCCACAGGTTAAACGAATCCATGAGTTGTATAGCCAAAAATGAAGTTTCACAACAAAGTTAACTGAATCAATATGCTGTGTTACCATGGCTGATGCTACATTGATGACATTATAGGCACCATACACATGGACATGAGAAATGTTTATAGTACTGCCATTGCTTAATTTGTCCTGGAGGTTTCCGGTGCTCGGCACTGGCACTTAACTGCCAGCACTGGCTCTAGTGACAGTCCACCACATGGTGGCACTCTCTGTTTTCCTATCTCTCATGCCACTCCCTAAACTAATATTTCATATTAACACTCTGCTGATTATGTAATGTAATGTATTTGAGCTTGTAAAGCGCACTTCTACCCGTAGGTTTCCTGGCGCTGTATAACGCTGGGGAACCCGTCCTGGCTTTCCCTGTGAGATGGTCCCTACTGGGCACCCCCAAGGTATAGCCAGGCATCCCCGGCGTTGATAGGGCCATTTGTGGAGATTAAGCAAGCTATTGCCCAGAGTTGTTGAGTGGGACGCATGGTTAGAGTGGCACTGAGGCGAGATTTATCGAGCCCGCTGAAAGCCTCCACTTTCTACCTCATCTGTCCGCATATTCTACTGGCTGGCAGGTTCTTCGTAATGCTAATCCTAGACAGAATTCATTGATATCAGCTCTTCTCGCTACACCACTGTTTATTCCACTTGCAGGCATGTTAATCCAGACCCCATTCGCACTTCTCCTAGACCGTAAACCCCAGGATTCATTTCAACAGCCAAATGAGGCTCTTCACAATGGCTGCCACCTCTCTCTACTATCACTTGTTCCACATTTTCACCGGTATCCTTAACCTCCTCAATTACTCCATTGAATCCTCAGTTTTGCAGCCCCATCTCTGTTCAAAGTTCCCAGAGCCAATTCCACCGGCATCTTCTTCCATCAGACAGCCTAGTTAATTATTACGACAGGCCTATTATATGTTCCTCCTTCTACGTTTCCATTCAGACCATCATTGCCCCTCCCCCAGGACTTATTATCTTAAGTTGACTATCTCCTTGTACATAGCTGTCCGTCACTTCAATTCCAAACCCATTATCGCCATAGTAGCAGTTATCCTCTAATGGTTCAGGTCACCTTCTTTCCTTCCCCCTCCCACAATAACAGAACCCCCTGCTAACAACTCAACATTTGCCGACTTCCTGATCACTTTCAGTGTAGGTGTAGGTTTCAGATTGTTTTTCTGTAACAAGAATAGTCTCCCATCTCCATAAACCCCCACAAGGGCAATGACATTCTGAGAGGCAGTACAGACCACTCCTGTGTGACTGCTGAGATATTGTATCAATCCCCACCACCTCTCCCAAATAATGGCTACATGTTGCTATAGACCAATCAATTATTATGTGCCATTTTAAGTAACTTCCGAAGAAACATTTCTAGGAAAAAATGGTCTGAAATAAATACAAATACAAAAATTCTAAAAGAAATGAAGGGATTTTGATGTATGTTGAACACATTTTTCATAAACGAAATAAACAAATTTCAAGAAACAACCGTGGTTAGCAGAAAATGATCATAAGGCAAAGGTTTATGATATATTTGGCAGCTGGGAGATTTTCCCGAGTAGTGTCAGAAATGTGATGCCCGTGAGTGCACACAGCATCTTCTAATTGAACATGCCTGAGATAAAAACAGTTAGGGGATTCACACTTGCCTTTGACTTGCGAATCTGTGTCTGTGGTCATAGTCTATGAAGGAAAATACAAAGGCATTGAAGCTTCATTTTAAGAGAGGTCTATTTGTTGTAGTTCTCATTTTCATAATAGTCTTGTCTCCATAACTCCATAAGGGATGCACTGTTTTTGTACATGTACAGGATGCATCCTCACCTGTACTGCCTCATTATTAGCATTGACAAAAACATATGATACACAGCTGTCAATCCTGCGTCCTGTGATTTGGCTCCCTTTTGTGCTACCGCTCTTGTGAATTACATGAACGTGGCAGAACACTGTGATCTTAAACCCCTTTTACAGAGTATTGAGCCTTGCTCGAAACTGAGGTCTGTTGCCCCACTAGGACTATGTCTCTTCTTCATACTGACCAGAACACTCAATGAATATGAATGGGTTGGCATAAACCTGGCTTCTTTGTAATTGTTAGTTGGCTAGCATTGTCATGATGCATGGCCATGCCTAAGGGGATCTGAACATTAAGCACACGTTAAGGATGGATCTAAAAGCCAAATGACAAAATCAAGTCAGGTTTTCAAAGAAACAAATATATGTAAAAAATCGTCAATGAAATTTGGCATCTCAAACTTCGCAGAGTCTCTGAATTTAAATCTCCTAAAATAGATTGGTCAAATTTTAAACTATTCTGAACCAACCTAATCAGCATCTCACTAGCCCATGGAATTGTTCCTTAGTGTCTGAAAAGAGGACAAGTAACCTCTCTTAATATATGTAATAAAGTATGTTTTGCATGGTGCCGCAAATTGAACTGAATAACTTCAAGCACTTTCGTTTCACGTCCTTCGTGCAAGTGCCAGAGATTGAACAAGAAAGATTAGCTACATTCCGACAGATACTTATTTATAGTTATGATTCCGGGGTGCAGGCCCTTTCTGTGTGCATAATTTAACAAGCTCACGCTAATGCAAAGGACAGTCAGACTGGTTTGAACCTTGCTGGTAAACTGCTTAGAAGGAGAGGCAACCGCAGAAGAACTGGTCAATCATCAGGAATGTAATTTCTGAGAAAGGGGAGCAGAGCGAAGGACTCGTCTGCACAGGACTGATACACTAGATGGAAGGAGAGATGGGAGAAGCAAGACTTACCCTAAGCAGAGGGATGAACTCTGTGGAAGATAAAACTGAACCAGAACTGGCCTGGACACGATTAAAACAAAACTATAGCAACTGTGTAATGCAAAGTAGGAGGGTCCTGGACAGGAGCAGTAATCTTTGTGAAAGAGAAGAGAAAAACAGGACTGATTTAGTTAGGACTGAATACTTTTCTCACTCAAAGGAGAAAAAGAGTAGCAGACTGGCCTACCCTTTCTCCCTCGATTAATTATATCATTATAGCCTCTTCTCTACTCCATTCATTATTGTTTACTATAATCATATTTTTAATATCGCACTACATACCCCCAAGTTGTTTCCAAGCGCTGAAAATAACGATGACATTACCCGGTTTATGGTTCTCCTATTGCCTGTGTGGGCTGCTCCTTTTATATTGAGGGCAATGCTCTCAACTTTTATTAGTCAGGTTGAGGCCAGTAGGCGCCCTTCAGGTGCAGTCTGTTTTATATTCTGGGCTGAGCACCAGTCATAGAGGTCTGTAAGGAAAGTGAGAGAGAGGGAGCATCATTGTCTGATATATTAAATAGACTGACTATCCCCAGGAGGCAACTAAAATATTGTTTATATTTACACCTCTAAAAATAGACCCAGAAGGGAAAGAGAAAAGCACTCCTATCCAAATGTTAACATAGCAAAAATAATGTTTTTTTCCTGCTGTCCTTCCTCTACTTCGGACAGACCCTCTTCTTTCCTCTTTCCTTCAGTACCCTACCCTCTCTCCTTCACTTCATTTCCCTCTGTGCTTTCAGTCCCCAACTTTACTGCCTCTGAAACTTCCTTGACCTCTGGGTTGTTGCTTCTAGGATTGTGCGAAATTCACTTAACTTGCTTTTGCAGAATTACGTGAAATTTCAACAAACTTGTGCATAAAAATCCATCATTTTGCGTTATATTTGAAGCAAAATGTGTACTTGCGTGCATTTTTGCCAGAAGGATGCATATAACACAAGCACTGCAAACAGACGCTCGTATTCTGTTGAATGGTGTAAATCTTCACCTCAAATGGCACGTTTCGCTGTAGATCTTTGCTGCACATGTAAGGTAATTACACATAGTGGTGAAATTGCGGGAATTTCATGTAACAAGCATAATGCAAAATTTCCAAAATTTCTCCCAGGCCTAGTTGTGTTGTGCAACGCCACTACAGCAACCCAAACTGAGTAGCAGCAGTAGACTATATTGCTGTGACTCGGCATGGGAAAGTTCATAGCTACTGAGGACTCCCGGACACACTCCTTAACTTTCACACTGCTGCCTCCCAAAGACTAGAAGGAAATTTCCCCCCCTGCATTCCACCTCACAATAACAGCAAATATCTTTTTGCAGTGTGCGCAAGCGCCCTGGATTAAGCCATGTGTTTCTCTGAGCAGAAAAGGTGAAAAGCATTGTTTTGAATGCAAATGTTGTCTCAAGAGGATTATTAGAGTGATCATTTTGAGTGTGTGTTACTGGTTCCTTTTGTTTTACATGAACCTGCTCAAGTGTTTGGCAGGGGGAGGTGGGATTGATTGAACCCACTCTTCAAAGGCAAAACCAGCATAAATACTGCCTCGTATAGGCTTAATTGGATTATAAGTGCATGCACGCTCTTGGAATTTAAGTGAGCAGCAATGTGAGAGGAGATCAGGCGTGCATTTCAGAGGGAACATCAGTATTCAGGGAAGGGTGCAGCACGGGATCAGGATTCTTGAATATAGTGGATGACGCTATAAGCATTCTAGCCAGAAGAAATTCCTGTCTCCTAATACTCCTTGATCTGTCTGTGGCATTTGACATGGTTAACCTCTCCACCCTCATGAACACACTGCAGAAAAATGATTATTGAGGGCACTGTGCTAAGTGGTTCTCCCCATTCTTAGAAAGCCGAGGGCAAATAATAAAAATCACCTACTCGCTATCAAATACCTCCCAGCTTAGTCAAGGCATACCCCAGGCTCCATCCTTTTTCCATCACTATTCAACCTATGTATGAATAATTTCCCCAACAATTTGCGTTTGGCCAAAAATGCAAACATTTCGTTCCACTTTTATGCTGGCGATACTCAGATTTACATGAAGATCTCCTTGAAAGGTATCAACTCCCTGGTGCAAAGCCTGAATGAAATTCAGTCCTGGATGTCACATAATCATCTCAAACATGCCATCCTCAAAACTGAATTTCTACTAATCTCCCACCCAACATCTCAATCCCTTTCCAGCAATAGATCAACAGTTGTGCCTTATGGAAACATGACCCATAAGTTGTAGATTGTTTGAAATCTCTCAGTTTCCTACTGGGTACATATCCCAACCTTCCACTCTTAATGCTCTAGTTAAGGACGCACAATGCCAATAGAGACTGCTGAAAGGCATCAAGCACCTTATACCACAGGAAAGCTTAACATGTGTGACCTGATCACTTGTACTATTAAGACTAGACTAAGTACATTTCTTGCCATGTGCCAGTGCTAAACACCCATGCAGAACCTCTCAAGGCAACATGTCATGCTGTGTCCAGGATCATTTCAGGGGTGAGGAAATGCAACTACCTCTGCTGACCAATGTATAGCAACTACTACATGATACAAGGAGCCAGATCAAGCAATCAGGTACTACCTACAAACCTCTCCACAAAGACAAGCAAAATGATCAGACCTGCAAACTAACCACATCTGGCACTTGCTGTGCTCTGAGAAGCTCAGCCACTCTCCTAGAGTTCAAGGAAGGAAACACTGTGAACCCGCAATACTCAGGAAGCACACTTGAGATCTGGAACTAACTACCCTTGCCTCCAGTGACCCCAAACAGATGTCTAGTTCTTTCTGTGATTTTATGTTGCTGCATATATTAATAATAATATGTATATAATTGTTATGTATATATGTTTTATAGATTATGAAATATCAGAAATAAGCATGAATACACTTTAATAGGTTCATATTTAATTGCGTAAATTTATTAACAACATGAAAGTGCTTCCCAACACTAAGAGGTTGACATACTGCTGTATATCACTTGACAACAAAAGCATTACAGTGAAAACACATAATGTAATATTCAAAATAACATTAAAAGTAGAAAAATACAATATAAAATAAAATAATAGAGGAAAAAGAATAGAGAGCGCAAGAGGAAAGATTCTCTGAGGCTTAGGACGTAATTTAGGCACACACCTAAAAAAACACTTGTAATGCACTGAGTCTCGCATTGCTGAAAGTTTGAGCTATTGGCATTGCTAATAGTAATGCAACGCTATTAGCTCAAACCTTCAGAAATGCAAGAGCTATTGCACTCCAAATGCAGGGGCGGCTCTAGGCCCATGGCGGCCCTGGGCAGGGAGCGTAGGTAGGGGCCCCGGAAGAGGGGGTCCAGGCAGGGCGGAGCCCCTCGGAGCTCAGGGTGTTTGGAAGTGAACATAGGAGGCCGCCAAATCCCTTCCAGGGGCCGCCACGCAAATATGTATCCATCCTCAGAGGATTATTATATTAAGGATATATATTGGCATGGTGGCCCCTGGGATTTGGTGGCCCTGTGCAGGTGCACAGCTTGCACATGCCTAAGGCCGCCCCTGCCAAATGGATCGCAGCACCCCTACTTTAGCTTTAAACATTTGAAGCTAACACACAGGTGCCGCGATTGCTTCAAAAGTAAAGAAATAGAAAATGTGCATTATTTTCTTATTTCTTAACTTTTGAAGCAATCGCGACACCCGCACTAAAGTAAATAAATAGAAAAAATGGCGGAAGCACACTGTTTTCTATTTGTTTACTTTTGTTACAACAGCAGCACCTGTGCTTTAACTTTGAACATCTTAAGCTAAAGTGCGGGTTCCATGTTCATTATAAAAAGCAGATAAAGATTGCTATGAACAAATGTAATACATCACATCTCATTAACTCATCCCTACCCCTACCCCCGTTCCTTGTGCATAAAACCATGGCATTCTTTTTGATTGATCTATATTATTTTCCTGGCTAATTGGTCAAGTCACTGCTTCATGTCAGGCTTCATCAGCTGAGGATGGTAAAAAATATGATTCCCTTATTTCCTCCCAGTGGCGGCTGGCATGTCCCGAGGGTGGTGAGGTGGCTGTCACAAAAAAAATACATTAACTTTAATTAATACACTTACCTTACTGCAACAAGCGTGACATCCTCAATCGTCTTCTCTCCTTGATGTGGGCTCCTAAGCCAATCCTGGCCTTCTCACATGCTGTTAACCAGCATGAGAGCAGCACCCTGACTATAGGGAGCGGCCTGTCTCGGTGCTCCACAGCGCACTGGAGGCCTGCCTTTACTCTCAACCCAGCTGTCTTAATACATCTGGGTTGAGAGGTTTAAAGTGTGCACTTTTGGCAGGCCGTCGCAAGACGGCCGACCATAGAGACATGCGCACTTTCAACAAGTGCAAAGGCACCTTGCCCTCCTCTCTGCTTCCATTCAGCAGGCCCCAGACCATCCTGACACACCGTTCGAGACGGGGTGATGGAAAATAAAATGGTAATGAATTAACTTCATTACCATTTTATTTTTCATCTCTGGGGGCATTTGAGTAGGGCGATGCTCCTCTGCTATAAGGGAGGAGCCATCCATGTTTCCTCCTTCTTCATTGAAAACCCTGGACTAGTCCTTATTCATCTCCCATCTAGACTATGGTAATTTGCTCTACTTTAGCATTCTAGCTTAACTCACATCTCACATCCTCTCCAGATTGTCTAGAGAACTATTGCATCCCTCCTTCTTGGACTTCCCCTTTTCACAGCCTTGATTCCTGCTCACCTTAGGAAACTTCACTGAGTTCCTTTTACAAAGCTTTCTACCTTCAAATATATTTACCTGGTTCATAAAGCACTTAATGAGGTCAGTTTCACCTGTCTGTGAGAGACGTTTCTCCAATATCATCCCATGCACATTCCATGCTTTGCATTACCCATCTGGTCATGCTTGCCTGTTGCATATGGACTCGTTTTGTCGGCCACTCCTCCTCTGTCTTAACCGACATGCTATGGAACCCTCTTCCTGCAGCCGGAATGCTGCAGATGTTCTAGAAGCTGAAAACGTGGCTCCTAGCTGGGCTAACTCTCACCCTCTCAGCCTTTACTTTAAAGCACTAGGGCACCCTCTTGGGCAACAGTCGCACCATATAAATATGTGCTATTCTTTCATTATTGAATAAGCACATTTCTTAAAATTCTATCATGCCTAAAAATTACAAAATACAATTTTTTTCCTAAATAATCTCATTTTAGCATGCACAAAAAGGAACACATAACAATCCTGAAAATATTACTTAATTTATAAATGCTGGCTTTCACCTAGAACTGTGTTCTGAGAATGCAATTCCTCGCTACTGATTATACAGTCTACAAAAGACATTCTTTAGGTTTAAATCTATTTTATTGGTTTTAGAGAAAAAATGGTACATATCAATAACCTCTCCTACATCCACTGGCCAGTGAGGTGAATGAGTTGGGGGGAAGGTGAATAAACTGGGAGAAGGAGGATAAGGGGGTGAACTGTGGGGAGGCAGGAAGGTTGAGGCCAATTATCCAAGTAGTGGCAGCCAGCATGGCTCAGATTGTGCATCACGGGGTCAGGGGAGTCACGCGAGGATGAGCAAAACAAAAACAAAATACAAAAAAATGTACTTGCCTTCCCGCCGGGTCTCATGTCTGTGCCCCATGCTCTCAAGAATCAGGAAGCACAGCCAGGCCCCACTGACCAATCACAACACTGCAATGCAGTGTTGTGATTGGTAGGCACCCAGGCTCCCCAGACCAATCACAATGCTGCAATGCAGCATTGTGATTGGTTTTGAATGTCCTGGTTTGACCTCAACCAGGAAATGGGGGTCAGGGCATGTTCTCCATGCAGGCTGTAATGCAGCCTGCACAGAGAATGGGGAAAGTGCACCTGACTGGTTTGGGTGGCCCTAGAGGGCCGACCAAACAGTCGTTGCTCACCAAACAGTCATTGCGCACTTAGGAGTGGGCAAAGCACTTCTCCACTGGCCTGCTCTGAGAGCAGAGCAGCCCCGCCCACCCGTCAAAGCAGCACAACCATAAAATGATAATAACTGAAAGTTATTATCATTTTATGTTTCCTCTTCTTGCACTGCTTGAAAGCAGTGTGTAGTAATCTATACTTGTTTGGAATGTCCCTGGAGCAGAGCATTACAGCCTTGCTTTTCTGCTCCACGGTTCCAATTTAGATAGTCAATCTTCACTTGCTGTGGCTGATGCTGCTCTGGTCTGATGGCTCAGCTTGATTTACAATAATCGTACTGCAACTTACCTGGCGTTCATCTTCATTCACCACATCTTTCTTGGCGATGAGCACTATGTCATCCACACGATCCCACGATGGCTGAAGAAAAAAGGTTAATCATCTCGGCAGATGTGGCTGAACGATGAGAGTCTTCTCTGCCTAGACTCGTCATTCAATACAATAACAATAATTAATTTGTAGAGCACACTACATACCCGCAAGGCTTCCAAGGCGCTGAGGCGGGGGGGAAGGGGGGGGGGGGGGGGGGGTTGCTGTTGCTACTGGTCGAACAGCCAGGTCTTGAGTTGTCTCCTGAAGTTTGGAAGGTCTCTGGTTTGTCGTAGGATGAGGGGGTTCTAGGTTGTGGTGGCGCGGTGGGAGAAGGATCTGCCTTCGGCTGTGGTTCAACGGATGCGTGGGACGGAGGCCAGGGAGAGGTCTGCGGAGTGGAGTTTCCTGTTGGGTGCGTAGAAGGAGAGTCGACTGTTGAGGTAGGCTGGGCCGGTCTTGTGGAGTGCCTTCTGTGCGTGGATCAGGAGCTTGAAGGAGATTCTTTTGTCGACAGGGAGCCAGTGCAGGTTCCTGAGGTGGGGGTGATGTGGTCGCGGCGCGGGACGTCGAGGATCAGGCGTGCCGAGGCATTCTGGATTCTTTGCAGTCTGTTGATGAGCTTGGTCGGGGCGCCGGCGTAAAGGGTGTTTCCGTAGTCCAGTCTGCTGCTGACTAGGGCCTGGGTGACTGTTTTCTTTGTGTCTGTCGAGATCCATCTGTAGATCTTGCGGAGCATAAGGAGGGTGTTGAAGCAGGTGGAGGAGACAGCATTGACTTGTTTGGTCATGGTGAGTTTTGAGTTGAGGATGACTCCCAGGTTGCGTGCGTGGTTGGTGGGTGCGGAATTCCTCTGAAACCCTCTGTTGGATGTTTCCGCTTTCACGTGGAGGTGAGAGGAAATCATCTGGGAGCAGAGCGGCATAAAAAAACGAGGTTAGTGAAATCTGTAACGCACATCACGGGTGTGCGTTCCAGGAACGGTAGTAAAGGTGCTTGTTGGACGTCAGAACGCGTGATGACGTAGGCGCGTCTGCGTTCCAGCAGTGAAATGCACAGATATCTTCCTTGTGACTACGTCACAGTGACTCCTCTTCAAGGCGTTCCTTACAGGGATTCCTCGTTTTGCACAACAATTAGCCTACGTCATAGACAAAGGGAGCGGTAAGCAACCAAGTATAAGTGCTTCAGACAGCATTTTTAGCCCTACTTCATAATAGACAAAGGGAGTGGCAAGCAGCAAAGAATCAGGCCTTCAGACCATTTTTTTGCTTACTGAACGAGTATATCTCAATCACCTCGGGTTTTAGACTGAAGTTACTGACTATTCTTTTATTTCTTATCTGAACAGGGTCGGAAGGAGTGTGCCTGAAAGGAGCAGTTAATGCGAGTGGCATTCACAGTACTCACTGTTCATGACTAACTTGAATAAAAGTATCCATATTTAAACACTGTGTTGACATTTGTACACACCTTCAATTTTTCAATACTTTTCAATACAGTTTTTCTATCTGTATTCTTAAAGGTGGATAATCAGATAATCCATTGTTTAGACATTTTACTGCTGATGTGTGGCATTAGTCTTGAGAAAACATGCAAGCAGTTTCTCCACCACCACCTTTTTTGGAGAAAGCTGGTGATCAGCCCATCAATTGGAAGCAGTGGTATGATGGGTTTGAGACTTATCTTGGTGCATTTGGCACAATAAGATTCAGGGCTGAGCGAAGGAAGTATCTTGTTCTACACTCATTAGGTTTTGAGGGTAGAGCCAGTTTAAAACATCTTCCTTCTCCAGTTCTTGATGATGGAAATCCACTATATGAATACCAAGAGACTGTCAAAAAATTACAAACCAGCTTTGATGTTCAACCAAGTTTAGTTGTGCTCCATCACAAGTTTTTTCTGCGAACATAGAACGCAGGGGAAAATGTAGACAATTACATAACTGCACTTAGAAGGCTTGTAGCGGACTGTCAGTTTGAAAACTTTGCAGACCAACTGGTTTGTGATCAGTTCATCTGTCATTGCACGAACAAAATTATCAGACAGAAACTTCTTTCTTTGGGGAATCCTACTCTTGACAAAACCATCAGGGTAGCCAAAAGTATTGAAACATCGCAGTTGTCAGCCAAGGAGGTAGATGAAAAAAAAGTGAGCCTGTCTCTGCTGTCAAGGTCAAAGACGCCAAAGCCATAGACAACAAAACATCAGACAGACAACATTTTTCAGAAAGGCAGAATGCTTTCCTTTCAAAGAGTAGCATTTGTTTCAAATGTGGGTTTAAGCCACACGCTCCAGGTACCAGGTGCCCAGCTAAGTTTGTAACATGCAAGAACTGTAATAAGTTAGGTCACAGTGTGTGAGACTAGTAGAAGCAAAATACACTTGAAACCTTCTCTTGTAAAATGTGTCATTGATGAAGGTGTGCTGGGAGACGAAGAAGAGCCTATCACTAAAGAGCTTAGTAATACGGTTTTAGTTGTAAAAGTTGATGGGGTCATTGTGGGGAATTCTGAAATGTGTGTTGATCCATATGTTGAGATTTTAGTAGGAAATCAAGTATTGAGACTCCTTGTTGACTCCGTTGCTCGTATCTCAATGATCACATTAGAGCTTTATTAGGCGACCAAGCCTAACAGGTCCCTTCTACCCCATGATCATAAGGCTGTCTCATATTAGGGACGAGAAATTGATCTGTCAGGATATATTGGGGAGATCATGGAATTCAAGGGAAGGGGGATTACTGGGAAGATATATGTGGCACACAAAGGATTGAACATTTTGGGCTGGTTCCACCAGGGATTATTTGGCATGGTGCTTAGGCCGGGAACCAAAAATCAAGTTTTGCCATACGAGACAGTCCTGAACTCGAAGATTCAGTTAATTAATTTCCCCATGTGTTCTCTGGAGAACTAGGAAAGATTAGAGATTTTTCAACACAGAATCATTGTGAAAGATGGTGCGACTGCTATCAAGCATAAACTTAGAAATGTCCCCTTCAGTGGCAGGCAAGACCTTGGGAAAGAACTTGATTCTTTGTGTGCCAAAGGTATAATCGAACCAGCCGAGTTGTCTCTATGGTTATCCTCTTTAGTAGGTAGACTGAAACAGAACGGTGAACTCGGAGTCTGTGTTGACCTCCCTTGCCTAAATAGAGAAATGTGGGTAGATTCCCACCCTCTTCCTAACATTAATGAACTGTTGGTAAATCTGAAGGATGCGAAGATATTCACGAAACTAGATTCGGCATCTGCTTACCACTAGGTAGAACTAGCCTCAGAGTCAAGACCTCTCACTACATTTGTTTCTCCGTTTGGCACATTTAAATATGTGTGCATGCCGTTTGGGCTTGCCTCAGTGGCATCTGTGTTTCAGCGTCTTACGTCAAAAATACTGAAGGGGATTGATGGGTTGTCTGTATTTCAAGAAAGTTTTCTTGTTTTTGCTCCTGACAGAGTCAAACACAATGCCATTTTGAAAGAAGTGCTGTCAAGGTTCCAGAACAATGGTGTTGTATTACGCAGAGACAAATGCGTCTTTATGGCCAAGGAAGTTGAATATTTAGGACACTTGGTCAATGAGAATGGGATTCTCCCAAAGTCAAGATTAGTTGACTCCATAGTTAAATCCAATGCGCCATCTGACAAAGCTACTCTCAAATCTTTTCTTGGGTTTCATTCAAGAGTTTGCAAGCAAATTAAGGCCCTTTCACAAATGCTGATGAAAGGTGTTGTGTTTGAATGGAGCAGAGAATGCCAAAGTGTTTTCGAGTGCGTCAAGCAACAACTAGTGTCACCAAAAATCCTTAAACACTATGACGTCTCTTATTTGTTCACTTACAGTTGATGCCAGCAATGTGGGTCTTGGGGCAGTTCTCTCCAAAAAGAAAGGAGGAGAGGTCAGGACCATTGGTTTTGCCTCCAGAGTCCTATCTCCTTCAGAGATTAAGTATTCAGTCATTGAGAAGGAACTATTGGCGTGCTGGTGGGCTGTGATGAAGTTTAGAAACTTAATTTGGGAAGAAAGTTCTGTCTCCAAACTGACCACAAGCCCTTGGTCTTCATCTTCAGTGGGTAGAATGTCTGGAGTTTCACCCCTAGAATTGCACGCCTTTCGTCTAAGCTTCTTTAGTTCGATTTTTATCCAGAATATATTCCTGGATGTAAGAATGGGTGTGCAGATTTTCTCTCTTGTTCTTCTGACATTGTAGAGAATGAGTCAGAAATAGGTGAAGAGGGCAAGGAGGAGTTTATTGTGGCAGCAGTGGATCTTCCCCAGTTGTGTGCGGTTTCAGAGATGAATGGCGTAAAGCCCTTGGTACGGATGTCTCTTTGGGCTAAGTCATGAAATTTGTTGAAAAAGGTTGGCCTAAGGAGAGAAATTGGAGTTTGACTTTAAGACATTTTTGCAGGTAGCATATGAGCTTACCATTGAAGATGGTTTGTTACTGAGGGGTGACAAGCTGGTTCCCCCTCTGGCTCTTAGGGCTGCTTTAGTCATGCACATGAGGGACACCTGGGTGCCACTTTGACAAAGAAAAAAGTGTGACTATACTAGTGGCCTTCCATGGATGGGGAAGTTGATGAAATTGTTAAGTCTTGTGTAATTTGTTCTAGCTGTGATAAAGCTGCTAAATTGCGTACACCCCCTCTCTCCTATAGAATTGCCTTCTGCACCATGGGCAAAGTTGGGGTTAGACATTGTAGGCCCATTTCATGTCCTTGACTCTTCGTCAAAGCTTCCCTTAGTCTTCATGGACTATTATTCAAAGTGGCCTGAGGTCAAATTTGTGAAGGAGGTGAGCACAAGAACAGTAGTTGATTTTCTTAATGATGATTTCTTAAAGGAAGGTTTCCCCGAGTTCTTGGTGACAGACAATGGGACTCAGTTTGTTGCTTCTGAAGTTGAGAATTTTCTACATACTTGTGGCATCAAACACCTCAAAAGTTCACTGTACCATCCCCAGACCAATGGTCTGGTTGAACAAATGTACAAGGTCTTGGGTGAATGAATACAGTGGGCTCTGTCAAACAAGTGTGTTGTTGTCAATTCCGTAGGAAGCATGCTGTTGTTCTATAGCACTACTCCTCATTCAACTACAGGTGTATCAACTTTTGAGTTACTATGTGGTCGCAGAGCTTCCGCTGCTTTTTGTCCTGGTTGGATGAGCAAGTGGATCAAAGGGAAACAATGGACTGATGAGAGTGTCAAGAGTCATGTGAGTTTAGCTCAAAATAAACAGAAAACTTACTTTGATTTCAAGAAGTGTGCTAAAGATATTGAGATAAGGTTGGGCGATAATGTTTGCATTAAGTAACATGTGCATGTCAAGAAGGGCTTCGCAAAGTTTGCTTCACCGATCAGTGTTGCAGATATGAGAGGCACCTCTGTCAAGCTCATCAATGGGCAATGGTGGAACAAGTGCCTCTTAGTGAAGAATCCCTTTCTCTGTTCTCGTCTGGAAGTGAAACTGGTGAGAGGAATATAGATTGTGCGGGGCAACCTGCCCTTAGGCTTGGTGCTCGCGTTGAGACGAGATTAGAGTGAGCGGGCCAATCTGCCTTGAGGCGCAGTGTTCGATACAGAAAAATTCCTCATCGGTATAGAGTTTAATTTACTTGGTCATATGTTTTCAGTTATGTATACCTCCTGCATTGTGGTTATTTTTCTTATGAACTTCTTTTCTATTCACTTCTATTTTTTTCCCTTTCTCTGTTTCGTTGTCTCTATTTTTGCTTCCCATTGTTTCCTTATTTATGCTTTCCAATGTTTTATTATCTAAAGGGAAGACCCATGTAGTAATCTATGCTTGTTTGGAATGTCCCTGGAGCAGAACATTACAGCCTTGGTGTTTTGCGCCAGGGTTCCAATTTAGACAGTTGATCTGTGCTTGCTATGGCTGATGCTGCTCTGTTCTGATGGCTCCGCTTGATTTACAATAAATCTTACTGCAACTTACCTGGCGTTCATCTTCATTCACCACACAGTGGGACAACGCTGCTGCGCTTTAGCGCAAGAGCCGCCACTGTATCCAAGGGTAGGGAGGTTGGGGGTCTAGAGCGGTTGCGCCAGAGTAGAGGGAGAAGTGGGTAGTGCTTGGCGATTTCTGCCACTTTGGACAGCAGTGGCATTGAGAATGTCTCAGGGTGGGTGGCGAGATCTGCCCTCTGTAGGGTAATCAGCTCCGTTCCCTGCAGGTCATGGCGCGAAGCACTCGCAGTTATGCCAGAGAGGACAATTCCCGGAAGTCCTGCTGTTCAAGGAATTGTGTGCAGGAGCCCAATGTTTTGCCAAACTGCGGGAGTCTGAGCTCTACCAATGCTGTCAGCTTTTCAATGCCTAGAAAATCCCAGAGCTCATGTAGCCAGCAAGTGTGAGCTGGTGCCATCTCTGTGCCCCACTTGGACAGAATTACCTGCTTGGCTGCACCAAGCCTGGAGGCAGCTGTCTTTTACTTTCTCTCCCGCATACGGGTAAAATCATATCTTGAGTATGTGTTTTTTCGGAAGTGATGTCGCTACTGAGGGGAATTTAACTTGGCTCCTCTTCGTTTCTAACTTTGATTGATTAACACAGTCAGTGTTAAATGAGACAGATTCGCTTGTTTTTCCTGAAGTGATGTCGCTATTGAGGATTTCACTTGGCTCATCTTCGTTTCTAACTTGGGTTGATTATCACAGTTAGTGTTAAATGAGTCGGATTCGTATGTTTATTGACTGGCTAATTTTTTGTAATGTCTCTGTATTGTGATAGCATGTATAGCTTTTTAACCCGGCTGGGTAATACTGATGCTGTTGTCTTTTGCACATTTTAATGTATTTGGCAATCTCTTCTGTGGGAACATTTGATGAAAAGCCCATTGTTGAAATTCACCTTATTTTATCAGGTTGCTGCTCTCTCTGATGACCCAAGCCCAAGGGTCACTAACTTCCCCTTCTCCATGTTGCCACATAATTGACAGTGGCGTTTTTTGGTAATTACTAGATCCTTTTCACTTATTAGTTCGCTTTAGGTGTCTGTTTCTTAGTTCACCATGATGTTTTTATTATAGGTGCCCTTGCCTGGCCCCTCCACCCCCCCTTGTTCACCACCACTACAGTCCTGATGAAGACCCCGCAGTAAGGTGCAAGTGAACCTACACCATCAGGGTTCGAAACATCGACTTACTCCTTTTACATGTCCTACCCAAACTCAACAGAACATTTTTGACTGTGTTTGAACCATTGGTATAGGAATATATATGTATAGAAGTGTGTAATGGCGATACCAACATGCCCATGTGTTGTCAACTTGCAAAATGTATCGATGTGACCACATGTGACTTCCATTCTTTTTACGCTATCCCGATCCTCACCAAGCACTCACTTCCCCCTACCCATACCCCCTTCACCCTCGCCTCTCTTTGGGCATTTAAATGTTTGAAAATTTGAACTAATGTATGCATAACTAATCTACAACTGAGGATGTGAATAAATAACATCTCTCAAACTTAAGAGTTCTATTTTGTTTAATTTTGCAAATTTTGTTTTGTGTAACTAATTTGCTGTAACTGGGACCCCTTTATATGTAACTTTGGCTGCACCAAGGGCCAGGGTAATTGTTCCCCCCGTTGCTGAACGCAGCAGGCAGAGAAAGGCATTGGGGAGCTCTAGTAACATGTAGCTGGGGAATTAACTCCTAACAATTTTTTAGATGAAAATATTGGTTATGAAATTTGCAGCTGTGCTGTTTCGGCTCATTAAAATTATTCAAGGAGCTTTCTTTGGGGTGAATGTAATTAGCTAATTAGTAGAGCTGCAATCCGAGTCAATGTTCTTAAAAAGTAGTCACGGTGTAACAAGTGCTCAGAACAGGGAGTGCTCTCTATTGTAATAAATAATCAAAATCACTCGTAATGCACCGATCTACATGACGGAACATGATTACATTTGCTCCACAATGGATTTGCAGTGCATTTCAATAAGTAGCAGTCTGAAGCCTTAAATTCTTTCTCATTCTGGCACTAATTTCTATTATTTGGCCTGCTTTTCGCATTCAGCTGTGTTTGCGTGCTGATCCCCTTCAAATGGGATGGAAGGCCCTTGTTCACTCCTGGCAGCTTCGTCCCATTTAAATTACCACAGACTCTGTGGATAGCTCTGTGTGACCTTTGCAGTAATTATCCATTGCAAAAAAACTTTGGGGCTTATTTAGAAGTGCCTCTGCTTCATTTTTAACATGGGAAAAGTGACGTAAGAGAGGCGCATAAGGCTTGTAAATTAGCCCCTTTGTATGTAGCAATATGTGGGACTGCTCTTAAGGCAGAGACACGTGCACGAACCAGCTGGTGGAAAAGTGATTTTTGCACTGTCCAACACAACTTCAAAATACAGTTCTTTTACCAGTTGTTGGTGCAAATGTTGCTTTGCATTGATTACCATGTGTAAAATCACATCACATCAATTTGCAATACGTAACTTTTACAACTCATGACAAGTACAGCCTACAGTTCACATCAATCACAGTTCCCCACCAGTGGGACAGTGAAGTGTTGGCTTACTGATGAACTGGTCTCTGTTATTTTTTTTAATACATTGCAGTAAAGAATCACAAATAGAATTTGTGTTTGGACTTGTTTTGCATTGAGGAAGTCAGTTTGTAAAATGAATTGCTATACTAATGAGAAATCCTCATCACTGGTCTGTGCAAATGCCACTTTCGCACTGATAACAGTAGTGCACCACCTTTTTAATATGGCCCCTACTTTACATTTTAATATGTCTCAGAATCTGATTAATAAACTGAATAAAGCTTATTGTTTCCTGCTGAATGTAACACATGTTCTTTTCTTTGCAGGTCTTTCTATTTGGACCAGTCAAATTTGCCTCCAAACTCAACATCAAAGGCAGCTTACATTGATAAGGTAATCACTTACTGTTTTATTATCACTGCGTTCCGACCATTAGTAGACAAATTGTAAACTAGTGGAAATAAATATAATAGCCTATGAAATGCATTCTCTGATCTACTAAACGTTCTAATCAAGGAAATAGAAAAAAGCTTACAGTGTCAACATTTCGAAACAGAGGGTGTTTCACGTCATTTCATGAGTAAATTACACTTTAAGGGCAGAAGAAGTTGATTTGTGAGCCTGTAATAAAGGCTTCTTGTTTTCAGTTTTTACTGATTTATTTTACACTCACTTACGAACAAAACCATTTTGCTTCCAAACTGGTATGTATTTAAAAAAACATTTAAAAAGGGAATTTGGATACACGTAAGTACCTGCTCATCCACGTAAATAGCTTCACTACATGTTTGTGGGCAGTGTGAGGAACGCACTGTCCGTGAGCACTGCTGGTTCCAATGCACTTTGGTAGGATACTTTTACAAGAGCACATGGCTACCTTCAAGTAATTACGTCAGGTATTCATTTAACAGCACCTGGGGCCTCGTTTATGAAAAGTGACGCATCGCTGCGTGAAAACAGCGATGCGTCACTTTTCACTGCGCACTCCTTGCGACACCAATGATGCGTCATATTTAATGTATGACGCATCATGTCGCAAGGACTTACAGATACGTCAGTATTTCTGACGCATCTGTAAGCGCAAAAGTGACGCATTGCTGGAGTGTGTCACAAAAGTGACGCATCTCCAGCAATGCGTCCTTTCACATGGGGAAAGCACCATGTGAAAGGGCTTGCGTCAGTCTTACGCCTGCTGTGAGGCAGGCGCAAGATTTTGACGCAACCGCATCCTAAAAGTGACGCAGTGAAATCTCATAGATTTCACTGCGTCACTATTACGAGGCTTTTTGCGGGGGAACGCCCCCTCTGCATACATTATACCTGACGCAGGTATAATGTGGTGCAGGGGTTTAAAAAGTGACGCATCTCCCTATATGCGTCACTTTTTAAATATGGCGCAACAAGGCGCATGTTTTACGCCGCAGATGCGTCACAAAAAGTGACGCATCCGCAGCGCAAAACTGACGCAAGGCCTCATAAATGAGGCCCCAGGTGTCTTTAACAAACATAATGAAGCACTTATTGACACTAAATAAAGTGTGTTCTTTTAGAGTAAAGGACTACTTGATTTAACGTGTATGTTACAGTTTGTTGACCTCCTTTTTTTAAAAGACTTTTTTTTTATCTTAAACGCTATTGCACACTTCTTAGCAGAGGGCTCCTGAGTAAGTGTTTAATGAGATGAAAACTGCAATGACGAGTCTGACTTTTGTGTTCAAAGCTGAGAGGTGCAAATTCAGCAGAATATTACGGTATTTAATTCCAGGTGGTTCGATAAATTATACCTTAAACTATCCTACATACGAGCTCTGAATGCTAGATTAGGTACACTTTGTAATCTATGCGGCAGTGGTTTTCACTTACAAAGAATATTATTTACTCAAAACAAATGTGTGTTTTTTATCTAAGTTATGTATTTCTGTAAGTGTAAAATAAACTCATATTTGAGCTGCCATTGTCGAAAATACGAAACTACACACGTTATACAGAGTGTATAATAAAATAAATATATAAATGTGTGTACTGCTAACACAATAGCTTACATTACTTGACTTCATTTAAAATTCAAGGGTACATCCTACTTGTTTAGAGCACTTGGTTTCTCTGACAACAATGCTTTTTCATTGCTGAGCCCTAATGTTATTCTAATCACAGGGTCCTACCTGGTTGTCGCTTGTTAACAACATCAGTGATTGCCTTTTTGCTTCGATTAATTTTCTTTTTATCTTTCTTTTCCTGGCTTGCCTTCTCCCTGCCTGCAGCTGATGCGGCCACTGAATGCACTGGATGAACTGTATCGGCTGATGGAGTCTTTCATCAGATCCAAGCGCACCGCGGCCTGCGCGTACACCGCCTGCAGCGCATCGGGAGTTGGGTTGCTGTCAGTTGCTTCGGAGCTATGCAACCGGCTTGGAGCTTGCCACATCATGATGTGCAATAGTGGAGTGCACCGGTATGATTTTTCTGTATTCACCACTCAGATCTTCAATTTAAGACACATTCACATTTGTGCAAATACTGATTTCATGGAACACACAGCTCTTGTTCATTTCTCTTCTTCACTATTTCACTACTTGTGTTAAGTACATATTAGTGATAGATGATTTATTAAACATTTCCAGAGGTGAAGTGTTCTTAAATCCTATTAAACACCATCAATAGGATTTATCACAAGTAACTTGTCTTGTGTGATAGAAACAACCAGACTAAATCAAAGTAAATAAAATAAGCGTTTGTGTGGGTTCTACTTCTGATAACTATATGTTAATAATATATGTTTTGAGTTTGACAGCCTCTTGTTTTCCGTGCTCCTCTTTTCCCTGTAGGTGGATGTACTGTTGGATGGCAGTCAGGTCCTTTAGCCCTGATAACATTGCCAAATTTGATTTTCTGGCAATAAAACATGTCGGCTGCTCTTGACACTATGGTCTCAGTATGTAATTTGTATGTAATCATATGCCAGGGGTTTATACATTAAACGTTATACAGGGCCCAGTGGATGCATTTTTTTAAATTGGGAGAGTGAGGTACAAACTCTTTGTTCCTTTTCTTTTTTGGGGACTTTACCACCCAAAGTAGCAAAAGAGTAGCATAAAATTCCAAAGTATGCATCTCATGCTACACTCCTCTACCATAGGCTGACTTAAGCCAGTTGGATCTCCTTTCTAAGTAGGAACGTGCAGATGATGACAATCTCAGCCAGAAAACAGAATTCTTCGACAGGCTTTTAGTGGTTGCTCCCATGCGGCACTTCCTATTTTTCTACAACATTTTGTCTTGTCCCCATTGTTTGACACAACACATACTGTTATACTGCACACACCCAGTTATATTGTCCCTAAGTGTAGTGAGATAGGCCCTTATAGCTTTAAAGTTCCTATTGGAGATGTATAACAAGATGACTTTCAGTATGGGAGAGGTTGGACAATGGGGTTGTTTAGGTTTGGCTGCATGTTGAATTGCGTCATTGGGTATTATTGCTCTTTATAATGAGCAGTCAATGTACAAGACTGATGTGTGAATTGCAAGATATATGTAGCCAAAAAAGTCAATATTTTATGCTAGGAGGTGGAGAGATACTCATATGAAGTAGAGCACGGTTGCTGAGCTATGTGTTTTAAAAGTGTGGACAGTATCTTTCTGAATTTTGATGACGAATAGCTAGGTGAAATGAAGGGAGTCTTTTATGGAGCATGTGAAAAATATGTCAGTAAGTCATATGTCATATGGACATTGTTTTTCTGTCCATGCTTGCCATGCTCATATGGCAGACCTGGGCAGGCAACATTATTGACAGCCTCCTTGACATAAATTGGGCTACTATGCTTGGGAGTCCAATAGTGAATACATAATTTACCACTAGTTTCCAGTGATGGAGCCAGCTGAAGCTGGAAGCTCTGTGCCTCTAAATAAAGCAGGGGAACCAGGAGTTTGGAGGGGAGGGAACGTCCTCAGTTTATGGGGTTGTTCCCTCCCCAAATCCCAAACGAGGCCCTGATTCTTTATTAACAATTGTGGCAACTTTAATTTGGTCAAAGTGTATTTATACTTTTGATCTAACTTCAGTGCACCATTACATAATGTTAAACAAGACACTTCATGCTTCAACAGTTTATATTATTGCCAATCATAGATTCCAATTCCAGAGGATGCCTTTGTGGTGTTCTCAGCCCCCTCGTTTTCCAGAGATTATTGCATCAGACATACAAGGTCTAGAAACATGAACACATGATTTTCAGCTGGAGGAAAAAAAATGAATTCACAAAATGTACAGTTGATGATACAGAACATGTGCTTTCGGGTGACGTGTCAAACTCAAGGCAGGCCTGAAATCACTAATAATAATACTCAATCACACCAATCTATGGACCAGCTTATGCCTTTCATGAAAAAGTATTTGAGCGATCTCCCGATTTATAAGAGGTTTTGATTGTGTTTTTGGCTCTGAAGGTTTTCTCTGTCCATATCTTAGTGATTTTTTATATAATCTATTTCTGCCTGTAATTGAGCAGAGTAACCTGGTGTTTTTTTTACAAGCATTATGTATCACAACATGCCAATCATGAGAGCGGCTTAGTGCAGGGAGTATGGGAGAGAAAAAGAGAGGTAAAGAGAGGGCAAGAAATTGAGAGGGCGAGAATTTTAGCGAGAGAGGTGGGCAAAGAGTTGTATTTTTTCCAAGCATAGCACCTGTCATTTTTATGAAACGTGTGCAAATTAAACATGAGAAATTGTCTACATTAAAATGATATCCATGGAATACATTCCCATTCAATGAGATCGCTGATCAATATTTTAGGCAGTCGTCTGCATGAAAGGGTTACTCTAATTATGCCCTATGGGTACAAAAATCATGCAAAATCTCTGGTAATTTTATTGGACGGTCGTCTAATGAACTATTTTACTTAAACTAATCTCCCTCTCAATACAATTACATGACAAGCGTAAGTGTAAGAAAAATGAAAGAGTTGCCCAAAATACTTAAAACTCAGTACTTGGGATTTACGCACCATTACTATCGCATAACCAATTATCTCTTGGGCCCAGAGAGCACATATGTGAACGAGAGGGAAAAAGAGAGAGAATGTGTGTGTTTGTGGTTGTGCATGACAGAGAGAAAGAGCTGGAGAGAGAAAGAGAGAGGAGACTCTTAAGTACTTGTTATTATTTCAGCTATCATTCTTGTAATGATCATTCAAGCACTAAAGGGTCTTCTGACAATGCATCCAAGAACTGGAAGAATCATGCTTCGATTTCTAAACACCTCAGAATCGAAATAAATTGCTTCTTATCTCATATTAAACAGTTCCCCTGATACATTTCTGCAGCTTGGATGCTGTTGGGCCTTTGAATTGCTAGACATTGTAATGCAGAGATGATAACGCGTTGCCAATTTACATCAATATTCAAAATATTGTGCCTGTTCCAAATTGCTGTCAGGCCCGAGGAGAGCTAAGCAACTGTAGCAATCAGAATCACAAATTGTGAATATTCAAAACGGACAACCAGCCATTGTGTGAGAGATGCATAACAACAGATCTTAAGAGTAAATGCCACAGAAACATGGATTTATTTTCTCGTATTGCTCTATTGTCCTGAATATTTTGCCCTGTCGCCTAACGAAGCAACACTTTATTACTGTTACGTGGGATATGCCTCTTGACAATTTGTGATTAATGGTTATGACTACGGATGGTGCAAAGCATATACAGTTGCTTTTCTCAAAGTGTCAGTCTGCAAGACATTGTTATGAATCCCCCAGGCCATGACGATTCCAGGAACCGGAAGACACTCAAAGAATCCACAGGGTTTTAAAGCAAGGCACCAAGTATTTGAGGATAATGAATTGCATCTTGAAAAATGGCAGAGGGGACAAATCCACTGCTGGTTAATAGGATTGACAGTATATTGGGTATTATTAACAGCTCGTATTTACAGCAATCAGAAGCGGAAGAAGCACCATATTAAGCGCTATATGAAACACGTTTATATTATTATTATCATTCCCATTGATATTTTTATTAGTACTATTGCTATAAGCAGTATGCTGATTCATGAGCAGAACCTCTCTCTATATTAACTCCAAGAAAAACAAACCTGCTGAATCCGGTTTCCTCCATCAATGTCTGATGCTTCCAGTTCCTCAGGATTTTCACCATCAACGGGATTCACCGATATCATAACTAGCATGGCGGTGGTCGTTTGTATCAAGATGGATATCACCCTGTTTGATTTCCTGAGGATGGACTGACCTTGCAATGTGGATCCAGCAGGAGTGATGGGAGTGTCCACACTATGCCTAACCCACATCCAGTCTCACTCCCTTACAGTGTAGGGTAACAGTAAAAAGGGGAAAGGGCACTGGGACAAGAGAGGGACGTAAGGTATCGTCACACTGTCTGGTTGAGCAACTCTGCTTGATCTGTACTGCAGGGATGCTGCTATCAGAAAACAAGATAAAGTTAACTTTGGATACTGTATATGATAGACCTGTTGACACTGTCTGCATGTTCCACTCT
Source organism: Lissotriton vulgaris (assembly GCF_964263255.1). NCBI lineage: Eukaryota > Metazoa > Chordata > Amphibia > Caudata > Salamandridae > Lissotriton > Lissotriton vulgaris. Next base: position 1,596,590,343 of record NC_141691.1, read on the forward strand.
CTGTTTTGAAATGAAACACATCTCTTCCGAACTATAATTAAATGAAAGCCAACAATATAACGGCAAACAGCAATGGGTTACTATTTCTTGTTTGCTAAAGAGAGCCATCTACAGTCCTATGCAATAACTTTCTGTTTAGGTCGAGCCTAGCCCAGTGCGCATGCAATGCTTTAGGAAGACGACCTCTTGGAATCACTCTGGACTTTTCACACGCTCATGCGTGTGTTTTTTTAAAGCATTTTTACAATTGGGCTTTGCATGCATCTTTCAAAAAGACAGCATGCAATTGGGCAAAGGTGGGTGCATGTCTCACCTTTCCCAGGAAATGTATCTGCCCACAGCCTACGGCTAGCGGTTACGAGCCGGGGCGCCATCTGTTCGGGGTCATGTCTCCATCTGTTTTTAATTAGCCCATTCGCCACGCTGCCGTGCTCACTCGCCCCCGCTTCTCTCTTGCGCCATTCTTTTTAACCAACCCTCCACATGCCACATGCACACGCACAGCCCTGCCAATGCTCTGTTTGCAATGAAAAATTTGTGCATACGCTCTCATGATAGTCCCATTGCTGTTGACTTGTAGAAGAAGGAAGGCCGCAGAATCGTGTTTTGACAGTCGCAGCCGAGGTAGCAAGGCCTCTGCTTACACACACGACTCCTGATTTTCTCTACTGTGCTCGTTTTCTGATTTGGCACTGGCATTATATAATGCAATCTTAACTTTAAGGCAAGCACCCTATTATTCTTATGTTTGACCTCACAACCGCAGGTTCGAACCCCAGCACATCTGCTCAGCCTTTCATCCTACTAGAGGCCAACGGACTACTTAACATTAATTTGGTGGGCAATAAACATCTGTTAGTCTGCACCAAGTTGCAGCATACTCCGGCCCGTCTTCACTTGCACACTGGGATAACTCCCTTCCGCCTCCATTCAATTCGGCTCTTGATTTTCTATACCGTGCTCGCTTTTTGATTTGGTACTGATTTGATACTGACATTATATAATAGGAGCCAGCAGTGGTGGCGCGCAGGCTGCCATCTTTTTTGGGTCAGGTTTTATTTCCAGACCTTGTCACTTTCATTAGAAGGCGCATCCCCCTCCACACCACCTCCACAAGAGTGTTCTTTCATTTTCTCTAAAACACAAAGGAACAGAAACTAAATCAATTACGGTGACATTTTACTTTTCAGTGGAATGGTCAGCACCGTCTAATGAGCGGGCCTTGGCCAACATGCCTACCCTGGAAGGCAACAAGCAGCTGCTACAGTAGGTAAAGCTCCTTAAAGACCACTCATGTCTTGGGAAGGAAGGGAACGACCCTCGTGGGGTTTCAGTAAATAGCTACATTGTGATGCTTAACCATTTGTTAACCGGATGATCATGTTTCTGGTTAAACAAAACAGAAGAACGTTAGCAATCAGCATTTTACCCTAACTGTTGTGGAGAAAAACCAAACACCTACAGCAGGTAGGCACAGCATAACTCTACATAGTGCATCTTTTCGCTCCCCCACCTCAGAAATCTGCAAGCCCTTATCCTTTCATTCCTTTTTATTTTTTGCATTATGTAGCGTGAATGAAGGTATCAAAGCACTTTACATAACTACTAGTGCCATTACAGAAATCAACCCTGTGAATGATAATGTGCTGCATGGCTAAACACTTATAAGGTCCCAAAGGTGAGACCTATTGGCTATGCCAATGCTTGTTTTCCACTTACATTCAATATAAATGCCAATCCAAATGTGTGACTCTTTGCAGAATGAACAAGCACAATCGTTTGTGATCCTAATGGAGAACTTCTGGTAAAAATAATAAGATGCAAAATAGTGTTCATGATCCTGAGTGATGGCTCTGGATGAAAATATAGTTCCTAACAGAGTTTCTAATTCTAATCAATGACTCTTTGTGGAAAACGTTATCATTTCTGAGATTGGCGTGAGAATATGTCTCTGATTTAAAGGATGATGTTCATCAACTTCTTAGGATGTCAGGTTGCAAGATTTCTAACTTTCAGCAGCAAGTCCCAGCTGCAGCAGTTATGTATTATGATTACCCAGCAAGGACACAGTGGACTACAAGGAACTTAAGAGCTGTGCATTCAAAAATGCAGCCGTCATCGGCAAGTTTTGCGAGAGTCTTGTGGCTCCATGGAATATATAGGGCTTCTTGGCTTTACAGAGGTGTTTAGTGTAGCGTGTTGCTCTGACATGAGAGGCTTCTGTCCATTTAGGGCCCACACGCACCATTCCACCCACTCCCGCTCCTGAAAACATGCAAATTCAAGAGCCTCGGGGTAGCACATCATGCAGGACCGGGGCGAAGAGCTAAGCGCATTATACATCACATCTTGACACTTTTGTGCAGTTTGAGTTTTGAGCACTTTATCCTCTGCTCGCTACTTTTTTGTGTTGGAAAAACATATGCCTTAACCACGCTGTCTAAACCCCAACCGTGTCTTTACCACACATGCCTTTACCATGCACGCCTTTACCACGCAATTTTGTGGTAAAGACATGTTTGGTAAATGGGCATGTGTGGTAAAGATCACACTCCTGCCCCTCTGCCCTAAACCCTAAAGACACCCTAATCTTAAAATCCCTACTTCCCGCCTACCCCAGCCCAACTGCCCCCACGACCTGAAAACTGCCCTTATCCTGTCCCCTACCCTGAGCACTTCAGCTCAGCCCCCTTAAAACTACTCAAACCCCAGCCCCGTTCCTGAACAATAAAACAAGCCCCCACCTCCTTAAACCTAACCCTACCTACCCCCGCCCCAGCCCAACAGCCCCCTCAGCCTAAAAAGTACCCCTTTCCTGTCCTCTGCCCTGAGACCTAAAACCCCCCACCCCAGCCCTGAAAACTACCACGACCCCCCAACCCCCAAAGCTACCCCCAACATAAATAATCTACCCTACCTTCCCAACACCCAAAACAACCCCCAACCCAAATAATCTACACCCACCTCCATCCCCTGCCCTGAGCCCTAAAACTCCCAACTGCCCCCTTTCATGTCCCCTGTTCTGAGACCGAAAACTCCCGTCCTCAGCCCTGAAAACTACCACGACCCCCCAACCCCCAAAGCTACCCCCAACATAAATAATGTACCCTACCTTCCCAACACCCAAAACAACCCCCAACCCAAATAATCTACACCCACCTCCATCCCCTGCCCTGAGCCCTAAAACTCCCAACTGCCCCCTTTCATGTCCCCTGTTCTGAGACCGAAAACTCCCGTCCTCAGCCCTGAAAACTACCCGACCCGCTCCCAAACTTGAAAACGATCCCACAACCCCTACAACCTAACCCCCACCACCTCAAAACCCATTTTACCTGCATGCAGCAGCAGCAACTAGACCGCGCATATGCCTGAACTATGAATATACATGGATAAGACATATTCGTGGTTTAGACGTGCATGCTTCCGCCTGCGTGGTTCAGCAATGCGTAGCTCTGGCTTTGTGGTTAAGGCTGTTTCCCGCTCGCCACATCCCTGCTCTGTTTATTCACTTTATTGACCCTCTTCTTCTCTCCCTTTGTGCTATATTAGTGCTCACATCACGTGCATCACACTACGGTTATTTCTCTTTTCAGTGTTCTCCATACCATTGTCTTCTCTTCTGTAAAATGTACCCTTTTTTGCTAATTTTTCCTTCCCCCACCTGTTTGATTTTAATAAAAACATCAACTTCTCAACTATACGTTTTTGTTAACTTTCACATGCCTCTCCTTTACTGATATAGTCATGATTATTCTCTTTTGTATAGCCTCTCGTTCCTTTGTTTCTTGCCTCATTTATTTATTCACTTCTAACTACTCTTAGTCCTTTCTTCCGTCTCTGGGTGTAGAATTGTGATAGACATAGAAATAAAAATTATGGCACTCTTACACTGCTTGCTTCTAGTTTTAGGGCTGGCTCAGTCAAGTCTTTTTTGTCATGAAAAAAACCCACAGCCATGGGTTTAGGTCAACTGTACATCCATGGACATGTTTGGATCAGCCCTCCATATCCATTGCTAATTGAAGTGCCTCTTACATTTGATATCAATCTATAAGATTAATGCACAGTTTAAAATGTTGCAGAGGTGTTTGAAAAAGTAGCAGTCGGGCACCTCTATGCCTTGCATAGAGTGCAGTGGCAGGCCGTGCACCCTTGGCACCCATTAGCCTGTGCGTTGCAGCTGTATTGTGCATGTGAGAGGCAGAGAGAAGCTGGAACAGCCTAAATAGGCTACCTATCTCTGGGCACCCTGGCAGTGTGAACTCTCAGTTAAAAGCATAAATGTTGGCCATCTTAGAATGGGATTGTCCAATGATGGTAATAAATGCCCATGAATGGCCACCATTGAGCCATAAAACTGCAGGCAGGTTGCAGTCTCAGAGTGTGTGGAAACAGGACTGTGGTCACCCGCATAGAGAGAGAGCTGGGCAGTATTCTTTTGCGGGGGCGGGATTTTGATCGCTATCTTATCACCTTTGATCTAAACCCCGTTCTGGTCGACTGAACCTTTGTTGCCTGTCTTTGAGGAAAGAAGGTGCATCTCTTACCAGGTTAGTTCAATCAATAATGGACTCCGCTCGGAAGAACCACAAACAACTTCTAGCTTTCAAGGATTTATTATAAAGTTAGGGTAAGTTGTAAGTACAAGCATCTCAGCATAATATTCACCAGATACATGGGTACGATTACATACATGTGCTCTCTGAAAACCCTCAGGCGAGCAAAGAAAACTACCAAAACTAGCTCCAATATTAATAGAGCTGCAAGCATAGACACATATTGTGATCTCTCAATCATTTACAGGCGGAATAAAAGGGTCAGGTTAGGCTGTCCCTACCCTGCTCTGGATGGTATCCCTACTTAACAGAATCCCAACCTACCAAAAGGTGTCAGCGGTGAATGACTCCGTAGGGAGATCACCCACTCTTAGTCTCTAGATGAAAACCTATAATCGCCGGTCATGACCCCTCTCTGCCTACCCATCCGCTCTCTAAAGGGTCCTCAGGCGTCTGCTCTAACTCCACCCAGGGGTGCTGTCCCTAATACAAAAACACAATCTCATTTGAGACGCCCCTCGAGAGACGCCCCTCACGTGATGTCGCTTCTGGCTTTTTCCATGGTTTTCTTCATTGAGGCCTCGTGCGTTAGAGTTGACCTTGCTTCTCAGACTCTTCTCCGGCCCGCTGATACCCCTCAAACATTCCAAAACCCTCCTCCAGGTCTGGTTCATTTCCCTGAACAACCTTCTATTCATTCCGCATATAATTGGATCCCCCTTCCCATTTGTAGACAGACATCTGCAGCCAGGATCCCAATTCTCATAAACTTCTAACAGAAGTTTGCAACATTCCGTCTCGGCGCACTTGACTCATACTAATACGTGTAAATCAAACATGGCTAAACATTTCAGGCCTACAACATTTCTCATAGTGATTATATTCTTCAAATCCTTCATTAATCAACATCATGTTAATAGTCTGCTTTATGATTATATAAACACATCTATATAATATAAACCTATTGCATACCTAACTACTAAATATCATTTAGTGCAACCCACGTCGTGCAAATGAATACCTTTCCCAAACCCTTTCAGCTCTGGCCCTGAGGCCTACTCCGTTCTGTGCTTACAGCATGTCATTCTTTCATTTTAGCAGCTACACGACATGGATTCAGGATTAATCACGTCTAATAAGGTTATACATGTGCATACATTTCTGCATTAGTTCCACTTCTACATAAATCTCTGGATTAACTACACATTTCGGAATATAAGTGAATATAATGTTAGCACTCATGGCATTTCTCTTCATGATTGTGCGTACTACCTGTAAGTGTGATGTACTGCTACAATTCGTTCAGTTTGCGCTCTCTCAGTTCCCCCCTTTGATGACCTCCAGGGGTCATCACTAACATTTAAACTGAACTAATTGCTAATGTTCCTCGCTTCTGTGTTTCCAGAGCCCTCAGGCTCCTATACTGATTGTCTTGTATTGCAGCCAATCTCTGTAGCTGCTCTCTCTGTGCTCTCTCCAATCTCTTTGATCTATACCATTTGTATGCCCTCACCAATCCCCACAACATGATCACACAGATCAATATTATGATGATAGGTTTCAGCACATACCATACGAAGCTCTTTCCCAAGTTGGCGAACCAACCTCCAACGTCACCCATTCCATGGCCCACCTTTTCCCAAACATTTTCTCTACTTAGGTCTTCGATCTCCTTGTGGATATTAGTTATATTCATGATAACTTTCTCCAGGGGCTTTGAATTGTCTGGAATGTAGGTACAACATTCCTGGACCCTCAAAGCCTTACAGACTCCGCCCTCCTTTGCTAGCAGGACGTCTAATGCAAGACGGTTTTGGAGTACCATGGCCCTTATCGATTGCATCTCTCCTTCCACCAGCATTAAGGACCTTGCAGTGCTAGCAGACAACCTGTCTACGACTGTTGCCAGTCGTCTAATTTTGACATCATTGAGGATCAGTCCTAAAAGAGGAAATACGGCTCCAAATACATCTCCCACCATTTCAGCATCTCCCAGGTCTCTTCTCCCCCTTACTGAAGCCTTGCCCTCGATGATCTCTAAGTCTTGGGCATGGTATATTTTGGGGAAGATAATTGCCAAATAACATGAGCCATACCAGTTGTCAGGCAGTCTCACGTAAGCATTTCTTCCACACACAAAATACACATTTGGAATTACTTGCATTCCTTTCAAGAAATCCTTTGTATAATACTCTAAATTGAAAGCATGTTCACAACTGACTTCTCCTACGTATACATTTTCATAATACGTTTTGGCTCTGTGAAGACATAACTTTCCTCTCTGCGCTTTATCCAAAGCTATTGGACCACTACTACCCTTTCTCTTGTGTGCCTTCTCTTCCTCAGTCCAATCTGTTTTCCATTGTCCTGATTTTTTCAAAATCTTCTGCCTTCTGTATCGATCATCCACCTGCCCTATAAACTTTTTCTCGACCTCTGACACCTTGCATGTCAAATTATTTCTGCGGGCATGTGAAGTATCTAAGGTAATCCAAGGGATGAAAAACTTGGCCAATCTGTCTTCACTCTTCCAGTAGTCCCATTTATTCATTTGTTTGTAATTTGGGACTTCTGGTAACACTGAATCATAATTGGAGAAATAGTATTCAAAACTATCTCTCCCATAAAATATACTAAGCAATAAGCTACATGTAATGCCATATGTCAGCGGGAGGTGATGGTATCTAATGCCTTCATCTACAGACGCCGGCAACTGCATGCAGACATAGCAGTCCTTAACCTCCATGGCATCCACGTATTCGTACAGAAGTTTAGCATAAGCGTTTGACCTAAAGTCACCTTGGGACTCATCCATATGTAATCTGCGGGCTTCTGCTGCTAATAACGCCTTTTCCTGTATACTTTCTCCTTTCTCACCAGCAACAGTGGGTTTTGGTGTCACTACAGACCTCCCATCTGGTACCCTTGCCTCCCCCTCATGTCCCACTACATATGAAACGGTTACAACTAAAGCTATCAGAAGTATCACTCCTACAATTAGTGTGCCTATTATACATTTGGCCCTATGACTCGGGGTGCCTGCTTCCATCTCGTCAGACGGTAGGATTCTCTTTCTTATTTCAACACAAAGCTCTTTTCTTCTCGTCCCTTTACAGTCTCTTTTGTTCCTTCAGTCTTTCGAACCCCACAACTGGAAGCTGGCAACTCCTTTGCAAAAGTCTTTAAAAGCTTCAACACAGACAACCCTAGCCCTTCTCCGTCAACTTATGGGAAGGTCCCTAAGAATTTCTGCTTCCTAGGCGCTAGGTAATCTTCTTTTTCTTATTTATTTACAAAAGTCTTTAAGCATCCACAATCAGGCTTGGGCCTGCGGCTTGAACGGCATAGTTCAGTATTTCCAGGCGAAGAGTGTGCTCTTCATGGCTTGTTATCTTTGTTCCAAAGTCAGGGAATTGCAATTCTGTGAAAAACATGTGCTTTAACTTGCTGAGGCGGGGAGGGCTGGGGAGTGTGAAAGTTAGTGACCCTTCTGCTTCGACTCCGGGTACTAACAGCTGTACTTCCACTGTGATGATGGGCTCAGAACTGGACACCACCACCGCTCGTATCCTCCCTGTCTCCCGTTCCAAAGACATTTGTCGCCAGATATGTCCACTCGGGAGTGGCGTATCTTCTGCTAGGCACACGTACTCTTCTTGACCTTCTTAGATCTGGTGCTTCAGAGCCCTGCGCACCTTCTTCCTGGTCTGAGTCTTCCGATATCGGAGCAAGGGTTCTCTCTGGAGTTGACCTCAGGCTAGAACTCCGTCTTTGTGGCCAAGTAGCTTCTCCACGTACCCTTCTGCTCCTTCTCCTTCTGGTCTGTTCACGCTCCCTTTCAGACTGGTCGGTCTCTGATTCGGTCTCCCAGCTACTTTCTCCTTCTGTAGCGTCGTCTGTTCCGCTGTTGTACTGACCGTCCTCAGCTTGGTCAGACTCGTTCCCTGCTCCTTCAGGCACTTCTACAGCTTGGCTAGCCCCCTCTATGGCTTCTCGGTCCACAGCTGGACTTCTATCCGAGAGAGGAGCTGTTTCTTCCAGAGGTGTTGGAACCCTCCGCGTATGCGACGCGTGGATCCAATTGGGCAGGCCTCCCACCTTCACTGCGGTGTTCGTGATCAGGATGATCTGATAGGGTCCTCGCCAGCGAACATCCAGGCAGCTTCTTCTCACGTGCTTTCGTACAAGCACCCAGTCTCCAGGGTACAGGTCATGGCACGGCTCCTGGCACGACGGAACTTCGGCAGCCTGCACCTGAAGGGACACAGAATGAATGGCGTCAGACAGCCCCTTACAATAGTCCAGGATCATATCATCTGTGATGTTTAACAATGCAGCAGTTGGTACAGATGGCAGCCTCATTGCTCTCCCCATTAACACCTCGTGAGGTGACAATCCTGTTCTTCTGTCTGGGGTACTACGGAGGCTCATAAGGACCAATGGCAGAGCATCAGGCCAACTCAGGGACGTTGATGAACACATCTTAGCAATTCGAGCTTTAATGGTGCTATTTATCTGCTCCACGATTCCTGATGCTTCTGGTCGGTAACTACAATGCAATTTCTGGTCTATATTCAGGGCTGCACAAATCATCTTCACAAGCTCGCTGTTGAAATGCGTCCCCCTATCTGATTCCAAAGAGGCCGGCACCCCGAATCTGGGGATGAGTTCCCTGAGCAGTAACTTGGCTACTGTGAGGGTGTCACACCTACGTGTAGGGTATGCCTCGACCCATCTGGAAAATACGCAAACAACCACCAAAACATAACGTAGGCGGTTGCACCTTGGCAATTCAATGAAATCTAACTGCATCCTATTGAATGGACCTCCAGACCTCCCTATGTGGCTCAGTGCAACTGGTGTTTTCTTCCCTACATTCAGCTGCTGACAGGTCACACAACGTTGGCACACTGCTTCGGCTGCTACTCTAAACTTAGGGTTATACCAGGTCTGCCTGAATACCCTCAGCATAGCGTCTCTCCCTAAGTGTACTGGACCATGGATCTGTCTAGCCATTGGGCTCACCAGCTCATTGGGTAACACTGCCCTTCCATCTGCCGAGACCCAGAAGTGAGCCTCACCCACCACACATCCTGCCTTTTCCCATGTTTGCTTTTCAACCTCGGGTGCGTTATCTTGCATGCACTTCAGCTCATCCCAAGTGTCGACAGTTTCCAATATCATGGCTAATTCAGTTCTTACATTTATTCCACCTACTTCCACCTCTGTGAAAGAGTAGCCTTGCTCCGCGCAGTACCTCGCAACTTCGTCGGCATATCTATTGCCTTGTGACACGAAGTCCATATTTCGAGTATGAGCGGTGCACTTCACGACTGCAATCCCTGCTGGACATTGCAAAGCTTCTAACAGTAGACGCACAAACTCTCCATTTCGAATAGGAGAGCCTGAAGACGTCATGTAACCTCTCTGAGACCATAACTGCCCGTAATCATGAACTACCCCGTAACCGTATTGGCTGTCGGTGTATATGGTGACTCGAATTTGGTTGCTTGCCAGGCAGGCACGCGTTAATGCAATAATCTCGGCTACCTGAGCGGAGTGTACTCCTTCCAGGCATCCAGCTTCCACAATTCCAGAAATCGTACAAACAGCGTAAGCTGCTCTCAACTGCCCAACTTCGTCTCTTACACATGAGCCATCAACAAAGAAAATTTCATCGGGGTCAGTCAGTGGCTCATCCACGATGTCGGGTCTCGGTTTGGTGCATAGTTCAGTCACATTGAGGCAATCATGGTCTGTACATTCATCATCATCGATATCACTTGGGAGAGGCATCAAGGTAGCAGGGTTCAAAACAGAGCATCTCTTGAGGGTCACGTTCTCTGCAGCAAGAATGACTTGCTCATAGCGCGTGAGCCTGCTGTTGGTCAGATGCTGTGTTTTGGTCCTGGTCATCAACAGTTCAACCGAGTGGGGCACGTACACCTCCAACGGGTGCCCCATCACGATGTTCTCGCAACGCTCGATACTGACACCTGTTGCAGCAACGGATTTGAGACATCCGGGCAACGCTGCGGCTACTGGGTCTAACGTAGCCGAGAAATAGGCAACTGGTCTACGGGCATTCCCGTGAATTTGGACCAACACAGATAACGCACAACCCTCTCTCTCACAACAGTAAAGCAAGAATGGTTTATCGTAATCAGGCATTCCCAGAGCAGGAGCACGACACAGGTCCTCTCTCAGCTGCAGGAACGCCATCAAACAGTCTTTGTCCCATGGTACCGGATCACTCACCTCCTTGTGCGTCAGTTTTTGCAAGGGTTTTGCTTTCAGTGAAAAGTTCGCGATCCACTGTCGGCAATAACCCACCATCCCTAGAAACATCCTGACTTCTCTCTGTGTTTTTGGCGCATTCATTTTCATGATCGCCTCTATTCTGTCTGGTGACACTTTTCGTTTACCCTTCTCTATTCTGTGCCCCAAGTACTGCACTTCTGTCAGGCAGTACTGCAATTTTCCCGGGGACACCTTGTGCCCATTTACAGCTAGGTGATTTAGCAAAGCAATGGAATCCTCCCTGCAAGCTTCCTCTGTCTCTGACGCCACAAGGAGATCGTCAATGTACTGGACCAGAACTGACTTCTGGGGCAGTACCAGACTTTCAAGATTCTTCTTCAATAGCTGGTTAAAGATCGATGGGCTTTCTGTATACCCCTGGGGGATACGACACCATGTTAATACGCGATTTTCCAGCTTAAAAGCGAAAAGGAAATGGCTATCCTCATCCAATGGGATCGAAAAGAAGGCCTGGCAAAGGTCAATCACAGTGAACCATTCGGCTTGGAACGGTATCTGAAACAGTATCACTGATGGATTCGGTACCACTGGACAACATGAGACAACTATGTTATTAATCTTTCGGAGGTCCTGCACTATTCGGAATTTCCCATTTGGTTTCTGCAAGCCCATAATCGGGGAGTTACATGGACTACCCACGATTTCCTTCAGTATTCCCTGCTTAATCATGGACTCGATCACGGGCTTTATACCTGCAATCGTTTCTGGGGTCAATTTATACTGGGGTGTTCTTGGAAACTCAGCATGTGGTTTCACTACAATTTTCACTGGGTCTACTCCCTTGACCAATCCAATCTCTTCCCCAGTGAAATCCCACACTTCCGGTGCCACAGTCTCTCTCAGATCCCATGGGAGCTCATCCACGGTCAAAGTGGGATACAGCTCCACACATATTCTTGAATTTGCGACTTTGAAGTCCGCATCGTCATCATTGGTCAACACCTCCACTCCTTGAGGTGTACAATATATTGTGCAATTTAATTTGCACAAAAGATCTCTTCCTAACAGACATACAGGACTAGAATCGCAAACCACAAACTGATGCTCATCGCTGTATTTCCCTATTTTCACCTGCACTGGTTCTGTCAATTGGCTAGTCATTCTCCTGTTCCCGACCCCCACCACTTGTATAGTCTCTCCAGACATGGGCAGGCCTGGAACTGCGGCTGATCTTATCGTGGATCGAGTGGCTCCTGTGTCCACTAGGAAGGTCGTGGGGCACCCTGCCACTTCTGCCTCTACGTAGGGTCCCCTTTGGTCCACATCTAAGGCTGCCCCGAGGGTGCAGTCTTCTTTTTCTACTCTCTGTCCTGTTAGCGGATCGATGTAATAGCATTCCTCTCCTCCTACAAACAGCGGCATCTGTCTATATGTCTTACCCATGGTCCCTACTCTGGGTGGCTGGGGGAACTGGGCTCGCGGAGGTGGAGTCCCCCCTTTGAGCACCTTTCCTTGGTAGGGTATAACCCCTCTCGCTGGAGTTCTCTGAACCTCTTCCTCCTCTATCTCCTGTTCCCCAATTTCAATGTTGTAGGGACACTCGCGTTTCCAATGCCCCACCTCGTTACACTGGTGGCACCGAGTCGTTTTCTTTAATGCGGCTATATCCACCCTTGGTCTAAAGGTGGAGTTCTCCTCATTGCCCTTGTTCTGGCTATACTGTTTCTTACCCCCAGTTCCCGTTCCCTGCTGCTGTTGCTGCTGTCCACCCTTACCCGCAACCTGCATCTGCACCACCATCAGTTTTTCTTTTAACTTCTTTGCCTTGGAATCTATCTCATCACAGCAGTACCTGGCATATCTCAGGATTTCATCTAAAGGTTTATTTTGCCAACAAATTAAGTGTTGCTGAATCATTAAGCTAATATCCGGTCTTAGACCCAGGACAAACTTAGACACGAACTGCCCAATGTCTTTCGGGTCCATTACATCCAACCCGCTATATTGTTTAAACGCTTTCAGCAATCTCTCATAATATTCATGGACAGTCTCCTTGGGTTCTTGTCTAGTTCGATCTATTTTGACCCAATCTATGTCCTGCATTGGCACCTTGTCCTTCAGCCAAGTCATCACTCTCTCGTATTTCACCATTACTGTCTCGGACGGCCCATTAGTCCTTGCATCCCTTTCTGGTTCTGCTGTGGGCCACTCGGCGCTAACCTTACATGCGGTCCACAGATCTCCTGGTACTACTATATCAAATAGTGTATTCAGATCTATCCACAGTACCTTGGAGATTTTCACGAACCTCTCCACTTGCTTATACCACTCTACGGGGTTCTCCCTTAATTTTGGGAAAGAGTTAGTAAAGGCTGCTAAGTCCCCCCTACTCCATGGCACATGCACATAGTTCCCATTTGCAACCTCACGCAAAGGGTATGCCTCTACTCTTTGTAATCCTCCTGGTGTCATACCAAGCATGCTTCTCCTGACGGTCCCCTTCTTGGACCACCTTTCCTCCCACTTATCCAGTGCCCTCCACGTCCTTATTCCCGTGATCAGTTCCCTTATGTGTGTTTTCAATCCTATTGTTCTTCTCTCATCTAAGTCTCGATCTGAGTAATGTAGCCTGTGGTTACCCTGTAACGCTTTAGTCCGCGACAGGTCCACCATATATTTGCCTGCTAGTTCAACTAATTTCTCATGAATCGTTCTCGCCTTCCGGGTGATGTCCTTTGCCATGAACAGTATTTCATCCTGCTCATACATCTCCATTCTTTCTAGGGGCAAGATACCATCTACCATGTCATCCAGATCTGACTTTAAGCTGGCGACATCGAGTCTCTTGGCTTTTATCTCTGCTCGCAGTATGTCTTTCGAAGGGGGTTCACTGGCCTCTCTGCCATCCCAACTCCGAGCCCTACGCTTGGGCTCCGGAGAGTTAAGGAGAGCCCTACCTTCCTCCCATCTCTCTAAATCCCACGCTCGGCCATCCTGCCTGGGGAGGTGATGAAACACAGGCCTGTTTCCCCCTATCCCATTTTGTCCATTCTCCTTGGGTCCCCTTCTTTCATGGCAAGGTTCACCGTGGTTCTCTACCCTGCCCTCATTCTCTCGTAGTCTAGTGTCACTCAGTATCTGGTAAGATCCTTCCCGGTTCCCCATATCCCCTGGACTGCGTTCCTGTCCGTAATCACAGGGGTCTTGGCGAGACCTCTCGCAACTCCCGTTCTGTCCACTATTCCCAGACACATAGTGGGTGCACTTGAAACTGTTTCTATACTCCTGCGTCTTCCGGTCTCCTTCACTGTGCATTGCGCGAGACACCCCCCCACACTCGGGGCCCCTGTTTTCCAGGTCTGACCTCCCTATAGGGCGAGTGTCCCCTCTCCTGTCCTGTTCCTTCCCGTCCCACTCTGGACTGCTTTCACCAGCCCCACAGTGAGTCCGGGTCCTACTATCCTGGCTTTCCCTACCAGCTTCCGCTGTTATGATGCTCTTGTGAGCCTCTACGGCCTCGTCCCACTTCCTCATGTACTCACTTAGCTCCTGGAAGGATTTTCGTCCTGATCCCCTCAGATCCTCCGGCCATCTAGGGCCCCCCGGATCCCCTATCTGATCTACTGCTGTATTTACTGGGGTGCTCCACTCTCTCGGTCTTGGCAACTGACTTAGGGAGTTGATCGTATCGTTCCTCCTTGCCATCCCTGCTCTTTCCCTTTCCCTCTGTACCTGTTCCTCCCCTCTAGCTCTTTCTGGGTCATAAATCGATACTATAGGGCCTATAGTAACAGGTACTTGCAGGGCATCTGGTAGTGCGTAAGATGTGGCACACTCCGTTTCCGGCCGTTGTACCACAAACCTTCCGACCACCTGCTGCACCGGACTAGGTTGGGGCAGGTCCTTCTTTGCAGTGGGATCCCAATCAGTAATGGAAAGCGGTCCATTCTCCCCTATGCTGGCCCCCCCCCCCTTTCTGTCTCGTCTTTTCCTGTTTCTTTGTGATACGGGGGTGGCCTATCTGTCAGTAACCTATTTATCAGGCTGTCATCTGTCTCGCTCTCTTCATCTTCTTCTAATGGACTTTTGTTCTCTGGCATTTCTAGCACTGGGTACAGTTTATTTACTTCAATGTTATGCACTCTCCATCTTTTAGCATCCGCATCCCATTTGGCATCCTGCACTGCTCTTACCGATCGTTTCACCCTTTCTTGTCGTCTATTCAGGTTCCTCTCGTGCGCTGCCCTAATCCATGCATTGAGAGCTTCAAACTGGGTTGGTCTAGGCATGGGTCTTATTGAGGTCATGACTGCTTTCAATCTATGTAGCACCTCTAATCTGAACGTCCCATACTTTGGAAACGTCAGTTCCTCATTTCCCTCTGTAATCTTACTCCACTCTGATATCCACATTATCGTATGAAGCCCAACATTTGCCGCCATATAATAAGCCGGCGTACCCTCCGGCGGGGCTTCTTCCCCTTCATAAGATCTCCGCCTCTCTCTTTTAAACGCGCTCTTAACCATTTAAAACACTTCATGATTATACGCACAATTTCCAGCCTCACTATTCTGTTTACTTCCTGATGACAATCCACCAATCCTAGCGCGGCTTTGCTAGCTGGCCTATCACAGCGCGGTCTTGCTCCGGCCGGCCAATCCCAGCGCGGCACTTCCTGACGTCACTCGTCTCCTCTTTGCAGCAGCACCCCTCCTTTCTCAGCTCGCCTCCCGGTCATGCATGCGTCCCATTCATACGCCGAAAAATGACTACTTCCGACCAAGCCGTCACTTCTCTTGACTGTACGTCCACAGTCTATCTGTAATTGTCATACCAATTGACGAAACGTCCTCCGTCTCTCTCTGATAGGTTGCTTACACACAGTAACTTCCGACCAGCGTCCGTTACTCACACACTCACTCTTACGTTCCCCCTATCACGGTCCTGCGGGCGATCAATGGTACCTCATGACCCCCTTCACTCTGGTTGACAATTACTCTGGATGTCCGATACACCCGAACCACTTAAGCTCGCCTTGAACTTAAGATTTTCACCGGTTGCGCGCGCTCACAACCTGCTCCACAGTCACTCTACAGGCATTCAACTCCGCCAGACATTACAACATAGATACAGCACAAAAAACACCGCAATCTAACACCCATGACCCTTTATACTCACTCTCGACCGATACTGCTGCTTTTCTGTCTTACGTCATCCGGACCTTCTTCCGCGGGCGGTTCTTCCGATCATCGATCTCTAGGGGCCTTGGGGTAATCTAACCTGGCCTAAGTCACCTTCCTCAAGAAGGCAACCATCCTCTGCTACCAACTGCGGGGGCGGGATTTTGATCGCTATCTTATCACCTTTGATCTAAACCCCGTTCTGGTCGACTGAACCTTTGTTGCCTGTCTTTGAGGAAAGAAGGTGCATCTCTTACCAGGTTAGTTCAATCAATAATGGACTCCGCTCGGAAGAACCACAAACAACTTCTAGCTTTCAAGGATTTATTATAAAGTTAGGGTAAGTTGTAAGTACAAGCATCTCAGCATAATATTCACCAGATACATGGGTACGATTACATACATGTGCTCTCTGAAAACCCTCAGGCGAGCAAAGAAAACTACCAAAACTAGCTCCAATATTAATAGAGCTGCAAGCATAGACACATATTGTGATCTCTCAATCATTTACAGGCGGAATAAAAGGGTCAGGTTAGGCTGTCCCTACCCTGCTCTGGATGGTATCCCTACTTAACAGAATCCCAACCTACCAAAAGGTGTCAGCGGTGAATGACTCCCTAGGGAGATCACCCACTCTTAGTCTCTAGATGAAAACCTATAATCGCCGGTCATGACCCCTCTCTGCCTACCCATCCGCTCTCTTAAGGGTCCTCAGGCGTCTGCTCTAACTCCACCCAGGGGTGCTGTCCCTAATACAAAAACACAATCTCATTTGAGACGCCCCTCGAGAGACGCCCCTCACGTGATGTCACTTCTGGCTTTTTCCATGGTTTTCTTCATTGAGGCCTCGTGCGTTAGAGTTGACCTTGCTTCTCAGACTCTTCTCCGGCCCGCTGATACCCCTCAAACATTCCTAAACCCTCCTCCAGGTCTGGTTCATTTCCCTGAACAACCTTCTATTCATTCCGCATATAATTGGATCCCCCTTCCCATTTGTAGACAGACATCTGCAGCCAGGATCCCAATTCTCATAAACTTCTAACAGAAGTTTGCAACATACCGTCTCGGCGCACTTGGCTCATACTAATACGTGTAAATCAAACATGGCTAAACATTTCAGGCCTACAACATTTCTCATAGTGATTATATTCTTCAAATCCTTCATTAATCAACATCATGTTAATAGTCTGCTTTATGATTATATAAACACATCTATATAATATAAACCTATTGCATACCTAACTACTAAATATCATTTAGTGCAACCCACGTCGTGCAAATGAATACCTTTCCCAAACCCTTTCAGCTCTGGCCCTGAGGCCTACTCCGTTCTGTGCTTACAGCATGTCATTCTTTCATTTTAGCAGCTACACGACATGGATTCAGGATTAATCACGTCTAATAAGGTTATACATGTGCATACATTTCTGCATTAGTTCCACTTCTACATAAATCTCTGGATTAACTACACATTTCGGAATATAAGTGAATATAATGTTAGCACTCATGGCATTTCTCTTCATGATTGTGCGTACTACCTGTAAGTGTGATGTACTGCTACAATTCGTTCAGTTTGCGCTCTCTCACTTTGAATGCACTCCCCAAGACTGGTGATTGACTGCCACTGCTCCCATTACTAAAGATGTGCACAGAAGGAAAACAATGGGAGTGTAGTCACTTGTCTTTGCTTACTCAATTCATGACACTTGGGAACCCTCTAATATTACCCCCTGACATAACTTGGTTACCAGCTATGTGCCCCTTTGTCCTTCACAGATTTTCATGGCTACTGTAGTGATATTATGGTGTCCTTGCTCATGGTGAATCCTAGCATCACAGCTCCTCTTATCCATCGAATGCCCTTCATGAAAAGGTGGTAACATGACATAGAAGATTCAAGGCTTGATGACAGAAATTCTACTAAAAGTAAACCGTGAGAAAACTGAATACCTCTTGTTCATTCACAGCACAAATCAAAAATCTCTAAATGGCTCTCGGCAGTTAGCAACAGCAAATTGTATGCTCTACCATCAAAGGAAGTGAAATCAATTTGCATACAAATTGCTTCACATAGCTGAGCTATTCTATTTGCCCTCAAAAGCTTAAACCTTTTTTCCTCCCCAATAATTTTTGACAAGTGGGGTTGTCTCTGGGCTTATCCAAAGATGACCATAGTACCTCAATGCTAGCTGGCATACCCACCTGTCTCTTGGCCCCAAACAAAGCTACCAGACATACAACTTCCCAACTCTTTTATGCAACCAAAGAAATACAAGCATATAACCTTGTTCCTTAAAAATCTGCACGTGCTTTCCAATGAGAACAGGAGATAATTCAACTGGTTTGTATCAGATACAAAACATTACATCTCAACAAACAAAACGTTTTCTGAGATCCCCACTCAAAATAATTAGCAACAAACTTAACTTGAGAAGCCTACAGAATCTTACTTTTGAAACCACAAAATTAAACACCCGAAAAGGATCTGTACAATTATTTTCAGAGCTGCCAGATCAATGTGGAACTCACTTAAAGCACAACCTCAACAATTTTAATTCCTATTCAATTTTCATAAAAAACTAAGGGGCGCATGCAACAAGGTAAGCATTTGAGATTCCTTAATAGTGATTATTAAGGAATCGCTGTTAAGGAATCACAGTTGCCTATGCATGTAGGCTTTGCTAAAAAAATTGTGATTCCTACACATTTCCTATTAGCGAATCACAAATTGTGAGTCGCTAATTGGGAATGCTTTCCCATTCATTCCTGTGGGCCTAGAGCCCTTTCTTGTCTCTCCTCATTCCTCCAGGGCAGAACGCAGGCCGTCCGTCTTTCCGGTTTCTCTGCTCCCCTCCGGTCTGTGCCTTGTGGGGTCCCCCAAGGCTCGTCCCTGTTCCCTCTTCTTTTTAATCTTTATATCTATCCCCTCATTATTTCTCTCCTCAACACGGAGGTCTCTGTGTATAATTACGCAGACGACCTCCAGCTTGTTTTTGACTTCGCCCCAGCCCCTGATTCTCTTCTCAAATTCCAATCTGTCCTTATTTTTATTTCTGATTGGATGAATCAAAACTCCCTTAAGCTTAACCCGGACAAAACGGAGCTGGTCCTGACTGGTGGTGCCAACAGTCCCTGGACGTCTGCCTTTTGGCCTCCCACCTTCGGCCCCCCTCCAGCTCCTTCAGGGACAGTTAGAACTCTGGGCATCAAAATCAGTCAGGACCTCTCCATGTGTCCCCAGGTTAGCTCTGTTGTTTCATCCTGCTTTCTTTCCCTCAGGATCATTCGCAAGATCTCCAGTTTCTTCTCTACTGATGCCCTCAAAATAATTGTCTTGGCCATGATTCTCTCACGGTTGGACTATGGGAATTGCGTTTACGTGAGCATCCCTGCCTACGAGCTCCGGCGCCTTCAGACCATCCAGAACCAGGCCGCCCGCCTTATCCATCGGCTTCCCAAGTCCCACCATACCGCCCCTCTCCTCAAATCCTTAAACTGGCTTCCCATCCTACAGAGATCTCTCTTCAAGATGGGATGCCTAGTCTTCAAGGCCCGGGACCGCACTGCCCCCGCTTTCATCAACTCCTTGATCACCCAAATCAAGTCAAGTCAAATAATTTATATAGCGTGCTACATACCCAGAGGGTCTCAAGGCGCTTGAGGAGGGGTGGGGAATTACTTGTCGAATATCCAAGTTTTAAGTTGCTTTCTGAATGCTAGGTGGTTCTGAGTGAGGCGAAGGTGAGTGGGAAGTGAGTTCCAGGTCCTAGCTGCCAGGTAGGAGAAGGATCTTCCTCCCATGGTTGTTTTGTTGATGCGAGGTACAGTAGCAAGGGCTTGGTTGGAGGAGCGTAGCTGGCGGGAGGGGGTGTAGAAGGAAAGTCGAGTGTTGAGGCATTCGGGTCCAAGTTCGTAAAGTGCTTTGTGTGCGTGGGTTAGGAGGCGGAATGTTATCCTCTTATTGACGGGGAGCCAGTGGAGGTTTTTCAGGTGGCTAGAAATGTGGTCTTTACGCGGGATGTCTAGTATGAGTCTGGCTGATGCGTTGGAGTTTTTTCTGAAGTTTTGCGGTGGTACCGGCGTATAGGGTGTTACAGTAGTCTAGACGGCTCGTGACCAGTGCGTGGGTGACCGTTTTTCTAGTTTCGGTGGGGATCCAGCAAAATGTTTTTTTGAGCATGCGAAGAATGTTGAAGCAGGATGATGAAACGGCGTTGACTTGTCTGTTCATCGAGAGTGAGGAGTCCAGGATGACGCCTAGGTTCCGTGCGTGGTCCGTCGGGATGGGTGCTTTTTCAAGGGCCTCAGGCCACCAAGAGTCATCCCAGGCGGAGGGGGAAGTACCTAAGATAAGGACTTCTGTTTTGTCTGAGTTCAGTTTCAGACGGCTGTGCTTCATCCCCTCGGCTACTTCTTTCATTCCTTCATGTAGGTTGGTTTTGGCGGTGTTCGGGTCTTTGGTGAGTGAGAGGATCAGTTGAGTGTCATCAGCGTAGGAGATGATGTTGAGGTTGTGTTGGCATGCGGGGGCTCATGTATACGTTGAAGAGGGTGGGGCTGAGTGAAGATCCTTGTGGCACGCCGCAAATGACTTCAGTGGCCTCTGACTTGAATGGTGGAAGGCGGACTCTCTGAGTTCTTCCGGTAAGGAACGAGGTGATCCATTCAAGTGCTTTTCCTTGGATTCCGATGTTTCTGAGGCATTGTAACAGGGTGCTATGACAGACTCTGTCGAAGGCTGCGGAGAGGTCAAGGAGGATGAGGGCGACTGTGTCTCCATTGTCCAGTAAAGTTCGAATGTCGTCTGTTGCTGCGATGAGGGCGGTCTCAGTGCTGTGTTTGGCTCGGAAGCCGGACTGTGAGGAGTCGAGGGATTTGTTGGTTTCGAGGAAGGCGGCGAGCTGGTTGTTGACAGCTTTCTCGATGACTTTGGCCGGGAATGGAAGGAGCGAGATGGGGCGGTAGTTTTTGAGTTCGGTGGGGTCAGCTGTGGGTTTTTTCAGAAGGGCGCTGAGTTCGGCGTGTTTCCAGCTTTCCGGAAAGGTGGCAGAGTTGAGGGAGCAGTTGATGACGTCCCGGAGGTGTGGTCCTATGATGGAGTCTGCTTTGTTGAAGATATGGTGAGGACATGGGTCTGTAGGGGAACCAGAGTGAATGGAGTTCATCAGGCGGATATTGTCCTCGGTGGAGATAGGGTTCCAGTCGTTGAGGATGTTCGAGGGGGGTGAGGGTACGGCAGAAGGTTGGGAGGGTTGGTCTACGGGTTGGTTGTGGAAGCTGTTGTGGATGTCTGCGATTTTGTCGTGGAAGAACGAGGCTAGGGAGTCGCAAAGGGTTTGAGAGGGAGTGATGTCGTTGGAGTTGGCAGAGGGGTTGGTAAATTCTTTGACGATGTTGAATCATTCCTTGCTGTTGTGGGCGTTGTTGTCTAGTCGGTCTTTAAGTGCAGCTTTCTTGGCAGTCCGGATCAGTTGGTGTTGTGTGCGGGTGGCGTTTTTGAAGGCGTCCTTGGTGCTGGTGTTTGGGTCTTTTTTTCCAGGCCTTCTCGAGGGAGCGACAGAGTTTCTTGGATTTCTTAAGATCATCGTTGAACCAGGGAGCTTTTTGAAGCCTAGTTTGTTTTGACGTTTTTTCAAAGGTGCTAGGTTGTCGGCGCTGTTGGTTAGCCATTGAGTGAAGTTAATGGCTGCTTGGTTGGGGTTCGAAGAGTGGGCAGGGGGGTTTTGAAGAAGCGATGAGGAGATCTGGTCGATGGTGATTTTGTTCCAGTTTCTTCGCAGAGTAGGTTGAGGATGGTTGTGGGTTGTGGTCTTTTTGTAGACAAAGTGAACGCAGCTGTGGTCCGTCCAATGGAGAACTGTGGTGTGACTGAAGGAGATATGTTTGCTGGAGGTGAAGATGGGGTCGAGTGTGTGACCTGCGTAGTGAGTGGGGGTGTTAACAAGTTGTTTGAGTCCAAGGTTGGCGAGATTGTCCAGTAGGGTGGTGGCGTTGCTGTCGTTGCTCTTTTCCAGATGAAAATTGAGGTCTCCCAGTAGAATGTAGTCCTCGGAAGGGAGGGCGTGAGGGGTGATAAAGTCAGCGATGTCTTCACTGAATTGTGCACGGGGTCCAGGTGGCCTGTAGAGGAGGGTGCCTCTGAGTGTGGTCTTGGGGTTGGTGTGGATCTGGAAGTGAAGGTGTTCGGCGCTAGCGAGGTTGACGTCTGAGCTGGTTGAGATGCGGATGGAATTCTTATGGACGATGGCGATGCCTCCTCCTGTTTGCTTGGTGCGGTCCTTACGGATGATCTTGTAGCCGTCCGGGATGGCAATGGTGATGTCTGGGGCTGAGGAGGCGTTCATCCATGTTTCTGTTAGGAAGGCGACGTCCGGAGAGATGGTGTGTAGTAGATTCCAAAGGTCGATGGCGTGTATGTGGACCGAGCGGGTGTTGAGCAGGATACATTTTAGGTGGTTGGTGTCAGATCTCTGTTTGGTGTTCGTGGATGTGGAGTTGGTCTTGGTGCCGTCATACTTGCAGGAGTTGCATGTGAAGGGTCCATGGGTGTGTCCAGGAGCGGCTTGGGCGCAGGTGGGGAGACGGCCGGGATTAAGGGCTAAGAGGGTGGAGGCGTCGTATGTAATGCGGGTGGGGTGGGTGGGACGGGGGCCAGGGGGTCTGGCGCTGGGCGCGGGCTTGGCGCCGACGGGCATAGACGGGCTTACCTTTGGCGCACCTTCGGCGCGACTGGGGCGCGATCGTTGCGCGTGAACGCTGCGCGCAAATGCATCTGTCATATATGGATGGTAGAGGGGGAGGGGCGAGGGAGGGGCAGCTGGGAGGCGGGTGCGTGCTGGGGAGCCTCGCTACGAGGCACAGCAAACAAAATGGCCGAGTGCTTGTAAACAAATAGCTCAACAGGCGGCCAGTCAAAGCAGTCCCTAGTATAACCAAACACTAAGCAGATGCGAGCGCACAAACAATGAAGGCAATCAACAATGCAAATGGGCAAATGCGAGCGCGCACACAATTAAAGCATTCAGCGATTCAAATAGGCAAAAGCGAGCGCACAGTAATATTGAAATAATCGGCTATGCAAATTAGTTAAGAGCGAGCGCGCAATGAATAGATCTGAAATTAGGCAAATGCGAGGCAGAAACTCAGATACCAGGCAGCCAGAGCGAGCGCTGCGAAGTGTGTTCAGGGAGCGTGAGGCAGCGACCTCTTCTCACGAGGATAGGGAGGTCACAGGTCTATGGACAACGTGGGAGCCTGAAGGCAGTTCGTGGGAGGGAGGGGCAGCTGGGAGGCGGGTGCGTGCTGGGGAGCCTCGCTACGAGGCACAACAAACAAAATGGCAGAGTGCTTGTAAACAAATAGCTCAACAGGCGGCCAGTCAAAGCAGTCCCTAGTATAACCAAACACTAAGCAGATGCGAGTGCACAAACAATGAAGGCAATCAATAATGCAAATGGGCAAATGCGAGCGCGCACACAATTAAAGCATTCAGCGATTCAAATGGGCAAAAGCGAGCGCACAGTAATATTTAAATAATCAGCTATGCAAATTAGTTAAGAGCGAGCGCGCATTGAATAGATCTGAAACTAGGCAAATGCGAGGCAGAAACTCAGATACCAGGCAGCCAGAGCGAGCGCTGCGAAGTGTGTTCAGGGAGCGTGAGGGAGCAACCTCTTCTCACGAGGATAGGGAGGTCACAGGTCTATGGACAACGTGGGAGCCTGAAGGCAGTTCGTGGGAGGGAGGGGCAGCTGGGAGGCGGGTGCGTGCTGGGGAGCCTCGCTACGAGGCACAACAAACAAAATGGCCGAGTGCTTGTAAACAAATAGCTCAACAGGCGGCCAGTCAAAGCAGTCCCTAGTATAACCAAACACTAAGCAGATGCGAGCGCACAAACAATGAAGGCAATCAACAATGCAAATGGGCAAATGCGAGCGCGCACACAATTAAAGCATTCAGCGATTCAAATGGGCAAAAGCGAGCGCACAGTAATATTTAAATAATCGGCTATGCAAATTAGTTAAGAGCGAGCGCGCAATGAATAGATCTGAAATTAGCCAAATGCGAGGCAGAAACTCAGATACCAGGCAGCCAGAGCGAGCGCTGCGAAGTGTGTTCAGGGAGCGTGAGGGAGCGACCTCTTCTATCATCCTTGCCGTAACCTTCGCTCCTCCAGCAAGGCCCTACTCTGCAGTCCCCGCTTCCGCAAATCCAGAGTCGGCGGCACTAGATTTTCCACTCTTGCCCCCCGCTTCTGGAATAGTCTTCCCCCACCATTACGTCCATTACTGACTACCTGCAATGCCGTAAGGCGCTTAAAACTCATCTGTACGCCCAAGCCTTTACTGACCTCTAACTTTCTGGCCGCCTCTCCCATCTGACACTATCATCCCTCCAGCGCCAGGAAACCACTTGGTCACAGAGCGCTTTACAAATACTTTCAGCTTCAGCTTCAGCTTGTTAAACAGGTTTTTTCATCTAGTTCAATGTAAATTCAAGCAGTTTATCATACAGTATGCTACATTTATTTGTAAAGTTCAAACTAACGCAGAAGCTTTTTGGCTCCGAGAAGGTAGCATAACAACCTAAAGAGGAAGTGGTGGAAAGATTAAAACAGTCAGCTTTTATGAACTTGATCCATGGGGGTTCAGGACTCATAGAAGGGGGATTGAATTCCAAAGTTTGGCTTCTGCAGAAGAAAAGGGTCTGCCTCCAAAGGTAGCTACTGTGGTGCAGGGAAACAACAACAGAAACTGTTTAGCTGATCGTAAGACTTTGTTAGGTCGATAAAGCTAGAATTTGGAATTTGATGGTGAACTGTTTTATGAACAATAGGGAACCTTATTTTGGGCTATTCTTGTGCGGATCAGGAGCAGGTGCAAAGAATGTATTTCTAGTGTCAGCCTATCCCATCCAGAGATGCACCTGAGAAGCGCAGCTGCAGCTTCTTGGATGAATTGGAGACAGTAGAGTTGTTTTCTGTGCACAGACACACAAATGGCATTGGCATAGTCCAGCCTAAAGGTTATCAAGCCATTTGCCACATAAATATGCCAGTCCTTTTCAGTGCAAGGGGGTCATTTTCTTAGGCTGCTAAGTTGTCAGTAACTCATTCCTGAGACATTTGTAACCTGCGTTTCAAGTGTAGGTTTTCAGCCCAGAGTCATACTTACATTGCGGATGACGTTAGCAAGAGAAGAGGGGATTACATTAGCATATGTCAGGCTGTGTGAAAGAAGGGCGTTTGAGATTAGCAGTACCTCCGTTTTGGATGGATTAAGCTGTAGAAAGTGTGTGGGCAATCACCAGCTTGTTATGATAAGACAATTCGTCAGGGAGATTGAGTCTTCCGTATAGTAATTGTTCTTTGTGTTCAACAGTCCACATTTAATTTGGGTGTTTTAAGCATACATGTAGAAATGCCCCCCCCCCCCCCCCACCTCGTTGTTAAAGAATGGCAGTCAAAGGATGCATGTACAAGTTGAACAAAAGCAGGGACAAAATTGATCCTTGAGAAGCATGCACTGTTGTGTTTCATCTACAGCAAGCTGATACCTCAGGGTTGAGTGTGCTATTTATGAATGCATAAATAAATACATACATAAATGATATGCTGATGCATGCAAACAGAGGCATGTACACAGGCTCTTTACATGCATTAGCACATTAAAGTCCAATCCATTGGCTTTATCTTTTGTCAGACCCCGTTCTGGTGGCCATGGGGCAATTCTGGGCCACAGCCCCTCAACTTTGTGGGTTCAGGTTATTTGCATCCGATATTCTTGGTTTCAGTATAATATGGGAGGTGTGGCGCCGCGGCCAGGGTGACTGACTCCTGAATCTGGGGATCACGGTTCGATCCCCAGGGCCGGCGGCAGATTAGCCCTGCACCCTTTGACTCTGGGCAATAGCTTGCTTAATCTTCCCGACGGCCCACAGCGCCTAGAGACCCTTACGGGTGATTGTGCGCTTTACAAATGTGGATTATTATGGCTCTGCGAAATGGGTAAAGTACAGCCCCTTCAGCACTTGACTCTTAGTGGTAGTGATGATGAGCAGTCACAGGCTTTTCATGAAGGTAATGTGTTGATGCTTGAGCTCAGGACTCAAGAAACACAATGTAGTGCAATTACTGATTGTCCGCCTAGTGCTTTACTTTGAAGAAGAAAAGTACTTTCATGCATTCTAGAACTAAATACTACACATGATATAAGCAAGATGTCACTTACTGCCTAGAACGCTTAGGTCAGGTGGCACCTCTTCCAACTTCCACCCGCCCCCAGACCGACAATCTAGTAAACACAGTTACATCCAAAATATTAGCATAATTAGGTTCTAGTGCAGTTCATCCCTCTCTAGTAAAATGAGTTCAGTCTTTCACAGTACATATTTACATTTCTCAATGGGTGAGGTTTGGTTGCTCAGTTCATTGTGGATCAGGTTTAGTCATGTAGGTTTTTTGTCAGCATTCTCTTTCCCGCTTCTGGAAGAGCGTGTGAACTAGCAGCTCTGACAGAGTCTCTTCTGCAGGTGCCCACTCAGCAGTTATTTTTTTCTGACAAGGTGACTGGTTCTTGTCTCCAATGGCTGTAGCTGGTGGTTTTGCAGGCAGGAAAGCTGGTCCCCACAGAACTATGGATCACACATGCAACATGTGGACAAGTGCTCTGGGATCAGTGCGGCCTGCTCAGGCCAATCTCATCCTGGCAGTGTGGCCAAATAGGCCAGACTTCAAGGGCGGTGAGGCCACTTACAAGCCAAAATCAGCAAGGCATCAAGCCCACTCACCATCCTCACTTGTCTTGGGCAAGGTGGCTCAGTTCAGGCTGTCAATTTTCCTGGCATGGCAGCAAAGGTCAAGTCACAATTTGTCCTGGCATAGCAACTAAGTCAATCCTTGGTATCTTTTGGCCCGGCGACTATGGTCAAGGTGCGATTTCTTATGTGCACAATGGCCGTGCAAGATGGTGGTACAGAATATGCCTACCTGGATCACAGCCACTGAGCTGCGATGGCCTTCAGGTTGCATCATTTTGGACTCCTAGGATCCGCAAGTGGTGAATCTGCTAACCACTGACACCAAAGTTCGCCGATCACTCACCTCTGTCTTTGTCTGGCAGGATCCACCAGCAATGGAGTCATTCTGTACCTTGCTCCTACTGTGCAGTCACTCCTCCTGAAGTGTGCAGGCTCTCTCTCTCCTACGGCAGTCAGACTCGCTTCTAGTCACTTAAGGGCAAGTTTCCAGCTCTTCCAGTAATTCATGTGATGTGCTCTCACCTATTGGAAGGTGGCTGTGAAGCTATACCCATTCTGGTTGCACAGCAATCCTCGGAGTACTCTTCCGAACACTCCTTTCCTTGGTTATAGATATCTTAGAATTAGAGTAGCTGGGCAGTAGGTTCTACTTTGTATTCATCATCTCTGCTTTCAGAATCGGTTACGGGTGGTTCTCCTTTCATGTGTAATTTCTGGGCTACTCTCCAAAGACAGCTTTTGTGTAGGGTGGTGCTTCTTCTAGTAGGATAGTCATCAGCCTGGAACACTCATACCAGAGGAACTAAGAGGTGTGAGGTTTCTACCTGGCTATCAACAGGCTACTGAACAGTGTGATCAGGGAAAGAGAAAAGGATAGGCCTTACCTAAATTGTTTTCTTCACCTTTCACAACAGAATGAGTTGTACCATCCTACCCCTCTTCATCTACCAAAATTGTAGTGGTTCAAGAAAACTAATCGAAAGCTCCTTACTCAGAAACAGACCTAACTGAATTTCTAAAGGAGCCTTGTCTCCCTTCCCTCATATCAATGTCTAGGTTTCCATCCTCTCACTTAATCTCCAGTCCATTGTGTGTAATAGGCCAGGCCAAGGGTATCCAAAGTTAATCTCACAGGTCTCCATTACTCTGGTTCACTCACACATACCCTGCATGTGCCACACTGGCTATATTTACACATGCACAACATACATCGGGATGTTAGTTTCAGGAGCTGGGTATATAGATAGAAGCAGAGCTTTACATGAGTGGGCCACTAGGACTTTACTCTAATGACACAGATAACAAGTGTTTGCAAAGCCAATAGATCTGGTAGCATTTTAGCATTGTCAATGTTTGTTTTGGTTTGTCATGGGTTTTGTAAAACTTTATGTTCGAGGCATATGGGCTGCAGACCACACACACTATTGCATAGATCACCATCTGGTGGTGGGCCCGGATGATTATACTTTGTTTTTGTCTTGGAAGAGTCTTTGTCTGTTGGAGGACTCCTCCTGTAGATCGTAGTGCGCATGGGCATCGACTCCATCTTTAGATTGTTTTTTCCGCCATCAAGCTCGATGTGTTTATCGTTCGGTCCGTTAACAATCTCCTTTCGACTTCCAGGCCTTCATCAAACCATCTGTATCGTCTTCGACAGTAATTCCTGTTACCCACATCGAAGAAAGGTTTGCGCTTCTCAATTCCAGCGTGCGTCGGGCCGTCAGGCCCAACTGCTCCATTGGGCCTTTGGCTCATGGAAAGAACACCTTTCAAGAAGTGCCCTCAGTGTGGACACAAATTCCCTCACACTGATCTTCATGAGGTTTGCAACCTGTGCTTGTCTCCAGAGCACAAGAGTCGAGACTGTGAGGCCTGCACTTTGTTCCGGTCCAAGAAGACCATCAGGGACCGTCGAGCTCGAAGAGTCATGGCTCAGTCATCTTCATCGACCTCAGACCTCATCATAGACGAGGCTCCGATCGAGGTAGAGTCTGAAGAACAGCAGCAGGACGACATTGTTTCCGAAGCAGAAGATTCAGCTTCCGGAGCTGAGGATCAATTGGAAGACGACGATCTTCTTCCAGCTGGTCAACAGGTCGTGAGTACAAGCATCGACCCTGTTCACCTCCCCATACCGGGACAGGCTTCGGTTCCACCTCCACCGGGTGCACACTGACCAAAACCTTCCGACACCCCGCCTTCTGGCTCGGCAACAAAGAATACAAAAAAGCCTCCAGTCAACTCGGGCTCGAGTCAGTCTGTCGGTCCCAACGCGCAAAAGTTCCCCAAACCAAATTAACCTCGGCACCGAAGCAGCCATCGGCGCCGAAACAGGTCGAGCCGAAAACAAGCTCAGCACCGAAAGACGTTCCCAAGTCTGCCGAACCGAAGACCGCTCTGGTTCCCAAAAAAGTCGACCTGAAGCCTGCTTCTACATCGAAACACACTTCGGCTCCGAAGGTCGATGATTCCAAACGCACTTTGGGAACAAAGATTCCGGATCCAAAGAGCGCAGATCCGAGAAAGACCAAGGGGCCCATTAGGATGACGGGCGGACTTTGCCCGCCCGTCATCCCATCGTAAATCAGGACCGCCCGCCATAAGGGCGGGGCCCCGGGGGTGCCATTAGGATGTGTCCGCCACAGTGGCGGGCACATCCTGTATTTTCAGCATTGTGGCGGGCGGTGCTCTCTGCACCGCCCGCCACAATGCTGAAAATTGAATTTAACATTGTCATTTGCAAAGCGGCAGGCACCGCGTGGTGCCTGCCGCTTTGCAAATGACAATGAAGGGGTGTACCACAGGTACCCCCCACGTGCACCCCCCACCTGTACTTCACTCTGGGGGCCCACAGGGGGCCCCCAGAGGGAAGACCGCATGCCTTTCCGTGGCGGCATCGCCGCCGCAGAAAGGCGCTGAACACCACGCATCATAATATGTCTGGCGGTGTCTATTAGACACCGCCAGCATATTATTCCTTTTCCGCCCCGGCCGCAAGGCGACCGGGGCGGAAAAGTGGCGGGCGGTGTTTCCCTCCGCAGCGGTCCCCCCGCCATTGTAATGTGGCGGGGGGGAAAAGGGTGGCGGGCGGGCATTTCATGGCGGTGGCGATCCGCCCGACATCGTAATGGAGCCCCAAGTCTTTGGAACCGAAACCAAAATCCGGTCCAAAGACAATAGACACTGTAAAACCTAAGCGTTTCGGTCCCAAACAAGATAAATCGGCACCGAAAAAGAATTTTCCAGAAGAGCTTTTCCAACCAGACCCAAAGCAAAAGACTCTTCGTATTAATCCAAAGACTAGACATGTCATTACAGTGCATGAAAAGAGGAAAATAGACTATCCTAAACCACCTCCAGTTCCTCTCAAGAAGCATGCTCAAACTTCCCCCATAAGAATTCCTTCACCATTAATAGAGATACCAGCAGATATTTCTCCAGTACACTCACCATCCAACACACATAGCATTATACCACAGGATGATGATGATGAAAGTGATAGATGACATAGATGACCCAGACAATATTCCTGGGCCATCAGATTATCCCTGGGGGGTTTATAATGCACCAGATGCACCAGATCTGCCACAAGATGACGCATACCCTTCTTGACCATCTCCCCCAGATGACACTTTACACAGCTCATTCATAGAGCAGCCACATTTCATGGAGTAGACTTACACACAGATCCATTGGAAGAGGACTTCCTCATGGATACACCACTGTTGTCACATAAAACCATGACCACATTACCAATACTTAGTGGAGTGGTGAGACATGCTCCAGAGGTATTCAAGGACCCCGTCAGAGCCAGGGTAATTAACCCCAAACTGGAAAAAAGTATAAAGCGGCTCCAACTGACCCAGCATATATCAAAGGTCAGCTGCCAGTAGACTCATTGGTAGAATCATATGCGAGAAAAAGAGCTAACTGGCAGACAACAGGGGATGCTCCACCCCCTGATAAAGAGTCAAAGCTTTTAGATGCTTCAGGGAAACGCACCATCTCACAGCCAATGTCTGGTGAATTGCTAACACTCAAGCTTTGTTAGCGAGATATGATCGAGCTCATTATGATGAGTTACAATCACTCATGCAACATTTACCAGAGCAATATAAAACCAGGGCTTCTGATCTAATACAAGAAGGCAAGGTTATTACAAATACCTCAATCCGCTGTGCGTTAGACACTGCAGACACAGCCTCTAGAGCAATAAATACGGGAGTACTGTTGCGTAGGCATGCATGGCTAGGCATCTCTGGGTTCAAACCAGAAGTACCGGCCAGTATTTTAAATCATACCTTTGACCAGCTACATCTCTTTGGTCCAACAGTTGATAGTGCACTAAAGAAGATGAAAAAAGATACAGATACAGCAAAATCCACGGGAGCTTTATAAACGCAGACCCATAGAGCGTCTTGTCATCGCTCCTCATATAGAGGCGCATCTAAGGGGTTTCAAACTAACAACACCTCCTCCCACCCAAACCTCACCCAGCAGAGAGTATTACAGAGGAGGATATAGAGGTAATAACAATAAGGGCAGAGGCAACAACAACCGCAATGCCTCTACTCCCAAACAGTGACTTCCCTTCTATCCCCCAGACCATTCCACTCCTATCGGGGGGAGATTACAACAGTTCCTACCTGTCTGGAACTCCATCACCCCAGACAGGTGGGTAAGACAAATAATTCAGTTGGGTTATTGCCTGGAGCTCACTTCCACTCTAACAATACCACCCAGACAACGTCCCATGTCACAGGAACATTTCATACTTCTAAGACAAGAGGTTGCATCTCTATTACCAAAGAATGCAATAGTAAATAAAACATTTAGAACATAGATTTTCTCATTTTTATCTTTCAAACATTTTCCGATTTCCTCACAGTTAACATAAGTATTTTGATTGCTCAGTGAGTTAAGCACTCACCATTGACATTTGTGTGATGTACATTCAAAGTTCTCGACAGTCCAACTTAGCCTTTCATCCCATTGAGCAAGATAAAATGAATACCATAAAACTGGGTAATAATATAATCTATTACTTTCTCCACTTAAAATGTCAAACTCACCTCTATGTTGTAATATATAGCACAAATCTATTTTAATGCTGTTTTAGGCCTAGCATATCAACAAGTGCAAAAATGAGCTCTTTATGTTTGGTTGGATCACCATTGATGGTCCAAACTTGTCCACAAGCCATGTAATGTCTATATTTGTCAGTGCCCCCCCAAGATTTTGTCATTATTAGCTATTACTTAACCTGCATCAGGACCATCGAATCTGTACTCTGCCATTTCATCTTAACATTCAATGTATTGCCCTGTCCAATTGTACTTGTTCGAATTGCTTTCCTCACAAACGAAATACTGAAATTTGAAGGAGGTCTGAAGGTTTCTGCACTTCTTTGTAAATGACCTGGCAGAAGAAGATTTTTATTTCTTTCTAAATTATCATCATGGGAGATGATTAGGCTCAGCCTGCGTTGCCTGCATGGACACTTCATGTTGATGAACCTTATCAATCATTTAGACACAGTAAGAGTAACCCAACCATGTGAAATTATGCAAATGATAATCTCTTCTTCAAGAAGTGGAGATTTTATATGTCAAATTGACATAGCACCGACACTTCTTGCCTTTACGTACTTGTAAAATTAGGCCCCTCATTCACAGCACT
Source organism: Lissotriton vulgaris (assembly GCF_964263255.1). NCBI lineage: Eukaryota > Metazoa > Chordata > Amphibia > Caudata > Salamandridae > Lissotriton > Lissotriton vulgaris. Next base: position 1,596,622,777 of record NC_141691.1, read on the forward strand.
TAGCTTGAAGATTCAAGAATACAGCATCCAAACTTCATCAGTGCAGTCCGCTTTAACTTTAGCGGCTGCGCTTATGAAACCTTTTTTTTATTCAGTAAAAGCGCCCCATACCATGCTTTCACTTTAATAGAGGCCACGCCCCTTTCTTTAGACCCAGCTCGCTGTAACCTGAATACGATGAGCAGCGTCTAAAGAAAGGGGCGCGACCACCATTAAAATGGTCTTTCATTTGCGAGACTTTGAGCTATTGGCATTAGAAATGACAATGCCTTTCATGTATGTGTTGGTTAAGCCAATAGCTTAAACTCTTGCAAATGTGAGACTTATTGCTTTGCAAATGCTTGTTCTTCTGGCAACAGTGGCTGCATCATTCAGACTTTTTTTCCTTCTTTTTTTTACCAATACATGCAGCATCGTCAAACAGCATTTACAAAACCAGTCTGTCCTAACAGCGAGACCTTATGGCTTGCTCAATGCTTGTTATAAGTTGCTGTGAACTCTGACTTTGTAATCGACTGGGAGGCTCACAAAAATGCTCCAAAAATATATTTAAAGAATGTTTAAAGATGTTGAGGCACATAATGGACTTTTGTTCAGCTGGGTGCGGAGGGATTCCGACGGTCGATGCTGAGAGAAAAATAAATAAATAATTAATTTCCCCGCTGCATCGTCCGTCAGAATCCCTCCCCCACCCGGCCCTCCGTTGTTACCTGCACGGACCTCAGCTGCCTTTGCTGGTGATTAAGCCCTTTCATGCTTATGAGGAGCTCAGCTCGTCATGCAGCACAGTGCTCGTGTGTTCATGACGAGCTGAGCTCGTCATGACCACACCCGTTTTAATTGTGGTCCAGCACAGGAGGGGAATCTTTCATGCGGCGATGTGGTTAGGTTCAGGCATGTATTTGTACAGACCTCATCTCGCTGACTTTCCAATATCTCCAGTGGTCAGTGGGCATGACTCAGTCTTGTTGAGAGTCAGAGCTGGGACACCATGCAAGCACACTGGAGCTATTCTATTCCCCATCATTCACTCCTAAACCCAGCACTGGTTCCTGTATCGCTCTACAGGTTGAGACCCAAGACCCTATAAGCATCGGGAGAAGTATGCTTGAACTTCCTCGTCACTTTAAAGAGGTGGGTACTCAAGAAGTAATGTTTTGTGTCTTCCTGCAGTATGTCAGCCACTGTCAATATCCCTCTCACCTCCAATGGTACAACCCATCTCAGGTACTCCGCTCGCATGCTTTGCACCAAAAAAGAAAGATCCCTCAGTTGAATAGTGAGAGATGGTCCTCTATTGCGTTGCAGCTGCTCATGCATGATCCCTCAAGTTAAATTACACTTTACTGAAGTGTAATTGAATTTTTCATGCTTTGCAAACACTGAGATGTTAAACTTTTGTTCCTTTACTCGTCAATGTGCTTCATAAAGCGTCCCTCCTCAGAGCCTGTTCCTGTATTAATTTGTCTTGTCTCTTGATCACGAGCTGACTTCTGTGACTCATTCAAGAGGTTTTGGCATCTGTCACAGTCTACAAATTCCATATTCAGTATCTTAGTCAGAAGATAATTGACTTTCGTTTTAACACGGAAAATCTAATGTTTGCTCAGATACCCAATTCAAAGCAACAACTTCAAGACCGTGTTCTAAAAGCATGCGCTCGAAATGGAAACGGTAATTAAGGAAGGACTTAATGTGATGGATTCGAAAGGGTTCCTTAAAATGATAAGATTTGTATTAGTTTGCATGTATTTACATATCTCTCTGTGTTCTCCCCGTACTTAAAAAAGAGTGTGAGCTGGTCTTTTAAAATGTGAAGTCTTTAAAGACAACTAGTTTACGCAGTAAAACTAAAATCAGAGATCACTGCACCGGAAGCTTCGTTCAAGCATGCGCTGACTGTGCTTGAAAATAACGGACTTCGAAGCCTCCATAACACCCCACCTGGAAGCCGCCATTAGTCACGGCGGGACAATGGCTTCTTTTTGGTACTTATGACGTACTTGCTTTCCCATCTTTCCATGAGTAAGTACAGGTACGAGATGGGACACAATAGTCACAGGTATTGAGAACACACTACTGTATAGTATGCAGAACACTCCAGTTCAATAATGAAAAAAATATAGTTGGAGTAAACGAGCGATATATAAATTGGGAAAACAACAATTGATGGACAGAATGCAGAACAATGTCATGCATTCACCCCAGTGCAGAGATCTGGGCCTAAATCCATCGTTTTTTTGCACTCGAGACCACCCCAGTTCAGACATGGCCATATGCAAATCAGCCTTGACCCTGTGCCTCATGGGAACAGTCCAGCCCGAACTGCCAAGCCATGTCTTTCCTGGACGACCGAAATCAAGCATCCTAGGACCGGTTTCTGGCTATCAGCCGTCTTCAGCCAGGATAGCTTGACTCCAGTGGTGTGGAGAGCATGGGACTCACGTCTGAGCATACCCATCCCACTCGGGGTAACAAATGCAAAAACAACAATTGATGGACAGAATGCAGAACAATGTCATACATTCACCCCAGTACAGAGATCTGGGCCTAAATCCATCGTTTTTTTGCACTCCACACCACCCCAGTTGAGACATGGCCATATGCAAATCAGCCTTGACCCTGTGCCTCATGGGAACAGTCCAGCCCGAACTGCCAAGCCATGTCTTTCCTGGACCGGAATCAAGCATCATAGGACCGGTTACAAAATACCATATATAGGTAAGATCACATCTAGAATGGATGGTGCTCCATTAATTTTTAAAGACGCCTCCTCATTCTCACTGATACCAGTTATTGCACATTTAAAGAAGAGATGTCCATGTACACACGGCTGGAAATACATTTAGAATGAATTAAAAAAGTTGCTTAATCCTTAAACTTTTTATTCCTCAAAAATATCCACCAACAATTGTGTAATACTTTGTGAGAGTAAATTCCATACAATGGGTGGTGGGTAGGTGTTTCAGGACACTGATAGCCTTTAATGTTTGTGAACATCTATAAACCTCTGCGCTTGTGGCCATTCACTCAGTAATTCAGCGGTATCCTGATTGAAAAGAGATCTGGGAAACAGGAGTTTAGTGCGGCAAAAAGAGTACCGATTTACTTTGTTCCACTGACTCCGCCAAACCCTAAATGATGTCCTGGAGTCCTTTCCAGGGTTTGTAGGGATGTAGGGGGTGTCGTTTATCCAAAGGAAAACATATTTTTGCCATAGAGAATAGATACATGTCGCACCATCTTGCTCTAAAAAGAGTGATGTTTTACTTTGCATATGGTTCCACGATGGAAAAAATTATATTACAAAAAGAATGAAAAACAGTCATATCACTTTTGCAAGGAGTGTGCCTGAAAAGCTGCAAAGGTTTTGCTTATCAAATGCTCTTGTAGAATGTTTTCTGAATTGGGAAAATACCTAAACCTGCGCAGATGACTACGAGACTTAAATCTGCTGGTGCATATTTACAGCTTATTTGTTAACTGATCTTTGAATGAACCCCATAAACTAAAATCTGCAATTTGTAGATTAGTTTTCAGAATAAATAGCTCAAGTCTAACTATTATGAATCCATTTTCTTGTAGGTGGGAAATCTATCACTTCAGTTGATTGCCTACTCCTTCCTTGTCCTGCAAGATACACCCACACGTCAGTCTAGCATCCCCTCAATCAATTAGGACTTATATAGCGTTGCTAATAACCCGATAGGATATCCAGGCACTTGCAGGTCCTAAAAGGCTCATTCGAACAGCCAGGTCTTGAGGGCCCTTCAGAATTTCAGAAGTAAGGTGATGGTCCAGAGCTGCATGGGAAGGCTGTTCCAGGTTTTTGCAGCGATATAGGATAAGGATCGTCCTCCACATCTGCTTCGGTGGATGCTGGAGTTTGGGCAAGTGATGTGGAGTGTAGTTTTCTCGATATTTGGTGGAATTTCAGGCAGCGGTTAATGTAGGCAGGTCCTTAATTGTTTGTATATAGCTTTGTGTGTGTGGGTCAGCAGCTTTATTTCACATCTCTCCTGTATGGGGAGCCAATGGAGTTGCCTGAGGTTTCTGGCATGTTCAGCGGATATGGGTGCAGGTCCCAGGTCTTAGGCCACCAGGAATCATTCCAGGGGTTTCTTTTGTTGCTGACTATCAGCACTTCACTGTTATTCATGCTAAGCTTCAGGCAGTTGTTCTTCATCCAGTCGGTGACACTTGTCCTGCATCTATGAAAGCTGGTCCTGGTGGTGGTAGGGTTATTGGTAAGAAAGTGAATGGGTTTTGTGTCATCTGCATAGAATATTATGTTGAGACCATGAGATCTGTTGATGTTGGCCAGTGGGGTCATGTATGCGGTAAAGAGCATCAGGCTGAGGGGTGAGCCCTGGGGGATACCGCCGACAATATCCTTGGGATCAGAGGTGAAAGGTCTGTTTCCTTTTGGTGACGAAAGAGATGATCCATCTGAGTGCGTCCCATTGGAGGCCGATGAGGGAGGGTCTCTTGATCTGCTTGTGATGGGATACGGTGTTGAATGCTGCCAGGAGGTTGAGAAGAATCAGAACTGCTGTTTCTTCTAGGCCGAGGAAGGTTCGGATGTCATTGATGACTGTGATCAGGGTGGTCTTGGTGCTGTGATTAGAAGCTGTATTGGGAGGCATTGAGTAGCTGGTTCTGCTCTGGGTGTGTCGTGAGTTAACCGTTGATAGTCTGTTTCAGTGCCTCGGCTGGGAGTGGGAGCAAGGAGATTGACCATTAGTTTTTTAGTTCACTAGGGTTGGAGGAGGATTTTTTATGAGTAGTGGTCTAAATTCAACATGTTTCCATGCGTTCGGAAATGTTGCTTTGGTGAATGAGGTGTTGAACTGAGTGGCAAGTTCCTGGCTGATCCTTTGGTTTTGTTACATAAAGGGAGGGTTTTGTGCTGCTCCTAAGGATGGGGTAAATAATGGCTTCTTGAGGTTAGGGCAGAGTAGAACACATGTAAGTGTTCCAAACGTGATGTGGCGTCCTCCTTCAAACCTACCCCGGCTCTACTTGCCTCGGTGGATCCTTTGATTTACCAGATTAAAGATGTGGTGCGGGCATGGATCTGTGGTTACTCCAGAGTGGGAGGATTTTATGATGGAAGTGGTGTCCTGGATGGAGAGTTGGTTCCCTGTGGTCAATCTGTGGTATGTGTTGGTTGCACTGAGGGCGTGTTGGTCACAGAAGTTTGTGGGTGTAGGTTGGAGTTCAAAGTTTGTGTATATGGTTGGATCTTGTCATGGAAAAAGTTGGCCAAGTTCGCACACAGCTCTTGTGAGGGTGTGATGTTGTTTTCGCTGGCAGCCTGGTTGGAGAAATCTTGAACAATGTTGAAAATGTCCTTGCTGTTGTTGACGCTGGTTTCGATATGTAAGTGTAGGGCTGTCTACTTTGTTGCCCTCAGCAGGTGGTGGTAATGTTTGAGGGAGGTCTTGAAGGTTGCCCTGTCTGGGGTGTCTTTCTGGTGCGCCATCTCCTCTCCAGTGGTTTGCTGTCACAGTTCGCTGTTCTAAGTTCTTTGGTGTACCAGCTGGCCCCTTTGAAGGGTCTTCTGTGATTGTTGCTTTTGATGGGGTGATGCTGTCGGTGCAGTTGGTAATCCAGGCATTGTAGTTCTCAATTCCCTGTTCCAGGTTTGTGGGCGTCCATCCAACTGGTCTCTGAAATTTAGGTCCAGCTGAGGTGGGGAGTGTGGCCATAGCCATCGAGATGCTGAAGTGGATGATGGAGGGGTCGGTCCATGTGAGTTCTGTGACGTGGCTGTATTTGATGTGGTTGCTGGAGGTGAAAATGGGGTCCAACCTATAAATGCAGTATTTAATGACTGATTTCTCCCTGCCTTAAATGCTATGGCTATAGAAATGTACCCTGAGCACTTCAAGAGAATCCCAGCACTAAACTCACCACACTCCTACTGCTATGCTTACTTATGTGCCATTTACTACAGTTCATGACAATAAACTTCTGGGGCCTTCAGGGACAAATTCAAGAGTAGCCACAGTATCTGATTGCAAACCTTTGTAGTGTTTTTCTAGGCTGTCAGTTTCAATCCCTAAGCATCAAAGACTTTTACACCAAGATTACTCAGTTTCAGTTTCAGATTACTCAAATCCAATCCCTCCTGGTTTCACACATGCCAACGTATTGTCCTTATTTACAGGTGGTGGCCCTAACTTGCAACATCATACAATGTTACACTTATTTCACAAATGAATCCTACTGCCTAGTCCTGTGCATTGTTTGTGTGAATAAGTGAGGGTGGGTTGAACTGATATATTTCTGTTTTTCTGTGTGCTCGATTTAGTTGTGTAGTAAAAAATGAAGGTGGGTTATGGCCTGTCATCTATACTGTAAATACATAGGCAACACCTCTACCTATTCACATGTATAAATAATACATAATTGGCAGAGCTCATAAACACACTAATAACCAAAATACATAATTATTTATTTTCAATATTTAAGTATTGTACATACATGCAACATATATATAAGTGTAAAAACAGTCAAAATGCCCTGCCATCTCCTGTTTGATGTCTGCCACACGTGTGCTGCGAGTTACTGTTGAATGTAGGCAGTGGTCAGGAGCTGGAGTGCGAGCGTTCTACCAGCTGTCAGTTAGTGTCTTTGTTGAAGGTATATCTCTGCCCCATTGGTGTGTATGTACAGAAGATTACTTATATTTGTGACCCTACTGGATTAACCCGTTTTAGAGTACTTCTCCTCCTGGGGTGGAAAGTGGACTTAATTCTAAGGTTGCAAAAATCTGTATTCTAGCCTTGGAGAAAATTGCAAGGTTTTTCAACAGAGTATTATAGTCAGAATATCATCTAACCAAACGTTTTTCCGCTAAATTTTACTTACTAGAATATCACCCTGTTACTGTCAAAAATAGAACATCTACACCTCATGGGCCAATATCCTTGTAAATAATATATATGTCAAGACATTCACGTCAGACAATAATTTATCCATGATATCCAAACATCCAACTGATTGCACGATGCACTACAAATACTGTCTCACTGCATTTCTCCACATGACCCCTTCAATTTGTGCTGTGTATTCGTAGAGTTTGCAGCAGTGTTTCTAGTTATAATTGGCACTGCACATTGCTGCATCAGCTTTTTTTTTTTCATTGGGCAGATTTGCCTAGGGTCACTTTCCATAATGGATTCCTCACTAATAGGTTTGCCTTGCTCAGCAAACTCAAAATGCATTTTTAATTTAATTTCATGTTTGCATGCTTTTATTTAGCCATTTTGATGAATGATCAGCATTCCATTGACCTCGCCTCAGTCTTTTGGAGAAAAGAAGGATCTACTGGCTAGTGAACTTACTCAGTTGCAGGTTCATCGTTAACTTTATAAGTCTCCATTCCTCTCATTGGCTGAACCTGTCTGTCTGCCTTCCTCTGTGAGCAGACTTGAAAGGGGGTGGAGTCACAACACATGAGGAGTGAGTTTGACAGTCAACACGTACATTTATATTCTATAACTCTGCCTCAAAAGAAATTGTCATCCTGGAGAAATGTGATAGTAAATCTGTTCTAGCTCCCTTAACTAGGCACACACAGACTGACTGCCTTTGTAACTATTATATGGGTTAAGGTTCCTTTTGCAGAGCACTTCGTATACCCAGCATTTTCCAGGATATAATAACAGTAAGATAATGCTGGTGGGTAATGTGCTTGCTGAAGAAAATTGTCTGCGGTGGAATAATCACAGGGTTGACTTATCATAAAATATAATAAAAGGTTAATGTGCCCTCTGCAAAGCACAAAGGGAAATCCGTAAGTCACAGATTTGTATTTTATGTTAACAGCTCGGTGGGTTGCTTCTTTTTCCTGCGACCTCCTTGACGTAGCTGCATACCACGAGTTATCATCCTGGTGATATAGCATAGGAAGTTACGAACTGGCATCAAGGAGCTGTATGCAAATTGTAAAGCATTCGTGTGGAACACTACTGTTTTATCTGTGTTTCGTTATTCTAATTTTACTAAAAAGGGTGCACCTAGGTAGAAATAAAGACTTGTTAGTAAACGTTATATTATTTGTTATTAGCGTATTGCTAACATAAACAGATGCATGAGTTTATGCATATCTTCTCCATACAGAATTTGCAAAACTCAAAATTCTGCCTTCGAATCATAGTTTAGCTAGATCACCTGTCAAGGGGCAAGCTGTGCTATCTGCATTGACATCTAGGTGTTAGGTTCTGCCAGTAACCTGCCTAAATGAGACGTGATGAAAAGGAGTGCTAATGGCCTTTTAAGTGAGGCATTTATATTGGACTCTGAGGAAATACAACTAAGAGATCTCTTTCACCCCCTGCAGTTGGCTTCTCTGAACAAAGCAAAGTGCAGGCGGGGCAGAATGTGTCTCGCGGTCGGCTAATTACATCAAGAGAAAGTCAGTACATTTAATTCAATTTAATACATCTGAGGGTAAACAATAAGTCCCTCAATGCCCTCAGGAACGAGTGCACTTTTTAAAGAAAAGCACCGACATTCCGAATTATTTCTAAACCAAGTGTGAGATAAAGTAAGTAGAGTATCTGTAGGACATTCATTGAGCATGAACAAAGGGGGGCAAGAGAAAGGCCCTGACAGATGAAGCCCAATTTCCGTGTATGATCTGTTCGAATTTTGGACAAAGGGTGAGTTCCCCAACAAGGAAAGGCCACTCTTCTACTTACTTGTTCACCGTGTTTGTAAGTAGGCTCATTTCGACCTCCATTTTCTGTTAGTTCTCAGCCTGCGTGCCTCCTGATATTCTGGAACTTTTCTCTTGGGTCTACGGACTGCGGCCATTGACTGGGCATCCTGCCACCTTGATACTACCTCATAGAAACAAGCTATGACTATGAACTAGCAAAAGGCTGTAGCAGCATGATAAAAACACAAATTCCATTTGCCAGCACACTTTGCCTTCCCTCTCAAAGCACCTCTCCACAGTACTCATGCCTGTTCCTTTACTATAATTGAACATCTTGCCATATGATGGATTCCTCACAGCGTGCACAGTTAGACTGGAAAACTCATCATCTAAAAAATAATAGTTCCCTGTGGAAACAAGAATCTGTGAAGTGCATCTTTTAGAAACAATTGGAAAATGCAATTGTGAATGCAGAATCGGCACATTTCATGTTCATGTCTCCTGCTTTTCATTCTCCTACTGTAATGCCTTCCTATGGTTCCGATTCTAAGTCAGGCGGAGCAAAATTACTACATGGAATTTCCCTCTGCTTAATGGACAGTGGGTAGGTTTTCACCTCCAATTTTCCCAGGTGTGGGAAAACCATACATTTTTTTACATGAAGCTGTGGCTGCAGCAGCAGACAAGCCTCATCCCCCATTTATTTTTACTTGGGGCGAATACAAAACTCTTCCGTGCCAGAAAAAAACATTCCCCACCCACCCCATACTTTTCCCCCCCACAGATCTCCACATATATTTAACATCTGCTCAGAGATGGTGGTAAATGGTGTGTTAAAGCCCCATGAAATTGGGAATTCTGTGTGGTTTTACATCCAGAAAAAAATCCCACATGGTATTTCCCCACTCCTTAGGTCCAAGCCTACCAGACAGCGCAGCTATCTGGTTTGCTAATGACATCTGGGGGACATTCGGAAAGCTTCCCTGGGAATGCACTTCCACCCATTTCTTACCATTGGTTTTGTGGTTCATTCCGAGGGCTCCCTTTCAGTACACAGACCTTTAAATCTTGTTCTTATCTTGTCACATTTTGCTTTGCATTCAAAGACAGGTCAAATTTCAGGCTTGGTCTTCCGAGGGAGCTTGGTGTTTACTTTTCTTTCTCTGTCTTCAAAGTGAAAAGATTTGTATGACAATCATGCTGGCAATGGGGGGTAATTCTGGTAATTGTGAAGCGTGGCATAAACAAATAGTTTAATACGATCAAAGAAAATCAATACACTAGATGATGAGATTGTCACACATTATCATTTGTGTGCTGTATACTTTTATCAGGATACTGTGTCTATGTAAATGTAATAGTAATTTCAATTCAATATGTGTTGTATGTAATGGCAGTGCGCAACCACACAATGCCTACTCCACCTTACCCCACTCCACTCTACTCTGCACCACTCCACACCACTGCACTCTACTCTGCTCCACTCCACTCCACGCTACACCACTCCACTCTACATCACTCCACACTGCTTCACTGCACTCTACTCTGTACCATTCCACTCTATGCCACTTCACACTACACCTCTCTACTCTGCATCGCTCTTTACTATCTCAACACACTCTACCCCAATCTACTTTACTATGCACCACTGTGCTCTTTGCCACTACACCCTACACCACTCCAGTCTATGCCACTCCACTCAGCTCCACTCTATGCCACTCTACTCTGTAACACTGCATTCTATGCCACTGCACTCAATGCCACTGGACTCTATGCCACTGCACTCTATGCCAATGCATTCTATTCTGTACCACTCCACTCTACGCAAGTGCACTCTATGCTAATCCGCTCTACGCCACTCCAATCTACTCTGCACCACTGCACTCTACACCACTCTACTCTGTGCCACTGCTCTCTATCCCACTACACTCTAACGTGCACCACTTCACTCTATGAAGCACCACTCCACTTTGCTCTACGCCAGTGCAGTCTACGCTGCACCACTCCACTCCACTCTACTCTGTACCACTCTACGGTATGCCACTGCACTCTACTCGAATTACTGCCCTCTATGCCAATGCACTCTACACCACGTTATTCAAAACCAATGCACTCTACGCCACTGCACTCTTCACCAATATACCCTGCACCACTGCACTTTACGCCACTATACTCTACTTTGCAGCACTCTACACCACTGCTCTCTACACCACTCTACTCTGTACCACTGTACTTTACCACTCAACACCAATGCACTCTGCATGACTGCACTCTCCGCCACTGAACTCTATGCTACTCTACACTGCATTACTGCACTCTATGCCACTGCAATCTACTCTGCACCACTCAACTCTATGACTCTCTACTGCACTCTGCGCCAATATACTCTACACCAATACACTCTATGCCACTATACTGTACATCACTCTACTCTATGCCACTCTAATCTACTCAGCACCACTGCACTCCACATCACTGTGCTCTGCACCACGTTATGCCACTATAGTCTATGCCACTCCACTGTACATCTCTACACTCTATCTTGCACTACTTAACTCCTCTTCCTTCACCACTTCATTCTGCTATGAATCTACTCTACGCCACTGTCATCAGTGCCACTCTACTCCACTCTGTGCCACTCCACGCTGAGCCACTCCACTCTACGCCATTGCACTCTATGCCATTGCATTTTAGGCTGTGTCACTTCACTCTACTCTGCGCCACTGCACGCTATGCCTAAGCACTCTACACCACTTTACCCAATAACTAATGCACACTTCACCAATCTACTCTGCACCACTGTACTTTATGCCACTTCAGTCTAGGCCATTCTACTTCACTCTATGAAACTCCACTTTAAGAGACTGCACTCTATGATGCTCTACTCCATTAAACTCTACTCCACTGTACTCCACTTTGTGCCACTCCAATCTACAACACTCTGCTTCACTCTTCTTCGCTCTTCAACACTACTCCACTTTACAATGCTCTACATAACTCCCACTATGCCGCTCCATATCACTTTACTTCACTCGGTTCTACAACACACTACTCCACTCTACTCAACACTGCTACTCCACTCTATGACACTCCATGCCATTCCACTCTGACACTCCATGCCAATCTCCAACACCACACTCTACTCCACTCTACACTGCACCCCCTATGCCACTCTACTCTGCTCTACACCACTCCAGGACACTCTATACCACTCCACTCTAAGACACGCTACCCCACTCTATGTCACTCAACTCTACGATGCTACACTCCACTGCCTTCCTCTCTATTACACTGTACTCCTTCCATGACAGTCCACAACATTCTACGCCACTACATGACACTCCACTCCACACTACTAAACTCTACTCTACATCACTCCACAACTCTCTAAGTCACTCCAGAACACTCTGCTCTACTCTACGACACTCTACAAGACTCCACCCCATGTCACTCTCCTTTGCGCCTCTAACTGTTAGTCATGCGGGCCAGCAGCCACACTGGTGTACAACATGGCTGAAACATATTGGCAAAGCCATTAGCTCTTGCAGAGGCGAAGCCCATTGGCTTTGCCAATGCTTGTTTTTACTTCTAGATACTTGGTACTGGTGATGAGTTACCACACAGCAAAAGTAAAATCGCATGCACTTTTTTACTGCTCCCCCTATACTGTGCGATTTGTAATCATGCCCAAGTGGATACGTGCTTTTTATGAGATAGCCCTAGTTCCATTGGTACTGTGACCCTTGCACCCTGAACATGATGTCTCAACTCTCTGACTCTGCTGGTAAACACTGGCAGCACAGTTGGTATTTATCCATTAGAAGGGTGTTTTCAGGCCCTTGTGAAGTGAAGCATGTAGCGCCTTGTTATAGAAACCCAGCAATCGCCATGAAGTACAGGATGCAATGCTCCTACCACACTTCTGGTTGGATGGGTCTACGATTTGTGTGAAGATTATGGTGCAGTGCATGTGAATTGGGACTGACATTTTATTGTGATTAAACGTAATCTATTGGCAACAAGATTAACTTCTTCTCCTTCACCATTTTGCTTATATAATGTGTGAATATTTAAGGCACCACTTCTCAGAGCAGATGCTTGTTCATCTTTGAGTACCTTCAGTCCTTGTTTATGACTGCACTTTCGACCTGTCTTTCATGATGCAAGCGCGGGGGCAGCAGATTCTTCCATGGGCATAGTGGTTTTTTTTAAATCAGTGATTGGTATTTTACGTTGCATCATGTTATTTAGTGAGTATCCAGGTCATGGGCACTCAATGAAGGTTTCATGACGTGATTGTCAGTATCTTCCCAAATGTCAGGCAGGTGGAGTGAGGTGGGGAAGGTGTGCAATCAAAACACACAGCAGCGGACATTAAAATCAATTTATAATCTAACATAAACATGCATCACAACTGCACAAGTATGACTATGGTCACAATCGTCAATAAGTCATCACTCATCTTGCTGTGACATTTTCATGCATATACTTGTAGTGAAATCTTGTATTTTCCCACCATATTTTGGAAGTTGGATGATCAAGAATTATAAGAAACATCTGTTTTAAAAAAAACTAGCACCCATAACCTGTAGTGACCCAGTTTTAATGCCCGTAAATCAGTCCAGTCTGTCATACCTGGAATAGTTAAATGAAGTGCAATGCATATGATGTCTTCATACACTCTGTTCATAAGCCTCTTAAGATCATTCTAGTGCATTTTAACACGTCAGCTTAGAAGTTTAACATCATAAATTCATGGTAACAGCGTTGTAGAAATTGTAGGTGCCCTGAAAAGATGTAACAAACACTGCTTCAGAGTCACCAGAGGAATAAAGAATAGTTCAAAACATAATTATCCTGTAGGTAGAATTATGTAACCATTCATATGAAGGGCTGCTTATTTCTCAAATATCAGTTTATGTCGCCAACACAGATAATAATATTGCCCCTCAACATGTAGTTTCAAAACACATTTCCCATTCTCAGATGGCCTTAGGTGTAACATGAGAACCTGACCACGTCATTAAGACTCCACAGATGAAACCAATCAACTTGGTTTATCAAAAGGGTTCCTTATAGGCACGCTGTCTGTCAGTCTCCACATGGCTGTATTAATGTTACATTGCCAAGGCGTGAAAATGCAGTTGCGCCCAGTGCAGCGTTAAGCCCTTATTATGAGTTGCCCAGTGTTTGGTGCAATACAATAGTTATCTTAATTTATCAGACGCTATAAACAGCATATAATACTATTGTTCACCAGCAATTATTAGGCATTTGTCACATTTTTAATTGTAGCGTGTTTGACCGACATTTAATGTAAGTTGTTGGGATGGAAAAGTCCTTCACATGGTAAAGGACGTGCACCCCTGCCCTAAGTGTCCTAACTGTACTTGTTAGACTGTATCAAGTTGCCAAAATCACGAAGCTGAGAAATGTAGATTTTCTTAGTGAAGTTTGTTCCATCTTCACAAAATCCAAGTTATCAGTACAATGACATCCCATGTAGTGATAAATAGGAGTCCTTTTTAGTTGGAGCCTAGACAGCGCTTGCACTGTCAGGCGATCTGTTGTATGTACTTTGTGGAGTATGACCCCTCCCACGCTTTGGATTGGCTTTTGTGTCTGTTGTTTAAAAATTGTGGCCTGCTAATGGCCAATGGTGGGTGTATGTCCCACCTTTTTTCAAAAGTTCACTCCCAGGGAGTAGTGCCATGGGAGCGAGCAGCGGCACGCAAGGTGGTGGCTGCTGCAGTGGAACGCACGCTTTGCTTCGACAACTCTCCTCTCCATGTGTATGTATTTCTGGCCGAAACACCAGCGCTCGTGTTTTGGTCATAACATAATTTTTTTTTACATCTCTACAAAAGCACGCCCACACAACGTGAGATGCTGCAAAGTACAGCAGTTTGCTTAACTAAAAGCAGTTGCTGTGGAAGCCAGCAGGGACACGCAGTGGCTCCTGCTGCTGCAGCACACAGTGGGGTTCCAGCTTTGCTCGCACTGCTCAGGACCTCAGACTCATGCTTGTTTACAAAAAATATTTTGACTTGAGTGACTTTGCAAAAGACCATTGTGAGGCAGGCCCTCACTGAGGAACTGAAGCGCTTTCATATTTTGCCTCGCCAATTGTAATGGGATATGTATTTGTGGTCCACACAACCCTAGCCTGTTTGAAGCAACACCCTCACACACTATCGTTTGCTGTCCCTTTTAGGTGCCCGTAGAGTTGAGCATGCAAGCTAATGTGCAGCACTTGACAGTTCAGTGAGGGCATTCTTTAATTGACTACCTGTCTCTTTGCATAAAACACCATTGATTGGGCAATTCTTCCACCCATCACTCTTGGAAAGCTAGAATCCTGGGAGCATGGCTGCAGCTCACCAGTGCTTCTGGGTGGTGAAGAAGCAGAGCAGGCACTGCACGGCTGTGGACGAAAGCTTTCTCTGTGTGTGGGATGGCTATGTGGTAAGGGCTTGTTTATACCTCCATTTTCTCTGTATGTGATAGAAGCCTTTGCGAGAACCCCGCAGTCCAGCAATGTCTACCATCCCATAGCTGTGCCATAGCATTACGTGCAAGATTTATAAATCTGTTTGAAGTAGGAGCAGCTTTATTTCTAGGGGTTGTTCTTTTCAGTGCATCAAGACATTCTTGACTATGTGTTTTTATTATTTGTTTTCAATTTATTTTATAATTCTTTGGAATCATTATCTTGAATTATGAGAGGTCAAAACTCCTTAATTTACTCTGCATTTTTAAAGATGCAATATAGTGCATGACCGTTCATTTCGGACCAGTGTTATAGGTTATTTAGAACCCATTGCATGGTAACACTCCACAATTTCCGGAAGAAGTATGCTTCATTAGAATGCACAGCTACAAATTCACCGGAATGACTAAAACAACATTGAGAGACACTTAGATGCGCAACTATTGCTTTTCTGAATTGGGTGGTAGTCTTTGCGCTTCTACACTGGTTTCCAGAACAAAGGAAATTAGGATTAGCAAAACCAATAGTTTTGTCTATAAGTGTAGACATTTTCAGAAATACTCATGACAAAGGATAATTTTAAAGACAAATGTGCAAGTCAAGCAATAATATAACAGTAAATATATAGATTGCTTACACAAGTGCAAGTCAAAGTAGATTTATGATCTTTGGTTTGTATAATATGTAGCACTAATGAGTATCCTATGTAACTGGATTTATGTACAGTTAAACACTAGCAAATATTTGTGAAAAATTTGGCATCGGATATAAGAGACAGTTACCACGCGACTGACCTTGTTTTTAAACCCAGATATGTTGACTGGATGTGAGTGTTTGATTGGTTCAGATGCTTCGTCCATCACCACCCCCTTTTGTACCGCTTTGTTCGCCCTTAAGTTGGCAGGGAATGCTCAGACGTGAGTCCCTGGCTCACTTTGCCACTGGATTCAAGCAAGCATGGCTGAAGACGGCTGTAATGCCAGAAACTGGTCCTAGGAAGCTTGTTTCCGGTCCAGGGAAGACATGGCTTGGCAGTTCGGGCTGGACTGTTCCCATGAGGCACAGGGTCAGCTTGATTTGCATATGGCCATGTCTGAACTGGGGTGGCAGAGTGGGCTAAAGAACGGTGATGAATTATACCCAGATCTGTTGACTGGGTGTGAGTGTTTGATTGGTTCAGATGCTCTGTCCATCACCACCCCCTTTTGTACCGCTTTGTTCGCCATAAGTTGGCAGGGTATGCTCAGACGTGAGTCCCTTGCTCACTTTGCCACTGGATTCAAGCAAGCCTGGCTGAAGTCGGCTGTAATGCCAGAAACCGGTCCTAGAAAGCTTGTTTCTGGTCCAGGGAAGGCATGGCTTGGCAGTTCGGGCTGGACTGTTCCCATGAGGCACAGGGTCAGACTGATTTGCATATGGCCATGTCTGAACTGGGATGGCAGAGTGGGCTAAAGAACGGTGATGGATTAAACCCAGATCTGTTGACTGGGTGTGAGTGTTTGATTGGTTCAGATGCTCCGTCCATCACCAACCCCTTTTGTACCGCCTTGTTTTTTACTGAGCAACAGTACCAGAAGTAGTGCTCTGTGATAAACGTATATTGCCAGCTCATTGGTAGTAATAATCCAGAGATGGAGAGAATGATCGAGTAAACGGTTAAAGCACATTTGAAGGTGATAATGTGTGTGCCAATGCAAAAAAGCACTTTTAAGTGTAGAATACAATATGTTCACCAAGAATGATGCAAGAACAATTACACTGTCAAAACCTAAAAACATGAATGAGAACTAGAAAAGAAGCACAGACAACATTTTGAAAAAATCCTAAACATACGATACTTAACCATCATACTAGAAATGTGTCAAACAGTGCACCACCATATACTCTGAGCAGTATACATTTAGCCACTGCATAGTGTGCCTTCATCAACCACATAGATCACTACCACATGCAGCACAGAATAGCGCACCACCACCTACTGTGCATTCAATTATAACCTGCTCCAAAGTGCATCATCACCCTCAGAACCATGTACCACCCGCTTCAAAGACCACCATTACCCACAGAGTAAAGAACTCTAGCAAATAGCCTAGTGTACTAAGATACAAAGCACAGTACACTACTACCACAAAATAGTAGACATTGGACTCAATATACAGATTGTCCATATAATTATTGGATAAGTGGTCACTCTACTCCAGGAAGACTTTCAAGTTAGCTAGATTTGGCAGCCAGTGGAATTAGTAATATTTTAGCACAATGCAATCTATTGTAGTTTTTCCCTTGCTCTTTGAGGATTTCAGATTTTATGTTTAACCTGTTTTCTAGGCTTAGAATGCTAACAGGGTCTTAACTAAAGTGTACATTTTTATTCTATGTAAGTGAGAAGGCTGCATAGCTGACAGCAGGAGCCCTTTTCTTGGAATGGAAGTCGTCTATATGGCTTGTGTACCACTTGACAAACAACGTCTATAATTATGTGGTAGCACGGTAAAACCACAGCCACTGGAAGTATACAGTTTTGCAGCAGAAAAATGGATCTGTCACATTTGCCCATAATCCATAAAAAAATGTGTTTGTAGCTCAAACTTGAAAGTGATCAAAAGTTTCTAAAATAGCAACGACTTGTGTTGCAGAGAATTTGAAGGCCCTATGCAAAGACTGGTTGGTCACCTTTCTGTTGTCTATTACTGTGTGTGGGATGTTAACTAATACTAATGATATGAAAGGTTAGCACAGACAATGTTATCATTTGTAATAAGCATTTGCATTGCAGTAGATCTGACATCTACAAGTACAAAGTGTGTGTTTACGCACAGCGTCCACGTTTTCAAAGCACAAATAAAAGGCATTGCCATTTACAATGCCAATAGCTCAAACTCTTGCAAATGCGAGACCTATTGCATTGCAAATGCTTGTTGCTCTGTGTCACTGGAGTGAGGCCTTCCCACTCACTTAGTAAACGTTCTGTTACTTTGTGCTTTACTCGTCCTAGGCCTACATCAGTTTGGTGTACAGTGCTGTGCTTTGCATGAGTAGTGCATCCGCAGAGGGTGTCTGTGTGCCTGGGAAGGGTACCGTCAGGTAATAACTCTTGAAACCCCCACTTGGAGTGAGAAAAGGAACACACTAGACACAACAGGGCTCAGGAACAGAATGACATTTATTTGTAGTTACCAATGCTTGTTAGCTAGCCAAGGCAGAAGCGCAGACACACACATGTGTACGTCGTGCAACCAGGCTCCTTCTGCCTCTAATGACTACTGTGAGGACTTTACATTTTTTTAAAAAATATCTTTTTATTAACACATAAAGCAAAATAAAAGGCATCAGGTGACTGACAACCAATTGCAACGGTTATTCATACATTTCCATATCTTACATTATCATCAAGGATTTTACTTAGGGGTCAGTAGACTCCA
The DNA here is from genome assembly GCF_964263255.1 of Lissotriton vulgaris. Classification (NCBI taxonomy): domain Eukaryota; kingdom Metazoa; phylum Chordata; class Amphibia; order Caudata; family Salamandridae; genus Lissotriton; species Lissotriton vulgaris. The sequence continues at coordinate 1,596,641,360 of NC_141691.1, forward strand.
ATGTCACAGCATCATCAACGACAGATGGAGGAGTACATACATTTCCCCTATAGGAATTCCACGCGCCCCAAATTTTCCCCCATTTTCCTGGCCGACCCCTGGCCACATACACTGATCTCTCTCTAAACATGCATCAGTCTAGATATTCCATCCATTTCCCCACCTGTGGCACCTGGTTGGCTCCCCATAGTTGTGCAATGTTACGCTTGGCAATCATGCATTCCAGTATCACCCATTGTTTCCCTTGTGTGTTAAGGTCAGTCGGCTCCCAGACATTGCGGATACATCGTCGGGTCTCCCTCGGCACTTCCACCCCATCACCTCTCGGATTTTGCCGTGTATTTTGATCCAATAGTCCTGTATTCCAGTACAATGCCATAAAACATGTATAAATGTTCCTATCGCTCCACAACCTCTACGACACCTCCCATCATTCACCAAACCCATCCTTACCAGTCGGGGACCTGTGAAGTATGACCGATGTAAGATCTTCAGCTGCACTAGTCTTAGTCTCATTTGAACCGCGACTATTTTGGGGGATGAGACTGCGTCTCTCCAGTCTTCATCATCCAGTACAAGGCCGTCTGCACTTCATTGGTCTCTAATTTTAACCAGTGGATCCTCTGTGTGGTTGATAAGCTTTTTATAAATCAGAGATATAGTCTTGGTTGGGAGATAGCCGTCCAGCACTCGATCCTCCAATGGGGAGGCCTCTGGAGGCACGGACCCAGGGGGATATTCGCCAATAAGGCATGTCTAACCTGCAAATATCGGAATCTCTCGCTCTCCCGTAGCTAGTGTCTTTTCTGTGGCTCTTTGAACGTAAGAATTCCATCCTTCCCCCACATATCTTTGACCTGAGAAATCCCGATTAGATCCCATCTGTCAAAACCCTTCGATTTCCACAGATTACCGAGGCCCTCTGAGCTCCACAGCGGAGTGGCAAGCGTAATCGTCTCACCCAACTTAAGGTGCCGGGTTGCTGTGCGCCACACCTGAACCGCATGTGCTTCCGGTCCCAAAAGGGGAGGCAGTTTCTTCCTAGCATAGAGGGCTCTCGGGTAGTCTCCGCCAGGCATCTGACCCCCATCCATAGCGTATCCAGGGTCTCCTGGAGATCCGTAGATCGCATGATTAATCGCTGCCAACTGAGAGGCCCAATAGTATTTCCGAAGGTCTGGCAGTCCGATCTCTCTCTCATACCAGGGCAGGGTGAGCTTGTTAAACGCGATTCGTGGCCTACCGTCCCTAAAAAGCTGCCTCTGAAGGGACTCTACTTCCCTGAAATACGAGGGGGGCACTGGGTCCATTGCATTTTGAAGGGCGTATAAAAAACGGGGAGGTGCCATCATCTTGAACAATACTGCCCGACCCAAAAGCGGGGGCCCGAGGTTATTATCAAATCGCAGCTTCGAGTCCTTGGTCACATATATTCGCAAGTATCGCAATCCCACCAACTCTATTTGTAATGGGCAGGAGCCTGGGACAACGGAGGGTTCACCGCTAAGAACAAACAGCACTGATTTCTCCCAATTAATGGCAAAACCCGAATACCTTCCAAATATGGCCATAATATCAAGAAAACTGATTAGGGACTCCCTGGGGGACGTGAGATAGAGCAGAATGTCATCTGCATACAGTGAGATTTTATCCACCCACTCAGAAGTCCACCGCAGCCCTCGAATTGTCCTGTCCCAACGCACCCATGCCGCCAGCGGTTCAAGTGCAAACAGCAGTGGGGAGAGGGGACATCCCTGCCGTGTGCCCCTTCCTAAAGGGAAATCATCTGATCTATGGTTATTCACCACCACCCTGGCGAGTGGGCCTGAATATAAAAGGCGGACCCAGTCGATGAACTCCCGCCCAATTTCCATCTTGCCTAAAACCGCAAATAAGTAGGGCCACTTCACACTGTCAAACACCATAGTGGCGTCCAATGAAAGTAAGACCGCTGGTCCGTGTATCTGCGGTGCTCCAGCTATAATCCAGTGCAACCTCCGTATATTAAGGGCTGTGTTGCGACAGGGCATGAAGCCCGATTGATCCGGATGTACTAGAGTCGTATTCACCTTGACCAATCTAGTTGCCAGCAATTTTGCCAGTATCTTCTGCTCAGCATTCAAAAGTGAGATTGGCCGTTAGGAGTAGCATAGCGTCCGAGGCTTGCCTTCCTTGTGTATAACGACTATATTAGCGACTCGCTGATCATTAATAGGGAGCCGGCCTCTCTCCCTGCTGTCCTCAAACCTCTCCCTGAGAAACGGTGCTAGTTTGTTGGTATTCAATTTGTATAGTTCGATGGGGATACCGTTTGGGCCCGTGGCTTTCCCGGAGTGCACCCCTCTGATAGCCTGAGCAACCTCCTCATTAGTGAAGGGAGAATCTAGGTACTTCCCGTCCTCCTCTGATAGTACCGGCAGCTGTATGTCCTGTAGCATGGCTGCATTATCGGCCTCAGTGTACATGCCCATGCCCATATGCACCGAGCTATAATAGGCAGAGAACTCCTCCACTATCCGCTGTGGTTCTGTAATTCTACCCGAGTCCTCTGCCTGCAATTCTGGCACCAACCTGGACCCCCACTCTCCCTTCTCCAGCCACGCGATCAATTTCCCTGCCTTATCGCCATGCTCATACACCCTGCTTTGGGTGTCAGCATGCTGTTCCCTGGCCCTCCCTCGGGCCAGGCTCCTATATTCTAACCCTGGGCGAAGAACTACGCTCCGTTCGCGGAGTTTGCGGAGTTTCGGCAACTCCGCGCTCCGCGAAGAACGCGAAGTTGTCGAATACTCCGCAAACTGCTGCGTAGCGTAGTTCTCGCGCGCTCAATAGCATTTTCGCGTGCGCGAGGATGCTTGTCGGTAAGATCGAGTTGCCGAACACGCAGAAACTGTAATCTGGCACAGAATAACTCGCGAACACGTTAGTAGTGACCGGAAATAAGGGGACGCGAGCGGGTGGGACAAACCTCATGGGTAACTTCGCGCGCTACACATCCCGAGCATGCAGGCAATCAATCAATCAATCAGGATATTTGTATAGCGCGCTACTCACCCAGAGGGTCTCAAGGTGCTTGGGAGAGGGGGGTCCGCTACTGCTCGAACAGCCATGTCTTGAGTTGCTTCCTGAAGCAGAGGTGGTCTTGGGTCAGGCGGAGGTGGATGGGGAGGGAGTTCCAAGTCTTGGCTGCCAGGTAGGAGAAGGATCTTCCTCCCATGGTGGATCTTCGGATGCGTGGCACGGCGGCGAGGGCGTGGCTGGTCGATCGTAGCTGGCGGGTGGGAGTGTAGAAGGTCAGGCGGTTGTTGAGGTACCTGGGGCCCAGGTCGTGGAGGGCCTTGTGTGCGTGGGTGAGGAGTTGGAACAGGATTCTCTTGCTGACGGGGAGCCAGTGAAGGTCTCTCAGGTGTCCGGAGATGTGGCTGTGTCGGGGGATGTCCAAGTTGAGTCGTGCGGAGGCGTTCTGGATGTGTTAGAGTCTTTTCTGGAGTTTGGCTGTGGTTCCGGTATAGAGGGTGTTTCCGTAGTCCAGTCGGCTGGTGACGAGTGCCTGTGTGACCGTCTTCCTGGTTTCGGTGGCGAGCCATCGGAAGATCTTTCGGAGCATGCGTAGGATGTTGAAGCATGATGATGAGACGGCGTTGACTTGTCTGGTCATCGAGAGGGAGGAGTCCAGGATGAAGCCCAGGTTGCGTGCGTGGTCCGTTGGTTTGGGTGCGCTGCCCAGGGCAGGGGGCCACCAGGAGTCGTCCCAGGCGGACGGTGATGATCCAAGGATGAGGACTTCCGTCTTGTCTGAGTTCAGTTTCAGGCGGCTGTTCCTCATCCACTCGACTACGTCTTTCATCCCTTCGTGTAGGTTGGTTCTGGCGGTTCCTGGGTTGTTGGTGAGGGAGAGGATCAGCTGGGTGTCGTCGGAGATGAAGTTGAGGTTGTGTTGGCGTACGATGGCTGCGAGGGGGCTCATGTAGATGTTGAAGAGGGTGGGGCTGAGTGATGATCCTTGTGGTATGACTTCGGTGGCCTTGGATCTGTACGGGGGGAGGCGGACTCTCTGGGTTCTTCCGGTGAGGAATGAGATGATCCACTCCAGTGCCTTCTCTTGGATTCCGATGTTGCTGAGGCGCTGCACTAGGGTGCGGTGGCAGACCGTATCGAATGCTGTGGATAGGTCCAGGAGGATGAGGGCCGCTGTTTCCCAGTTGTCAAGCAGGGCTCGGATGTCGTCAGTGGCTGCGATGAGGGCGGTCTCGGTGCTGTGGTTGGCGCGGAAGCCAGACTGCGAGTGGTCGAGGCTGGTTGGGCGAGCGCAATTCCACTGTGTGAGGTTGTTGGCTGCTGGGTTGGGGTCCGTTGAGCTGGCGGGAGGGTTCTGGCTCAGTGAAGTGGTGAGCTGGTCGGTGGTGATCTTGTTCCAGTTCCTGCGGGGAACCTGTTGCGGGTGGTGGTGAGTCGTGGTCTTTCTGAAGCTGAAGTGGACGCAGCTGTGGTCTGTCCAGTGGAGTCCGGTGGAGTGGCTGAAGGAGATGTACTTGCTGGAGGCGAAGACTGGGTCAAGCGTGTGTCCGGCGTAGTGGGTGGGGGTGTTCACCAGTTGCATGAGTCCGAGGTTGGCGAGGTTGTCCAGCAGGGTGGTGGTGGTGTTGTCGTTGTTGTTCTCCAGGTGGAAGTTGAGGTCCCCTAGGAGGATGTAGTCAGCGGAGGCGAGGGCGTGCGGGCTGATGAAGTCTGCGATGTCTTCGCTGAATTGTGTGCGAGGTCCTGGGTGTCTGTAGATGAGGGTGCCTCTGAGTGTGGTCTTTGGGTCGGTGTGTATCTGGAAGTGAAGATGTTAAGTGGCTGTGAGGGTGTCGTCTGAGTTGGTCGTGATGCGGATGGTGTTCTTGTGGACGATGGCGATGCCTCCTCCTGTCTCGTTGACGCGGTCTCTCCGGGTGATCTTGTATCTGTCCGGGATGGCGACGGCGATGTCAGGCACTGAGGAGGCGTTCATCCATGTTTCCGTGAGGAAGGCGACGTCTGGAGATGTGGTGTCGAGCAGGTTCCAGAGTTCCACGGCGCTCCCGAAGACGAAAAATGGCTCGCGAACGGGTCAAGCAAGCTACTACGCATGCTCGCGGAGCTATGCGTAGTTCGCGGAGTGCAAGTGCATCTTCGCGTAGCTCCGCGGAGTGCGGCTACGCGAACTACGCCCAGGCTTACTATATTCGTCTCGGAGGAGACTCAATTAATGCCGCTCCTCCGGGGTGCTATCTCCCAACTTTGCCCCTTCCAAGGTTGCCAACTCCGCCTCAACTCTATCGACCTCTGTGCGGCCTCTTCTCTTCTTTCCGGCGACTAGTGATATCACCTCCCCATGTACCACGGTCTTATATGCCTCCCAGAGGGAACTACCTGACTCCAGCGTTTCGACATTATTATGAAAATACTGTTCCGTGATCTGTACGACCTCTCTTTTGATGGCAGGGTCTCTTAGGTGCCATGCGCTTATAGGAGCTATCTGACCCACGTCCCTCCGACCCACCTCCGTTCTAAGCCAAAGCGGTGAATGATCAGATATTCCTCTGCCCATGTCCCTCACTTCTCGTATCTCCACCAGTTGTGAAGTTGGTACCAGGATATAGTCTATTCTCGAGAGAGAATGATGTGCGGCCGAGGCATGGGTGTAGTACCTTTCCCCTGGATTCCTCAAACGCCACCCATCTGCGAGCCCCATGGTTTCTAAGAAATCTGACAACCTTCTCTGTGACGGTGAGAGGATCCGGGTGGGGTGTCTTTCCAATTCGCCATTCAGCACAGCATTGAAGTCCCCCCCCACAATCAGCAACCCCATGGGCATTGTCAAAAAGATTCTACACAGATCCCGAAAGGTGTCAGCCTGCAGGGCCGGGGGCACATATATCGACAACAAGGTGACAGTTCTTCCAAGAGGCCTTTACATTTAATACAGAAATGCAGATTGAGCACATCAAAAAGGGCACAGTGCCTACTATGTGTTACCATGTAGAACTGCAGTACAAGCAAAAATGTGAACAGAAGGCTCAGTTCCATGTATGGGCTATCATAGAAATGCAGCATTAGCATATAAGAACAGAACTAGGTGTACCATAGGCAACTAAAGGAGTCCTTGAGTGAGGAATGCTCTTTACCAGGTAACTATAGAGGGAGACAGGAAAAGTCCTGGTGCGATATAGAAAAAGGAGCAAAGACCTCTAAGTGTCTGTGCAGCTGTTGCCTCGGTCATAGTAGGAGGCTTTGTTCAGGGCTGGTATACGATTGGTGAAGGGGGAGCACTTTGTGAAGAGGAGGAAGCACCATGGTGGAGCTGGCTGCCAGCTTCTGCAGGGAGAAGTAAGATTACTCAGTGGGTTTAGGACAATGCGGGTGAGAATTGAAACAAAGTGTGTTATCTATGTAGTACATAGAAATGGATATATATATTTTTCCCAACAGGTGCAATACAGGAATAATGCAATACTGTGCAGTGTATGAATGCTGAATACATACACTGGGTGTATGTGTGTTTGTGGTACATTACATGATGGACTCTGAGTTCCGCTTTGGGAGTCCCAGACCTGCATGGTGAAACATGAGGATAGGAGGTAGAAGAATCCCCCAGATAGATTTGTGTATTACTGTATTCCTATAGGCTGTGTGGGAAACACTGGAGAGATAGACTTCCCCTGTATACTTCAAAGGGTATGCTTTGATTCAATGAGGTCACAAGGAAGGTGCTTGGGCTTATCTCAGGCAGGCTGATAAGGCTTGGGCCCTAGGCAATCCTCTGGATACACATATCACTGTGGCTGACATCCAAGTGTGAACTCTAATCCCTCCAATGGCTGTTTTTGTAGGTCTGTCAGCTTTGGAGTCGCTCCTGCTGTGACAGACTACTTTCTGGAGGAAGAGAGAGAGAGAGAGCAGAGGAGTGGGCACTTCAAAAGAAGCAAACCCCCAAAATAAACTTCAAAGACTCAGACTCTAAATCACATTTGGTGTCTGCAAATGGACAATAAGAAGGGGAGCTAGAGCCCCAGAACTTGTCACCTTCCAAGCAGCCACACCAGCAGGGAGAAGAGGAAGCTCTGCAAGACGTCTGCACTTGACCAAGACTAGGGACCAAGGCCTGCTAGTCTCCTTGCTGGGTTATGAGACAACACCCAGGGAATTCAGGCCCACCTGACCTGAAGCACGAGTGCCTGCCTCCTTCCCGAGACTGGTGTGCCCTGTGAGAAAAAGGAGGATAGCATGGAGGTGGGATGGGGTCTGTTGGGGAGCCCAATTAAGCAGACTCTTTTTGTGTGGTGTGAGAAGAAGGCTGCTGCACTGATCGGGTCGTTAGTAATGTGCAGGATGTAGTTTGCGACCCTCGTATGCCAGAGAAGGGCAGCTGTGAATTGAGCCATGTACATCGCTAAGCTGATCAGGCTGGAGCTCATGCAAAGTAAGAAACTACGAGCTCATATGACTAGAGGGACCACTGCTCAGGACTTCTCTGTGCCGAACAGGCCAGAGCCTGTGTATAAGGAGGATACTGTGACCCTGTATGCCAGAGGGGGTCACATGGAGTAAAAATACATGAAACTTGATTGCCACGCACTGCTGTAAAATTGAGGCTGCAGTAGGAGCACCAGTGCACTGTTATCAAGATGAAAAACCCTCTCAGGATCATCGTCTCTCTCTCTTTCACCGACCACTCCCCCATCGTGGGACGGGTCAGACACTTACCATCAGGGCCCAAGGACGGGCATGCTCAAGAACTCTAAACACTCCAAGCCTGCCACGGGGGAATTTGCTTGCTAGTTAGTGCTGTGAGGCGGGAACATTGTTGACTTTAAAATAGAGTCAGAGTGGACTCTTGAAACTCTGACTACTATTGGGGCTTGCCCTGTTTTGTTGCCTGTAATGAATGGGGATTAACCACTATTGCTAAGAAGGAGGAGGGAGTGAGACCCGGGCAACCGCCTTAAGAAACAATAGAGACCTGACCTCAGGGTGACTGTGTAGTTGTTTGTTAATGTTCCTTTGTGCTGTTAGCGGTAGAAACAAAAAAACTATTTTTTCATAAAATTTTGTATTTGGCTGAACGCTGCTTTATTGCTGCTACTGCATGCAATTTGAGCTGTGTCACTGTGTTCACTCTCCTGAATCCACCTACCGCAACTATCCACCCCTGAGGGAGCCTTGGACTGCTCGGACTACGCTATTCCTGAGCATCGAGTGCTGAAGAGGAACTTGGCCCGGTTGCTTATGATCCATAGTAGGTTGGGTCCAGGGGTATCAGGAGTAAGAAGGCCTCAACGCCCACAGTTAGGCCCTATAACCATTGTATGCCCTTGGTTGCCTGTAAGGGGTTCAGACAAAAAGGATGATTCTTTATTGCACTTGGTAATTCCCAATTATGATAAGTTCTGCATATTTTATAATTCTAACCCCTGGCCAATTAGGGGTTTTCACAGGAGGTTGGACTTAGTCCATGTGTAACCTGGGCCTTGGTGGTGCTATCATGCTCCGCCATCCTCACATCATGTAGTGGGTAAAAGAAGCAAAATTTTAGCTGTACCAGATAAACAAGATAGAAAAACATATCCCCACCTCTGCATAGTCACACAGACATCTGTCCGCATTCCATCTACTGATCTACATTCTACTGACTGGTCCCTTGCAAATCAGGAGTGCATCTCTAAAAGTCATCAAACATTCACCAGTGTGAATAATCTCAGATATTCACTGAGATAAACATGTTATGCAAATTATGAATTTGCTCCTACTGCTACCTATCAATTTCTGAGCTACAATATAATTGTCCATAATTTTGGAAGCCATCTGCAAAAAGAGACCAACTTTATCCCAATTCTTGGATTGTAATCCAGCACTTGAACAAGACTGGCCTACAAAAATGTATCTACCATGGTTCCTGTGTATTCCCCACATTCCATCTGAAACTGTGGGCCGGATTCAAAAAAGTAATCTAAGACAAAATTCTAACTTTATGACTTTTGGTATCCACAGAAGGCATTTAGGAGTAGTAAAGTTCTGATGCCTAACTTTACTACTCCTAAATGCCTTTTGTGAATACCTAAGGTCGTAAAGTTAGGATGTTGTCTCAGTTTAGGAGTAGTAAAGTTAGGAATCCTAACTTTACTACTCCTAAATGCCATTTGTGAAAACCGAAAGTCGCAAAGTTAGGATTTTGTCTCAGATTAATTTTGTGAATTGGGCACCGTGTTTCTAGCTGAATAAGGAACTATAAGGAATGCGGGATACTGCATTCTTGGTAATGTGTCTTCCCCAGCTGACAGATTACAGCTCAAAGGTTGTCCATTGTGCTGGGTGTGAACAGGCTGCACAATTGCGAATTTTCAAGGGAAATGGTTGTGGCATTCCAAATTTCTGCTGTATTACTCCATTTCGTAGGGGACTCTCGAGAGAGGCTTGGAATCCTGAGGTATTTCCAGCACCTCGAAAAACTGATGATACCTGCAGTCCTGGTAATTTCAGGTGCGGTAATTCTGATATGGTGCATCCTTGAGGGACCTCTGTTACGGGACAGTCTTTAAACATTGCCCTATAAAAAAAAATTAAATCCATCATTTACCAGCTGACATGCTTATTTCAGTACAAATTAATACATCTTTAAATAGTGAAACTGAAATGCCAAGGTTGAAAATTTTTGTTCTGTAGTCATTCTCTAGCACATAGAGTCAAGCTTCATGTACTTAATAATTAATCAATATATCATTTATTAGTTTATTAAAACCATAAACGGCAAGCACTAGGTATAAAGGAAGAATAAATGCAGCATTGATTATCAACAGTCTTTAAAAACCTACATACTTGATCCAGTAATCCCTAAAGCTAGCAAAGCATAATTCAGTAAAGTTAACATTTTATAGATTACACCCTTTCAATGTTAAAAAAAACGAATGTCATACCAAGGCACCCGAAACAGTTAGTCCAGTCTAAAGAAACATGATTCCAAAGTAGTAACCAAAGTTGTCAGCGTGGAGGACAGCAAAACCCAACAGATACCGTTGTCTAGCAGCCTGGTCCCTAAGAAGTACCCAAGGGTGCCAGGATAGAGGACCGCAAAAACCAGTAGAAGTAGACCTCTAGCAGCCTGGTCCCCATCAATAAGAACATGTGTGAGGTAGCTTTTTTGGGGGGAGGGCAGTAATCCACCTGCATAGCTGCCAAGGTTTCAGATTGTTTAAGTGTGACATTTTCATAATTTTAATGTAATTATGAGTGACATTTCAATGAGTATGATCAAGCAATGAAGCATTTAAATATAGGAAATTGCACCCATTTGAGCAATGAGAAACTAAGAAGATCTTAAAACTACTGCAATTGACCTATGGAGTTGCTGTTACTCAATATTGGTGACGGTTGTAATTTCTACTGTAATGCTCTTTGTCTATCATATATGGCCCAACACCATCATGTAGTATCAATCATTTATATACCTTATATCATCTATTTAATTTCTAAAGCACGCTAACATCTTTCAGTCCCTCTCTCATAAACAGTTCTTTTGTTTTATAGTGCTGCTCATACCAGTGTAGGGTGTCAGGGCACTTTACATCAGACACACATTACACCAACACAATGACTCTTTCGTGGGTACTCCAGTCCAGCAAATGTTATTCGTAGCACATCTCCCCTGATAACAGCTGATGTGTTTAATAGGTAGTTCATCCATTAAACAAGCAATAGTGTAGGATGAAACTGAAGGGCTTTGCAGTGTTCAAAGGCATTCTGTCTGGTGTATTGCAAGAAATCGATCACAAATATTAAATTAGCAACTGGGGGCCCAGGCCAGCAGGATATTCTAAATTGAAAATATCCTGCGGTGTCACCTGTGACCTTAGTGCTAACACAGGCAGGCAATGACTGCAGGCTGCAGCTGCCTGAGCGGGGAACATCCATTATGACGCGGTGTTTACACCGCACTACCATTAGAACGCTGGTTTTACAACGAAAGTCGTTACCACGACTTGCACTGGAGGGCGCTCTAGGCTAAGGAATAGTAGATTTACTATTCCAACACCTTCCCTACTGTATGTAGGCTGGTGTTGGAATAGTAAATTTTACTATTCCTAAGTCCAGCACCCTACAGCGCAAGTCGTGGTAACGACTTGCGTTGTAAAACTAGCGTTGTAATGGTAGTGCGGTGTAAACACTGCGTTGTATTGACATACAACCGCCTGAGCGCGCGCTGCCATTGATTGTGTAAATCACACAGGCTGGTGGCACTTACTTGGGCAGTAGTCGCAGAGTCCGGAGAAGTGTGGTGGTTACGCTCCGCTTCAAGACTTGCTTGACTCACTATCTTTCTGCAAGGAAGTGGCTGCAGGCTCATTTAGGCCACGAGCCTCCGCGTGCCACGGAAATTCAGGTTTGCTGGCCCAGATTGCCTCAGTTAATAGTCTCTCTCCAAGCCAGTGAGTCCCGGACAGGACCGTACAGTGACACGCAGACTCTGCAACCCGGGTCACTCACGCCTCTCAGGTCTGGCATTATTGAAATGAGGGGGTTAAGTCAAACGTCTGATAGCGCACGGCGGCACCGGTGCAAGCTCCATGCAGTAGGCAGTGCGACGCTTCAAGTGCAGCAGTTCAATAATTGGGCGGAGCCACACAAAACACTAGCCAGCTGCCGCTTTCCTTTGCAAAACTTCTCGGACCGGCTCAGGCAGCAGGATGTGTCGTCCCCCGCGCCCCAGCCTCAAGCACACAATGTGATTGTCCGGCTGCTCTGCGGGGATTCAAGGCGATACATTATATCACTGTGAGTCTTCACCCTGCTAGCAGCCTTAATTAATAGCATAACTGCAGGCCTGTGAGAGCAGTGGGGGCACGGCGCGCTGCCACACTAAATAGTTTTAACAGCCAGCTTGCACTTCAGTGGCCGATGTGAGACACATGCATTATGCGAGACAATGCATTTCGGTGCGGTAATGCAGAGTACCCACACCTAAATGCGTTAGTCTAACCCCTGATGCGTTATACTTGGCAGGACTGCTCCTGGAAAGCGATCTTCTAGCTGCCTGAACCCAGGAGATTAAAAAGCATAATAACCAAAAAGGGTCTGGATAGATAGCAGCATCACTCAAAGAAAGAGCAGCCCTCTAGCAGCCTGTCCCAAAGGGGTCAGAATAGAGGACAGCATGACTCAGATGAAAAGCAGTCCTCTGGCAGCCTGACCCTTAAGAATAAATAGCAAAAGAGAAACTAAGGGAAACATCTTAGATGTGGGTAAATTCACAACAGATGTTTTCATAGATGACTCTATGGCATCCACAGTAACGGCCTTCATAGGTGGCAGCTGCAACTTCCCTTCTGAAAATAGCTAAGAATTGCACTGCTCAAATGTTCAGGATAAAGTTCTGCGGGTTTAACCACTCAATGAGTGCCTGCCTGCTGCTTTGCATCCTCAAGGCTAGGAGTTCTTTGTGCGCTAATAACTTCCAGTTTGTTACGAAGAAGGTAACCCACACTTCAATATGTTTTACACCGTTCTGTTTTGGGTGAACAGATAAACAAAACTTAATATGTTTATCAAGGCGATTATTTGCGCCGTTTTTATTTTTCAAATTTTGTGGAAAAAGGTTTTACGTGTACAGAGAAATCCCACTGTCATTTACGTAATAACCAACCAAGTTTGAGGTAGTTCTTACTACACAAAACATGAATTTACAGACATAAACAATATGAAAACAGTGAGAAAAAAGTTTTTTGTTTACAACAAAGTGAACATATATCATAAACGGGGGGAGGGAAAGATGTCAAATTGTTCTTTCAAAAACATCAACCAACGCAATTAAGCAAACATATTTCTAACCAAAAGCAATTATTGCCCAAGGAACAGCCTTTAGGTGGATCTGCATGAAAACAAAATAACCTCTGGGAAACAATGTTTGTAAGGCTATAGATTCCCAAGTATTTTTTTAACGTATTTCCAAACTTAGGATGTAATCCTGTTCGCCTACGCGTTTCGAGTTTGCAGGGTTTCTTCGCAAACTCTCTTCAGGGCCAAATGAATTCTTTCCCCTGTTTCTCAACCTCAGGGGACTTGAGGTAAGTTCGGTTTGTCCAGAGTATTAAAATGGGATTTTTCGAGTCTGTGCGTTTTCTGGATGCGTGACTCAGAGGGAATCAAGTGGACTCTTCAATTTTGTGTTCGGAGTTGGGCGTTAATTCGCTTCCCAAACTTTTCTGTTCAGGGAGGGTCCTGGAGCGGACCGGTTCCCTTTTGTTAATCCCTGTCTGTATCTGCTGGTGTGTCAGCGTGTTTCACTTCCTCATTCCATCAGTTAGAGTGAACGGCATTGTTGTAGCTGTATGCCGTTCACTCTAACTGATGGAATGAGGAAGTGAAACACGCTGACACACCAGCAGATACAGACAGGGATTAACAAAAGGGAACCGGTCCGCTCCAGGACCCTCCCTGAACAGAAAAGTTTGGGAAGCGAATTAACGCCCAACTCCGAACACAAAATTGAAGAGTCCACTTGATTCCCTCTGAGTCACGCATCCAGAAAACGCACAGACTCGAAAAATCCCATTTTAATACTCTGGACAAACCGAACTTACCTCAAGTCCCCTGAGGTTGAGAAACAGGGGAAAGAATTCATTTGGCCATGAAGAGAGTTTGCGAAGAAACCCTGCAAACTCGAAACGCGTAGGCGAACAGGATTACGTCCTAAGTTTGGAAATACGTTAAAAAAATACTTGGGAATCTATAGCCTTACAAACATTGTTTCCGAGAGGTTATTTTGTTTTCATGCAGATCCACCTAAAGGCTGTTCCTTGGGCAATAATTGCTTTTGGTTAGAAATATGTTTGCTTAATTGCGTTGGTTGATGTTTTTGAAAGAACAATTTGACATCTTTCCCTCCCCCCGTTTATGATATATGTTCACTTTGTTGTAAACAAAAAACTTTTTTCTCACTGTTTTCATATTGTTTATGTCTGTAAATTCATGTTTTGTGTAGTAAGAACTACCTCAAACTTGGTTGGTTATTACGTAAATGACAGTGGGATTTCTCTGTACACGTAAAACCTTTTTCCACAAAATTTGAAAAATAAAAACGGCGCAAATAATCGCCTTGATAAACATATTAAGTTTTGTTTATCTGTTCACCCAAAACAGAACGGTGTAAAACATATTGAAGTGTGGGTTACCTTCTTCGTAACAAAGTATTTGGGCCCTTACCCCACTTCTGTCCGCATGGGCCAAACTCCTTTTTTGTCACATTAATAACTTCCAGTGGCATGATCGTTTCCTCTGCAGACTTGCACAGTCAACATCATTTATTCACAGCGGTGCCTTCTTCTAGCAACTTTGGGGTGCAGTGCAGGGTCGGAAAGGATCCTAATTGCCGAGCTATGAATTTTCTTTTAATTTGTATTGAGTATCATGCCCCCGAGTGTGGCGGCTCTAACATGCCTCTATAACAATTTAGCACCAGCCAGCCATGGGCCTGCAAGAGACTTTTTTTCCTCCACGCAGCTTATCCTCTGGATGTGCTTGTTCACAGTTTTTTTTTTAAATATAGCTTGGCTCATTGGAAGGGATCATAACTCCGTAGGCGGACAATGCCCTCTTGTATGTCTAAAACCCATAACACAATCTCTCTCTGGTTCCCAGAGAGATCGTACTCTGCGGCGGTTATTCTCGGTTGTGAATTAATTAGGATAAATATCTCATATTCCCCCCAACTGCGGCCACAACGCAATCACAGTTTGGCTCATTGGGTGAGGCCAGATCTCCCCAAAGCCCAAATTCTCAATTGATTCTTCCAAATATCTCGTGTAGTGTGCCTTTCTTTTCTGCATGTTTATTTCCTCCTAAATATAGTAATCCAGAGTTTCATTTGGGGCAGTCTAAAACGTATGGCAGAGTTTTAAAAAGGCCCCTCTTCTGACCACAGTTTCCTTAACCTGGGCAAACTTAAGCCTTATTTGTGTCAGGTGAGGCTGTTCTGGGCAGATGAAAAAACGTGTTTGCACATCCCTCTCAAAGTAATTTGACAATTCGACAATCTATGTATACCGTAAGAGGTTCTGCTGATAAAGAAACCCATATGTAGACTATATCATATATTCAGCTAATCAAAATGACATCTGCTTGTGTGCCACTTTTAGTTTTACAGATATGCATTTGAACTGTCATATTAGACATTAGCTGGAAATGAAACTACTCTATTTTAAAAGACATGCATCAAAATATAATTATTTTAATTAAGCTAAATATAATTACCAATGTGTCTGCAATACCTGGAACTCATGATTATACTCGTGCAGCTAATTTCATGTACTACGTGGGCGGGGGCGTGGAGGGACGGAGCTTGCCTGGCCTGAAGATGACTGCCTTTTAGGGGAGTTCTTAGGGCACGGACAACATCTTTCATAATCCTGAGCCACAAACACTGTCAGAGCATCCTTGATTGCCCCCCTGCTGTTCCTTTTGTCAGTGCCTCTGCAATGTCCCCACAAAATGGAGCCTGCCGCTCTGTAGCTGCTCGCTGCCATCTGCCTTGTTGCTGGAGTGTGGACCGTGAGGTCTACTGTGGAGTTTTGATTGCCCAAGGGCGCCTCGCCTGTGACTCTCCGAAGCTCCTGGTGGGTGGCTCCTCTGTGCTGCCATATCACCCTTGTGAGCGAGTTGTGCATCTGTCGGCAGGGCTGCGTGGGCCCGTGGAGATAGACTGCGGCCAAGTCTGAGTCTCCGGCTGCTGGGTACGCCGCAGGTCACCTGGAGGTCTGCGGTGTTCCATCTGACCCGCATTGAATACAGAAACGGGTCCTTGCATTTTGCCCACTATTATTCGCCCACAAGAGGAGAGCGATCTGCTGGGGCCCCGGGGGACATCTCCCCATAGTTCAGTGGTGCTGAATGGCACAGGGTCTGCCAGTGGATGGTGACGTGGGCCATGATCGCGCAGCTGTAGTGCCAGCCGCTCTGGAATATCTGCAGACCTATCATCGCGGTATACCGATGGCAGAAGCGAGGAGTGGGGAGCAAGGGCTGTTGATCATGGCAACCCCGCACAACGCTATAGTTAGGTGCTCTCTTGCCATTCGACCCGGGCAGGCTTCCCTTTTGATTCTGAGGTTGATCTGAAGCCCATGTCCCCACAGCCGATGGCCTGCAACTTCTGGGAGGATTTCCTTTTACTGTGATTCCCGAACTTTTCATACACATTTTGGGCCTAAGTCAGGCTGCTTTGCCCCCTGTGTGCCCTCCACTGCTGGTGTCTCAACACAGGGTGCCTGTAGCGCCGCCTGCTGCTTCTTTGAATTGCCCTGCGTGGACATTTCTTCAATTGCCCTTAACTTCTGCTGTGGATTTGGCATCATTGGTCGTAATGGGCAAAGCAGATAAATTGCAGCCAAGCTGCAGTGTGAGTTGCGGAAATCTCCCCAGCTGTGCAAAGTAGGTGCGGCGGCTCCCGAAGAGGGACTACTACTTCTGGACCGGAGATGGAAGGTGAACGGCGCCAAATCTTGGCTGCCTTGCAGCTTAGTCTTACCAAGATCAATGGGAAGATAGATGCCCTCTCCTTTCAGATGGACAGGATGTTGGAGCGTATTGACAAACATGCAGAGCGTCTAGATTCGGTGGCAAGGTGAGTGTCGAAGGTGGAGTACGAGCAGGTCTCTGCCTCAGGGACACAGAAATAGCTGGAGCAGGACCTTACTACACTGCAGGCCAAGGTTGAAGACTTGGAAGCTCATTCGTGGAAAAATAGTCTTCATATTGTAGGCCTGTCAGAATCCACCAGCATTGGGAATATGGAGACATTTGTGGAATGACTACTTATTAAGTTAATGGGGCGAAAAACCTTCTGACCATTTTGTGGTGGAGCTGTTCTTTTGCATCTCAGCTGAGGGCCAGACGCCACCCAATTATTGCAAGTCTGCTTAACTACCGCAACCAAGATGCGCCACACTGTTGATCCCGGGAATTTCAGACACTTCTGTATGATCGCGCTGAACTTTCCATTTTCCAAGATTTTACGCCATATGCTCAGGAGTCATGGAGGCAGTTTCTTCCTGCTAAATGTAAACTGCAGGAACTGAAAATCAATAATGCTATGCTTTACCCAGCTCATTTACGTGTGACCATGGATGGGAAGTCCAAGATTTTCAGCAACCATAAACATCTGCAGCAGTTTCTCAAGCAACTAGAAACAGGGGGTTCAAGGCAATATTCACCGAGGTTGGAGGGCGAAACTGGGGCCTCTCAGGATCTTGAGAGGCTGGACTAATGCTTTTATTGCACTCTATATTGCCTGAGTTTGCAAATGCTACACTCCTTTTCATGCAATGTTTTTCAGATGCATTGTTGTTTCGACACCTGCTGTTATGGTGAATGGGTTATCTGGATTGTAGTCTTAAAGTTTGGGAGTGTGGCACTTGGATGGGCCGTGTTGGTTGCTTGCCATGTGGGTTCCCCGTGGTTTGCCATGATCGCTCCCTCTGCGGCCTGGCAGTGGGTCCTGGGCTATGGTTGAGGTGGTGCTGGCATTCTCCCCATGTTATGATCCCCATGTGTGGTTGTGAGGGATATTGTATCAAGTTTGATTGTTGGAAGACTGGCACACATTATATTTGTGATGCGGCCCCCTTCGACTTACTCTAGTGGGGCTTCTCAGTGGGCACCATCGTACCACTTTGTTTATCTTGGGGTTTCATGTTAGGGGTAAAGGGAGAGAGGGACTGAGGAGGGCAATATACTGCTTTACCATCTGTTGGGTGGCCTAGCATGGGTGGGGGGATGGATTGGAGTTTGTACAACTTTTTTTGTTGCACTGGCATGTGCTAATAGCGTTGCATGGCTTGCAGTGTGGCTGGTGTCTTCCTATAGCAGTACGGATATGGCTGACAGTACGGTGGATGCTGATGTTGGGCACCCGTTACTACTGAACTTACTCACTTGGAATGTCAGGGGGTTGAATGACAGCAGAAACATTTGAAAAGTGAAATGGTATCTCCAGTGCCACAATATTGATGTTGATATTTTACAGAAAACGCACTTAGCCCTGGGTAGTGGGCTGCTTACACAGAGACGCATTAGGGGCACCGGCTGTGCAGCGGGCTCTTAATGTGCATACTTATGGAGTTTTACCTTGGGTCCGGGATGATTCTGGAGTCTGGATATGGTAAGCCTTTGTGGTTCTGGGGGCTCACGTTGTAGTGCTGTGCTGTTATAAAGATCACTTTGCTGCATTATTAGTGGGGTGTATGACCCCAACTACGATGACCCACAATTTGATTACAGATTACGTGCCAGGCATGCACAATGTAGTGACCTACCTCGGATTTAGGGCGGTGACTTTAATTTATTCTTGTCTCTAGAATTAGATCTCTACCAGGGCCTGCCCATTTAGCCCTCGGCCGCGGCCTTTGCTATAGCTGCCATTGCCAAACACTGTGGACTGTTTGGTGTGTAACGCTATTGCTCCCATATGGGGAAAGGGCATACCTATTACTCCACTCTCCACGACACACACATGCTCATTGATTATTGTCTTTTGTCACGCAACCTGATGTCTCGGGTCCAACGCTGTGAACACCTACCGTGAACATGATCTGTCTGTATTGTTGGCTATTGTTGGCTCTGGAGTTAAACGGTGAGAGACCTCATGCGTTCTCCTGGCGGTTTCCGCAGTGTTCTTTGCTGGACGCTGCACTTTCGTGAAGTACGTGCTCAGGAGATTGACAAATATTTCCTTACTAATTTGGGGGTCTGCTGAGAGGTTTGCCACTATCTGGGAGGCCTTTAAAATCTTTATCCGAGGGTTCACCATCTCAAAGCATGCTGCCATGCTCCGCTTGATTTGAGGCCACATGGCATGGCAGGAAACAGAACTAGCTGACTTGGAGCATTCTAAAAGAGAAACGGCAGAGCAGAGTCTGCTGGGTGATATCAGGGCCAGATTAGTTGAATACAAATATGCAACAGTGGAGATTTATGATAAGGGTGAAGGGCCAGACGCTACGCTGTTTGCACTTGTTCGACCTAGCTGTGAAGATAGCACGGTGCTATCTATTAATGATGAATGGGGTGTGCCTCTTTATGGGGCTAATCAGTTGGCAGATCGGTTCCTCCCTTACTATTCCGACCTCTATACTTCGTGGATCGCTCATTGTTAGCACGCCACTACAGACTACCTGCCCCATATCACCATGAAGTGGCTGACGGTGGCATATAGGAACATCTCATGGCACCCCTCCACCACCCTTCAGAAATTGCAGCGGCACTGAAAGATATGCAGGGCGGGAAGACGCTGGGCACAGATGAACTGACAGTGGCATTTTATAAGGCTTACCAGGACAAACGTATGCCCAACCTGGTTAACCTTTTCAAGGAAATGGTAAAGGACATACATATGCCGACAACAATTCGAGAGGCAGTATTAGTGACCTTGCTCAAACCGGATAAGTCAGATGACCATTGCTCATCCTACCGGCCATTGTCGCTCTTAAATACTGACACAAAACTTTTTGAGAAAATAATTGCTAACAGCTTAGCGCCCTTAATCCCAGACATTGTAGGTCCTGATCAGTCTGGCTTTATACCTGGTTGGTCTCTATTATACAATGTCCGTACACTCTTCAGTGCGATCTCTTGCATTGACTTCGACGTGCGTGCCACCCCGATCTTTTTAGAGGCAGAGAAAGCATTTGAATCGGTTAAGTGGGGGTTTATGCTCTCTGTGCTGCACCGTGTGGGGTGGGTGATGTCTTTGTGAAACTGTTCCAAGTCCTCTACACTGAGCCGATTGCACATGCTTGCATTAATGATATAGCATCTGGCCCAAAACCAATTATGAGAGGTATGAGCAAGGGTTGCCACCTATCCCTGCTACTGTACGTGCTTGATGCGGAGCCTCAAGCCTGTGGACTGCATGGATATCATGCCCATCGGGGATCTGATAGTGTCCGCCTAAGCAGACGATACCCTCTTGTATGTCCAAAACCCAGAACATACTCTCTCTCTGGTTCTGAGGGAGATCGTACTCTCCAGCGGTCATTCTGGGTTGTGAATCAATTGGGATAAATATCTTATATTCCTCCTAATTGTGGTCATGATGCAAATACAGCTGGAGTATCCACTACAGTGGACAACAGTTCCGGTTGAGATATTTGGGCATCCAGGTTCACACAGACCAGGAAGTAGTACTGTTGAAGAACTACAGAAAGGTGGTGCAGTCCCTATTAGAGGCAATAGATCATTGGATCCACCTGCCCCTCTCTCTCCGTGACCACATAGCCATCATGAAGATGTTGGTGCTGCCCCGTTTTCTGTTCCTATTTGCAAACATCCCTATGCTGCTGCCCAGCACGGTTTTCTGGACCTTTCGTGCCCTGATGGTGCACCGGGCATAGGCTGGTGAGCAGCTGTGGGTGTGATGGGATACGCTCATGCTCCTGTACACAGTAGGAGGGCTGAATGCCCTGGATCTTGAAGCTTATTATAGAGCTGCACAGTGCATGCCCACCCACCTTTGGATTCATGGTCCAGAGGATCTTCCTGTTGTGGTGGTGTCAGGCAGGAAGGTCATGCACATAATGGGTACACATAGCCAGTCTCTTACCTGCTTACTCCACTGTAGAATGACTGGGAGGTGTGTGTGTATGGAGAGCTACGACTCCCAGCAGCCCCAGGGGTTGTGGACAGGAAGAGGCTCCTGTAATCAGCTAATTGAGGGAAGGATATAAGCCCATCCTACACACCGGCTCGGTGCTTGACAATCCAATTCCTTGTGTTTGTCTGCTGTGCTGGGAGTCCTGCTTGGCAGTTCGGGCTGGACTGTTCCCATGGGACACAGGGTCAAGATTGATTTGCATATGGCTGGGTTCTAACTGGAATGGCATGGAGAGCAAAAAAACAATGGATTTAGGCCCAGATCTCTGTACTGGGGTGAATGTATGACATTGTTCTGCATTCTGTCCATCAACTGTTGTTTTTGCATTTGTCACCCCGAGTGGGACGGGTATGCTCAGACGTGAGTCCCGTGCTCTCCATGCCACTTGAATCAAGATATCCAGGCTGATGATGGCTGAAAGCCCGAAACCGGTCCTTGGATGCTTGTTTCCAGTCCAGGGAGGACCTCGCTTGGCAGTTCGGGCTGGACTGTTCCCATGGGGCACAGGGTCAAGACTGATTTGCATATGGCTGGGTTCAAACAAGAATGGCATGGGGAGCAAAAAAACGATGGATTTAGGCCCAGATCTCTGTACTGGGGTGAATGTATGACATTGTTCTGCATTCTGTCCATCAACTGTTGTTTTTGCGGGAGTCCTGCTCCTGGCGCCCCCAGCCTTCTCTGCTCATTCGATTCCTGGCTGTGCCCGTAACGCTCGCATCAGTGCCTTCCTGATGGATAGGCAGCTGCCCCTCCCGCACTTAGTTCCTTCCAGCGTGTCTTTTCCGTTGCGGCTGCCTTTTGCTGCGTTTCCTATGCCCTGGGATCAGCAGTAGGTGCCGCACCTATCAGCCTGATCACAAGCAGAACCTTCCCCGCAACCACAACTGCCGGCTCCCGCATATCAGCCGCAACTTTTCTTCCTGCTGCCAGCTTGGGTATAATACAGGGAAAAAGAGGATAGGCGTTCCTCGTAAAGCCCTGATGTCTGGGATTCCCCCTCAGCTCCTGTGATGGAACAGTGAGCCGAACTTGAAGATTGGAACTCAGATAAATGGTGGGAGCCTTTTTTCTGTGTTCCTGACTTCTCCTTTCTTTTTCTCCCTCACATTATTTGTGCCTTTATATTCTGAAACTTATTGACAACATTAGTGTCTCACGGAGGAGAGTACAAGCTATTAGATCTTGGCCTTCCCACAGCACTTTACCTGTTGCCTTAGCTACCTAGCAGGTTGGTAGACGTCGTCCCCCTGGTTAATGCTGGGTACCAGCTAAACAGTTCAAAGTGGGCTGTGTGAGTGGTGAATGTGAGTATCCAGGAACAGAGCGGTGTGTTGTGTGGAGGATAGTTCCTTTGTGTGTATGTCTTATTCATTCCTATCTACTCTCCTGCCGCCAGGGATCTTTCAGTATGGCCAATGGTTCCCTAACGCCCTAGAGGACTTCACTGTCCAAGAGGGTTTCCTGACCAGCGCCTCTCCGAAACACTCCACAGCCTTTATTGTTTTCTCCACCTACCCTTTTCCCTGGTGCGTTTCATCGCAAAGAATTGATTATAAAGCACTCTTTGGGAGGCAACATAGAACGGGATAGAAGAACCAGCTTCTCACAATTATCCCCGCTGGACGGCTCTGAAGGTCAGTGGTGTTTTAATCTGACAGTCTTGACAGATTGTCAAGCCCACGTTATATGACCAGCCTGGTTGATGGATCCTAAAGCAATACTCGCCTCAGTTCCGGAGACTATGACCACATTACAAACAGAAGTTCACGCCTTCCGAACCGAGAATTACAAACTGAGAAGAGAAGTCGGAACAGTGCAAAGGGAAGTAGCAGGGCTCTCTAGGAAGGGAAAACCTGAGAGTAGCATAGGGCCCTATTTCAAAAAGTAGACGTTGCCACCTCCCTGCAAGCATCCGGTGCCTCTCCTGATCCTAGTACCCAACCGGTTACAGGAGGGAGGCCACCGGCCCTTGGCTTTTTCTCTGGCAACCATCCCCCCTCTCAGTCCGAAAGCAACACTGCTCCTATCCACATCATACAGCAGCCTCAGATACCTCTTGCCCCACTTGAACATTTCTTTGGGGACCCGAAGAAATTTGGTATTTTTCTAAACCAGTGCAGGTTATGAACAAATGCCCGATATGTAAATAGATGGCCACTGAAACATCAGGGACTTTGTTCATATGCCACAAACTTACGGGGCTCAAGTTCACACTCACACTGATAACCCTTTGCCAATATTTGAAATTCCTGTTACAGTCTCCGTTATAAGCAATGACGTTCAACCATGTTCACTCGCTGGTTCAGTTTACATTGTCACGCTGTAAACCACCAGAAGTTAGTAATATGATGAGCTCCGGTTTCCATAGTTATATTTTGAAAGCTACCGGCATTTAGCTGCTGCCAACACGGTCTTGTCATACGCGCCTGGACGCATGCGCGTTGTAGCCCTTATCTAAGCCTCCCCTTTTTGCTGGAGCTTCCGACAAGACGGCAGTGCATTACCAGGACTGACGACCGGTTTTGTAATCCTGATTGAATCCTCATCGAACTTTCTGAAATTCTTATTAATCCAGCAGGTGAGCCCCTGAGTAGTTTTGGTGGTTGGCCTGATTGGATGAATAGGTCCTGGGAACACACAGCGGGAGTACCCTAAATCGATTAACCTGCTTTCTTTTCGTTTAGATCTCCCATCCCGGCATCAAGTCCAAGGTGGGTGAGTGGCCCTTACAGTGCTTGTATGCTCAGTTTTTACATGATTCATTTGTCTGGTCCAGCTCTCAGAAGCGGGACTATTGGGTATAATTATTAATACTCATTTATCCAACTCATAGATCGCTTCATTTGGATTGGTCGCAATTAAAGATGATCTACTCATCACAACTGAATAGGTGATTTACCAAGGGTGAGTGTTGACACCCTACTCTTAGTATTAACTTATGTGCTATGACTAGTTTTCCAGAGGGAACACATTTTGTATTCATACTTTCCTTATTCATAGGCTGTCACCTCCTACTCCCCTACACTTGTCCTGATGAAGACCCGCCTTGACTTCTTAATTACGCATTGATTGGGTTGAAAAGTCCAATCACTTAGGGTCTAGACATACCAAGGCTCTGGGTGCAAATGATTGAATAATTTGTATGAGCATCATAGTCATTGTGTTTGTAGAAAAACACTGGCCCACAATATTCTTCTCCATTGTATATACTGTGGTTTTAATCACCTTGTACATAATATATACACTATGTTCTACCACTGAGCACAAAAGTCACTTTAGTACACATCACTGTAAGCTTCACCTTGTCTTAACAGCCTTGTTTTCAAACTTGCAAGAATATAAATGCTTTAATTTATATAAAAGGGCAAGAATATTCACTAATTCACGTCCGTGTTTTTTGCTATGTGCTCCATAATTGTTCAGATATCATTAATGAAGGTTTTGTAATATTATATGAAGGAAATAATCCTTTTGCAAAGAAATATTTTGCATTCCCGACAGAACCGTTGTTTTTGTTTATATATCTACAAAACCGGCAACACTTATCTTTATTCAAAGTACCAGTTATTGAGGCATTTATGGAAGACCCTAAAAGAGTAATTCCACGTATAGAGTTCCACCTGCACCTGCATGGAATCTCAATATTGTACTTACCATACTTATGAGTCCACCCTTTCAAACCATGGCATAACTGTCCACTCCAAATATTATCTTGGAAGATTGCCTTTTTGGTGACCATTACCTCACTCAAACATGTCAGGGAGCTCAAACACTAACATTAAAAGATCCTTTCTTCCAGCTACATAGAGATAGGGTGGTTCATAGAACCAACCCAAAATTCCTTCCAAAGTGGTATCATCTTTCCACCTTGTTCAATCAGTTGAATTACCTGTTTTACTTCCACAACCTGATTCAGTTGCAGAAAGAGCTCTTCATACGTTAGATGTCAAAAGAGCTCTAATGTATTAAATTGAGAGAACTAAAGACTTTCATGAAACCAAACAGATCTTTGTTTCTATTTTGCAACCTCACAAATGAAAGTCTATACCTAAGCAGGCATTAATAGAGGGTTAATTAAATGCATTTAAACATTCTATGCCAAAGCTAAAAGAACTTTGCCTATGCCTCCTAAGCACACTCTACTTATAAAATGGGGACTTCCATGGCTTTCTAGGCAATATCCCAATAGCTGACATTTGTAAAGCAGCAACATGGTCAACGCCACACACTTTCACCAAACCTTAGTGTGTGGTTGTTTGAGCATGCCAACAAGCTAATGTAGGTCAGGCATTACTACGTACTCTCTTTCAAGCAACTGCAGGTTAGCCACCGCTTTTGGAAAGGGACTGCTTTACAGTCTATGCAGAGCATGTTTATATACAGCCACCCATACCTCGAACAGACTATGTTACTTACCCTGTAAGCAACTGTTTGTGGCATCTAGGGGCATATGTATCAAGCAAATTAGCATTCGCAAAGGCCGAAATTCGCAGATTTGCTAAATGGTATGTATGAAACATTTTGGCAGCAAAATAAGGAATCGCAAAATTTGCCATTCCTTATTTTGCGATTGCACATTAGGAATCGCAAATTGTGCGATTCCTTAAATGCAATGTATCAAAGCAAAATAAATTAAAAAATGCCCATAAGGATTCGCAAATCACCACCAACTTCTAGTTGGTGGTAAGTTGCGAATTCTTTAAAAAAAGCAATTTATTTAAAATCCAAAGGTGCCATATGACGCTCATACATGCCCTTAGGGCATGTATGTGTGCCATATGCCCACACATGTCATTTTCAGGGGTGCAGCAGGGTGTTCTTGTGACACCCCTGCACCCTTGAAAATATTCCTAAATTGCGATTAGCAAATTGCTAATCGCAAATTTCCCCTTCATTCCTAGAAATGTATTGGAATTTTGCGAATAGCAATTTGCTAATCGCAATTTAGGAATGTTATGGAATCGCTAAAAAGAAGCGATTTCCTACATACATACCATTTTGCGATTTCTAAATAGCGATTCCCTAAAAATCTCTATTTAGAAATCGCAAATGGTCATGATGATACATATGGCCCCTAGTGCTGTAGATTCGCTCCTCTCCCTCGGGCTGAGTGGTGGTCGCTCCCAGTGTCCCTTGAAGACTCTTGGTATCGTTGTGCTGCTGCGATCGAAAATTGACAACTACTGCTGCCTTCTGCCTGCCTTGCTGCCGCCTTGCTTGCTGTGCACTGTTATTATTTAATTCGGCTCATTTCAGTCGGTTTGCGCGTTTGCCCCTAGCTGCTATCGTTGTGCTGCTGCGAGCTGAAATTGTCAATTACCACTGCCTACTGTCTGCCTTGTTGGCGCTTTGCCTGTTGTGCACCTTAATTATTGAAGTCTGGTCTTATCACTCGGTTAGCGCGTTTGCCCCCAGCGCTCCGCTGTGCTCCCCCCTCCGCCTCCATTTTGTTTGTTTTTGTCCTCCTCGTGAGCCCGCCCCGCCTCCCAGCTGAGCCGCCCTCCCACTAAGTAGAACAGCGCTCTCCTACTTGCAGTCGCCGTGACTCGCTCCTCTCCCTCGGGCTGAGTGGTGGTCGCTCCCAGTGTCCCTTGAAGACTCTTGGTATCGTTGTGCTGCTGCGATCGAAAATTGACAACTACTGCTGCCTTCTGCCTGCCTTGCTGCCGCCTTGCTTGCTGTGCACTGTTATTATTTAATTCGGCTCATTTCAGTCGGTTTGCGCGTTTGCCCCTAGCTGCTATCGTTGTGCTGCTGCGAGCTGAAATTGTCAATTACCACTGCCTACTGTCTGCCTTGTTGGCGCTTTGCCTGTTGTGCACCTTAATTATTGAAGTCTGGTCTTATCACTCGGTTAGCGCGTTTGCCCCCAGCGCTCCGCTGTGCTCCCCCCTCCGCCTCCATTTTGTTTGTTTTTGTCCTCCTCGTGAGCCCGCCCCGCCTCCCAGCTGAGCCGCCCTCCCACTAAGTAGAACAGCGCTCTCCTACTTGCAGTCGCCGTGACTCGCTCCTCTCCCTCGGGCTGAGTGGTGGTCGCTCCCAGTGTCCCTTGAAGACTCTTGGTATCGTTGTGCTGCTGCGATCGAAAATTGACAACTACTGCTGCCTTCTGCCTGCCTTGCTGCCGCCTTGCTTGCTGTGCACTGTTATTATTTAATTTGGCTCATTTCAGTCGGTTTGCGCGTTTGCCCCTAGCTGCTATCGTTGTGCTGCTGCGAGCTGAAATTGTCAATTACCACTGCCTACTGTCTGCCTTGTTGGCGCTTTGCCTGTTGTGCACCTTAATTATTGAAGTCTGGTCTTATCACTCGGTTAGCGCGTTTGCCCCCAGCGCTCCGCTGTGCTCCCCCCTCCGCCTCCATTTTGTTTGTTTTTGTCCTCCTCGTGAGCCCGCCCCGCCTCCCAGCTGAGCCGCCCTCGCCCCTCCCCCTCCACTATCCTTATATGACAGCTGTTCCCGCGCGCAGCGTTCACGCGCAGCGACCGCGCCCAATCCGTGCCGAAGGTGCGCCAAAGGTAAGCCCGTCTACGCCCGTCCGCGCCTGGACCGCGCCCAGCGCCAGACCCCCTGCCCCTCGCGCTGCCCAGCCCCCCCGCGTTACCTACGATGCCGCCACCCTCCTAGCCCTTAACCCCGGTCGCGCCCCCAACTGCGTCCAAGCCGCTCCTGGACGCACCCATGGACCGTTCTCCTGCCTCTCCTGCAAATTTAGCGGCACCGACAACATCTCCGCTACGACCACAACACAGATTCCCGACCCCAACCACCTAGAATGCATCCTTCTCAACACCCGCTCGGTCCACAGGCACGCCATTGACCTTTGGAACCTACTAGACACCATCTCTCCCGACGTCGCCTTCCTAACGGAAACATGGATGAACGCTTCCTCCGCCCCTGACATCGCCATCGCTATCCCTGACGACTATAAGATCACACGCAAGGACCGCACCGACCATACAGGAGGTGGAATCGCTATCGTCCATAAGAAATCAATCCGCATCTCAACCAGCTCTGACGCCAACCTCGCTAACTCCGAACACCTTCACTTCCAGATCCACATCGACCCCAAGACCACACTCAGAGGCACCCTCCTCTACAGACCACCAGGACCCCGCGCAAAATTCAGTGAAGACATCACGGACTTCATCACCCCACACGCGCTCCCCTCCAAAGACTACATCCTTCTGGGAGACCTCAACTTCCACCTTGAAAAGATCAACGACCGCAACACCTCCGCCCTCTTGGACAACCTAGCCAACCTCGGACTTAAACAACTGGTCACTTCCCCCACCCACATCGCAGGTCACACACTCGACCCCATCTTCACCTCCAGCAATCATGTCTCCTTCAGCCACACTACGGATCTCCTCTGGACTGACCACAGCTGCGTTCACTTCACCTACAACAAGCCGAAACCCATCATCCACCTCCAACCAACTCTACAAAGAAACTGGAACAAAATCACCACGGAGCAGATCTCCACATCGCTCCTTCAAACCTCCCCAGCCCCCTCTTCTAACGCCAACGAAGCCGCCTCCAACCTCACCCTTTGGTTATCCAACACCGCCGACACCTTAGCACCACTGAAAAAACGCCAACACAAACTTGGCATCAAGAAGGCCTCATGGTTCAACGATGACCTCAAGAAGTCCAAGAAACTGTGCCGCTCCCTTGAAAAGGCCTGGAAAAAAGACCCATCCACCAGCAACAAGGACACCTTCAAAAGCGCCACCCGCACTCACCACCAACTGATCCGAAAAGCCAAGAAAACAGCATTCAAGGATCGACTTGACAACAACGCCCACAACAGCAAGGAACTTTTCAACATCGTCAAGGAATTTTCCAACCCCTCGGCAAACTCCAACGACGTCACCCCCTCTCAAACCCTCTGCGACTCCCTAGCCTCTTTTTTCCACAACAAGATTGCTGACATCCACAACAGCTTTGACATCCAACCCGGAAGCCAACCCACCCTACCATCAGCTGACCATCTTCCCCCCGTTAACACCCTTAACGCCTGGAACCCAATCTCCACTGAGGACACCATCCGCCTGATGAATTCCATCCACTCTGGATCCCCCACAGACCCATGCCCTCACCACATCTTCAACAAAGCAGACTCCGTCATAGCTCCGCACCTCCGAGACGTCATCAACTGCTCCTTCAACTCCGCTACCTTCCCAGAAGACTGGAAACACGCTGAACTCACCGCCCTTCTGAAAAAACCAACAGCAGACCCCACCGAACTCAAAAACTACCGCCCCATCTCGCTTCTTCCATTCCCGGCCAAAGTCATCGAGAAAGCTGTCAACAACCAGCTCGCCGCATTCCTCGAAACCAACAAATCCCTCGACTCCTCACAGTCCGGCTTCCGAGCAAAACACAGCACTGAGACCGCCCTCATCGCAGCAACAGACGACATTCGAACTCTACTGGACAATGGAGACACAGTCGCCCTCATCCTCCTCGACCTCTCTGCAGCCTTCGACACAGTCTGCCACAGCACCCTTTTACAACGCCTCAGAAACATCGGAATCCAAGGAAAGGCAATGGAATGGATCACCTCGTTCCTCACCGGAAGAACCCAGAGAGTCCGCCTCCCACCATTCAAGTCCGAGGCCTCTGAAATCATCTGCGGCGTTCCACAAGGATCCTCACTCAGTCCCACCCTCTTCAACGTATACATGAGCCCCCTCGCGGCCATCGCACGCCAACACAACCTCAACATCATCTCTTATGCGGATGATACTCAACTGATCCTTTCTCTCACCAATGACCCCAGCACCGCCAAGACTAACCTACACGAAGGAATGAAAGAAGTCGCCGAATGGATGAAACAAAGTCGTCTGAAACTGAACTCAGACAAAACAGAAGTCCTCATCTTAGGTAAATCCCCCTCTGCCTGGGACGACTCCTGGTGGCCGGAAGCCCTCGGAAATGCACCCATCCCGACAGACCACGCACGGAACCTTGGCGTCATCCTGGATTCTTCACTCTCAATGAACAGACAAGTCAGTGCCGTATCCTCTTCATGCTTTAACATTCTTCGCATGCTGAGAAAAACATTTCGCTGGATCCCCACCGAAACAAGGAAAACAGTCACCCACGCTCGAGTCACGAGCCGACTGGACTACGGAAACACCCTCTACGCAGGTACCACCGCTAAACTCCAGAAGAAACTACAACAAATCCAAAACGCCTCAGCCAGGCTCATATTAGACATCCCACGCTACGAACACATCTCTGGTCACCTTAAAGACCTCCACTGGCTACCCGTCAATAAGAGGATTACTTTCCGACTGCTTACCCACGCACACAAATCACTCTACGACATCGGACCAGACTGCCTCAACTCTCGATTGTCCTTCTACACCCCCTCCCGCCAACTTCGCTCTTCCAGCCAAGCCTTCGCCACTGTACCTCGCATCAACAAGACCACCATGGGAGGCAGATCCTTCTCATACCTGGCTGCCAAAACATGGAACTCACTCCCCGCTTACCTTCGCCTCACCCAGAATCACCTAGCGTTCAGAAAGCAGCTTAAAACGTGGATTTTTGACAAATAATCCCCCTCCCCTTCCTAAGCGCCTTGAAACCCTCTGGGTATGTAGTGCGCTATATAAATTTTATGACTTGACTTGACTTGACTAGATTCACATGCGCCAGCCCTCCTCCTCAGACCTGTGGCCATTGTAGTTTCCTTTCACTACTGTATTCCCATGGTTATCTCTTTTCTGATACTTGTTCTCAAGCCATTCTCACCTGCCTGCGGGAAAACAATCTAACAATGGAGTTGATGCCCATTCACATTAGCACCAAGAGGAGCAGTCACTTTGTCTTGTGACTCGAAAGACTTCTTTGAAGAAAAACAACTTCACACAACCAAACCCAGCCCTATATCGCGAAAGTATGTAGGGGCATATTACCAACAACTAGCGATAATTTTTGTCTCTAACTTGTTTAGAGACAAAAATTATCGCCGCACATCGGCGATTTTTATCGCAGATAAACCTTGCTATTAACAAGGTTTATCGCAAATGCGATAAAAAACGGCCGAAATGCATGAATATCGCTGAAAAGTCAGCGATATTCATGCATTATCGAGCAAATGCTCTTAGCCATGTTATCCACCTCTCATTGGATAACATGGCTAAGAACTGCTCAGGGCAGGTGTTAGCTTTTGGAGATATTCCCGCTTAGCGCGAATATCTCCAAAAGTTGGTAATAGGAGATAGCGATGTTAGCGACTGTTTTCAGTCTCTAACATCTTGGCACGCCCACTTTGCATCTCATTAGTGATAAATATCACTGACATGCAAAGTGGGGCCCAAGATGGTCGCTATCTCCTACTAGCTGTCGCTAACTGGTGTTAGCGACAGCTTGGTAATAGGGAGATAATTTTATCTCCGCTTTCTTGGCTTTTAAAGCCAAAAAAGCGGAGATAAACCCCCTTGATAATATGCCCCG
The DNA here is from genome assembly GCF_964263255.1 of Lissotriton vulgaris. Classification (NCBI taxonomy): domain Eukaryota; kingdom Metazoa; phylum Chordata; class Amphibia; order Caudata; family Salamandridae; genus Lissotriton; species Lissotriton vulgaris. The sequence continues at coordinate 1,596,672,490 of NC_141691.1, forward strand.
TAGAGAATGTGAATCTACAGCACTACCTTCAACAAACAGATGCTTGCAGGGTAAGTAATATACTCCTTATTTCTCCTCTTTTTTCCTCTCCTATGTCCGCTGCATTCTGCGGCAGACATAGAAAGAGGAAAAAACCTCTATGGATTGTTTTTGTGTAGGAAGGTACCCCTTTCTGCACAAAAACAATCCTACCTACAACACAGGTGCAAGGGTGCCTGCGTTGGCGGTAGGCTGCCTAAACGGTGCCAGTGCAGGGGGAAATGACAGGAAGGCACCATATTGGATAAATACGTTGCATTCCTGCCCTTTCCCTGTGATGTGGGGCATCGAAGCAAGGTAATTTGCTGGGCTTCCCTGGTCCACAATTCCCATTAATATGCCCCTTGGTGTGAGTGTGTTGTTGTTTAATGCTTGCAGTTGGGTGTTTCGTGTGTCTTGTTGAAAAGCATAAGGGAGTAATATCACAATGCTAGCATGATTCACGTATGAGATTATAATCCAGTGCCATGTGTTTTTTCTTTGAGCCAGAGCTGTGTTTAATCAGCTGCTAGAATGCGTAGGCCCTCACTGCTTGTAGGGGTGTTTCACCTAGAACAATAACTCTGGGTGAAATATCCCAAGTCGCTATTCCAAATGTGTCTGGGCAAAGAATGAGTTAAAACTCTGGACCCAATAATGTTAGGCCTGGAGTTAAAGGATATCTCAGAATTAATGCTGGCAGCAACAGCAGGCAGCAGCATTCCCCAGCACCTGCTCACTCCCTGCAGCAGTCTGGGGAGCATACAGTGCTGCCACGTACAAGCACAAATGAGTCCTGTAACCGTGCCCACCTCTCCACCTCCCCAACTCCCTACCCCCCACTTGAACACTCACTGACATTTTCCTCTTGCTCAGAACGGCAGAAAATATCAGCACCTGGGAATATTGGGTTTGAGCAGTGATTGCCAATTTCTGGGGATTGTAATTTCCAGACTTTGGTGCAGAGACACCAGCCGGTAACATATATTCTTGTCCCAGGTATTTCTGTACCAAAGTCCATCCAAATCATTGATCCAACTAGTTGATTGTTGAGGCAGCTTACAAAAGTGTATGGCTGACATGCTCAAAGAAACATATTATGAGGATGTTCAGAAGGTTGTCCTTGATCTGTATATTGCTCATCGGTGGCCTTTGTATTTTATTTTTATTTAAATTGTGCACCCTGTAACAAAATCTCTATATCCATAAGAACTGGACCAAAACTGATCTAATTTAGGGAAGAGTTGAAGGCATAACTCTTTAAAGAACACTGTATCACAATGCAGTAACAACCTAATGACCATCTCCCTCTCCTGTCAGTACTTGCCTTTGACCTTATACAGAACTCCACTGCCTTTTCAGCTAAGTTTGCACTATACTAATACCTCATAAATACTTAGAAAGGAGCACCACTTGGTGTAATCCTTGTTGGTTCATGAGTAGGCCATCCAACAACAGCCTTACATTTAACCCACAAGTCACTAGGAACCACAGTCTCAAAGAGTATTTTCTAATCAGCCCACAAAATCTGGGAAATATGTGTTAATTCATGCATCTCTTCATACCATTTGCCTCAATCCTCTCTCAATTCTGAAACATTAGTAGTAAATGCATACAAACCAGCGCTAGTCCATGGCACATGCACAAAATTCCATCCCAAGGCCCTCTCTTAGAAACTTCAAAACTGCTCACTTGCGACACCTCTCGCCCTACCTTCCGTTCCTTTCATTCTCTTTTCATTTACCATCTTTCTCTGTATTTCTTCAGGTCGCTCCAATCCCTTGTTTTCTCAATTACATCTTTAATATGTGCTCTCAATGTAATTAAACCCATCTCCTTCATTTCATCATAAGCCAAATCCATTTTGTAATTTTGTTTTACATTCTTCATCTTGCTGATGTCAATCTCTAATTTATCAGCGAACTCTTCTAATTTATAATGTGCTTCATTTGCACATCTGGCTGCTTCTTTAATCAAGTATCTCATTTCATCAGCATTGTAAGTTAATAGTCTATTTAAGTCAATATTTCCCTGCAGCATTTCATCAAATTCAGTCTACAGAATGCCAATATTAATGTGTTCAGGAACATCTACAACAGCAATTGTTCTTACAGCAGTAGCAACTTGAACCTGTACTCCCAACGTGCATCTCTACTTGTGCTAGGCACAGCAACCATCCCTATCTCTGTTGGTGCACTTGATACCACCACAGTATTAGTAGAACTCTCTACAACCCTACCACCATCTGCTCCAGCACCAATATCAGGCCCTGAACTAGTATCTTTTGTCAGAGCTGATCTATGGAGGAGGTCTAGAATTGAAAAGCTCATTCATAATTTTCCTTCTCATCAGAATCATTATTCTGCTTTTCTTTTTTGTCTTGTCCTGTCATCATTCTCATTAATCATAGCCAGGGATATTTTCACACATTTAATCATATCCATTCTTCAACTATTTTCCCTTTGATCCATTTTGCTCTCAAGCCAATGTTTAAATGAATTCTTCACCTATTTTGTTTCTTTCTTTATCTTCTTCTCTGTTGCCATGCAATGCCATTTATTAAGTGCCTAAACCTGTGTAGATCTAGGCATCGGCTTCATGTCATACATGTTTTGTCTCAAGAAATCGAGATTCCTAACATTGAAGGTACCCTCCAATGGGAATTGTGAAACTTAATCATGTGCAGTATATTTATTCCAGTCTGAAATCCAGGTACACGTTTAGTACCCAGTCTCTTCCATCGTCTAGTAACATAACATAATATGCGTATCTGTACATTATAGGCTAGGTTTTCTTTTGCTAGTAATCTCTGGCCCTCCTAGTAGAACAGAAAAATGTCTAGTTCACCCCTAAAACCAGATGCTTTTATGCACATTTTACGCAAAGGTAATATGCAAAACTGCAAATTCAGGATGCATTACTAGTGGTAACATAAATTGGACAAATCAGAATTATGATTATCACACAAATAATTATGACACTAACCTATTTCTAAGGTAAAGAAAATCTTCCATTAGCTTCCACAGCAACAGCACAGTCCGGAGATGTACAACACAATATGACATATTTTCAAACAAAGACTCACACTCCACACTAGTGTGATAGCAAGCATGCATAGGAACTTCCAGTTTAAGTGTCCTTCAAATAATTGCATTGAGCACACAAAGATTGTTTCATTCATAATACATACACGTTAAGGAAAATAGCCAATTGTGTCACAATGTCCTGTGCTCCACGAAAACTGTGAGGAGAGAAGACACTCATGGGGACATTGATTGGGAGTGGTAATGAGCAGGAGCAACAGGAACACACTAACAAACACAATCAATTTGAATAAAATTGTGTATCTATTAAAATGTGACTTGACTAAACTACGGTAAATTCACTTGTAAACATCTAAATAAAATCGTTTGAAGTGCAACATTAATAATTAATCAGTTACATATATATTCATTGTAAAATCATTAGTATTAATAACACAATTGTCACCCGAAATTGTACATTTAGAAGAAGCTCTACCAGTAACAACCTAATAACCCTTTACCTCTCCTGTCAGTTTTTGCCTTTGACCTTGTTCAGTAATCAATTGCATTTTCAGCTAGGTTTGTGCTATACCACAATATTCAAGGTCCTGCTCTGGATCAGAAGAGTCCTCCAGAGCCGTAAACAGAGTTACGAGGTCGGCTTCAGAAGTTTCAGACGCTGAGCTCTTCTGCTTGTTACCTTTCTCCCTATTTACTATATCCTTCCTCTTCATTCTCAGACACTTGGTACAGAGTATTTTCTCTGTTTTGAGAAATCAGAAATCATAGTCTATGGAAGTCTTCGCTTTTGGAGTTTTTTATGACATCAATCCTCTCGCAAATTGCTTTTTTATGTTTTGTACCCCAATTACCTGACTGTATTTACACTTAGCTTTGTTCTCCAAGAGCACTCCTCCAGTCTTGTGATGATCACACCTCAGTTGTCTATTCATTTTGGGGTATAATGTGCATGACATTAATCTCTTCTTGTGAAACCATGCTGCTGCACATCCTGTAACCCATCTGTGCCACAGTGACAGACCTGTATCTGTCACACGTAACACCCTCCCCACTTTGTAGAGTAGGACAAGGTCTGATCTTTTCTGTTTTTAATGGTAACTTACTCTTCTTGGTCATTTCTTTCTACTGACCTGCCACTAAAGGAATATAAAATATTTGTAAAGTTTAAACAAACAGATACATTCTTTGATTGGTATTGGACACCACAGTTAGTTAAGAAATGTGAAAGCAATGTATTTGATGAATAAAACATTTACCATGAAAAATAAAAGACAGCATACGATTGAAACTGCACACTCAATTTGTTATGATAGTGAATCTCTAGCTATTTCAAATTAAGCTTTTGTTGAAAAGGGGTTTTAAAAGAAAAGGTATAATCCATGTTTTATCGTGTGCTTTGTATACACATTGTTAGTCTGAGTTGTTTTTTGAATATTGTGGACACCATCTCTGTCCTTTCCAAAAGAAACAGGTTGCATCATTTCCTTGACAGCAAAGGACACACTGACAAATAGCCTAGGTCTATATAATGTGGACTGTTGTACAGGATTTGTCCCAAGGCAGCACAGATTTAAGTAATGAAAACGTCCCCACTTGAACCTGAAATGAAAGTCACTTGCTTCTGCTCCTGTCCCACTGCTGTCCTAAAAGCATGTAAATATATTCCTCCTCCTTGCGATTTCTACTCTGGGGGATTACAGATGGCAGAGTCTGCGCCCTGTGCCAAGATTATGATTTAGGAGTTCTGTAAGTGGCACCCATCGATTACATTTGCTTAAGATCCCATTTAATTTTTGTGGCCTGAAGCTTTCTTGGCTCTAGGGGAAAATCTAGCACTGTGGCTCTCACCTCTTTGCCACTGTGCTACAAACCTGTCATAGCTAAAGTGAGACAGTACGCGGAAACATTCATCCATGGAGATATTATTAATCAAAAGAAGTTTCTTATTATATCAAGGGATGATTTTTATAACAGCTTCTTTTACTTCTTCTATAAAACTGTGTCAGATCCACCTACAAGTTTTATTAACCGTGACTAATACTAATAATATGTTTTCCCTTGACCAGCCATTGTATATTTCACAATGTAATTGTACAGGTAAAAACCAATTCGTTATCATCGGCATCCCTAATATTTATAGTGGGTTTTACTACGGTGTGGCCTCCCAACTACTGGGAACAAACATTATACACTCTTATAAAGATCATTGGAGTAATTGCCCAAGACATTTGATTTAGAAAGGTAGGCAATATATTCCTGCGAGACCGAGCCACTGCCCGGGTTGTTTATTTATTTTAGGGGTGGCTGAGTTGATGAAGATCTACTTCCCCTCTAGTACGTTATTACCCAAACCCACTCAGGTGAGATGTGAACAAATACCATTTAAGAGCCTTACTTGGTCAAATATGTAAATCTGTGTTTGTCGGCTTGAAGATTCATTTTTAAACAGATTTGGCAATTTTCAACTTATGGTATCTATACGTCCAGACGAAGCACAACCTGTGTATTCAAATTTATTTTCTTAGTTGCCATTGCAATCATCATTAATCTTGAGGGTGAGGATGTATTCCAAAGCAGCTTGGAACTGAACAATGTTTTCCCTCTTTAAGGTTAGCATCGAAAAATGCTATTTAAAGAACATTTCCATAGACTTCAAATTCCTACAGTAGTAATAACTATCGGAAATACTTAATTGACAAATTCATCCTTAGTCAATTGCCTTCTGCATGGGTAATAGTTTTGATGGAACCTTCTCTCTAGAAGTTAGCAAAAGAAAGGCAAATACTATTTGGTAGGAAGGTTAAAGACTTAGGGTCCGATTAAGATGTGGGCTGGAAAGGCTCTGACCATCAGTCCCAGCCCTCCAGCCCGCATCGTAATAGGCTGGTCAGATTCTTTTCCGACCGAGCCATTTAGATGGGCTTGGTCGGAAGGGAATCCAAATAGGTTTTCTGATTGGTTTCCATTCGGAAAACCTACAGTAATTCCTCGGCCGTCTCTTGAGGAAATATAAATTTTATGGTCAAGATTGTGTTCCCTAGCGTGTACCCCACCGACTCCATGTACCAGCTTAAAGTGCATGTAACTTCCCTCCTGTGCCAGCTACGAAGACGCAAATACATTTGCGTCCAACGTTAACATGTCCTCTTTCAGACCCACCCTGAATGGGTTGAATAGTCCGTTCCTAAGTATGCTATGCCAACGTCTTTTTGTAGTGTACTTTACACGTTTTTCAGCTCTGGCAAAGTAGGCCCTGAATTTCTGCCATCGAGCCATTTTTCTGGCTTCTGACTCTGAAAACCTCAGCCCAGGCTGCCTCTGTACCCGTGAACTCTGACTTACTTCCAGCGCGGACCACCGTGCTCAGCTCAGCCTGCTGCCTGCCAAGACTGACTACAACCTTCGAGTTATCTGTTCCGCTCCTCGAAAATACATTCCTGCCTACTAGTTTCAGTAAACATCCCTCTTAGCTGCAGGGCGAAAGGGCCGGCCTGTCTCCGTGCAAGTAATTCATAGCCTCTGTTACCATGCTCCCATGGAAGGCCCATGCCCCCACGCTTCTCATGCAGACACTCAGGCGCTTACACACGCACTCACAGCCAGTATAGAATAGCTTCTGCCCCAGAGACCTTTCCCTCTCGATAGTATGGTTCCCAAACATCAGATATCAGATATGATAGAAGTACAAGTTGATCTGACATGCCAGACTTCTGTCTCTTTCCGTCAGTGTAAATGTCAAGTCCCCTGCACCCTCCAGTTTCCACGTCAATCACACGTCATGCAGCTGCGCGCGCATCCAAGCTTCAGATTTCTGCTGACATTGCAACATTCTGTTTTGTGCCACCCCTTTGTGACACCTACCTGTGACGTTTCTAGCGCACACCTCTAGTTCACGCCTAGTTCACGCCTTCTGATTACGTACTAGCAACACGTGAATACTGTTATCTTGTTTCTCTCAGCTGTTACGCCTACTCTATTGATTTCTATGACATGAATTAAGTATATAAGCTATGTATTGTCAATAAAATATGGCTCTATCCCTTCCTGGACCCTGTGTGGTGCCAGGAATCAGATATCCAGTTCCGGAACAATTCCTTTTTAAGGAATAAAACCCCTAAGAACTCTAACACCACGGACTCTGGTTCTTTCTTTCCGATTGAGTTATTATTGATTAAGTACTTACCTGCATAGAAATTAAGATGGTAAATTAAATATTTACAACATTTTGGCGCCCGAACAGGGACCCCTCCCCCACCTCACGCGCCGGTTGGTGCGTTGCAAGCTCTGTCCCCTGCCATCAGTTAGAAGGAAACTACGCGTACTGGCAGGATTTCCTGCATCTCCCTCTGGCCCACGGAGGTGACGAAGACTGCGATCAGTACCCAGACGAGGCGGTGAGGAGTGCGGAGGATCCCGACCAGAGCCTAGCCGAAAGAAGCAAGGTCCGAGGTGTCAAGAGGCCCACCAGTTTCCCGAAGTTTTCCAAAGTTTTCCGAAGTATCCACGTGTCGAGTCGAGCCCAGTCCAGTTCAGTCCAGTCGAGTTTTCCGAGGCCTTCCGATTTCCGTGCTTCCCGGTGAGTACCATTGCTGGGTCGTATCAAGACGGGTTTGGGTACACAAGTCCGGTCTGCACTGTTTTTAGACAGTGTATCTGTGCTGTTTAGCAGTACATCCGTTATTTCAAGTTTCTGCACTGTTTTTAGACAGTGTATCTGTGCTGTTTAGCAGTACATCAGGATAAAGGGGTAGTGATATATGTTTTAAATGTTTTTCATGTGATTAATGTCGTGGTATGAGTGTGACTGTTTTTAATGTGCATTATTGTGTGTTCTTGTATAAATAGCTGTATTCAGTATTAAGTAGGTAAGATCGAGCTTTCAGTACTAAGTAGAAACAAGATGCCGTTTTTCAACAAGTTAAAGCAGATAGGAACTAGGAAAGGGATACTGGAGGAAGAAATTCCTATCCCCCCTAGGGACACTCCAGGAAACTTCATGTACCACAAGCATGGCTTAGATGCCATATTGTATCTAGATTTATGGGCCGATTATACAAAACATCTAGACGAGAGACACAGATGGCCAGTTACTGGAACATGGGATGCTGAGTGCATCATGAAAGTAGAGGAAGCACTATGGAAAAAGAAAGCCAGACAATCTCAGAAAGACGCCATAGAGTTTTGGCGTAAGGAATCACATAAGCGTGCTGAAAAAGCACTACGTAGAGAAGACAGACTTAAAGAATCAGATAAAGCCCAAGAAAACGAATTAGTTACTGAAGGGATCTGAGTAAAAACAGAGCAAGTAGACCGTGCACGAAACAATCTCGTAAACGGTATGTATCTCGTGGCCGAGGGTTCGCATGAGGCCATTTCAGAAATACCGAAAAATCTACCGTCACCATTGGTGCCAACTAAAGTAAATCACAGGACCACTAAAGACATATTCCTGAATTCCTATCTAGAGGATGTAGCACCCGCTTACACCAACCTGCCTGTCCGTGTCCCGCCTACTGACGGTGACGGAGGTGGCAACCCGCCACAACTGCAACCAGGTTTCCCCGTTCGACCGGCTATTCCTCCACCTCCACCACTTCCCGCAGCTAAAATAGATCTACCGAAACCACGTCTACCTGACGCTACCAAAAGACAAATTCAAGTTCAGATACAGACTCCACAGAGAGATAATGCCCAAGCTTCCGCCTCAGGAGGTGCGACTGGGGGTCTTCACACCCCACCATTAACACACAGAGTAAACCTTAGGGATATGCAGAGTCCTCTCACGTTCAAGTCACCCCGTCTTGACATACTCAAAGAAAAACTTTCAGTTTGCAGATATGATCCAGTACCCGGCAAAAACGACAGAATGATGATGGCCTCACTACGGTTAAGATCTGCTACTGATTTCCTGCTGTTATTTGTAGGGATGAAGGAGCGCCTAGATAGAATATATCAGTTCATTCAGACTGGTAAAGACCCTGACAGTGTTAAGGATGCCATGGAGCATCAGAAAGTTGACATTCAAGCACAGATACTACGTTTTTTCATAAATTGCCTAATAAGAGAACGAGACAGGCCTGAGACAGATCAGGATGAATTAGATGGACTCAACAGGTGGGGCCAAAATATATCTGAAGGAAAACATGATAAGGGGGCTTGCATAGCCAGTATGTACAAGAAAATAAGAAAAGCAGTGATAGAAATGCACGAAAAAGAGAAAGAAAGGGCCTCCTCCGAGGAGGAGGAAGAACTCGAAGAATCAGAAAAGACTACAGATACTATAGCGTATGTAGGTAAGGGAACTTACCTTAGGAAAGGTATTCGTCCAGAAAGCAAGAGAGTTTTCCTCTCTGCCTTAACAAACCCGAATTCTCCTGAACATCGGTTCCAGGAGACTGATAAAAGACTTCGAGACCGAATAGGGTACCATGTACTCAATTCTATGGATGAACAAGAACTAGCCCGGTCAGCCATCTTATGGACTGACAATGCGGATATATATAATGATGAAACCGTAGCACAGACATTTCTGAATCTCTCCCCAGACGAACAGAAACTGGCAGGTATATACATGATTCAGCACCTCCTAACGAAATACAGAAACCAACATTCTGATCCAGGTCCCTTACATGAAACATTGGAAGCACTACTCATGGATAGATGGAGAGGTTTAAGTACCAAGTTAATACAAATAATTCTAGAACAACGACATAGATATGACACTTTTGTAAGCTCTGAATATGTTCCCGCTCCACCCCCAGAAAGAAAAATGTATCATATGGAATGCCTGAGTGGCATTGAAAGTCAGAACCCCTTACGAGAAGTACACCCAGTTATGGGTGAGGATAATGTCTTGAAACGCGTGTATGTACACACGCCACTGACTAAGTTAGAACTGTTAGAAATGAAGAAACTAGTACCCTGCCATGATAAAGACCCTGCAGGTTTCCACAGAGAGCTTAAAGACATGTTACTGATGGGGGATTACACATATGAAGATATCATGAAAATGTTAAAGGTACTGCTGCCTACGGGCATATACGAGAAACTCAAGGAAAAGGAATGGGAGGTGGGAGACAAAAAGATTGTATGGGCAGAAATAGAAGACGAAGAGAACAAGCGTGTCCCAGGGGTAGGCCTTGGGGAGAAAACTAAAGCGTTACCAGGTTTGATAGTACAGGTTCTGCCAAGATTACTGACAACTAGAAAGGAAGACTGGGATGCCATCTCAGCATGTAAACAGAAATCCGACGAAGATATTAGTGACTTTTATTCAAGATTCGAGAAATGTTTCATTATTAATAGTGGTCTTAAACCAAGTAGCGAGTCGTACCCGCATCTTTTTGTATCAAAGCTAGTCGAGAATTCCCTGTTAACAGTTAAAAACCGTGTGTACAAGGTCGAGAGTACGTGGCAAGCAAATACGCCATCACAGATGTTACAAATGTTACAATACCATCAGAATAGAATTAGAGAGGAACAGGATCAGGAACAGAAACGTATGAAAGACACAAAAATGAAAATGTTAGTAGCCCAGTCGGTCCACACCGACGGAAACAGAAAGGGTACGACCCAGACAAGTCACGCCGCAGTTCCCGTTAAAGGGACATGCAACTATTGCAAGCAGCCAGGTCACTACGTACATGAATGCCCAGTTCTGAAACACAATATAGCAACAGGTAAAACTAAAGAGAGACCGCATCCACCAAGACAAGATCAGGTCCAGCAACAGACCCCACAGAATGTACAGACCTCACAGAACACACAGCCTATGCATGCTTCATCCCATACAGCACAGACAGTAGCGGTATCTCAGCCACAGCCTCTTGCCGCGACTCAGCAAGTTTCCCAACAAATGTACCAGTATGCCCAATCTGCTTACCCCGATTACCAGCGATACACATGAAACAGCCTAGAGAGGGAATTTGGCTTGCCTCTTATTGAAATTCCTGTAGATCAAGAGGGTCCTTATGTACACAGTCAAGTATTGGGAAAAGATAGAAAGTTTTTAATAGACACAGGGGCAAGCCGTACCACTATAAGCCATGACGAAGTCCCAGGGGCACCCCTCTCAGGCTCACAGAATGTTTCCCTTGGTTTTTCAGGACAGCCCATTATAAATGAAGTATCAGAACCAGTCCCCCTGGCTGTGGGTCCATTATCACGTGTTACAGACTTGTTACTTACGAAATCATGTCCAGAAAATCTGTTAGGTATCAAAACATTGAAAGCTCTAGGAGCCATAATTTGCTGTTCCCCGGAGGGGGTTAGACTCTTTCTGCGGGATTTCAAGGGTCATTATGTTTTGCGAGAATTCGACGTCAGATTGAAAAATGTACCAGATCACTTGTGGGCAACAGGCCCAACTGATGTAGGTTGTATGCATATCACACCATACCGTGTTACACTCAAGACAGGAGTTGTTCTACCACGAATCAGACAATACAAGTTACCACCCGATGCTGTAGTGGCTTTACTGAAAATCATTGAAGAGCTCATTGCCCAAGGAGTGGTCGTAGAGACCGACTCCAATATCTGCAATTCCCCTATCATTCCGATTCTTAAACGTACTGATCCCAATGCACCGCCAGTATATCGGCTGGTGATTGATCTGAGAGAACTGAATAAATGCATTATTCCACAGTACCCTGTGGTCCCCGATATCTCTTCTCTATTGACTGCTATTGATTCAGAAGCAGCGTTCTTTACTGTAATTGACCTCAAGAACGCCTTCTTTAGTGTACCGATTGATCCAGAGAGCCAATACCTCTTCGGATTCAGTTTAAATGGACGAAGTTTCAAATTTTCACGCGCACCTCAAGGATTCACAGAAAGCCCCAGCATCTATAGTCAAGCACTGAAAAGACAACTAGATTGTATTCAAATGCCAGTTAACACTGCTTTACTGCAATACGTCGATGATCTGCTGATCACCGCACGAAGTGAGCCCGAATGTGAACAAGCATCACTGACAGTTTTACATTTTCTGGCCGACAAGGGACACAAGGTGTCTCCTTCGAAGCTACAATTCTGTGGTCAGCAAGTTGTATACTTGGGTCACTTGCTGTCCAAAGTGGGGAGACAGCTCACTCCCGATCGCATTCAGTTAATTGTAAATATGCCACAACCCCAGACACAAAAGGAAGTGCGGGCCTTCATAGGCCTCACCTCGTACTGCAGACAATGGATTCCTCAATATGCATTTCTAGCCAAACCACTCATCCAGTTAACAACACAGGAGGCAGCGACTTCGATTGTCCTCCCTTGGACTCAAGAACATACACAAGCCTTTGAGGAACTAAAGAAAGTTTTATGCAAAGCACCAGTTTTAGCGACACCATGTTACAGCAAGCCGTTTACACTTTTTGTTACAGAACGTGATGGTACAGCATTGTCTGTCCTCACCCAAGATCAAGCAGGTTCACATAAGCCTTGCGCTTATTTTTCAAGTACATTGGATTCAGTAGCCCAGGCACTCCCTGCGTGCTTAAAGTCTGTAGCAGCAACAGCTTTAGCAATCAGACAGAGCGACTCAATTGTTTTAGGGCACCAGTTAACAGTACAAGTTCCACATTCTGTAGAGGTTCTTTTAAACAGAACCCAGACTCAGCACTTGACTATAGCACGACTGACAGGTTACGAATTAACGCTATTCCAGCCACACATAGAAATCAGACGCTGCAGTATTCTGAACCCCGCAACACTGTTACCTACAATTATGACAGATCCAGCCCCGCATGATTGTATAGAGATCATTAATGCAGTTACAAAGCCTCGACGAGACTTAACAGATGTTCCACTGACAAATCCAGACCTGACACTTTATGTGGATGGTTCATGTATGAGAACAAGTACAGGAGAATTAGTGGCCGCATATGCAGTGACCACTGAAACCAAAGTTAAAGAAACGCATCGTATTGACACACTGTCTGCTCAAGCGGCAGAGCTTATTGCTCTGACCCGAGCCTGTATTCTAGCCAAGAACAGAAATGTTAACATATACACTGATTCCCGTTATGCGTTCGGAGTTGTACACGACTTCGGCATGTTATGGCAAGAACGAGGTTTTCTGACCTCTCATGGTGCCAAGATCCAACATGGTCCCCTCATTCAAGCACTGTTAGAAGCAATACATCTGCCATCAGGTATATCCGTCATGAAGTGTAAAGCACATACTAAAGTTACAGATTCTGTTTCCCAGGGTAACGACCTGGCAGACCAGACAGCAAAACATACAGCATTGACTCACACTCAGACAACTGACATGACAAAGACAATAGGACCGACAAATTGTATGACAGTCAGGGATCCCACACTAGATGTAATCGATATTCAGACACATGCTACCCCAGACGAAATAAAGAAATGGATTGAACTAGGAGGGATCCAGACAGATCAAGGTTGGATGACGAAGGGAAAATCTACATGGTTTCTCCCTGATTCTATGGTTCAAGTCATGGTTAATACAGCACATAGTCCAGCACACCTAGGAGAAAAAGCAATGTTAGACAGTTTACAAAATCTTTGGAGCAATAAACACTTACGAGCAGCAGCAAAACAGAAAGTGCGTACTTGCATGATCTGTTGTCAGTTCAATCCAGGTAAAAGCGTCCCTGTAGAGCAAGGTGGATTTCATCCTCCCGATCACCCTTTTGAAGTCCTCCAGATGGATTATATCCAGATGGACCGTTGTCGAGGATTCAAATATGTCCTCGTAATTGTTTGTGCACTTTCCCGTTGGACCGAAGCATACCCAGTCCCAGATTACACTGCTCCGACCACTGCCAGGCAGCTGGTTCGTGAATTTTTCCCACGGTACGGCTTGCCTCGTGTTGTGTACTCAGATAACGGACAGCCATTCTCATCTGAATTAATGAAGCAGGTTTCCTTGCTGCTAGGATATCAGTGGAGATTCCATTGTGTCCGACATCCCGAAGCCGCAGGCCTTGTAGAAAGGCATAATCAGACATTAAAGACCCGCCTGGGAAAAATATGTAAAGAAAAGGGGGTCGACTGGATAGTCGCCCTGCCAGTTGCATTGTTTTATATGAGGATGGTCGCCCACTCGCGATCTGGACTATCCCCGTACGAAGTGGTCTTTGGCAGACCACCGAATATGTGGGGGACGCCCATTCCTAAGAAAATTACTGATGTTGATTGCAATATGTTGACAGATTACCTTGCCTCCTTGATGTCTGCACTCCAATCATGTCGTTCACAGGTTGCCGCAGCTTTCCCCGACAACACTGATGTAAAGCCACATGATGTCCGTCCTGGGGACACAGTTTTAGTACGGAACTTCGACAGGAAGAGTCCGCTGGAGCCCCGCTGGAAGGAGCCAAAGACCGTCCTTCTTACAACGAGGACCGCAGTGAAACTGGAAGGCAGAAAGGGGTGGGTCCACACGAGCCATATCAAAAAATACAATGAACTGAAACCAGATCCAGGCTCGTCCACCCCCACCAAAGACTGTATCAAAACTAATGATTTTAAAGTCTCCGAACGAGAGAAAACTCCACAAGAAGAATATAGATCAAAGCTCCGATCTAGCAAGTCAGACAGTTTAATTGTTTAAGTCCTCCCCTAGGTGAATCGGTTAAATAGTTTCTGACATGTATCCCCTAGATCGAGATAGAGAGAGAGAGAGACAATTAAAGAAACGTACATATTGTAAATCACTACGTAGTCACTGTATGGTGACATTATTAATTATGTTTTTTCTAAGTGTTCTGATAATTATTGCGAGTATACTGCTCCCCATCTATTATCCTATTTTCAAGCGTGAACAATCTGCTTATAATGTTTCTGCTGAACATTCTTTTAGTAAATTACCTCCACATGAACTTTCTTACAGACTTGCGCTGCGCAACAACACATTCATTAGTATGTTACATCATTCCCATCAGACTAACAATGCTACAAACTGCTGGATATGTGGCCGACTCCCTCCCTACCAGAAATACAAGGGAGCTCTGCCCCTCTTTCCGTACCCGTTCACTCACAACGGTTCCTGTGGTGCCTGGTTTAGAATAATAAATTCTGTAGATCCTGATATTGCTGTTTTCAAAGGGAGCTGGGTTTGGGGAAACTTGAACTTAGTTCTGCTTAATGCCTGTTATCCTGACAAGAAGGGACTCCCCATTAGAATAGGAACTGATCTAGAAAATGAAGTTTATGGATTAGGTAATTACACAATTAACCTTATGATCCTTACTGTTGAATCCGAACCTGCTCCAGTTCTGCCCGCTATGTCAGTACTACCAGTCACTGGTGAATTATGTGTCAGTAAGAAAGGTTCAGTACACTTAGGTCATAGTAAATGTACTACTGTGGTCGAATTCAGTGATCAAGGCAAGTCTTCTTTTAGAGCTACCCGTCATTCCTATTTTGTTTGTGGTCATACCGCATACATACGCTTACCTCCAGATTGGGATGGTACCTGTTACATTGCATTCCTTCTGCCACCTGTTTTTCTAGCTCCTCCCGATTATCACAGAAATACAAATCTAGTAAAGAATAGACTCCGAAGAGGTCTCTCGCTTGTCGACTATACAGAAACAGCATGGGAACAATATACAGACTTCAATAAAGGATTCTTTTTCTTCTTAGGTCCCGTCCAAAATAGTAAACTAATACGCAGATTAACTAGAACACTTGAAGCAGTAGTGAATGAAACTGCCTCCGCCTTAGGTAACTTAACAGAAGAGCAGTCCGCCATGCGGGTTGTTGTTCTTCAGAATCGTCTTGTTATTGACGTCATCTTGGCAGATAGAGGTGGAGCCTGTAAGGTCATCGGGTCAAGTTGCTGTATTTTCATTCCAGAAAACGCGCCAACAGTATATCAAGCCATTACACGTCTTCATAAAATTGCAAATCTGATACATCAGAATCCAGGCACCTGGACTTGGTCCGGTTGGTTCTGGACAACGTTAACTGCTTGGGGATGGAAGATCCTATCCTTCCTAGGCATTGGCCTAGTCCTAGTATTCAGTTGCTGCCTGTGCCTACAGTGTGGGCCAGCGATTTGTGGACTGTGTGCCACATCATGCATTGAACATTCCAGTTTTCTCTCAAAACGTGAAAGAAAGAAAGAAGAACAAATGATGTTACAAGAACAAACTGATCGATTCATGAGGATCGATATATCATGAAGGGTCCGTAGGGAACAAGGAGGGAATGAGGAAATATAAATTTTATGGTCAAGATTGTGTTCCCTAGCGTGTACCCCACCGACTCCATGTACCAGCTTAAAGTGCATGTAACTTCCCTCCTGTGCCAGCTACGAAGACGCAAATACATTTGCGTCCAACGTTAACATGTCCTCTTTCAGACCCACCCTGAATGGGTTGAATAGTCCGTTCCTAAGTATGCTATGCCAACGTCTTTTTGTAGTGTACTTTACACGTTTTTCAGCTCTGGCAAAGTAGGCCCTGAATTTCTGCCATCGAGCCATTTTTCTGGCTTCTGACTCTGAAAACCTCAGCCCAGGCTGCCTCTGTACCCGTGAACTCTGACTTACTTCCAGCGCGGCCCACCGTGCTCAGCTCAGCCTGCTGCCTGCCAAGACTGACTACAACCTTCGAGTTATCTGTTCCGCTCCTCGAAAATACATTCCTGCCTACTAGTTTCAGTAAACATCCCTCTTAGCTGCAGGGCGAAAGGGCCGGCCTGTCTCCGTGCAAGTAATTCATAGCCTCTGTTACCATGCTCCCATGGAAGGCCCATGCCCCCACGCTTCTCATGCAGACACTCAGGCGCTTACACACGCACTCACAGCCAGTATAGAATAGCTTCTGCCCCAGAGACCTTTCCCTCTCGATAGTATGGTTCCCAAACATCAGATATCAGATATGATAGAAGTACAAGTTGATCTGACATGCCAGACTTCTGTCTCTTTCCGTCAGTGTAAATGTCAAGTCCCCTGCACCCTCCAGTTTCCACGTCAATCACACGTCATGCAGCTGCGCGCGCATCCAAGCTTCAGATTTCTGCTGACATTGCAACATTCTGTTTTGTGCCACCCCTTTGTGACACCTACCTGTGACGTTTCTAGCGCACACCTCTAGTTCACGCCTAGTTCACGCCTTCTGATTACGTACTAGCAACACGTGAATACTGTTATCTTGTTTCTCTCAGCTGTTACGCCTACTCTATTGATTTCTATGACATGAATTAAGTATATAAGCTATGTATTGTCAATAAAATATGGCTCTATCCCTTCCTGGACCCTGTGTGGTGCCAGGAATCAGATATCCAGTTCCGGAACAATTCCTTTTTAAGGAATAAAACCCCTAAGAACTCTAACACCACGGACTCTGGTTCTTTCTTTCCGATTGAGTTATTATTGATTAAGTACTTACCTGCATAGAAATTAAGATGGTAAATTAAATATTTACAACACTCTTTTCGGCCGAGGGATTATGATGGTAGTTTCCCACTGCCTTTCTGTGCTGGCCTTTCCGACACAGAAAGGCATTGGGAAACCGTCATTGGGGGCGCCCAGCAGGGCCCACATGGGTGCAAGGCCGCTGAATGGCAGCCTAGGGGTCACCTATGGTGCCCCCCTTTTGATCCCTGCACCCGGTGGCAGGCACCTTGAGGTGCCTGTCACGAGGGTGCAGGGATGAACTGCACCCCTGCTCTTTGCTATGAGAGCATGCATTCAGTTCGACAGACCAGCTAGAAATTTCTTGAGATACATATTGCACTTCATTTTCAGTTATCAAGGACTCAGGGATGTCTTCATAAGAAAATTCATCTTTTAAAAATTCATTGACAGTACTCGTGTCAACTTTAGGCAGATATCTGGTTACTACCCATTTTGACATGTAGTCTACCAACAACAGAATATATCGCTCTTTTGGTGCAATAATTCATAGAGATCTGCAATATCAAGTACCAACTTCACCAAGGGCCATGTGGGAACTTCAACAGAAGACCTACACATGAATATCTGAGTCAGAGAGTGATGATCTGACCTTACAATGAAAGGTAGTCCCCACAGAAAGAATTTAAAATACAATATTGCTCAATAAATAGCCAATATCTCATGCTCAATGACCAAATAGCGCTCTTCTGTACCTTTCAGAGAACGTGAAGCAAAGGCTACCACCCTGTCTTCCCCATTGACAAATTGTGACAATACTGCACCCAATCACTCAAACTTTCATCAGTTGATAAAACAATCTTTATACATGGATCAAAATGACCCAAAGTAGACAAAGCACCTATTCTCTCTTTGATACCCTTGAATACTGACTCACATTCACTTGTCCAATCTAATTACAAATTCTTTCTAAGCAAGGAACTCAATGGTAAGGACAAACTAGCAAAATTAGCAATGAATTTAGAGCAAAATTCTGCCAGACCTAAAAATGAGCTTACTTGGTTCTTGTTGATAGGTGAAGATGCTTGCACAATACTCTTGGCTAAATCCAATTTAGGACTCACACATTCACTGGATAACACGTGACCCAAATATTTGACTATTATCACCCTAAACTTAAATTTTTACTTTTTAAGTGTAAAATCCGCAACCCTGCTGTTTACCTAAAACCAATCTAAGAGTTGCATCAAGTTGCTCCGGATCCTTCCCATACACTCAGAAGTCATCTTGAAAGAATAGGACTCTGGAAAGGCCTTCCAATACTGTCTTCATTATCCTCTAGAAACATGCAGCAGCCAAAGCAAACCCAAATGGCATGCACACAAACCTATATTCCCGCAGGAGTAATAACTGTGAGATGTTTAGATTCTAGATTAATGGCATGAGGATGATAAACCCATTACACTGAAAATCTTTGCATCCCTTGTCAACGCCAAGGTCTCAGAAATGTTAGGTAATGACTGGCGATCCACCCAGATGTGTTTGTTCAGCCCCCTAAGGTAAACACACATCCTTATAGTTTTGTCACGCTCCTTCAGCATATGAACTACTGGAGCCAGCCCTTCTAATGCTTCAGTCTTCTCTCACGCCCAGATTTAACAGCTTTCTAATACCACTCTCAATGTTTCCACGAACATATTAGGAATTTCACTTTGTACACAAAAGAAATAGCACTCTGTATCAATAACCTCGAAATGCAGCTTTAATTTCACATAGCACCTTTCGTTTTTGACAATAACATCACACATTCAAGTGAGCTGGGATTGAGTTATCCACATGTCACCCTAATGCCTGCAGTCCAGTAAATTAGGTTTCTCTGTCCTTAAAATGGATTTTCATCACCAAGAACATTGATTTTCACACCTGCATAACCTACAGGGTTAATGTCTGAAGGAGACAATTCTTTGACATCTTCCCCAAATATACTGCCCCAATAATTATCGCCAATCGTGTTGTATGGCAAACCAGAGTCCTCTAGCACCATCACTCTTTCGTCACCAATCTTGACTACACATTTAGGCATAGACAATGTTTTCCCATCAACTACCCTATCATCTCTGATACTCAGCACAAATCTCGTATCACCATTCATTCAATTCACCAATGGTGTTTTAATAGACCCCCCCCCACCAACCCCCCCCCCACGATATGCATGTGCATAATGACCATTTTAACCACATTTCTTACTTGTTGCAAATCTGGCAAAACAACCACGACTAATCAACAAATGTCCCTCACTACCATATCGATAACACATCATTGTTCCCTGTTCTCCTTCCTTTTAGTTTCTCTGGTTTCTACCTTAACTTTCTGCACAAACACTCTTTCACTGCCAATATTAGCAACAGCTTTCGCCACCTCATTCATCATACCCACATCATTGTTCTTACACTCTCTCATTTCGCGCACCATATCATAGACATTCCTTTGATCACCTTCAGCATTACCAATTTGAATCTCATCTAAACTCTCATAAATATTCTTGCCTTCTACTCTAGATTATGATGTAGAACTGCCTGCTTCCTGACCACCGAAACTTTTCTACCTCTAATAGCCAGGAGATTTTAATCAAATAATTGATTCCAAAGTTTCTACTATAGAAACTGTGGTAGTTGTGACATGCTTGGCATTGCCATAGTTGATACAGGGTTTACAGGACTTTTCAGTACCAGAGAACAGTATGATTCGCAAATTTGTAATAATGGGACAGTACCTTTCACAGTTGCGGTTAATGTAATAATAATTTATTTAAAACTAACCTTCCCGCCGGCTGGGTCCCGTGTCGTCTCTGCTCCTCTCCTGCTGTCCTGTCTCCGGCAGGAACAGAAAGCAAGCAGCCAGGCTCCCACCCCTAAGCCAATCACAATGCTGCAAGCAGCGTTGTGATTGGTCGGGATGTTGCCCAGCCAGGGGCTAAAAGCCCAGACATGTTCTACGTGTAGGCTCAGCCTACATGGAGAAGGAAAGAATGCCCATGTAGGCTGCAGCCTACATGGAGATGGGCAGGGTGCGCATGAGTGGTTTGGTCTGCCCCAAAGGGCCAACCAAACCAGTCATGCGCACTCAGGAGTGGGCAAACCACTCCTCCCATGCCCAACCCTGCTTGCAGAGCAGAACCGCCCTTCCGTCTGCCTGCAACCAAACCCTTCTGCTTTCTTGCAGTGCGAGAAGCAGAAACATAAAATGGAAGTTATTACCATTTCATGTTTCTGCTTCTCGCACTGCGAGAAAGCAGTGGGGCGAAGCTACTCGGCTCTAGTGAAGGAGCCGCCCCTGACCTACCAATCACAATAATGTATTTGAAATATTTACTAACTGCTTCCTGAACATGCCATAAAAGAGTATCCTCCTGCTGACATGCGCTCCTTGCCGATTCACATGAAGAATAGAGGTGGCTAAGAATAGAGCAGTACATGCACCGATAAATATCCTCACAGTATAGCGGCACCCACTTACAATGACATTTTAATAATGCTGTCCCATCCAGATATAATTGTTCCAGCCAAATTAAAATTAGTACACAACCATATACATCCATTAGGATTGGCATCAGATATAGTGTTATTACCTAATCGAAAATGGCTGCCAACACAGCCAAGTACCTCTGTTGGTAGTGATGTTGCACGTTACACGTCCTACTGGTTGATTTCAGTGATGCCTTCCCCAAAGATGGCTACCAACTGCTTCTAGTGACTTTTGGTACTGCCTATCCCACCAGCTCATCTGCACACATTTGCAGCCTGTGCTTCCAACATGACTAGCAGGAAAATCCTCACAGGGATCACAGCGAGGAGTATGAAGCTTGCTGGACGTATGCTGCAACATGGTTGGTTCACAAAACCAGTGGTCAAAGAGCACCCATCTCCATTGTTAGGTTCACCAGACTGCACAGGGAAAGTTAGTTGAAGTTTCTTCATTCAGGGTACAAAAATGTAGACTACCACTGCTCTCCAGTCTCATCCAACCACCCCTTGCTTCTCTCTTCGCTACGAACTCTCTTGAATCTCCCACCCAGAGTTCCACAACCCAGAGTTCCATCATTTCTTGGTTAAACTTCCATCTGAAGAGTTCTCTCTCAGTAGAACTTTCCATGACGTTTGCAGATCACCAGGTACAGTCAGCTTGGTGCAGCAAAACTGTCCTTTAGGTTACATATATTTTGCAGGTGCAGGGTGTTACCCTTCAGTTTGGAGAACTCCTAAAGGCATAGGCATAACAATTGCCCTTTTGACAAAAAGCAAGTAATGAACTAAGATTTCAAACAGCAGTAATCTACCACATCACAATTATCTCCTTGGCATGATGAAGAATAGCTTGTTGCCAGATTACAGTGAACTTATTGACTAAACTCTCTTACGAGGGAACTGTCCATCATATTACACAAATCCGATTGGTTTAAGCTTTGGCGCTTCTAAGCTACCTTCGAGATTATAGATATATATTCCAGACAAAAGCAGCAGACCCTCAGGTTGAAGATAATACTGCATACAGGAGAGCTAGCCCACGTGCTACAAATATGTCTCACTATCCACACTTTAACCCTTTGCTTGGATAGCAGAGGTCTTCCACCTCAAGTTCTCATACAAAAGAAATATGTGTTGGGTTTCACAGATATCCACAACTAATGTTCTTAGTAGTGTCGCTAGGCCTTAGGTTAAACATATCATACAGGCTCATTCATTTGAGAAAAAAAACTTCCTGGCAAATTCCTCTGACTACAAAGCTATTCCACAGATTACACAGGCTTATATACTCAAACTTTAAAGAGAAAAGGTATTACTCAGTTTACACATATCTTACAATTTTCTGACTCAAACAAAAAACTATTTATTATATTAATCTAATCGTATATTCCCAGTGTTTGATGAGCATAGCTATCCCTAGGATATAGGATCTCATTTCTTAGTTTTGAAATGTAATCATGAAGAGGAGAGCGAGTTGGCAGCTCTTTTTCATGTGCCTCTTGAATTAGAGACAGGTGTCAATTATGAAACTCTTTGACTCAGTTCTGAAAGAGAGAGCGACGAGAGAAAGCTTCAATTGTCATGTTGTTGAAACATTCTTTGTTTGGGATGACACTTCTACTTGTATGCAAAAAAAATATATCTTTATAGGATTTATCTTAGAACACAGTGGAGGCATTTATGAGTGCATACATCCAGGCAGTTTCTCTGACATTGAATTTTACTGGCTGATGACATTTTGAGATTCAGCGGTGTGCCATCTTTCTACTAGTGTAGAGTGATGTTGTGGTTTCAAGACTCATCTTCTTGAAGTGCCTCTAGATATACCAAACAAATTGTATTATTGTCTCCCTGAATGTAAGGTTAAAAACCCAAGGTTTCACTCCAACCCTTCTGATTTCTACCAGATTGGTCCCTTGAGGACATGAAGATAGTGACCCAATATGATCGTAGCAATAGGGTGGAAAGACAAGAGCCCAGTCATTGGGAACACTGGAAGGATGCAAAATAAAGTCTGCATAATTAAGAAACCACTCTGTTTTTAAAAAAATATCATAGTTGGCCTGATGAGTGGTCCTTGTTAAGAAGCATGCTACCTAAATAGGAGAACAACTGGAATCCATTAAAGTGGCATCATTCGGAATGCCAAGGTTCTTACCATTTTGAGAAGCAATCCTGCTAGGAGAATCCTCAGAACAATTCTACAGTCTACCCATGCCTAAGCCATGTATTTTGCTATGAATTTACATACACAGATCTCCTCATTGGAAGACTGATGGGTGAAAGTCTGAGGAAAGGGCAGGTCAATGTATCAACCTAGCCAAATTGAACAACAGTGACACCCTTTGAGTGAGCCATGTTGTTTTACACTGGTGTTTTTCTACATACAGTAACCCTCCGGATTAAAGTCGCAAAGGCAATTGGGTGTTTCTCTTCTTGCCTAGCCTCGAGGCCAATGGGAGAACACATGTGCAGGGCATGAAGATCTGCCTGACCCACAAATGGTACTCGTGGATGGATAGCTTTGGTTGGAGGTGCCATTAGGCAAGAGGGGTGCATGAAGGGCTTCTGCATTACAGGAAACCTGGGATCTTGCTGCACTGAAGCTTCTGAGTGGTGCATTTTGTGTGTAGGTAGCCTAAGGCTTGGGGCATAGATGCTGGTGGGATTTCCTTTACTTGGATAGCTTCATGGTCAGTGAGACCACTGACGTGCTGGGCAGGTCATTCTTTCTGATCCTCTCATGGCGGATGTGTGACTACTTGTCTTACATTTCTTTCAAGTTTATATTCAGTTTCCTGCTCTTTTTTGGCAACCTTTTTGTGAAGGCTAGCTTAGATGGGACCCTGCTCCTTCTTCTAAGATAGGTTTGATTGTAGATCACAACTGCTTTAAAGTGTGTTTGAAAAGGCCGTCTTACTAAAAAAACTTTTCCCATATGAACATCTCCCAGCAACATAAAGCTTATGGTGAATACATTTAGAGGTAAGTGGGAGAAAACAGTAGTGGTGATTGAGACAGCAATGCATACGCAGAGTAAATCACATATTACTACATTTACAGGTTGCATGTTGTTGGATCTGATTCAGGGATTAGGGAACGAGGGGGCGGAAAGTATGTAGGAGCCAAAAAAAAAAGAAAGAGATGGAAAGTAATTCAGCCATTCAATGAATATTGTGTGTTGTTTCATAATGATTTATATACATTCATAATTATCTTCAACAAATGGAGAGTAGCTGTACCGTCCAAATCTTGGAAGGAACAGGGTAGTTTAGCAGAGGCAAAAAGGCTTTGACTGACTTATCACAGATTGTGAATTGAGGTTTATCTGGACATTATGTGTGAAAGGTTGGCTGCGGCAGTATAACGGATTGCTGTGCAAACCAATATTAGATGCTTGTAGCTGTGTGCTCCATAGATAGCGAGGCAGTGTGCCAAAGATAGACAACAGTAAAGGTGTGTCTAGGGCAATAAAAATGTTTTTGTGGCAACGCAGATTGGCTTATAGACAACTAGGGTGCTTTTGCCAAATTCAGTTCTGCTCATGACAAGGGCTTTATTTGGGAATTTTGCAGCTGGGTAATGAAGATGAGGATAGTTTTTCTGAATGTCTAGTTGTCTAGAAGTAATCGCTGTAGTAGAAATGCTAGACATGCTAGAATTAAGTCACATACTGGAATTAGGAAACATGCTGGCATATCTGGTGGCTGGGTTCCGGATATAGTGTCAGAGGTGAAGTAGATGGCTATAGTTAGGGTGTGTGGCAGTAGATTTGGTGTCAGACTCTGTTTTGCTAGAGTTGGTAGAATAAGTGATGAGAGAGCATTTCAAAGTGAATTTACCTTGAAGCAGCATAGACCCCAGTTTTGAGGCAGCGGGAAGGAAAGGGAAAGAATATTTGAGAGTCATCTGCAAGGAGATGTTAGGAAATTATATCTCCAAAGAAATTGTTACAAAAAACGAAAAGATGCCTTGAGATTGAGAATTAAGTGAAGCCTATAAATTGTGAGTTGAGGAGGGAGTCTAATCACTGAGCAAGTGATGCCAGAGAAATAGGAGCTAAGCTCAAGGAATGTGGGTGTCTGTGTCAATTGCAGTCAGAACATTCATAGTATGATAAATATAAATATTCAGATGTAGGATAGAGGGCAAGTGATTGTGATGTGCATTGGTGATGAAGTTTGAAATGTGAGACAAGGCGGGGTTTGTGGAATGATTTGCTCTTAAACCTCACTAGAACAGATTATGAAGATTATATTTGGGGTTAGCTGCTGCCACCCATAGTTACCACCTGCTACACTATGCCACCCAACATCCATTCCTATTCCATGTCTTTAAGAAAAGCTTGCATTGCCCCTTTCTTGATGCACCTCTTCTGTGTATGAGAAGCTTGCACAGTTTGTGCTGATACTGTGCTTGCTCGGTCTGGGATTTAAACCTACCCAGCTGCTGTCGTGCTGTACCCACTCAATGTCTGGGAAGAATTTCCCATCTGCTGTCCTTGCTGTGCCTGCCAATTGGCATTGGCCTCGATTATGAGTGCCTCATTAAAACGCTACACCCATACAAAGTACTGTTTCACAATTTGGAGTGAGTGTTTCAACCTACTGCAGTTCTCTCCAGGTAAATATCGACAGGTAAAGCCTTTGTGAGATGGGCACCAGGACTAAATTACAAATGGCTTTTCCCTTACCAAAGTGCCTCCGTGAGCAAACAACAATGGATGGAATGCAAATCAGGGTAATTGCCCAGGGAGGGACTGAGATTAATTCACGCAGTTCACATTTTCTTTTCTGAGAGTGCAGAAGCAGCACCTCTGATCAATAAGGTGGGGGCCATATTATTGTACCTCTACAAATGACTGCTGTGGAGGCACACCCAGTGCTACTGTGAGCATACATACCTTCCAGAACTCCCAGAGTGCCATATACCCCCTTACAGAGTGGTAGTCTCTAGTCTGATATTCTAAGGAAGTGGTATGTGGGTGCCCCATTTATCCCGTGCACTAGCCAGTGATTAGAGACAATCTAACAGCCAATTTTTACTATTTTCGAGAAGCCCCCACCTCCTTTTGCAGTATTACATATTTTCCATTCTCTAAAATTACCTTGGATCCTATGGTTCAACAAGGCAAGAACCTGTTGCCGACATGCGTGCCTTTTCCTGCTTCTTGGCCTCTCCTCTACCTACCAGGAACAAAACTGTTTTTTCCCTCCTACTGTGGTTGGTGCCTGGCTGTGTCGGAGGTCCTCTGGATAAATAGGAGAATCCTTCCCTGGCATCTCCAATCAAAGATGGGAATGCTGAAGCCGCCCTTTGTTCTGCCAACCTCTCCTGTCATCTCCCAGATAGCTAATCCCTGCTAGGTGGTCAGCAGCTATTCCATAGGCCTTTTCTGAGTACAGAGGTAAGCCATTGTTCTCATTATTACCTCTCCCAGCCAGGGATGTGTATTTCAGCTCTGTAGGCAGTGGCGGCTGGTGACATTTGAAAGTGGTGGGGCGTAAAATTACTGTCTTGCTTCACTGCAGCGAGCACGAACAAGAGGAGATGAGGAGCGAGAGAGACAGAGTGAGAGGGGTAGAAGAGGCGAGTGTGGAAGAGAAACAGAGAACGAGATCAAAGAAATCAGTGAGAATATAAAACAGGGTGCTGCACCCATCACCGATTTTATAACATCATTCCGAAGTCATGTTTTATCAAATGATGATTTCTAAAGCTTAAGGCAATTCTTTTCAAGAGTCCTAGGGCTGGTGAGGTGCAAAATTGTAACTGAGCCTTTTATCACTGTTGTCCTGGGGCCTTACCCTGCCACTGTGCCCAAAACAAAGCACCAAATAACACCAAAAGCACTCAACCCTCAGTGGGCAAAGGTGAGCAGCCCAAAACTCACTCAGGGAGGGGTGTGGCCGGTTACAGCTATATCCGCAAGATTGTTCACAGTTCATCTGAAATGTAAAGTGCATTGATAGCGCTAATTTGTAATCTATTCCAGTGGACGTGCACAATTAGGCAGATACAAATCCCTCATAAACGCATTAAGTGGTAACCTACCTAGGTTGCGTTTCATTGCATTACGGGATTTGGCAAAATCTGATCCCTTGTTAACAGCTTCAGCTACCTTGCTTCCTGAGCATGTTGTGGATGCTGGTGGGACCCTAACCCCCCCCCCCCCACCTTCAGCACAGCCACTATGGAGACCCGACATTCTATAACTGAATCCGTAAAACAGCAAATGTCCTCCACCAGCAGTGCGGAAAGAACCAAAGAGCACACGTGCAGGAAGAACTCCTGTGCTACAGTCGAGCCCCTCGGTGCCAACCTCCACGGATACAACCCAGAAAAAAAAATGGTGTGTCAAGCCAGTAGCCTCTGTTCAATACTCGCATCTGTAATTCGGAATCAGTCAGGCATGTTTTTATCCTACAAACTGTAGTCTTCACTGGAGTCCCAGTAGTGGGTAAAAGCCGAGTAGGCCCAGCACCGCCATTTTAGCCACCCAGCTTAGATTGTCTGTTTTCAGTGGGAACTAAATATCTCCTGAAAGAAATATTGTGTCCTACATATCGTTAATGTGCAAACGATTTAGAGTTTGGATGGTACAGAACTATTCCTGCAGCTTATTGCAGTCTGTATAGTTTTGGTGTCCACAGCAAATTCTTTTCTGGTAGTGCCTTTTAATAGGTGGTGAAATCCATTTTGCTGTTGTTTACGACATCATGTTCATGTGCTTTTAGACAGCAGCAGTTTTTTGTTGATGGGGATATCTGAGGCGTATAAGACAGGCACAGAGATAATGACAAAAAACCCTTAAAGAAGTAATCACATCTTTGTGGTGCTAAGGAGGTGTGTGTTGGCTTCAGTTGACATGTTGTACTTGCAGATTTACGATGGCCTTTAGGCTGAAGTTTAGACTGATTACAGTTTGGCTTACGGATGGATGTTGTTGGTCTTTATCTCCAGACGTATGAGCCATTTGGTCATGTTTCACTTTGCTGTAAATGTTTCTGTGTATTTGTTTCAACAAAGGTATGAATTCATATTTTGGGTATCCGTAATGCACATATATATATATATATATATATATATATATATATATATATCTATATATATATACACATATATTCATCCCAAAGTGCCTGAAGCTTATGAGAGGCACCCAACAGTCCTCCGCCCTCCACCCTCCGGGCTTCAGGCACTTTGGGATGAATATATATATATATATATATATATATATATATATATATATATATATATATATATATATATATATATATTCACTGAAAAAACCATAGGTTTTACACATGTTATAGTTAGGTAGTAGCATACAAAACCTTTGAAATTCACTGAAAAAAACATAGGTTTGACACATGTTACAGTTAGCTGGACATTTCACTCATATAAAACCATTGAAATTCCCCCGTTATAGTTACTTCAGCTAACTATAACTCGCGCGCCCGCAATGCACTGCTGATGACTTCACATATTACATCACTCATGACATGGTCAGTGACATCACTCATGACATCACTGATGGCATCATCCAGTGGATGGGTTAGTTCTGAAAATTAAATATGTTTTATATATGTATATCTGAAGGTTGATGGAAGAAGAATTGAGTATATAAGTATAAATGGCTGCTTTTTTAGTGAAAAATAGATTGTATAACTGACTGATTAAGTATATCTTAATGAGTACATGGTTAATGAGTAATGTTTAAATATATACATATCTGTATCAGTCTCTCAGTTTCTGTGTATGTGGCTGCATGTGTTGGTGAGTAGCTATATGAGTGATACATAATGTCTATATAGGTTATTGTTTGTTTGATTATTAGTTAGAGTGTTTGAATGTCTAAGTGTCAATATGCTACGTTGGGCGATCTTACATAGTGCATAGATGCATGAATGAGTGACTTACTGTTTCTATTAGTTGTAGGCAGCATATGTGCTGGACTGTATGGGTGAATGAGTGTGTGTGGTGAGTAGGTATATAGGTTATTATTTGTTTTTTTTCTATATAAGTGTATATATGACTGTTTAAGTGAATGAGTAACTGTTTTAATAGTGTATTTCTGAGTAAGTACATATGTTTTAAACTACTACATATAAGTAATGTGTGAGTAACTCTATTGTTGAGTGTCAGTCTGGAACAGGATGATTAGGATGTATCAGTGTATAAGAACATATGATGACTCAATACATATATGAGTGACTGTATATAATATATGAGTGACTGTATATGTCTGTTGATGAATAAGTGGTTGTGTGTATAGATTTTCAAATTACTAAATAGGTGTGTTCTAAGTGGCATTGGTATGGGTATTGTATTGAAAATGTTATTTTCTATTTTTGAGTGTGTGTAATAAAGGTTATATTAGGGTGAGTGAAGGTCTGCTAGTCTTCCACAAGGATGATGTCATCAGTGATGTCATTTGAGATGTCATCAGTGATGTCATGAGTGATGTCACTGTCCATGTCATGAGTGATGTAATATGTGAAGTCATCAGCAGTGCATTGCGGGCGCGCGAGTTATAGTTAGCTGAAGTAACTATAACGGGGGAATTTCAATGGTTTTATATGAGTGAAATGTCCAGCTAACTATAACATGTGTCAAACCTATGGTTTTTTCAGAGAATTTCAAAGGTTTTGTAAATGCTATTTCCTAACTATAACGGGTGTAAAACCTATGTTTTTTCCAGTGAATTTCAAAGGTTTTTTAAATGCTACTTCCTAACTATAACGTGTATAAAACCTATGGTTTTTCAGTGAATTTCAAAGGTTTTTTAAATGCTGATTCTTAACTATATCGTGACTGCAACCTATAGTTTTTTCAATGAATTTTGGCAAATGTTTTCATAAAAAAAAAAAGTTTTCTTGACTGGCGGAGTTGTTTAGGGACTCCCTGAAAAGCTCTAGGGGATCAGGAACTGTCTACCTTGCTTCCTTTTTATGTTTTAAAACATTTATGTTATTAGAGCAAAACGCCATTTTAAACTGAAGTGCGCGACCCGGTGCGCGCACCCCGCTATATTTTTTTTTAAAAATTGGGATTTTTGACCCATCGGGATTCTTCTTAGACCCCCTGAGAAGCTGTAATAGGTCAAGGAATGTCTACCTTGCCTTCTTTTTAACGTTTTGAAACTTTTAAGTAAATGAGCAGAACGCCTTTTTAAACTGCCGTGTGCGACCGGGTGCGCGCACCCCAGTATATTTTTAAGAATAAAAAAGTTTTTATGATTTATCGAGATTCTTCTTGGACCCCCCCCTGAGAAGGTGTACGGGATCAGGGAGTGTCTACCTTGCATCCTTTTCACGTTTTGAAACTTCTGTTAATTAGAGTGATACGCCATTTCCAAACGACGTACGTGACCGGGTAATCTCACCGCGTAGACGTCCTAATGCGCGCATGTCAAGTCATGTGACTCGAAAACAACACTTTCTATTGGTTCATAGTAGTTTCTGTTCTGGAATTTGATATATATATATATATATATATATATATATATATATATATATATATATATATATATATATATATATATATATCTTTAACGTACTTAACAGTTTTAGAGCGCTCCCTTTCCATCAGATTGGTATTAAGGTGCTTTATAGAGAAAAGGGAAAGATATATACATATGTATAACAGTGCAACAGGCCGTATGCCGCTTTATCAAGCGTGATGAAAAGAAAAAAGCATATCACACCATAGTGATGCAACTGGGGTCGTGGGGAGGGAAATGGCAGGGAAGAAAATAAATGGAAGGGGAGTGCAGGAGGCAGATGTTGTAGGGTTCCATCAAAGAAGAGCACAGTGAGTTGTGTAGAAAGCTATATGTAAATCAAATAGAGGGAATACTAACATACAACTTGACACTAGATAATGGAAGGACACTGCCTTCGAGAAGGAGATGCATCGTAATTCTTGTGCTGAAAACTCTTTTTATTTATACCCAATGGGGCATATTTACAAGAACTGACTCATCAGAGTCGATGCATCTGATTTCTTGCTCCTGCGGCAAATGTCCTAATGACGCCATGGATGCACAGTATTTACAAAAACAGTGCTCAATGGTACAAGGATTCACGAATGCGTCAGAAATTCTGATGCATCTTTTGGTGCTAAAGTGAAGTTGGTCATAAGCCTAATGCAACTCCAGCAATGCATCAGAATACAGAGGCGAGTCTCATGTTAAAAGCCCTGTGCCAATCCTTACGCCTACTTCAAGGATATGTAGGGATTTCACACAGTTGAGTCGTAGAGTGACGCAGTGAAAAGTTCGAAATTTTACTGCGTCAGTTCTATGTGGAATTTAACATGGCAACACTTACTCTGCATACATTATACCTGCTGCAGGTATAATGTGAAACAGGCCTCTACAAACTGATGCATTGGGCCCAATGCTTTAGTTTGTAAATATGGAGCAGTGTGGAGCTCTGCGTCCAAAAAAAAGAACTCTGCAGCAGTGCTAGCTCCTTGCAAATATCCCCCTGTGATAATTAGATCATTTGCAAGCAGGTACATTAAATGACTTTATTAATGAGACATTTTGGAATCCGGTGTGGATGCTGATGCGATATTAAATGTTGTCCCAGGCAAGCACGTTTTTATGCACATATTGTAATTACTGATGCCAATATGATATGTAACAAAACACAATCTAGCTCTCTGCGCCTTCTGTTCCACAAACATCTGCCCCACCACAGGCGGAGGGCTGACAGTACAGTCAGTGCGCCATTGGCAAACATAAAGCTTTCTGTTCTGCCTGGTTGAGCATCAGAAGAGCCGTGCAGCTGAGGCGAGCCCTCGGCATTCTAAAGAGGGATTATTCGGCCAGTGAGTCTCTGCTAACTAAAGCCCCTCTTGCCGGTTTTCGGGAAAAGCGAAGGGAACATTTAATCGGGGAAGATGTGGCCTGCCTGCTCGTTGAGATCATATTTTGTTTTGTCATACCTATCTGTGAAATGTTTTAGTTTCGGCGTGTCTTGTTTATTTTGCTCGTGTGCTATCAAAGAACAAGTTTAATGCCCCTTGGTATTAATTAAGCCCCCCAGGCGTTTGCGCATGTGCGAGCTATGTAGATGCTGTTGAACAGCAGTTTAGACTCCAATGCTGAGTGACTTAATTTACGAATGAAATAAGTACTGTATAGACGATCATGGGTGGTAGTTCCTCATCTTTGCATTATTACATTTACATTTTCATTGCGTCCGCAGAGTGTTGGAGGCTGCCAGCGGTGAAGCCCAGACGCACGGAAAACTCACGCAAAACTGCTTTGGCTGCGTTCATTACAATCACTATATCATCAATAAACTTTAGTGAGCAGACCAAGATTGCTTTGGCTGTGCTTCAACTAAATGATGATACACCTCGGATTAATACAGGAAGGGGAGATTTACAAGTTCTGTCTCCCAAGGCCTTGAAACATCTTCCATCTGGTGGCTTGGTCGGGCCCATCGCTGGTGGATTCCTGTGGCCATGGGTTTTGGGCTTCTTAATTAGGGCCTGTAGGGCCAAGTGACCCAAAGGCTCTCGCACACTCACAAGCCAGGAAGTAATAGAAGTTAATCGGTGCTTAAATTCCTACAAATCGTGTAGAAGTACTCAATAACACCCTTCAAAGAGGGATACACATACTGGTCAAGGGCACCTCCCCATAAATGACCAGGACTCACAGAACCCAAATAATGTGTTCATGAAAACTTCTATGAACGTTCCAACAGCTTATGATGAATGTTGTACACCTATATGCACATCCTTTTTAGTGCCTTCATCATCTAAATATCTCAATATTCAATTCTTCCAGTGAAGAAGTATTTCATCATAATTTCACACAAGCCCCCAGAGTTCCTCCTGGAATCATACCAGACCACCCAATTATGACTTCTTGAACCCAATTTCTAAAGCACACATGTTTTCGCAGCAAGGCCTATCAAACTACCATTTATGGTAAAAATGTTATATCATGGTTTCTCAAATTCAAAATGAGAAAGCTTCAGTGGCACACAGCAACAGTGACATTGCACAGAGGATGCAGCTAAGTGCTGCCACTATCAAACCATTTAAATACATAATGATTACTCAGCGACCTCCACCTTTCCAGCTTACCCAGTATTGTCCCTTGGTAAATTTGTATACACATTTGCATGGCAATACTTAATTTAATATGAAAACCACAATGGTTCAGGGAAAGAAAATATTTCCTAACACAACAAATATGAACAAGAAAGAAAACAAGAAGAAGGTACCCACAATAGAAATTCTTCAAAACAGCATCTTATTATTAAAACATTTGAACAAGAATAACAACACAATACAATATATAAATAAACAATTTGGGCTCACAATGCTCCACTAGAAAAGCATAGACTGACAATATACAGTATAAACGAAGAAACAGTCACAACGGCAAATGGTTTTCAATTCAATAAAGTTTGTCTGTATTACAACAAGAATATAATACACTTAATGCTTTTCCTAGTTTGCCAGAGGTGTGTCGACTGTGTTTCGACCCTATACAACTTATTAGGTCATCATCAGAACATAAGGCATACTTTGAGAGCAACCACACGAAAAGCAATCTGAAAACACAAACATTATACAAATTAAACATATAATAAAATATGTAAGTGGGTACCAAAAAAATTAAAAGCCAAATTATTGGCAGTGATGAATCAGAGGCCAGGCATTCACGACATACCTCTAAGTATAACATCCAACGCCTACAAAACTCAAAAAGTGCAGAATGCAATCATTATTCATGCATAAATGGAGGCTGGCTTAACTAACCACCACCTTACTAACATGAAAAAATGAGAACAAGGTGCATCTAAAAAAAAAAAGAAAGTGCATCCCAAATTAAACAAGCAGTGACAAAGCAAATAGGTCTCACTTATGTGAGCGCTATTGGTTTCGGCAATGTCTGTTAGCGATGTTGTACACCAGTGCGGCTGCTGTGCAGCATGACTAAGCATTCGAAAAAAAGTGTCATGACGCATCCAGTGCTGGCCGCGTCATAGTGCTTTCTTCTTATGGCAGGTTGGTGGGCAACACAGGCAATGGAAGAGAGAGTGAGAGGAAACAAGCATCACAGACAACGAAAGGGTGGGAGGGAACCAGCAACACAGACACCGGGGGCATAAAAAAGGGTTATGAGGCATCATAGCTCTTTTTTTCTTATGACGAGTTTGGAGGGCAACACACACAATGGAAGTGAGGGTGGTAGGAAGGAAATATGAATGAAAATTAAGTTAGTGGAAAGGAAAGGGAAGATTCCAATTCACATTTAGTGAACTAATGTCTTGCAAGCGCCAGCGCATGCGTACCTGAAATATACCACACATCAAGAGAGGTCTGTAGGTGTAAGATATTTAGCTCAAATGTATGGTCATAACCATGATGGTCTGTCGCAGATGTTGAAATTGTGCTCATGGTATAAAAATTCATATACTAATCCTTTGCAGGTGGAGTGTGGTTTAAGCATTAAAAGGGCAACTGTGTGCACCTTGATGTTGCTCCAGATGCAAGCTCAATAGGTTAATTTGACCATTCAGTGCAAAGTAAACCGGAATGTACTGTTGTTGATTTAGCACCGCTGCTAGACAAGTGCAGAATGGCACCAAGTTAAAAGGTAGCATGCGCACCATCCATACACACAGAGACTTGATGTTATCCAATGGATGGCTTTAGAACGATCAATTTAAAGTATTCAACTAATTAAAAAAACAGCTAAGAAAACTGCCAAAATGTGGAAAATGGTCAGGTCTAAATTTAGTGGGGAAATTGATGATCTTCTACCCTTAAGCTGACGTGTATAAGATTATAAATTGAGTATGGCGAACTGATGAATGGGACTGAATCTTGTAGCTGGTTGTTGTATATAGTCACCCTATTGCTGTAGAAAGTCGACTTGGTCATAAAACGGTTGCAAGTGTATTGACATGAACAAAATAATTTACACATATGTCGTACAGTTGAAATTATGAATATTGTGAACTACTACATATGTCCACTGCCTGTTTGCAAATCAATGTATTACATAAAATATCCACATGGCTCAAAGGGAGTGACACAGCGACAGTATGCTGCAGCCCCAGATGCGTCAATATATATAGGGAAACTGAACTGCTGCGAATATGTACAGATTATAAAACTGCACGTTTAATAAAGGAGGGTCTTACACAAACAGTAACTAAGCTATCAAATCATCTTAAAAAGACAAACAAATCAAAAGCATGATAGGTCATACAAGCGTTTCACATAAGAAGTAAAAGCTGTTTACTCTCTTGGAGAGGAGCCGGTGCCCCATCAGGCAGTGCTTGAGTGCAAACCCAATATGGCAGCGTGGCGAACAGGACCTTAAAGGAAGCTTGTTGGTGCAAGGATAACAATTTGTGATCCTCTATTCATGGGCATGGCAGTTGTGCCACCTATGGGTCCCTTTTGCTTTGTGGGAGTATGCAATAGTTTCTCTGTCCCACAGCAAACCGTTTATCCCAGGTTGGTTGCAGTCTTGCTGCATCATTGTTTCAACACCAATCTCAATATTACCACGGCCCTGTAAATCTCAAAATTACAAGTTTAACCAATGAAACTCTACATTGCCCAGTGTACCTCATAATCCACAAGATGACAAGACTGACTAGTGATTCTCAACAATACATACGTAACCAGTGAGACTATAGGTTGTCCAACGGACCGCAAGATGACTCGACTGATCAACAGTCCGCAATAGTGGAAGACCACTCGGCGAGCCTCAATATACCAACACGCCCCAACTTTGCCCTGCGAGCCTCAGACTGCAGGACCAGGGCCTGCTTTAGAGCTGGTGGCGCCCAGTGCCACAATCTTTGTTGGTGTCCCCCTCCATGCAATCTTTTTTTCATAACTAAAACTGCTGATGTCACGCCCATTTGTGGGCTCAAATGTATGCTGTTCTGGGCACATAACTTTTAAAATGTAATATTTAGTGTATTTCTTGAAATAAGAAAGACGTTTCGTCTTGAGGCACACAGTACAGGAGAGAAAGAGGTGCAGATTGAGTAAGTAGTACATAGAGCAACGGGGTCAATAAGCACTCTCGTCCGCAGGGCATTGGGTGGCACACACAGTGGCAGGTGGAAGGCTGTGTGAAGCAAAGCCAAGTGCACGCTGCTTAAAACAGTGAGAGTTTGAAAACACAATGCAAAAAATTGACATTTGGAGCTTATGAGACCCAAAGAGAAAGAGTTAGAAGCATAGGCCTTATGTATCAGACCATTACAAAGAATGTGCACAGATACAAGAAGGGACATAGTGAGTCGTGAGTTCAGAAGAGAACTCGAATGAGCTAGAGACTCGAACTGTGTTCCCCAGTTCCTAAGTTGTCAGCTCTAGCCGTTTGACCACGTCTTCTATACGGGCCACTCAGATTTGCCAGAGGGCAAGACTGTATACGTTTAGCAGGCTCTGTAGAAAATGCCAAAACCGACTGTACACACCAGGGCAGCAGCATAAAGCTGATGAGACTGTACTCACAACAGCAGCCGCCTACAGAAAGACAAGTTGACTGTTTACACCAGCACAGGGTCAAAAAGCAGACTGCATATATCAGGATAGCAGTGTAAAGACACACAAGCAGTCTGCACACCAGGAGAGGAGTACAAAGAGAGACATGGGCATGCTGTACAGATCAGGCAGGGGCCTATTATTATTATTAGTTCTATTATTAGTGCAGCAGGTGCATTGACACCAGTTCTCAAAGCCCTCAGGGGCCCAGTGAACCCTGATTATAGCATACATGCCAACATTTCGACACCAATAAAAGGGGGATTTTGAAAAAAAACATGGAGGACTTTATTTTTCCCATTAAAGTACATTGAAGCACAGATAATTTTAGGCTGGAGATTTCTAAAATGAAGCCATTTTTGGCTTACAAAATTTAGAGTCTCAGGAGAAATATCGGGTCTGCTAGCATGTATGTTATAGCTTAGTTTAAACAGCGACCAGAAGGTCCATTTCCTTCCTTGGATTAGGGCCATGACATACAGACTACAACACTGACAGCAAGAGAGTAGCGGAAAGAGACACAAAGAGGCTATGCACTTCAGGGCACCACTGTAATGTAAGACACAATAGATCAGGACAGCAGTGAAAAAGGGGAAAGCTTTGCATTGAAAAGAGAGCCATGAAGAATGTGCACATTAAAGCATACAGGCATGAGAAGGTTTCTCACGAGAGCAAACTATTGCAGAGTGACACGGAAAGCTTGCACGTACGAGAGGGAAAAGCACTGTTTTCCGTCACGGTGCTGTTCTTCCTTTTTCTTTGATGGATGCTCGAGTAAAGGCCAAGTGTGGTGCCTCCTGTATTTGTAAGCTGCTCTGGCCGTCCAACATCTCCTGAGTCGGAGGAGCTGGCTTTGAGGGCTTGTCCTGTTCTAGAAAGGATGTACGCACACTGTGCTCGGGAGTCATGCCAGTGCTTAATTTCTAAAAAATGAAGTGCTGGGGCTGAAAATGCTGCCAAGGAGGCTACAGTCCACTTCTACCTCCGGTGTGCCCAACTTTCAACACCCGCACTGCCTCAGTCTCTATCCTGTAACCATGCTCTGCTGTCTGTCCCCTAAGACATGCGTTTTACTTCTTTACCTACACCGACAGATGAGTGCAAAAACAAAATGTACACCAAATGAAAATCCTTTTTTTTGAACATATTAATCAGTGCTGTCTGACCGGGTTTGTTGCAGGTCAGGAGGCTGCTTGAGCACAGCAGGTCATGTCACTGCTAGTGCTGCCTGTAATTAGTTTGGTCCAGTTATGACGACACGTAGGCATCCACTGCTCAGCTTGCTGTGACCCTGCCTGCCACAGCAAAAGCACTGTCCCCAGCTGCAATGCTGCAATGCCTGTGAGATGTGAGTATGGCTGTTGCATCTACTGGGCTCAAGCACAGTCAGTAATTAGCATGCTTGGAGGCAGCACACGGAAACTACAGGTGACTCCATAGCGCACAAAAGTTGCAGGGGGCCACAGTCTCATCAAGCACACTGAGCATAGTAGCAATGCAGGGCTGCAGGCCCCCACTACAATTATCCAATGGGAGGCTTAGGCTAGGCAGTGGCAGGGTGCAGCAGACTCCGGGAATAGAATGCAAGCCATTCGGTAATGATGGCTTCTTGGATTCATGATAGGCTTGCCAACATCATCGCTAAAGTGATGATACACAATCATGCCTGCCTGATTAAAATCAACAAAATTTACTCTACCTTCGCCCCCTCAAACACCCCTACCCTGTCCGACAATTCTGACAAGCATTCTCCAACACCAGACAAATGCAATGACCAACCAGACGCAGGCAACCTACCGCGTCTAACTAGTTTTCAACCATTCTCTGAAAACGAGGTATTAGCGGTATTGAAGACAATTAAATCCAGCTCTCCCGCGGACCCTTGTCCCCACTTTGTGTTTTCCAAAATTGCACCAACGCTCTGCCCTTTTATCACCAAACTTTTTAATCAATCACTCACCACCTCGTCCTTTCCGGAAGCCTGGAAACACGCATCCGTGACCCCCCTTCTGAAGAAAGCTGGATCCGATATCTCCAACCCGGAGAACTACAGGCCAATTTCTCAGCTCCCTTACCTCTCCAAAGCCTTGGAGAAACTGATCAACACACAACTGTCCCGGTATCTGAAAAACAACTCACTCCTGGACCCCTCCCAGACCGGCTTCAGGGCCAACAATAGCACCGAAGCAACGTTGCTGGCAGTGTCGGACAGTATCAGATGCATCACAGATCAAGGGGGATCTGTGGCTCTGATACTGCTTGACCTGTCAGCAGCGTTTGACACGGTATCACACGATTGCCTACTAAATACCCTCCTGAGTAAAGGAGTGCAATCTACAGCATTAAACTGGATTAGATCATTCCTTAACAATCGTACCCAGGCCGTGCACATGGGCCAGTTCTACTCAAAACCCTATCCCATCGGCTGTGGGGTCCCACAGGGGGCCTCGCTGAGCCCCACTCTCTTCAATGTCTATGTTTCATCTCTGGCTGACATTGGAAGAAAGTGGGGCATCGGCATATGTTCCTATGCCGACGACACACAGCTGATGGTGACAATGGATGAAGGGTCGGTGACAACAAAGAAAAAGCTACACAGCTGTCTCTCCGAAATGGCCCTATGGATGCGCAACCACTGCCTAAAGCTAAACGCCGGCAAATCGGAGATACTACTGTTCGGAGGAGCTAAACTTACTTGGAACGCCACATGGTGGCCACCCTCACTGGGGTCAGCCCCCACCCCAAAACAGCACGCCAGAAATCTCGGCATCATCATGGACGACGCCCTGTCCATGAAGGACCACATACGATCACTCTGGGGCAAAGGCTTCACAGTACTCAAACTCCTGGCAAAAATCTTCCCCTGGATACCCCTGGACTGTCGACGTACAGTCACCCAAGCCCTACTAGTCAGCCGCCTAGACTATGGCAACGCCCTATTTGAAGGGATGAACGAACAACTGTTCTCCCGCCTACAGGTCCTACAAAATCAGGCAGCTAAACTGGTCTGTAATAAAGGCAAGCGAGACTCAGCATCCGCATGCCTCATGAAACTTCACTGGCTACCGATGCGCCAGAGGGCTACTTTCAAAATACTCTGCCACGCGCACAGAGCTCTTCATAAAACTGGCCCCACTATCCTCCAAGGGAAAATTGAATTCTACGTCCCCAACAGGAACCTAAGATCGAATCACTCAGCTCTTGCCAAATCCAAGCGCATCCACAAGGCAAGGACAGGCGGACGCGCCTTTTCATACCTGGCAGCCAAAAGGTGGAACGAGTTACCTGTAGACCTCAGACACACCATAAACTACCTTCAGTTCCGCCAAAAACTAAAAACTCACCTTTTCCCCAAAAACTAATCCCCCAGCACAGCCCTCAGCAGTCTCCTTTGTTTTACAGCGCCGTGATATCCCATGGGATGAGTGTCGCGCTTTACAAATACCATAAATAAATAAATAAACTGACATACGCTTGCCTATGAAAACATACCAGCCAGTCACTATGCAAGGTATGTGGTTCTTTTTATTTTAAATTGGGCAATTAATATTGAGACCAACACCTGCATGACCAGAAATCGTATCCCTGGCCCTGTGAATGAAGTGCCGGTGCTGAGCATCTGAAAGCACCTGCTCAAATTAAGCACTGGTCATACCTCTCCTTCTGCAACTGCATGAGCGCCTATGTCCGTCTTTTATATCGTTGAAATGAAAGATGGATAATGGCGCTTGTTTTGGTCAGAGCGCATATAGGGTCCCCCAGGCTTGGAGCCCGGTGCAGCCACACCGGTCGCACCACTCTAAAGCCGATCCTGTGCAAAACTGACCAAAAATCCAACATTTCCCTTCAAGCCTTATGACTCCATGAATGGCAAGCAAGCTTCAAGACTGCAAGACTGCTCAGTAAGCCTCAATTATACAAGATTTACCAGGGAGCATCGAGATTACCCAGTGAGCCTCTAAACTGTTCGAGATTGATTGACTAATAATACTAAAAACATTTCAAGACTGTTAGCCTATGATTTAACTAATCCTGCACTAAAGTATTCAAAGTCATACTAATATAAACAAATGTGAGATTGACTAATAAGCCTCAAGGGCACCAGAGAGTCTCAAGATTGTCTAGCGAGCCTCCTCAAAACTGTAATATTGACCAAAACTGCAAGATTCACCAGCGAGCCTTGTGTTTACCTGGCTCACATCAAGACCGCAAGATTGGTCAGGGAACCTCAATACTACAAGATTAACAAACGAGACGCAAGTTTGCCCAGCGACCCACAGCATTGAAAGAAACATTGCACGATTTCACAATCAT
Source organism: Lissotriton vulgaris (assembly GCF_964263255.1). NCBI lineage: Eukaryota > Metazoa > Chordata > Amphibia > Caudata > Salamandridae > Lissotriton > Lissotriton vulgaris. The sequence goes on from NC_141691.1 coordinate 1,596,713,262, forward strand.
TCTTCCAGATTACAAGAAAATCCCAGTATTACAAGAGTAATCCTCTAACCTCAAGATTACTAAACAAGCTACACAACTGCAAAATGGACCACTGAGCCTAAAAATGACAAGATCAAGCAGCAAGCACCAAGGTTACACAGTGCCTTTAAAGACTGTCCAGCAATCCACAATACAGTACAATTGTTCAGTCGGCATCAAGGCTGCAAAATTGTTCCGCAGGTTACAAGACTGCAAAACTGTGCACAAATACATCAATACTCCACAGCACGTCTCAAGACTCCACAGCATAGCAGACCTCAAACTTGCACAACCAGACTCCAGACTGTACAGCAAACATATGTGTGTAAAATAGGCCACAAACGATCAAGACTACGCATACAGACGTATCCCAACTTCATGGCGAACGACTCCCAGTTTCCTGCGAATCTAATGCTTGTTCACACTGTTTTGGAGATTTGTATAACAGGTACATGCAACTAAAGTGACCACAACTCACTGTCACGAGCTTCTCGATAATAATGTCAATTATTATTGACATTATTTTAGAAACCAATACGTTTTTACTACTTTCTTGTGGAAACTACAGTTGTTCCTCTTACATGCTTGCACTAGTGAGTTGTATTTATTTAGTGCTTTGTAGCCGAAGAGGTGAAGAAGTGCATTTGTGAACACATTGCACCCCATTCCTTCAGTGTTTGTTTGTAGGAGGTATGTGTTTTCACAGTCCGGGTATGTCAATAGTTTTTTCATGTGGTGCGAAAACCTGAGATGTGCTTCTATTGTGTTTTTGTCACTCCACCTAGACTTGAAGTGAAGCTAATCAGGCAAGAGACGGGATGCAAAGGCTTCGGAATTGCTAGTGTGTGGACGAAGAAAATGCGTGGATGGAGCGTGGCCTGCGTGGTAAGAAATGAGGATGAACACGCCCCTCTAAACCTCGCTCAGGGTATCTTTGGACTGCTTTACAAGGCCGTGGCTCTCCCAAGAGACTAGCCAACATCGGGCAGTTCCCAGGAAGATTAGCTGCTGAACTGAAGAGGTGGGGGAGAGGTGGAAAACTTGTTATGCTTTTCTTGACTCGTTTCATGCATCTTGTGAACAAGACGAGACGAGGAAACTGGCAACACCATACATCGATAACAAGCTTTGATGCATCTTGTGAACAAGACGAGACGAGGAAACTGGCAACACCATATATCGATAACAAGCTTTGATGCATCTTGTGAACAAGACGAGACGAGGAAACTGGCACCACCATATATCGATAACAAGCTTTGAATCACTCACTGGTGTCACAGTCATCTCTCCTGCCTCCAAAGAAGCAGACAATAAACAACAAGCAACAGTGACTGGGTAGAGATGACGGAATCAGAAGAAGCAAAAAAAACCAAGGCCAAATCCCCTTAAAGGAGGCCCAAAACAAAACCAAAAAGAAGCCAGACACAAGATTGACGGTTGTTGCAAAAAAGGTTAAAAAAAACAAGCATTGGTGCGGGTGGTGTAGGAAGAATACCAGCAACAATGGGAAGGAGGGGCGGAGCTAAGATGCAATAAAATACTTGGCCAAAGCTGAACCCGCACCCTCAGTGTAACACAAGCAAGGAAGAAATAAAAAAATAGTCCGAAACACCCAAGCGTAAAGATACAGTATTTATCCCTGCTCCATGGGAGGAAACAAAAGACAAAAACAAGGGACAAAGAGGCAGGACTGACAAGTAGCAAGCAAGGATTTTTAAAGGACACTGAAACAAACAAATGAAAAGCAGGGGGCAAGCTTTAAGACCACACAGAAGTATATACTAAAGTACCACTACCACCCAGTTGTAGCGTGTAGAGCTCCGAACAGAGAAAAATCTATGCTTCAGAAAGCCCAGAACTCCTCTTGATACACATACGTAATGGAGCACAGTCAATACAAGGCCATCACAGATCAGATTACCTGAAATTAAAATAAAGCATACATGCGGAGTTTAGAACAGGAGAGAGCAGAGGGGGAAAACTACATGCATCCCAATACTCCACACACCAAAACTTACCAGGGAGCAAAATTCCTGCTCACTGCAATGTCAACGCACGTAAATTCAATAATATGCTTGACCCAGAATTTGCTTATAATTGTGCAATGAGGGCCATCAAAAGTGTTCATTTCCTTTGGGAAAAAAAAATTGAAATCAACTGAAGTAACTTAAGGAAAACTAAAGCACTTGCGCATATCCTAATATGCCAGTCATCTAATCTACCGGGGAACTAAGTTTTTCACAGACTTTTCTACGCCTCATTTAATGGGATTTGGCGTAGGGCAGTGAAGCAAATCACCTTGATGCGCTGCCTTACGTCAAAGTGAAAGGGCAGGAATGCACCATATATTTGATACAGTGCATTCCTGTCCTTTACTCCAGCGCTCGAGCTGTGTTGGTAACCAGGCACCAATGCAGGCACCCATGCACATTTTGCAACGCTGCCTGTGTTATCGGCAGGATTGTTTTTATGCAGGAAGGGGCACCTTCCTGCACAAAAACAATCCTGGGAGGATTTTTCCTACACATGTAAAGAGGAAAAAACGAGATCTCAAGTTGTTTCTCCTCATTGCGCCTCTGGGGAGGCATAACGTTTTGGTGCTTCCCCAGGTTTACATGGTTTTGTAAATCTGGGGAAGCACCAAAATCCATGGGTGTTGGTGGGAACACCCACCGCGACGCCCAGGGAATACCTCCCTCATGCAGAGTAAGGCAACTCAGCAATTCGCGCGGTCTTGCCTTACTCCATGTCTATGAAGCCATTAAAAGCCACGCAAAGTGGCTTTGCATGACCTCAAAAATATGATTTTGTGATTTGCTCTACCGGAGTGTCACAAAAAGTGACGCAAAGCTACGCAAGGGGCTCCTAAATATGGCCCCAAGTTGTTAAGTAGAGTGATCAGCATTTCTAAAAGTTTCTAGGAGTCAGAGACACACATAAGGCTGCACATAAAGGCCATCTCCCACTCTGATCAGAGTATAGGCACCAAAGCATTACCATATTAAACAGAACACCTGTCTTACTTATTGAAACCTTGCACTTTGTAAATGTGCCAACCAAGCTCACCTCCCCTTTGTTTTTAAGTGTTGTAGTTTTGGGTAGAGAGGTTGACTACCCCTTAATATGTGGAAAAATGAATGTGATTTACAATATGTAAAATAACTCTCTTTACAGTTTTATATCTAGTTTAGTGATGCTTTCGTACAACGCTCACATAGTTAAAAGGCCTTTTTCGAACATGAATAAAACATACGTGATTACAAACCTTTGAGATGTGGTCAAGTAATGCTGTAGTAGTCTCTAATGGCATATGCTCTATAATTGATCACTTTAAAGAACATTTAACATGCTAAGTCATCACTGATAATGACTTGAGTACCAAATATAAAGGATATCAGCAGTGGAAGTATGAATCAATGAAAATGAATGCAGGCTCTTGTTTCCAAGTGAAAGCTCAGGTATTTCCTCAAAAATTAATGGCTTTGCAGTGACAGATAATATATAATATATTTATATTCATAATCATATCCATGAATAATATGCATTATGAAGTATGTACCTCAACTAAGACTGCAAAAGTATGCTTTGCAAGGTTGTGACAGCCCGTCCTAGGATGAAGTGATATCATTGCCTGTCCTAATTAGTCCCCCACCTATTTTTTTCTTTATTTGCATTTCAAAAGACATACAATGACATTAAAATACAGACCGTGGTACAACAACATCCATCATCCAGTTCCCCACCTATTTTTTCATATTTGTTTTCTGCTTTCCATGTTCGAGAGAGGGCAGCTTGAGTGTCCAGCACTGGTTGGTTTTTCCATGGAACTGGAGTCTACAGCAGCATTCATTCCTTGACCTGTTCCTTGTACAATTGGTTATATGTATCCGGACATCCCGTAGACCATGCTCATAATTCTGCATCATTGGAGCTGCACATCCGCCCTGGTGCTGGGGCCCACCAATGATTTGGTGAAGCTGGCTTGCATTCCATTGGTCACAGTAGCTCAAACAACAGAGCAAATAGGCCATTGTGGCACCACCGTTCAGTCAATAATCTCCTCTTCTAACCTGTAGACTGGAGGGCAAGATGCCTCACTTGAACCATGCTCAGATGCCCAGTAGAAAACCTTCAGGAAGCAAATACTGCAAGCAAATGTATGAACAAAACAGCTAGAGAAACTTACTCAACACTATCTTTGTTTAATTCATCTTGACATTCCAAATGTCCCCTAAATAATATATTTTTTAAACGTTATTTATAATTTTTAACATATTTTCGCCCCACCCTCAATGTAGCTCAATAGTGACACTTGAGAGTTCTTACAGTCTGTTCAACCTGAGAGTTGCTAACCATTTCGTAGCATGAATTCTTACAAGCCACAGGAATCAGTCATGATGTGACTTCTTGCTGTGCTCATAGCATAAATGTCTTGTCCAGCAAACTATTAGGTAAGAGTACACTCGTTCCCATCTTGTACACTACTGTGTAAGTGTATTTGTCTCTGTATCTTTATCGGCAGTCACTAGTCCTATTGCATAGTATCAAAATTTTAAATACTGTATGCTCAAACAGAGAGATGTTTAGGGTCCCTTTAGATTTATTTTTTAGGGTCCCTATATATCTCTTGATTTCAGCATAGGGTATTGTAAGTTCACATACATATCTGCTAGGTCTTGTAGCATTATGAAGTCATGGAATCAATCCTAGTTTGGGAAGTGGCACTTTGAACCTGGTTCTTTCCACTCTCTGTTTGGCAGGCAGTCGCACTGTGGCAATACATTTCCTGTCAGCAGGCATCTGGGCCACATATCCAAAGAATGCAAAGCGTGGATTCATTGGAACCTCAGGATTCATTGGAACCTCATGGCCAACCATATATGTTATTATTATTATTATTATTAAGGGGTGCTTATAGAGCGCACTGACACCATGGATTTCCTGGCGCTGGTTGGACATAGAGAGGACAGAGGGACTAACCAGATTGAGGGAAAAGCCAAGTTTTTAAGGACTTACGGAAAAGTATCAGAGAATTAGAGGTTTTGAGAGAAAGAGGAAAAGAGTTCCAGAGCTTGGGGGCCAGGTGTGCGAATCTCCGGCCTCCGGATCTGCAGAGCTTGTAGGGGGGGACAGTCAAGAAGTGAAGATGAGAGGATCTCAGATTCCGGGATGGGCAATAGGGTCTAATAAGAGATTTCACAAAGGCGGGACAGGGCCCGGTTAGCGATTTAAAAGTAAGGCAGCCGATCTTGAAGGCCGCCCTTGCGGTGACAGGGAGCCAGTGGAGTTTGGCAAGGAGGGGCCTGGCGGATTGCCACTTCGGGATCCCTAGGGCCAATCTCGCCGCTTGATTTTGAATCACTTGCAGTCTAGCCACCGATGTTTTAGGCAGACCGTGATAGATCGCATTAGAAAAATCTAAGCGGGAGAGGACGAGGGCCATGATGACCTGCAGGAGGGCATCAGGTGTGAAGAGGGATGCCACTTTCCTGATCCTGCGCAGCTGGTAAATACAGGACGAGACCACCGTCCCCACCTGTGGCCCAAGGGATAAACCGGAGTCAATTGTGACCCCTAGACTCTTCACCGAGGCCATAGGGGTGGGAGAAGGACCAAGTTCCGCCGGCCAGAATTGTGGCCCCCAGGAGGTGGCGCTCCTACCGGGAAGGAGGAGCTCCGTCTTGCCGGGGTTCAATTTTATCTGGTTGTGGCCCATCCACTGGAGAATGTGGGACATGACTGCCTGGAAGTTGGGAATAGCAGAGGAGGAGGTGAGAGGAAAGATGAGTTGCAGGTCGTCCGCGTAATTAAACACGGTAACGTCCCACTGCCTCAAAGAAAGAAGAAGGGGGCGAAGATAGAGATTGAAAAGAAGGGGGGATAAGGAAGAACCCTGGGGGACCCCGCAGGGCGAGTGCTCCCTAGGAGCCCTGAAAGTGCCCAGGCTGAGGGTCTGAGACCTGTCGGTCAGGAAGGATTTGACCCAGGCCAGCGCCAGGCCCTGGATGCCAGCCTGCTCGACACGGTGGAAAAGGATGTTATGATCCACCGTGTCGAAGGCGGCCGACAGATCTAATAGTACCAAGGCCTGGGGGATACCCTTGTATGTGGGGGGTGTTACTAGTTTCCAGTAGTCCTGTTCCCATTCTAGGTGTATAAACCCTGACTCCTTTATAATGCATTAGATGCTTCACCCTTCTGAGTCATATTTACTCATTACTAGTGATGTACAATATAATTGGTGTAGAATCTTAAAGTGGATAAGATTGTGTTTGTTACTTATGGACATTTCCCTACTTTGATGGCAGCAGTAGCTGCACCACTCCTGGGTTATATGTAGCCCCAATCTATTTCCTATTGAGCTTTGACTCTGAGCATTTGTCTCTCCCTGACCTGATGTGCTTCATTGAGTAGAAAGGATACCACTTTTTTACAGTCTCCTCTAGTCATCAGTTTTGTCAGTATCTCGCATTGGGGGACATTGGAAACATTGTCATCAATGGGTTTAGTGTGTGTCTTAATCTACTGTAAGGAAATTACTCTTTTTGCATGATTCCCCCCAATGTTTTTGGCTGATGCTGCTGGGTTTTTTTACTCTGAGAGTGCACTGGGTCCTGCTAACCAGACATCAGTGCCAATGTTCTAACCCTTTACAAATTGTATGTTGAATTGGCTATCCCCAATTGGTTTAAGATGCCTTACGTGTAGTCCCTAGTATATGGTACCCAGGGCATGTAAGACAGATGTCCCCACAGGGCTGCAGCACTGGTTTTACCACTGTATGTGTGACAAAGTGCAAAATGGCTCCCAGCCTGCCACTACAGACTGGAAGAGCAGTTTTGAACACCTAGTTTGACTTTGCCATTTAAACCAATGGCAAAGCCCCCACTTCTCTTAACAATATATGTAAGTCTCCCTTATGGAAGGCCTCTGGAGCCCTAAGACAGGGAGCTGTATATTATTAAGTAGGACATAACCTTTAAACACGTCTTAACATCAACACGTCTACATTGTTGTTTTTGCTGGGGGAAAGGGATTAGCCCCATTGGCTAGCACAGAGTTACCACCTGACCTCTCAGCCCAGCAGACCTCTGAATGAGACTACTTAAATGGGAACTTCAAGGTATCACATTAGTCGCGACTTTAAACCCGACTTGAAGCCGAAGTTGAATTTTATGTCACTTTTAAGGTAAGGCAACTTTTAGAAAGTTGCCACTCTGTTGCCCAGTTTCTCCCGTGGCCTCCCACAGGTTCTGACCACCAGACACCCTTCTTTGGATGGGTCACTAAAGAGGGCACCAGCCTTTTCCAAAGGATACCGCAGGACCCGCAGTGTACGGATATTGGTAGAAAAGCCACAGCCTTCTACGGACTCAAAGAGGTCTTCAAGGGACACTGACCCCTATGGCCAAAGTCACCAAAACGTACCCGTGGACTGATGAACATCCTCAAGGACACCCCCACCAACAGCACAGCATCTACAGCATCTTTTAGCATCCTCAGCATCAGAATCACTCCTTAGAATTCTATTGCGATCTTGATGTAAAGTGTGGAACTGGACTTGAGAGTGCTTTGGTGACCAATCAACTTTCAGGGTACTCCTTAGTGGCCCCTTTGACCTTCTCCCTGTGGGATTTGGTTACCCCTCTCAGGCAGGAGTAGCCAACCACAACTCTTTCAAACTTTTTAAAAGTTTCTAAACTTTGCGGTTACCAATCCTTCATTGTGCTTTGGACTAAAAAGCTGAGATTTACATTGTATTTAAAAAGCTATATCTCTGGAACCCTGTTGTGGATTTTTCTCATCTTGGTGTCTAAAAATTCATAGAAGTAGGATCTATATTAATAAATTGGTGTCAGATTTTGTTTGTGTTATGTGACTTTTCTTTTTTAGGGCGAGCTGGTGTAAGCAGCGCGAAGCGCTGCGTCCAGCAAAGCCTCTATTGTTATCCACTTGCTGGGAATGTGGGACAGGGATGGGGACACGCAGGGCCGTCAGCGATTTCAGCATGTGTGCGCGCACGTACAGCCACGTGCTGTGCACATCTCCTGTCCCACTTCCAGAGCAAGTCAGCCTCCTGCAATCAATCACACACGCACACACACACACACGGGCGTGCACACACAGACACACACACACACACACACACACACTGGCGTGCACACACAGACACACACACACACACAGACACACACACACACATGCGAACACACACACACACACGCATGCACACACACACACACCACCCCACCGTCCCACCCCACTCACCGGGCTCGTTCCTCGATGCGCTGATACAGGCTCCGTCACTCCGCCGCATCACCTGGCACATGCGGGGCTTCCCTCACTCATGGGAGCCCGCACTTGCATCGGCGGCCTCAGCCGCCACTACTAATCATCTGCTGGCTCTCCCTCAGGCATGGGAGCCCCGCGTCACCACTGCTCCTCTGGGCCAGCCACTCCGTGGACGCGGGCTTCCCGCAGAAGGCGGAAGTCCCACCCCACGAGGCGTGACGTTCCCGAACTTCCGGATTTCGGCCGGCGGCGGTGAACATTAACTGCTCTTGTTTTTTATCGGATACAACCACGATTTCCATCCTACACTGTACTTGTTTGTGTAAGCTTTTTTAATCTCCCTGCTGTATGGGCAGAAAGCAGTTGTTAATGTTCGCCTGCCTCGTTAATCATCTGGGCAGATGCATTAGAGATCAGATCTGTGCTGGGAGTCCCAGCCCGGCTAGGGAGGAGGGGCAGTCTGTCTGTCTGAAGGGGGCTCTGCTCGGGTGTACTGCGCAGAAGCGGACGAAGAGGGCATTAGTGGAGCTATGTGTCTGTCAAGGTGGTACAGAGTGCGGGGGTACAGGGTGGCGTGGGTGGTACACCCGATTTTAAGATCCGCTGGAGTCCTTCTTCATACAGGCTTAAGGCCAGGGATCCCACGGGGCTGCTGATGAGATGCAAGCCCCCCACCCCCAAGGTAGTTTAGGGGTCCTGCTGCGCGTGCCTTCAGATTAGGGCTCCCCAAATGATAGGTAAAAATTATGCTAAAATAAACATCGGCGATGCACACATAGCTCACTTTGTGATACGTGTCTGTTTCTAGGCACGATTGATAGGTGTTATTGCTACTCAATCATCCTCCTTTTCATGGACCTCTAAAGGATGAAAGGCTGAATGGACCTTCCAGGATATGAGCCTTGGGCCTTTAGGGTGCACACAGATATCAGCAATGCATGCACGAGTCCACTGAGGAGCGTAGCAAGGAAATATGAGCAGAAAATACTCCTGGGCTCGACTGTCTTACATTGGTTGTCACATTAGCAGATGCAAAAGTCTCATGCCCAACATTTGCACCCTCTCCAATTTTGGGGCCATGGTACATAAACATTGCACTAGTGCAAACATGGCAAGACTAGGAAATGGAGCAAATCAATTCTGGTCAAGTTCATACTTGCAGAAACATTCTTTGCTTGAGGGTCAAAATGGGGAAGCAGCAAATGTAGTTTAAGTGAAGCACAGAGAATATAACAGCATCTTAATCCACAAATGACGCATTAAAAAACACGGAAATCTATTTCAGGGACACCACCACATCACTCTGGGACATCACCATATCACTCATGGACACCACCATATCACTCATGGACACCACCACATCACTCGGGAATACCACCACATCACTCGGGAACACCACCACATCACTCGGGGACAACACCACATCACTAAGGGACACCACCACATCACTCGAGAACACCACCACATCACTCAGGGACACCACCACATCACTCAGGGGCACCACCACATCACTCAGGGACACCCCAACATCACTCAGGGACACCACCACATCACTCAGGGGGACACCACCACATCACTCTGGGACACCACCACATCACTCAGGGACACCACCACATCACTCAGGGACACCACCACATCACTCAGGGGGACACCACCACATCACTCTGGGACACCACCACATCACTCAGGGACACCACCACATCACTCAGGGACACCACCACATCACTCGGGGACACCACCACATCACTCGGGGACACCACCACATCACTCGGGGACACCACCACATCACTTAGGGACACCATCACATCACTCGGGGACACCACCACATCACTCAGGGACACCACCACATCACTCGGGGACACCACCACATCACTCGGGAACACCACCACATCATTCGGGGACACCACCACATCACTCTGGGACATCACCATATCACTCATGGACACCACCATATCACTCATGGACACCACCACATCACTCGGGAATACCACCACATCACTCGGGAACACCACCACATCACTCGGGGACAACACCACATCACTAAGGGACACCACCACATCACTCGAGAACACCACCACATCACTCAGGGACACCACCACATCACTCAGGGGCACCACCACATCACTCAGGGACACCACCACATCACTCAGGGACACCACCACATCACTCAGGGGGACACCACCACATCACTCTGGGACACCACCACATCACTCAGGGACACCACCACATCACTCAGGGACACCACCACATCACTCAGGGGGACACCACCACATCACTCTGGGACACCACCACATCACTCCGGGACACCACCACATCACTCAGGGACACCACCACATCACTCGGGGACACCACCACATCACTCGGGGACACCACCACATCACTTAGGGACACCATCACATCACTCGGGGACACCACCACATCACTCAGGGACACCACCACATCACTCGGGGACACCACCACATCACTCAGGGACACCACCACATCACTCAGGGACACCACCACATCACTCGGGAACACCATCACATCATTCGGGGACACCACCACATCACTCTGGGACATCACCATATCACTCATGGACACCACCATATCACTCATGGACACCACCACATCACTCGGGAATACCACTACATCACTCGGGAACACCACCACATCACTCGGGGACAACACCACATCACTAAGGGACACCCCCACATCACTCGAGAACACCACCACATCACTCAGGGACACCACCACATCACTCGGGGACAACACCACATCACTAAGGGACACCACCACATCACTCGAGAACACCACCACATCACTCAGGGACACCACCACATCACTCAGGGGCACCACCACATCACTCAGGGACACCACCACATCACTCAGGGGGACACCACCACATCACTCTGGGACACCACCACATCACTCAGGGACACCACCACATCACTCAGGGACACCACCACATCACTCGGGGACACCACCACATCACTTAGGGACACCATCACATCACTCGGGGACACCACCACTTCACTCAGGGACACCACCACATCACTCAGGGACACCACCACATCACTCGGGGACACCACCACATCACTCAGGGACACCACCACATCACTCAGGAACACCACCACATCATTCGGGGACACCACCATATCACTCTGGGACACCACCACATCACTCTAATACACCACCACATAACTCTAATACACCACCACATCACTCTAATACACCACCACATCACTCAGCCCAACCACATCATCACTCAGCACCACAACAGCATTGTCCTTGCTTGCTACCAAAAACATTGCCATGACCAATAGGACTCGCATTAGGAAAGTATAAGCTATTGGCTTTGTGAATAACAATGCTATTAATTTATATACTTTCAAAGCCAACACATATTAAAAAAAAAAGGTCATTTACAATACCAATAGCTCACACTTTCCTAATGCGAGACCTATTGCATTGCAAATGCTTGTTGTTGTTTGGTGCTTCTAAATGATTTACATTAGTCCCTTTGTTTAAGCCTTGCTGCTCAAAGCCACAGCAACCCATGGTTGAGTGAAGGTTTTACAAATGAACCTAACTGGACCCAAGACAGTTGTTCTAGTCTATTGGATTGTAAAGTCTCACAGCCATACCATATAATGCAAACAAAATCCTCACATCAATTATTTAGGAATATGGCCAATGAGCTATGTTCTCTTCGGTACTTGTAATCTTCTACTCTATTGAATCCCCATGTGGGTACATTGTCTCTAACTTTGCATTGTAGATGTGCATTTGATCCCTCCTTGCATTGTCAAGGGTATACTGATGTTATCTGCCAGTTACTATAAGATGTACATTGCAAAAACATTCAGAGACAAGGCACAAATACGTATTTGTTTTTCAAAAGGAAAAATTAGGTATCAAACGATACAAAATACTACTGCACCATATTTCGGTTTAAAAAACACTCAACCTTTTCCTTCATCTATGCGTAGACGAATGTGCATTTCTATGACAATAGAGACCCAGTTGCGTTACTCCTTTTCTATGAAATGAATGTCACGTTGCCTTTAATTAAATTATCTCACTTCACTAACAACCTCACTACTTTTAATGAGCACCCTGCAAACACCATGAAAACAACACCTTCTTGCATCTATTGGCGTTTTGCCAATGGCAGGACCATGTGGTTTACTTTTGAAATTATCTCTCACTGTCAGAACACATTTTGGGAGCTGGCGCTTACGTGGGGGGCGAGCTGTGGTGTGATGTGATTAACACCGCCAGCCAGGGGAGGTTACCAGGAAACTGTGGGGGCTTTGCAGATCATCACAAAAACAGTCATGTTTCTTCTTTGAGAAATGGTCTGTCTGATACAACCTAGTTGTATTGTTATAACTGACAACGTGGCAGCTGTTTGTGCCGTCTAAGTTTGTTTTATTTTATTTTTGGCCGTAGAGGTATGCTGTGTGTGCAATGAAACATGGCTAGGAGTCATTCTTTAATATATTAAAGAACCACATATATATTAATTTCTAGTTTGCCCTTTATTCTCGAGGAGGTTCCATGACAATCTGTTGATTATAAAGAGACGATAAATGAGCAGAAATTGTGTATGAAGTCTACACAAATCATACAGATTTATTTAACAGGAATATGTTCCATCGAACCTGATATTATCTATACCTTATTTACTTGACCAGTTGTTTAACTCTCATTCTTCTCTTCCTTCTCAGCCTCCTCATCATGGCCCTTGTAATGAATATCGAATCCTTAAACAAACAACCAAATACTTAATTAAACTTAATTAAACTGCATTAGTATTCTGTAAATACTGGAATGCACAGGATGGATCAAATACGTGCAGGCTCACGTAAATGTGCGCACAATTCATGCAAAGCCATGCAATCGTTGACATCTTCCATACATTATATTTTTTCTATTTCTGTTTATTCATTCACCACGATGGCTTTGTTTCATTAATCCTAAAACGAAGCAGCACCCAAAAGATGTGCATTTTTCTCGATGAGGCTAGAACATTTACCTTCTTCACATTGATCTTTCAAAAAGAAAAAAAATATTAAAGTTGTATTTTAGTTGCACAGTGCTGGGCAGGAAGCTGAACGCAACTTTGGTTTATCAGTATTGTTTTGGTAAAAAAAAAAACTCATTTGTTCCACCACTTTTGATTCGTTTCCCCTCTGTAGGGACCCGCAATGCTTTTAGGGTAGCAGGTCCGAAATTCCTTTTCCACTTTTAATTAAGCTTTGGAGCCAAATCTCCACCATGAGGAAGTCTATTCCAAAGGGTAATATTCTTTGCATCATCTGTTTTTTGCATTATTTTTGTCGCAGGGCTGACAGAAGAGCTGGCCCTGTGTCAGTCTCTGTGCCACTGAGTTAGCCGTGATTGGCCAGACAGAGCAGTAGTTGGCCATACTGGGAGTTGAGCACCTGCCATGCTGCAGACTTCTTGCATGGTAGCAGGGCCTGGCCTTTGTAGTTGTAATTTGGTTTGGTCCATAGCCATGCTCGGCCCTAACCCAATAGGCAGCCACATTGTGGTGTTCACAGTTGCAGGCAGGTCAACCCACCTTGCTCCTGAGTCAGACCCACTGTGTGAGCTCCAGACATGCATAGTTTTGAATTTGAATGGCCACATGGCATGCCCTTCAGCTAGGCCCTAGGCCCAACCTTTCATTCGTCTGCAGGCCATGGATGTGTAATTGTGCCTGTGGATCTCAAGCACTACCAAAGGGTCTGCAATTCTAAGGTGGGTCCTGGGATCCACAAACCTATTGCAGACTGTGTTATACATATTTGCTAACTTTCCTCATTATTTATTTTTATGTCTTTTTTACTTCTCTTTGATCTTGTTTATCCACATATTCTCCTCTGTTGCCAACTTCGTGTGTTTTGAATGTATTCAACATATAATGCAAAACATGTATCACAAAAAATCATCCTCTTTGAATCTTTTTACATTATCTTAAACAATACATAATTTCATTGACTCCTGGTCTGTTTTTGTGGTTGTTAATGAAAAAGTAACATGTTTTTTTAAAAGATTGCCCCTGGAAATGCTCTGGCTCTTTATAAGCAAGAAAGAAGCATCAACATGTTGCACTCTGTGTTAGTGCTATTCCAAGCAATGTTAAAGCCCTTATCATTTGACTGTGTATTTCAATAAAACATTAAAGCACTCGAGTTGATAGAGGAGGCTCCAGCCAGCTGTGATCCCATTGTGTGACAGTTTCTCTCCCCCTCTCTCTCTCTCTCTACAGTTGCACCTTGAGCGTTACCCTTGAACAGGCTATTATTCTTGCTCGGAGTCATGGGCTTCCTCCAAGATACATTATGCAGGCTACAGATGTGATGAGAAAACAGGTAAGTCAGTTTTGTACTTATTAGTGTAGATGAGCCCACGTATGATGCTGGAGGATCAGATTATGCAGCTTGTGTAATTATAGCAATGTTGCTTGTGCCCACTCTGCTCCACATACAAAAGTTTCTTCAACTACAATAGGATGTAAAATCCTTCCAGAAGGTGCTATTACTTTGTAATGTTTACATGTAAGTGTATGGGCCAAGTACATTTCATTTGTTTTCAGTGGTTTAAGAATTCTTTTGAAAGCCGAAGAACATATTTGCCTCAAGTTCTAATGCTCTTGACTTGCAGTATACTACTGCCATTTGAAATTGCCATTATGGAAGCCTTCTAGCTATCATACACAGTTGAACAACTTCAGGCTGCAAAAAAGATTATCTGTGTTGTCTCGAAGTACAATGCCGCTTCAAATCTTTATTCTTATCAAAGATTGTGATGGAACTTTGAATGAAGGAATCTGGGGGCATATTATCAAGGGGGTTTATCTCCGCTTTTTTGGCTTTAAAAGCCAAGAAAGCGGAGATAAAATTATCTCCCTATTACCTAGCTGTCGCTAACACCAGTTAGCGACAGCTAGTAGGAGATAGCGACCATCTTGGGCCCCACTTTGCATGTCAGTGATATTTATCACTAATGACATGCAAAGTGGGCGTGTCAAGATGTTAGCGACTGAAAACAGTCGCTAACATCGCTATCTCCTATTACCAACTTTTGGAGATATTCGCACTAAGCGCGAATGTCTCCAAAAGCTAACACGTGCCCTGAGCAGTTCTTAGCCATGTTGTCCAATGGGAGGTGGATAACATGGCTAAGGGCATTAGCTCCGTAATGCATGAATATCGCTGACTTTTCAGCGATATTCATGCATTGCGGCAATTTTTATCGCATTAGCGATAAACCTTGGTAATACCAAGGTTTATTTGCAGTAAAAATCGCCGCAGCTCAGCTGTAAATTTTTGTCTCTAACCAAGCAATAGCGATAATTATCGCTATTGCTTGGTAATATGCCCCCTGGTCTATGGCTAAAGTCCCTTATTCTGCCTCCCACTTCTATGCCAGAAGAAACAGTGGGACTCATTTATGAGGTTTTGGCGAAGGCAGTGCCGCAAGGAATCTTGCTGCACTGCCCTACGTCAAAACAATAGGGCAGGAATGCGCTGCATCTACAGGATATGGCGCAGTCCTGTCCTTTTCCCCAGCGCTGGCGCACAATGGGCTGCCATGCGCCAATGCACGCACCCTTGCCTGCGTTGCGGGAATGATTGATTTTGTGAAGGAAGGGGACACCTTCCTGCACAAAATCAATCACAAGAGGCGATTTTCTCTTTCTATGTGTGCCGCAGAATGCAGCGCACATAGAAAAAGGAAATATGAGGAGAAATGAAAACGTTTCTCCTCACTGCGCCTCCCTAACCCCAACCCTGGGGTGGCGTTAGGTTCTGGCGCATTCCCAGGTTTATGATGTCTCATAAATCTGGGAATTCTACAGGTTGCATGGGTGTTGTGTGGGAACACCCACAACAGCACCCATGGAACGTCGCTTTCAAGTAGTTTTCTGCGTGAAAGGGGCACATATTTCTAAGGCCAAGAAAAGACACTTAAAGTGGTTTTACACAGCCTTGTAAATATGCTGTGGCACATTGTGCCACCAGAATGTCAAAAAAGTGACGTTCCGGGGGCGTGCAAGTGCTGGTAGGGGCCTCATTTATGAGACAAGTGTTACCAACTTGAATCCAGGTCCACACTTGGTGTCTCTAAACGACAAACAGCTTGTTAACTGGCGAGACACCTTCAAACCCGCTCACATATCCTACAGTGTTGAGGAGGGTCATATATTTCATTGTCCTGTGTAGGAAACGGAGTATTATGTTGTAGCTCACCTACAAACTTCTTTGACAAAGTGTGTTGGTGACTGTCATTTGGAGAGCATTGATCTTGAAGATTTGTAGAGCAACTGTTTTTCTTGCTATCACAGCACTCACACATACTGACATGAGTTTTTCTTGGGACCAAGGTAAATAGATGTTATCATGCACTACCATGATAACTCAATAACTTATTCATAAACTATTTAAGTCTTATGCAGAGTGTCCTGTTGAGACTAATTGAAATAGGATCGAGTCTAGCCAAGGTCATATATATATAGGCCATATTCATACATGTTTGTGAAGCAAGATCAACATGGCATTCAACTGCCAGAGCACAGTATCCATAATGAACCCATTATACACCAGGGGGCCGATTCGCAAATGTAAAATTGGTCATAAAGGTATGTTTAGGATCAGATTTAACTCACCTAAGGCTGCCAAAAATTCACAAAGGGAACTCCTGGCAGATGTAACCACAACTATGGGTGTGGACATCTAAGCACCCATAAATCCGAAACCAAGGATGGGATTCAAGATGTGTCCAGGTGTTCCAAGGTGTGGGTAGCAATGGAGTTGATTATTGCCCACAAACAAGTACATTTGTGGACAGTTACAAACTCCTCACATTTCCCTTTCCAGACTGCAAAGGGTCATGTTTTTATTGCAACCAAAAGCTGGTGTAAATCCCTTTCCTAGGTGGGAGAAAAATGGATAATTCCCAGATTTGGTGGGGGTTTAGGGCTAAATGGTTTTTCCAATGGGGAATATATATTTGGGCCACAGAGAATTTTTTTTTAGAAATGTGCATTTTGCCCATTTCCCCTGGGCGGAATTTTCCATAACAGAGTAATCCTTACAGAAAGGATGGTATTCTGAATTGAAATCATATGATATTCCATGGAATTTATATGAAAAGATGAACCAGATTAATAGGAGTTTGTGAATAGCACTAAGTAGTAAACACACCCTTGGATGTAGAATTAAATATTCAGTTGTAGAAATACAACTTTTAAAGTAGCGCCTCATATATGAATGTTGTGGGTTATCTGGTTCCCTTTGCCATTGACCGTGGTCATCTTGGATTCAAACTGTGGATCCAAGCTTCATAGGGACAAAATGTTCCTTTTAGGGACATGGAGATTATTCTCCACCTAAAATGTTTTATAGTTATAAAACCTACCCATGGCCCTTATATCCCACACATTATAGGGCCAGCTCCCCAATACTGTTGCTGAACCGCCTTGTCAGCCTCGGTTGATCCACTTCATCCGCAGTGCCACAAACCACTCTCCCCCAAGTAATCATCCTTTTTCTTCTCACCCCTAACCATGTTTTTCCTTCATTTTTTGCCTCCTCCCTAACTGCTTGTACCTTTCCTTTTGACCTCCTCCTAACTGCTCATCTTTTCCTTCTTGCCTCACCCTAACTGCTTGTTTCTTTCATTTTGCTTCTTCCTAACTGCTTGTTTTTAGGTCGAGCAGACCTAAAAAGCATGCAAAGCATGCTTTGTCTGCGAAGACATCTTTTGCTGGCGTGTCTGGGGGAATGTGAGACAGCGATCGCCCACGCGCTTCGCTGTCTCAGATTCCTCCTCGAGGGCGAGCACGTCGCCATGCACGTCCCCTGCCTTGCATTCTCTCTCAATCACACACAGTCACGCATGCGCACACACATTCCCTTGCGCACACGCGCACACATTCCCGCCCCCCCCCCCCCCAGGCATACACACAGGCAGGCACGGAGTCCCCTACGGGGGACTCTAACTTCACCTCAGCCCTGGGCCCCACTCACCGGCTGCTCTCTTCCGGCGGGGCTCCTCTCGCGCTCTGCTCCTCACGGCGCATATCCTCTTCTCGATCGGGGCTCCCTCAGGTCAGAGGAGCCCCGCAACAGGCGCCACACTCCTCCTTCTCCCCGGGCCCCCTCCTGGGGACCCGGGCTACCCAGGACCGGCAGGGCGCTCCATGCGCCGGCAGGCCTTCTTCTCCCGGACCTCAGGAGGCGGGACTTCCGGTCGGCCGCGAGCAGATTGGCCGGCCGGCCAAGAGCTTCCGGGTCGCCGCGGGCAGCGTGGCGGCCCGTTTTCAGACAGGCAGGCGGCAAGGCAATCCAAATATCGGCGTGGGCAGCCGAAGTAGAAATAAAACGGCACATAAGCGAGGTGGGCACTCGCAGACTAAATAACAATTTAGTGGGGCAAATCCACGCCGGGTGGGCACCGGCTCCCAACAATAAAGCGCTCTTAGCGCAAAATACGATTTACAGCGCTACGGGCAGAAAATGAAGCGCTCTTCCAGGGCTGCAAGCACTAAAGCGCTCCCAAGGCTAAAAGTGAAATTAAAGTGCTCCCAGCGCTAGCCTTCCCTAACAGGAACATATATAATTCATTTCCATTCTGTCACTCCTTTCTCTAGTCCCTCATTTCACCTCCCATATCACCAAGTGCAACTATTTGTCCTATTCTCTAGCTCTTTGTATTTCTGTCTATACATCTATAACACCATCTTTCCTTTCTTTGTTTCCACCTCTGTCTTCCTTTCTCCATCTCAATACCCTTTCTTTCTGGCTGGAAACACCCCTCATTCTCAATTTTCCTCTGTCTAGTTCTTCCTCTCTCTCACTCCCTACTTGTTTTCCTCTCCTTTGTGTCTTATTCTACCCATGTTCTCTTTTCCCTTCTCTTTTCCTTTCTTTCTCTCTCACGCTAGAAATTCCCCTCTCTCCTGTATCTCCCTATGAGCTCTTTCTTTAGTTATTTTGATATTTCTCGTGTCATTATTCCTGCTCTCATTTAGTATCTCTTTGGAGTTTAATTTGTGACTGCAAACCTTCCCCTCCCTCCAGTCGTGTTCTCGCCTGTCCGTCTCACTCACTTCCCTCTACCCCTTGAAATCTTCTGTGCTCTTTACTACACCTAATGTGATATTCTGTTGCAATGCAATAGGTCTCACTTTTGCGAAAGTTTAAGCTATTAGCATTGTAAATGACAATGCCTTTTATTTATGTTTTAAAATCAAAAACATAAATAAAAGGCATTGCCATTTACAATGCCAATAGCTCTAACTTTAATAATGCGAGACCTATTGCATTGCAAATGCTTGTTTTCCATTTTGCCACCTCCTAACTGCTCAATTTTTACTTCTTGCCTTCTCCTATCTGCTTGATTCTTCCATTTTGCTTCCTCCTACTTGCTCGTTTTTTCCATTTTACCTCCCCCTAACTGCTTGTTTTTCACTTCTTGCCTTCTCCTAACTGCTTTTTTCTTCCATTTTGCTTCCTCCTAATTGCTGGTTTCTTCCTGCATGCCTTCTAATAACTGCTTGTTTCTTCCATTTTGCAGCCTTCTAACTGCTCGTATTTTTCCTTCTTGCCTCCTACTAACTGCTTCTTTTTTTCCTTTTTTGCCGCCTCCTAATTGTTTGTTTCTTCCATTTTGCCTCCTCTTAACTGCTTGTTTCTGTTCCTTCTTGCCTCCTCCTACCTGCTTGATTTTTCTTAGTTCAGCTCTTCTCCCCCTTAACTACTTTTTTCCTTTTGCCTCCTCCAAATGAAACACTCTCTCAAACATGCTCTTGCATTGCCGCACTTTTTTTTCCCACTGTCTGGACTGCTCTTCCGCCAGGACTATGCACTGCTTTCTGCAAGGCAGTCTCCAACTTCAAAACCCCTCTGGCCATGAACTCCAAGAATGTTATCTTGCTCAGAGACCTAAACTTCCACATCAACGATCCCAACAAAGGCAACACATCCAACCTACTTGAGAGCATGAACAACCTCGTCCTCACTCCATTAGTCACCGACGCCACGCATATCGCCGGACACACGCTGGACCCCCTCTTCACATTCAGCAACAGAATAAGATACAGTCATGACTCCAAAATCACCTAGTTGGACCATTCGATCGTCCACTTCCCCATCACAGCCAGCAGACATCCCCAACTTCCAGACCAGAGCCTCCCACAGGAGCTGGAGCAAGGTAGCTGGAATCCTCTGGACCAACACCCTCAGAGCCACCCCTCCGGACACCACCTCGACCCTCGAGGAGGCCATAAAAAACTTAAACTCATGGATCACTAAATGCACTGACATAGTCACCCCCTTAACCCTGCCAAACCAGGCAGACTCCAGCTGGTTCACACAAGCGCTGAAATCCACCAAATACAACTGCCAACGACTGGAAAGAATGCCAGCAAGGAGCCAAATGACAGAACCTTCTTCAAACAGGCCCTCAACAACTACCACCAACACCTGAAATACACTAAAAAGGACACCATAATTGCCCGCCTCAAAGCCAGCACCAACCACAGCAAAGAAATGTTCGGCATCATCAAAGAGTTCTCCAAACCCTCAGCAACGAAAAACACAGTCACCCCCGCTCAAGAGCTCTGCAGCACCCAAGCAGACTTCTTTCACAGCAAAATCTCCACAATCAAGACCAAGAGTAGTGTCTGCTTCCGGTGGTGGCTCAGGACGTATTCATGCAGTGGGGCATGCCCTTCGTAGATCAGTTATGTTTTTAATGTGTGCACTGTTTGAGCTTATGCACAATAGAGCCTTTAGATGCTTGAATCTCAATCGTTTTTCTCATTGCTTTAACTTTTATGCATTGTATCAGTGGATTACAGGCATTATCTCTTCTGCCACCTTATACCACCTTTTTTACCTGACTATGTGGTACTTCAGACTTGATTATTCTTTCATCCAAATGTGGCGCTGGCTTTTCCTGTGGGGCAGTTCATTACACTCTTCTCTGTTCCCCATACTTCTAGGTAGGAGTAAAGGTTGCACTGGTTCGATCCAAAGTGGGCCCTTAGTTTCTATACTGATAAGATAAAGAAGCAGTGGGTGGTGGAGCAGCACGTTGTCGACCTGACCTAGGCAAAGAAAGGAAAAGCAGTCCAGAAACTAACTTTATTGAAGTGGATTATTCTTTGTGGTAAGCTGTACAAAGTTGCACTTCCCGTTTCATATTAAAGAGTTCACATATCATCTATGCCCATTAACTTTCTATTCTGCTCGGATCGTCAAGATGCTTATTAACACCTGCCATCTGTCCCACCTCACTACTTTTTAGGTCTCGCCTACGCAGCGCGCATAGAAGACCTTTAGCCGTCTTGCAGCTCTTTTTCAAAGCACATACTCGTGCTTGTGGCGGCATACGCCTTGCGGGAGTGCGCAGTGGAGTGCACATATGTGCTTTGAAAAAGAGCAGACTGCTCTCCCCACCGTGCGCGCACCACTCGCAGGTGCACGCCTCTCTCTCCCGCAGCAGCCTGTACACCTTTTTTTTTTTTTACTTTCAGCGCGCACGCATGTCTTTCTCTTTACCCATCTCCCTCTTGTTTCCCTTCTTTTAGCACTCTTGTTCTCTTCTGTTGCTTTTTTACCTTTTTTTTCTAATTCGTCCTTCTCTGCCCATGGAGGCGTGCACGCTTGTCTTCCTCTTTACCCATCTCCCTCTTGTTTCCCTTCTTTTTAGCACTCTTGTTCTCTTCTGTTGCTTTTTTAACTTTTCTTTTATAATTCGTCATTCTCTGCCCATTTCTCCTTCTTTCTGTTTTCGTTGCTGACCCGTTGGACGGACCCGGGATGGACTTTACGGCATGCACCCACCCTTCAGCGAGCCCAGGGGGAGGGATCTGCCACCCTCGCCAGGAGTCGGCCTTTCTCTGCTGTACCCAGCCACCGCCTCTACAGCATCCCAGAGAAGGAGCTACTCCCTTCCACTCCCCAAGCTGACTTACCTGCTCCTCTGATTTCCGCGAAACTGCGTCAGACCGCTGCTTTTCCTGCATCTCTGTCTAAGAGCTTCCACAGGAGGGATTCTTTCCCCGGGTTGCATCTGCCCTTTCTGCCGCTCTCCTAATGCAGCCAAAAAGAATGTGGCAAAACTTCTCGGTTTTGACTTAGGCTTATTTACATGGTGCATGTAAAAAGCACAAGCTTGCAGCCGTGCAGAGGGGCGGGCCCGGGAGGAAAAAGAAAATTCTCTGTATTTTTTAATGTACTTGTGTGTGTGTGTGCATGCGTGCGTGTGTGTTTTCATGCGAGTCCATATTAAAATATAGATGAGGGTGCATTTCTGGGCCCTGCTGCCACTAAAAGGTGTGCTCCTTCTTAAGGGTCTCAAAGTTCCTCAATTACTTTTCCCTATTACCAACCTTGTCTCCTGTTCTATTACTCCACTTTTTCCTCTTTCTTCTCTTCCTTTGTTCCCATCTTTTGTCTCTCCCTCCTTATTCCCTCCCTTCTTCCTCTCTGACATCCTCTTCCGTTGCCTCGTTTGTTCGTCATTATGTTCTTTCTCTCATCATTTCCCTTTCTCCAATCTTATCATTTTTTTCTCTTCATTTCTTTAATCCTTTTCCTCCTCCTTCACACATTTTCATCTATCTCCCACAGTACTCTACCGAAACTCCCTGATGAGTAAACCGTCAGGCTATGGGCTTACCAGTTTCTGAGTCGGTTCTAAAATTACTGCACTAGGAACAGGGCAGGCTCCCACCTCAAGGCCTGGTGTTACCAGGCAGCTGCACAATTGATCAATAGGCTACTATTCACAGAATATTGTGTAAAGCTTCGAAACTTTACAGATTTTAGGGACTGTTACAAATTAATAAGTTTATTTAGTGAAAGTTACTAAATATACATTTGCATGCTAGGCTAAACCATCGCTTGAAATATACAAGCATTGACATAGCCAAAAGGACCTTATAAGTATTTAGCCATGCAACAGTTGATTGTTGCACCAAGGATATTGTGCTGCATAACTAAATAATTATAAGGTCCCAAAGGCGAGACCTATTGGCTATGCCAATTCTTGTTATTCTGTGAGAGAGTCAGCATTTCCAGTTTGTTTTACTGTCCCTTGGTTTGGAACCCACTTACCAATTTTTTCTAAAATTAAAATGCTTGCCAATTTGCACACATTTTGCACCATGGAGAGATTGTAGTTCACTTATGACTGTAAGTTTGCCCAATTCACGGTCCCTCTTTTTGCTACGGTCTGTAGTGTACAAAGAAAGTGTGCAGCCTTCTTACCGGCCATTTAAGCCATATATTTCCCTAGAAGCCACATCCATCAGCCTCCACTCAAACTGCTGCCTCCCCTTTGTCTCCAAAGCGATACCAAAGGGGATGATGGACGGAGCGTTTGAGCAAATCAAACACTCACCCCCAGTCAACTCATCTGGGTTTAATCCATCACCATTCTTTAGTTCACTATACCACCCCAGTTCAGACATGGCCATATGCAAATCTGTCTGACCCTGCGCCTCATGGGAACAGTCCAGCCCGAACTGCCTAGCCATATCTTCCCTGGACCGGAAACAAGCATCCTGGAACAGGTTTCGGATTCATAATCCTCATCAGCCAGGCTATCTTGAATCCAGTGGTAGAGTGAGCAAGGGACCCACATCTGGGCATACCCTGCCATCTTAGGGCGAACAAAACGATACCAAAGGGGATGATGTACGGAGCGTTTGAGAAAATCAAACACTCACCCACAGTCAACTGATCTGGGTTTAATCCATCACCATTTAAAAAAAAATCAAAATGCTTACCAATTTGCACACATTTTGCACCATGGAGAGATTGTAGTTCACTTATGACTGTAAGTTTTCCCAATTCACTGTCCCTCTTTTTGCTACGCTCTGTAATGTACAAAGAAAGTGTGCAGCCTTCTTACAGGCCATAAATATCTAATTAATAGTTTTACAATGCTTATGGTAGCCAGCTCCAGATGACTTGTTCAAGGGCATTCCTTTAGATCTCCGCATCTCATACTATGGCCATGGGCACACACCACTTAGCATGTGGTGCTGCATTGGTGCATCTTTTCCCAGAGCAAATTGTTGTGGGAAGAAATAGTTGCATTTTGATGTGACAACCATTTTTCAGGTTTAATACCTTCAGAAATATTATTTTCAATTTGGGGCACAAAAATACATCATGAGACATGTATCAATAGGAAGAGAGGGATTCACTTGGGACATCTAGTTATCCTGGCAGCCACACTGGTAGCTTGAAAGATCTTCATCTGACTGCACTGTCTGCTGTTTGTCACTCAGGTGTGATAACATTTCAATAGACAGGCTGTGCAGGATATGTCTGTCCTCACCACACTTCTGACATAGTGTTTCAAACCATCTGAAAACTCTATCTAGGCAAAGGCTGTCTTCCCTTAGTGTTGTTTCTAAAGTTAAGATTGAGATGAGCTAAAAATGCTATGCCATTTCTCTGTCCAAAGGACAATTTGTATACTTTTCTTAATTTAACCTTGATCCCGAGGGCCCTGAAAAAAAACAAATAGGGCAAGATTCTTCCTGACGTGGCAGTATTTTTATCTGAAGCGGCAGATAATCTTTTGAGTAGAATGAGTCTTACCACTCACTCCCTTTCCTCTTAGGTTTCTATACTTTTCACCTGATACATGCCACCATCGCTAATTGATGGTTGGAAAATTGAATGTGTAGGGTTATGGTGATGGAGATTGTCTGGTTTACAGTACAGTGATCCAGGGCCTTTTCTTTTCTCTGATGACCACAACATTAACCATGTGATTTCAAATTCCTTGAAGACAGTATTGAGAAGGGCCTAGTGGTGTCCGCTTGAAGATTTGAACGCGAAGCAGTGAGAGTGCTTCTGCATTGTTGGGTGGAGAGGAGGTTTTTTGCATGTGGAACTGTTCGAATTTGCTGTCATCTATTGATCGATTTCTGCTGGAGATTACATCAATCTGGAGGAATGTAAATGTTTACTCTTATCATTATCAGTATTGATATTATTAGCCTAGCCTAATGCACCATGTATACCATCTCACTAAGCCCAAGATTAATTTCCATGTTCTAATGCCTCTGGTTCCCACAAGGCCCTTCACATCAGGTTCACTTTCTTTACTCAAAATCATATGCTATCATAAAGATAAATGCAGTGAAAGCTCATTCAGGGATTGGGCCCTAAATTCTGGAATGCCCACCCAGTTGATCTACAATACACCTCTAACGTGGCTTTGTTTTGTAAGAAGTTAAAAACTGTGTTTTGTTAATTTCTCTTGTCTTCTGAGTCAGTTGTCTTACTTTGGTCCTTTTCTAGTGTGTTCATCGCAGTGCCATGATAAACAAATATATGATTATTATTATTTTTGCAAACCGATCCACCGACGTGCAGCGGACGCAGGCTTAGTTCAGGCTGTTGGAAGGTTAGAAACTCCAATATAAATCTCAGAATTCTAAGATGGAAAAGGCAAGATTTTGTCACTGAGTTAAGTTGAGGTGCTATGGGCAATCTGGAGTCTAAGATGGTCCCTAATGTACAGACTGATACAGCAGTTTTGGCTCGATAGTCCAAAAATGTAAGTCAATTTATACTGTTACATTTTGATTCTTTAATCATTTTTGACTGAGTGATGAGTTTAGGATGTCACCTTTAGCTTTTTCCAAAAGGCAGCAGGAGGAGGATATATAGGTGAGCCAGATGGTTCACTGTTTATAGTGAGTTTAATGCATTTGCTGTTTATAATGACTTTGTTGCCTTCTTCTAATATTATTGGGCTAGATTCACTTAGCAGAGGATGAAAAAGCCCAGCCAGGCTTCAGGGTCGGAGTATGACAGGGACATTAATTGGTTAACAACAAGGTAGTCCCAATTTCTGTTATTTTCTGCTAAAAACCTGCAGAATGTTGGATTGCTGGTTACTGAAATCCTTGAAGCCAGCGTAGGAGATAGTTGCCGGATGAAGCTCCAACTAAAGTTGATTTCAAATATCCAAGACAAAATCTGGGACAAAAAGTATAGGACAAGAAGGCATTGAACTTGCCGAAAAATACTACAGCTGTGTTGTGATACTTTGAAAAGGAAGGAAGGAAGTCCTGGTAACAGGCGTTGGAGATTGGGAAAAAAGAAATGCAAAAACACAGTGCAACTCCATCCTGGAACCAAAAGGCGAAACCTGCTCCCAGGTCTAGGCTTTGCTTCTTTAGAAGACTCGTGCAGGCACTCAGGCAAGTGATAGCCTTCCTCCTTCAGGTAGGCTTTGATGCTGCCTATCCTACCCCTTTTTCTGTTCAATGAGATGGAGCTCCAGGCCTGGCTCCCAAGGTTTGGAGGTAAGTCTGCACACCCTCCAAGGGCCTTCTGTGAATGCTTGCAGCAATCTGCTGGTCCTGCGGCCCTCCCATGGTTACTTGTGGATCCTGCGTCTTCCCACAAAAGCTGGCTGGGCGGAGAGAATCTGTGCACGAGAGGGCATGACAATATATTAGATAGTACCCTACTGATATGTCTGGTGCCAGAAATAAAGTTTCAGACTCCAGAAAATCGAGAGCCGGAGAATGGCCTTTATTTAAATGTTTCCTAGAAGATGCCGGCAACTCCACCCCCTTTTTTATCCTGTTGATTATATGAAATAATTTTGTATCCCAGTGGGATTGAGGAGCATATTATCAAGAATGGCGTTAAAATTATCGCTGCTTTAGCGGCAGGAAACTGCTGCTAAAGCGGCGATAATGGGCTTGATAATATTCCCTTGTGAATTCCCATAGCAGCCCAGGTTCAGGTGTTAACCTGGGCTGCTATGGGAATTCACAAGGGAATATTATCAAGCCCATTATAGCCGCTTTAGCGGCAGTTTCCTGCCGCTAAAGCGGCGATAATTTTAACGCCATTCTTGATAATATGCCCCTAAGTCTTTAAGGATGGGGTCGGAGTCCAATTAGAGCCAAGTTTCAGTTAAAAATAAAGTGGAACTTCTCATTGGTAATTAATGCGCTAATGATGTTAAGCAAGCTGTTCCACCATTGATCTCCAAGATAAATCAGCCAGTATTTGTCCACAGGAGTTTGCATTTTAACTAAGTTATTCAAATATTCCCCTTTAGAATGCAAGATACTGATAGGATTATACAGTTTGAGTTTTGTCAAAGCAAATGCCAAAGGCCTGGCGCTTCATAGCATTTAAATTATAAAGGCCCTCATATATACCCTTATTTATTCTTTGCATTATGATAGGTAGAATAATTTGTCCAAATACATGAGGATCACAGGTTTCATGCCAATGTTCTGTAGCCGGGGTTGACTGCTAATTAGCAAACGTTCTGGTTTACTCCTGTGTACTTGCAAGAAGTAATTTTTAATTCACAATTCACCATATCGAAGATGGAGCTGATCAATTAATAGTTTCCTTTTCCCAGTCTGTACAAGCAGATGGATATTGTATGCATATTTCTTTAGGATGTCGAGCAGAGGCTTGCACTAGATATGAAAATACTGCCAAATAGGCGATCATTTATAAAGGCATTGGCAGGAGCCACCGTCATTGCAGTTCCTGTTAATGCTTTTTACTGATTGCTACAGGGTTGCGTCAGAAGGACACAGCCCTGTAGCACACTGTACTGTTTTTTTCTTTTCAAATAGATCATCCAACAAATTGATTTTCTTTTTTAAAAGAAGAACATATAATGCTCCCCTCACCATGGGAGGCTTCTCCCATGGCAGGGGGAGCATTAGAATGGTTTTACCGTTTCGTAATGCCAGGTTTTACCTAGCAGTAAGAAACAGTAAAAAATGAATGCATGTTAACAAATTGGGCCCTTACTCCCCAGGGTCATTGAAAACGTTTGGCCACGGTGGAGTCATAGTAGTCTCCGCTGCAGCCAAACTTAAGGTCCACCGCAATTAAAATTGGGGTGGCAGACTACTGCTTGAAGGGGAGGGAACTCCATACCTTCTCCACCAATATATAAATCAGGCCTTTACCCCGACAACTGCCTGTGTGAGGGCTTCTGTTGGGAGCATGTTTGGAGGGCTTAGGGAAAGTAGGGGAAGGAAGGGGAAGATTAGTTCTGGGAGGAGTGAGCATTCATTGCTCCCCCTTGCCAGAAAAAATAATCAGCGTGGAGCTGGAGATGAGGCTTGGCTGCTGTAGTTGCCAAAGCCTTTTGCAATTTTACCTGCCTGTAAAATCTGGTCTCCTCTGTCTGACTTATAATCAGGCCCTTACTCTCTTAACACAGTGGTAGAGGCTCAGATGTTCCAACTGTAGGTCCTCACCTAAAGGCTTTGTAATGTCTGCCTCAAGAATGGGCTCAGTCTTATCCATCTTAATTTAGACTTGCGCTCTAACATTTTCTAATGCCATGTTACTGATGCAGTTCAAATTTTACCTATTCTTTATACATCACAGATACATCACAACTTCATACCAGATCCATGACATGAATGTGCATTTAGCACACGATTCTTATACGGTCTAACAATATTGAAATTAAGTGTTGCACTTGACATTATTATTAGGGTGTATTTACTGTTGGACTAGTGAATTTACTCATACTAAGGGCCTAATAATAATAATAATATACTTTATTTAGATATATAAAAAACATATCTTTAAAAGATTCTTCCAGCGCATTAATACAGTCTTATAACTTAAAAGAGATTAATAAGAACAAGATAAAATGGGACCTGCTTAACAGTGCTTACAGCAACGTGTCAGTTTAGTGATTAGCACTCCCAGAAAAAGCAGATGAAATTAACTACATATTATTCTGCACAATGGTCCAATTTTTCTAAAAGACTATAAGCATGCTGAACAAATTTGGCCAATTTTATGTTTAAAACAGTGTTCTCTATGGACAGAGCAGCAATAATTGCGTGTCTACAAGTCCGAACTCCCAGTCTGTTCCATTCCGGCCTAAGTAGGCGTCTGCGTTGGAGGATAAAACAAGGGCATATACAAAGCACGTGCAAAAAAGTTTCGTTTGCTGACCCGCACCCTCTGCACGTTTGCTCAGCCCTTAATAATACTAAGGGCCTGATTATGATGTCGGGCTGCAAGTCTCCGACCAGGGGTTGGAGTCTTGCTGCCCGACATCATAGTTTTCATTCTGACCGCTGTATTAGGATGAGAGCGGTCGGAATGAAAACACTGGGGGAATTCCAGCATAAACCCTTGCATGACAGCGGAGCCAGGTGGCCTCCGCAATTGGGATTATGATGGCACTTTCCCACAGCCATTTCATGTCAGCCTTTCCGACATGAAAAGACTCGGAAAGTGTCTTTGGGTGCCCCTAGCAAAACCCCCTTCCCCTGACCCTCCGCAATTGGGCCTGGGGGGCACCTGTGGTGCCCCCCTAAACATCACTGCACATGGTGCAGGATGTTCACAAACATCCATTGTTCAATCGAAACTTATGGTGCGGGCCTTTTCCACCCACTGCACAAGCTTTCATTGAAGCATGGATGTTTACCGAGGTCAGAACCACCAGCCTAAGGTTGAGGGGTTCCAGACTGATACGGTTTTGTAAACCCGACATTGTAATAAGGCCCTATGTGTTTAACCATATTACATGAGGTATTAATAAACCATCCTTACTTGGTAGACATGTACTCAAATTAAAGATGAAAATTGACTTTCATAATGTGTGCCTTAAAACATTGAATAACGTTTACTGTTCAGATAACTGTATAAGGACCATCCTCTCATTTGTAGAATGTGATTACACTAGAAACTATAAAGAGTTTCTGTAGTGTGTGCTTTAATATTTCATTTAAATGTAGTTCTTAGCATACTTACACATGATTATTCAAAGGATTTACTATATGCTTTATGAAATGTGAGCCTAATGCACTGATTATTTATATTCATTGGTGTTTAAATGTGCACACATGTATTGAATTGGCACTCTTGCTAATACCTTAAGTTGAAAATTTAGGCCTATAATTCTTCATACTGCATAAATGCTGGTTTCCATTTTCTGCTAACATGACATTTCTTGCAGGTATTCACATGCATTGTTAGTTGTAGAATAGATACATTACTGTACTAGAGATAGAGAAAGAGCCAGAGAAGAAGACCTTGACGAAAGAACATGGAGGGCCAGAGCGTTAGCTGAAAGACCTATTCATCAATGTATCAACCTGGCTTGTGCGTGGAAAGATAATGTTGTTCCCATGTTTTGTGTGGAATATTTGGAAATTGATGCAGTCTGCAATGTGAGGGGTGGAGAAGACAATTGACCCCTGATGATGTGTGCAAAGGGGTGTTGCCCAAGAAGACTCTTCTGTGTTATAACTTAGTTATCAGACCATCAGAGATTCAGATTCTTTATAGATACGTTGCCGGTCCTTTCAGGTTCCCTTACCTGACTTTCTTTGGACTTTGAGAGGTTAAGACCACTAGGCTTTCCTTGACTCTTTGCACAGCGTGGCTTAGGCTAGCAATTACTTGCATGACCCAAGAAGACTCTCGACTGAGCTTCTGAAATGCTTACACCTTTCCTACTTAATTTTTCCTTGCCTAGTTCTTATTTCCTTTATGGAAATTCCTGATTTATGGGATCTTTTAGTTTTCTAGAACCATCCTTTTAGCTGGAACTCTTCTTTAGGTGATTTAAATTTACTCATGAATCGACCACAAAATCTGTGACTCTTTCTGAACACTCGTATTGATCTTTTGTTTTGATGTGACTGAACTGCTGGTTTGCCTAATATTGGTCCGCTTCAATTTTTTCCTTAGGTTGGGCCTGCCTGTTGCTATTCTGTATCTTTAAAGCATGTACCTAAATTTGATTTTGAATTTGTAATAAACTTTCGGAACCTTAGCTACCGATTCCCGGTCCTCATTGGGTAGCCAAATGGGTTGCATTGTTACTGATTGATGAAACACTAAGGGCCTGATTTAGATATTGGCGGACGGGTTACTCCATCACAATGGAGAGAGATATTCCGTCCGCCAAAATATAGATCCCATTATATCCTGTAAGATTGATAGTTTGGCAAATGGGATATCAGTCACCGTGTGATGGGGTAAACTGTCTGCTAAGATCTAAATCCAATTCAGGCCCTAACTCTCCTTACCCCTCAGTGCAGATGAGAAAGGTCCATTGGATGAGGAAGGTTCATCGGATGAGGATACACGGTAAGCGAATGGGCCTAGAAAATGCTGCATCATTACTGAGAGAAGTTGTGCAGCAACATCATTGATTAGGAGGCCTCAAAATTAAGCTTGAGCTGCTATTAGTTTCCAGACAGAGCATCAGATTATGTTTGTTTTAAGTATATATGTATATTTATAAGCATGCTACAATTTGTCTTCCCAATATACATTGTTTTAAGTATGACTATGAATAGGTGCTAGCCAGAGTACTTTTAAAGTAGCACGTTTAATTCTTGGTATGAGCTAATTTAAACAAGATTTATTTACTGAGTTGATGGTGCAAGTTCACCATGAAGTCCCAGCTTAACGCCATCTCCTCCTCATACTTCCACATCTTCTGCATGTTACATACAATTTTCAAATGGCTCCTACTGGACCCCAGACATACCATCACGCAGGCCCTACACACAACTACGGCAATGCACTCTATTCTGGCATCTCAATCCATCTTCTTATTTGACTTCTAACCATACAAAGGCTGGCTCTAGACTCGTCCTCGACCTCCCACACCTAACCTGCACCACTCCTCAGAGATCTCCACTGCTTCCTATCCAGAATCTCTGCCAGTTCACCCTTATCACACATGCATACAAGTCACTCCACAACACAGGACCCCCATACCTCAATGACTGGCTTCACTACCACCAACCCACCAGACTACTTCGCTCAGCAGCACTCTCACCCGAGCACACACACATCCACAAAAGCAAAATGGGAGGCCTATCATTCTCGTATGAAACAGCCAAATCCTGGAACAACCTCCACCAACACATCAGGGCCTCCTCCTCATTTGAATTCCATTAGAAGCTGAAGACCTGGCTGTTAAATTAGTCTTCTTGTGGGACCATCTGACTGCCAGTATTCAGGCCCAGCCTCATCACACACGTACGCTCATCTGCTCAGCACCTTGAGACCGTCCCAGTCTACAAATCGACATTACAGTGAAACAGCTTTTTTAAATTCTTCTTTGGCCCCCCTTCATGCCTTCATACTGCTACATTTCGGCAACTCTGCGTTTTAATATAATTGAAAAGATCACTACAAGAGGTTAGAAATCGCTGAGATTTTATAAAAATGTACACCGCTAGCTTCAGTACTTCTGGAAACATATCTATCATTAATGCAATTGTTGGCACGGGCCTGGTGCAAGGGATGGATTAATCAATAGAATTGAATTTATGAGATTCGGTTCCTTTCTAGCCCTATGAAAGGGATGAAAGAAACTGGCCATAAAACAGATTTTAATCTCAGAAATGATTCTTTCTAAAACGTTTAATTGTTATGAACCATCTTGGCTGTTAACACAATGTAATGTAAGCACAGGGAATTCGAGTTCAGCCGCAATCTCAGTATTCATGCTATGAATATCAAAACAGAGTATGCATGAGAGTGAATAGTCAAGACCTTGCTAGTTCTTGCAATCAGTAGCGGCTCGCACAGGTAAAAGTGGTAGGGCAGTGTGGGGTGTAGTGAGCGCAAAGTACGTGGTTTTATTTATTTATTTATTTAATATTACCTTGATAGTCGTCTGTCGAATTCCACCCCCCTCCCTACCGATCTTAACTGTGCGAGCCACCACTGCTTGAAAAATGCACTAAGTAGACATTTTACTTTCAATGATGAGTTTACATAAATGCATTCTTAGCTGGAGAGCAATAGCGCATTCTTGAGTGCACAGGTCAAGGTTGATTAGTAAGTTTGAAATGAGATATAGGTGAACTATCAGACCACTCCTATTTATAAGTTTTGGTGTATGCTTTATTAATAGTACATTCAATAGGCTATTGAGAGAATTTGACAGCCTCATTATATACTGGATGGTAGGGTGCTGCTGGATTATATGGTGAGATCTGCCAGCAATTCACTTCTGACAGTTACGCAATGGTTGGCAGGGAGGGGGGTGCACCATTGTTCAGACCTGTTTCACAGTTGAGTTGGTAACCTCTCTGCTATGAAAGCAGATTTGCACTGGGGCTTGTCCCACACAAAAGGGATTTGGGTTCTCTGTCTGTGTGCTTGTGTTATCCACTGCTGGATTTATTAATAACAGGCATGGTAGGACCATGGCAGCTGGGGCCCACCAATCATTCTGCTGGAGTTAACCACAGTCCTTGTGGCCCTGGTGATCATGCGACATCATGAATGTGTAGTGCTTAAGCACCTGTCGCCATGGGGTTAAGCCCACACCAACCTTCATCCTTCGGGTGGTAATACATCCTAGAGCTTTTCGGGTTGAGTCTGCACTAAGCAATTGGTACCTGCGAGTGTGTATGAGTATATTCTGTAATGTGGGCTTTGATGGAGGAGTTCAGAGGTCAAGCCTTAAATCGGTGATGCTTAAGATTTCAGTGCCTTCCATTAAATGTTTTCTGCCTCTTTCAACAGCAGAAATAAAGATGAGTCAGCAGGGTCTACAATCTGCTACAGAGTTTCTGCACAGGAAGTGGTTGTTTGTCAAAAATGGCTTTCGCTTTTATTTGCAGCAATTCTAATTTGGGATTTACAATGACTATGTGTAAGGGATGCTCTGTTATTGCGATAGACCATTACCATTGTCATGCTATCGTAAGTGCCAAAGCACCCTTGGCAATTCTTTTACACTAGTGAATGTGCATCTGTAGAGACACATTTGCTAATAGGTTTGTGGTTCAGTTTACATGTGGGCAATTACCAAGTCTTGTTTCTCAAAAGACCTCTATATTGACAGATGTTATGGTTCCTATTGTGTTCGCGAGTGGTATGTTCCTAGGACCTGCATGATTGTTTGGATCCAATTTCATTTGGTAAAAGCGATGAGTTAATGCTCACAGACAGTTTCTGCAATTAACCACTGACTTTTATCAAATATCATAGTTCTGTTTTCTGTCAGATATCTAACAAAGTGGAACTATTTGTGTTTCTGCTTCCAAGGGTATCTTTGAGCATTCTTAATCAAATGACAAATAAAAAGTTAAGCAAGTCATATATCAGCTCTGATGCATTAGTTACAGGAGTAAAAGGAAATGCAGAAGCAGGCAAGCCAGTCACATTTGACCATCCTTTCCATTGCTACACTTGAAACATGAACAGAGCATGCTGGTTGGTAGGTGCCAATCATAAGATTGTCAGAGTGACTGACACATGTCGTACATTTACAAAGATAAAAATTGCTGATCCCACCAACTGTGTGATAGAACATTGGAAAGACAAGCCATGAGAAAATAATGTATGCACTCTTTGACTACCTTTTTGGATATCAGACCTAGCCTTTTGTTGCAATATTTTAAACCGGAAGTGATGTCACTGAACATTTAATTTTTACATCAAGCGCATTTTTTTCCATTTAAATAAATACTGACATATGCAACACCTTGACCAACTGACAGTGGCAGTTTCATCATTGGAACCATGATATGACCGACTGTGCTGGGGTACAAGGAGCAGGTGAAATATTAAAGGAGAAGAAGGGCAACCACATCACTGAACAATGAGGATTCCCTCCTGGTTTCTTTGTTCTTATCATGCTTCACAAAGCCCACAATATCCCACTTTGTTGACATTACCATAGGAGTACTGTGCTTTGAGTTGTGCTATGCTTTCTGAGTTACCATTATTCTACAAAGCAAACTGTTAAATATTGTAGTTGTGATGATGAGCCTTTGAGCAATTCTCAAGTCCAATGACTGGAGCAATCACCAATCTCGTGAGATCTCAACTCTAGCAAGTACCGTATAAAACAAAATAGTTATACTTTTCTGGAATTCTGTTAAGAAAAATTCTCAGTAGGTATTGGTTAACTCTCCTGGGATAGCCTATAAGACATGAGGAGTATATCTTAATTCTTTTATTCTAGTATGCAATCAGGTTAAGCAATTAATGGACATGAACATCACCCACTTTTTTAGGTCTCGCACCTAGCATTGCAGTGCACAGCACTGTCGTGCAGCGCGAGGCCTCTTGTAGGGGGTTTGAAAACTGACCTAGGAAAAGCACACTCATGAGCGTGTGCTTTTCCTTTTGTGCCACGCTATTGGCCTTTGCGCGCATCTTTATAACAAACACAGCACGCAATTGGCCAGAGGCGGTTGCATTGCTTCTCCCATGGCATATTTGGTGTCGGTTACCCGCACTGCTGCCATGTGGTTTCAATTATCGTGCCCAGACACAGGCGCGATAATTGAAACCACATGGTTCGCTGTGGCGCGCTCGCACCACTCGTGGGCTTGTTTGTTTTACACTAGCGATCGCTTTCACTGTCGCTTGTTTTCTTTCCCAGCGTCATTGTCACAGGCCTCTTGTTCTAAATGAAAGGACGTATGGACATATCTGGCGCACAGCACCACACAGCTTGGCACTGTTATCCCCCACAAAGCCACGTACTGCCCTCGCACCTGCCCGTCCAGCACTGAAAACACATATTTCTCCCCAGGGCTCCTCGCAACGGACCCAGAGAAACAAAACTGAAAGCCAATGGCTGGTAGTGGTGAGAGGAGCCGGGAAGCCTGATTAGGCTTTGGGCGTTGCTCTCCTCCGCCTTCCGACCAGGAAACTCGGTCCATGGCTTAACGTGCGCCTCGCATCCCCGTACTCCAGTGACCACTGCGGCCGGCCCATTCAGCCCCAGGGCATTCAGTTTCCGGCAATGCACCGAGGCGCGGAGAATGAGTTGCAGGTAGGGTGGCTGTAAAGTCGTGGTAAGGATTTGCGGTGTTGTCACTAGTTATATTTGATAAGCCGTGTGGTAATTGGAAAGGAGACTCTGCTTGCCTCCATCCCTGGCCACCTGCACTTGACTTCATTATGTAATGCTGATGTGCACGCGTCGCATGGACCAATCGCTGCTGGGATATATTTAGTGTCATATTGTCTCCTTCTGCAAAGGCACAAATGAACAGTTTTCAAGGCACGTCTGTTAGAATCGCAATGCATTTAGAATAAAACAAACGCAGGCCAACTCGTTCTGTATGCACATATTTACATGAATAATATAGAATTACACACTGGTAGCCCGTAGAGCTATTTACAGTCATCCCACATCTTGTCCTTGAGAATCCTAAATCTCCCCGGGTTTACAGAATGGAGGCAGAAGCAGTGGTGT
The DNA here is from genome assembly GCF_964263255.1 of Lissotriton vulgaris. Classification (NCBI taxonomy): domain Eukaryota; kingdom Metazoa; phylum Chordata; class Amphibia; order Caudata; family Salamandridae; genus Lissotriton; species Lissotriton vulgaris. The sequence goes on from NC_141691.1 coordinate 1,596,749,808, forward strand.
ACTGGCAGTAAATTGGGTGAGCGTAATAGTGCCGAGGATCATGCACAAATTATTTTTTTTCACAGGCAGCACCCTGCAGCCAAATAGATTGCTCAGCCATGATTACGGAGAATCTGCGTCTCTTTGCAGCCATAGCGCTTAGTCCACAGTCCAGCTTCCCTCGCTCTTTTATTTTTCAAGACATTGTTTTGTTGCATTTCATATAACTTGAACTTCACCCAAAGGTATTGAAGCTCTTTACATATTAAGCGCTAGTTGTTTACATCACACAGGGTCACTCATATTTCCTTAAGGTACGGAGACATTTATCGATTTGGCCAGAATAACCTGGTAGCTCTGGTCATAACGCGAGATCCTCTCCCTTGCTCGACATCTTGAGAACATGTCAGGCCCACTTTTACTATGTCAGTTCTGCTCACCGGAGTCCCTAGGCATCCGCCTGTCACCTTTAGAGCACAGTGCATGACCTGGACTCTGGATTCACCAGAGCACACCTAGAATTCTGTCTCCGAGTCCACTGATTGCACATTCATCGACTTCAGGTGCTGCGCGGCTGGTCCCGCGAGTATATCCTATAACTTAATTCAGTGCGCAGGCGGGGGGGTTCCTACAGGCATCTGGGACTCCGGCAGGCTTTCCTAGAACTTGAAACATGGTGAGGTTGTAGTTTACGACTCTTGTCTGGCCCCTCCCACCCAATTACACTCCTTCTGTTGCCAATGTTGCCCCCTACTGACATTCAAAAAGCACCCTGACGCGGACAATTCTTGCTGCATCATAGAGTTTTCTTTTCTCTACCGGCATGTTGCCTCTAAAGTAAGCGGCCGCCATTTTTTTTACTATCTGTTTATTTTTGTTACAATCACGGCACAGGTGCTTTAGCTTTAAATATCTCAAGCAAAAGTGCCAATGCGGCAATTGCTTCAAAAGTAAAGAATTTGTTTTTTTTTCTATTTGTTTACTTTTAAAGCAATTAAAGCACGCACGATTTAGCTTAAGATGTTTGAAGCTAAAGTGCGAGTGCGAGTGCTGCAGTTGATTTTTAATGCAATAGATCTGGAATCACTGAAAATGTGAATAGCCAATAGCTCAAACTTTCACTAATGCAAGACCTATTGCATTGCAAATGCTTGCCTTCACCTTGTTCTAGGACTTGGGCATGAGAACAAGGGAGACAAATTGTAATATTCCAAGTAAAACAAGGAGGACAATTATGTAGAGTCATGTGATGGGGTTATTTTCTTTATCCTGAGCAGTTTTCTCATCCTGTGTATGACATGGAAGGAGTTATTCAAATCACACTCATGAAAATTCTGTCTGGAATTTTGCATGTTTTGTGGTCAGATACTGACATAAATCTCCTGTACTAGAATGGCAGTTATTTCATCTTCATCTGGAATGGCAGATATTAGACTGTTTTATAGTGGTTCATTGTTCTTGGTAATTTTGAATAGTAAACTATTAGGCAGAATGTTATAAAAGTATTTAAATCTGCTCAGTAAATGGTTATTCTCTTTGCATGGTTTTCCATGTTTCTTTGGTTTATTGTCAAGATATTCATCTGTGATCATTTCTGTTTCTGCCTACAAAATGAAATACATTATTAGAAATGTCCAGCATGTTCAGAAGGGTCCAAGTGGTTTTATAAGTGGCTACAAATTGTATGCACAATAATATTAATAATTTGATAATTGTTCCTTGTGAATAGACTGACATTTCTTTCTTTCTTTACCTCCTCTCTTATCCCTCTGACATTAGAGATTTACGCCACATTAGTTTTCTTGTTTTAGAAAGGCCAACTGCTCGAGAGCAGTTGATGTGTAGAAGTTTTGTGACACAATTTGTTAAATAATACTTAATGATCTGCTAAGTTTTTAATATTAAGTTTCACTGCATTGTATATTTCCTCAAGTTCCTCATTGTTGATGTTTCTGTAAGTTCCAAGTTTGGATGGTGGTGAGTCCTTCCTAATGTTGGGGTTCAGGAGGTCCTTAATGTTAGAGGTGTGTGGTGTCTTCCTCTGTTGGTACCTCATTCACCCTCAAAGCTCTAGTAGGTAGTTATGTACTATTCTAGAATCCCTTGCCAGATAGGTTATCTAGTTTGTTACACCATTGTGCAAAATGATCTTTATTTCTCCCAAACATTAGTATTTTTCACACTTTTCTACTTTTTTCCTATTTGTATGCCATGTCCCACGTCTAATTTTTACAATTTTTCTTTCAGTCTTTCTTTTTATTATAGTTATAGTCATGATTATATTGCCTATCTCTTTCTTCTCTACTTCACCTCATCTGCTTCTTTCTCCTCCAATCAAGATTAGCAGTATCATTCGTTATCAGTTGTCAAATATCATCCATCAAAAAATGTGTCCTCTCTAAATTAAACAACCACATTGATAAATTTAATTTACATGACACATTCCAATCCAGATTTAGGAAAGGCTGCAATACAGAGAATGCAACCCTGAACATCACTGATGACCTACCCAAATCCCTCAACGAGGGAGGATGCCTGTCTCTTAATCCTCCTGGGACTCTCAACGGCCTTCAATACCATCAACCACAACATTCTTCTTAAAACACTCTCAAAACATGCTGCCATCAGAAGTACCATCCTACAGGGGTTCTCATCCGACCTGAACAAAAGATCTAACCTAATCAAACTAAATGAGGTCAACATTGACAGCAACATTAGTCAACCAAGGAGACCCCCAATGCTCAATTCTATCCCCTGCCCTCTTCATCTTCTAGATGGAACCCTTGCACTGATCCTGAAAGAAAACAGGATTGCCTACCATCTTTATGGAGAGGAAACTCATATCTATATCAAAATTTCAACTCCTCAAAGACATCCTACACCTCAACAATACTCTCTCCTTGATACGCACCTGGCTAACCAACAACCGCCTAAATTAAACCCCCACAAGGCAGAACTACACCTCATCCAACCTAAAAGAAATATCTACCCTCAACTGACTTGACAGCTTAACTGCACTGAACCGCAAAGAATCTATATCCAACTCTGTTAAATCTCTTGGGATTACGCTAGACAATAGCCTGAACATAAAAGAAAATATCAACGCCTCAGTAAAAAGTGCCTTCTACACACTAAAACACATTAAAAGAATGAAATAATGTATCCCCCCTGAAGACCGTAATCCAGTCCCTAGTCCTCTCAGAGCTGGACTACGGCAACAAAATGATCAGTGGCACCCCAAATATCCACCTACTGCCAATGAAGTCCACACTCAACACAGCGGCTAGACTGCTCTCCTGAGAGAGACGATTCGGTCACATCATTCCCACTCTCAAGAAACTCATCTGGCTACCAATTGAACCGAGAGTATATTCAAAACAGCTTGCATAACCCACAAAGCCCTCTACTCTGAAAAACCAACCTTTCTTGCCAATAAACTCACAAAAGCACACCAAAAAAGACCTCTCTAAAGCTCAAACACTTCTCCTCATCCCTCCCAAATTCAAGAAAACCACATCTCTTAGCACATCCTTCTCTGGGAACGCCTCTAGAATTTATAATACCCTTCCTAAGGAACTTCACAAACACCAATCCTACCTCCGCTTCAGGAAAAACGTAAAACTATCTCTTCTCAACAAATATCTAAACTTCTCTAGACCTCTATTTCCACCCCCCTCAGTATACTCCGCCCCTACTATAAACTGTATTACTATATGCATTCCACTTGTACCTTATCTCTTGTCAAATATTTCTGGTAAGTCTAGGTGTTGCGTCCCATCATGTTTCATCTCTCCACAACAAATCTACACTCTTGGATGCCCTTTTGCTTTTCTCCACTGTCTTGCAGGTGTTTAGCTACTTTTGTGCAGATTTCCAATAGCCAACAATATTAGCCTGAGCCACGGTCATTTTGATTCATTGTTCTTCCCTCTTGCTTTCTTTAATAGCGTTTCATGATTTTAAAAGTCTTTTTAGGTCTCGTAGCGAAAACACAGCGCGTCAGCGCTGTGTCTCGCCAGAGATCTTTTGGTGCCGACTGTGCTTCCCAGGAGACAGTGCCGGCCGCGCGCATCGCCTTGGAGGCGATTTGAAACTGGAACGCGCGCTGTGGCCAGGCGCTGTCTCCTGGGAAGCGCAAGCACCACACACGCATGCGCATACACACAGACACACACACAAGCGCGCATGCACGCACGCACATACATACATACAGAGACACCCCCCCTCACACATACACACACGCGCGCACACACACACAAGTGCACTGAGGCCCCCCCTCCCCCGCCGTCACCGTCGCACACATACATACACACACGAGCATACACACACACACACAAGTGCACCAAGCCCCCCCAGCCTTTTGGAACTTACCTGGCCAATGTCGGGGACTCTGCTCTCAGCACGCGGCGCCCAACCTCCTGCTGGTGCGGCCCCGGGGCTCTACACCGCTCACAGGAGCCCCGGGCCGCGAGACGCATTGACTCCGCCTGCCTCCTCTTCCGGTCTGGACGTGGCCCCGCCCCCGTCACAGGCGACCGTGCCTGACTTCCGGGGCGACCGCGGCGGGATTCCGGGGGCATTTTAATAGCAGTCATTGTTGGCACGTTCTGTTCCGGGACAGCGCGGTTTTTTGTCGCTGTGAGCATATGTGCGCGGGCGTGGATCTGACCACTGGCAGTGCCGGCTGAGTCCGGGCACGGGGGCTGCCGCCGGCACAGCGGTCGCCTTGGCTTTGTTCAGCTGTGAGATGCAGCGTGAGCGCCTCCCCGCTCTGTGAGGAACCCCCAGGGGAGCGGAACACAAGATGCTTATTAGAAACATGTTCACACACGATACAATTCAAACACGCGAATCCATGCCAGCATGTGACTGTATATGCGGGGCCTGGCGTATGTGGATAATACGTATTGTTGGGGCTAAACCAACCAGTTACTGCCGGCAGCGCGTGGTCAACTTCCGAGAGGAACTGGGTGTTGAGGAGTGCAGTAAGCACACGTGCACTTAAACGCTGCACCATTTACATTACATTGAATTAATGGACACGGTGACAAGGGTCACATATCCGATTGTGTAGTAAAGTAGGGGTATCTGTGGCAGTAGAGGCGCTACCCAACAAAGTGTCAAACAGCATCCATGTCATCGCTGCGACTTTCGGCCAGTCCTGTTTTTACAGCCTACGACACTAAGCATGCTGGGACTAGTAGTTTTACTCTACGTATACCACGCTATCAGCCCGCGAGTCTCGGAATGTTCCTTACAGTTACTTGAAATAAGGAAGACTGAAAGTCATCCCCATTACTCGTGACGTGGGGCCATTTAACAGCCATGACTGCAGCCTAGACACGGGCTGTGCTGAGACTCAGTCGGAGCCTCAGCCGCCAATTCCCACCCTCCCTATGTATTGTTGGGGAGGGGGGTGGGGGTGCTGGTGGGGGCAGGGAGCGAGCGGAGATTCAGCGCTGAGGCACGGGTAAAGAGAGGGCACGGGCGCCGTGAGCGGGGGTATCATTGACATAAGCCTGCGCTCTCACAGACTGTGGACACGGAGCCTGGTGGCCTGCTGCCGCTGAATCCGAGCCCAGAAACATTATGTCATGGTGTTATAAAGCGATTACCGCCTCCCCAGGGGAGGGGGCGCTCGGGTCATCCAGCCATTCGCACGTGTCATGTAAATACAACTCATATTGCATTACAAATGCTATAGGTGTCACATTTGCAAATGTTATAGCTATTGGCATTGTCATACACAATGCCAATAACTCAAACTTTAATGCTGCGAGACCTATTGCATTGTAAATGCTTGTTTGATTTTGTCATCACATGATGTCTAACATTTGTTGCAAATTTCATATGTTGAGCCTATGTAACATCCTGCACATTTTAGAGATTCACATACTTGGACCCAACATGTCCACTGTTCCTAGAGTTAACTATAGTATTATGTTGTAGGGTTCATTGATGCTTCTATCTTTTTCGTTGGGGCCTGTGTCGTTCAGCCTGAAAAATCTGAAATACTGCTTTTATATTTTGTATTTCTGTATTTCAGGACACTGTCTGTGTTTCAAGTACACTTCTTGTTTAACGCCCCGACCCCGTTTCATCTTTGGCACTTTCTGTCCTCAGCTTATGCTTCACAGATTCCACCATCTCCATTCTTTTGTTGCTTCTTCTGCCTCTTTTGCTCCGGGCTGAGAATAGGGCCCTGGTGGATCTATAGGCTTTTTAGAGCGGAGAGGACAATGTAGCTTTCTGCAAGGCTTGTTGGTATTTAAAGTACACACACAGTGACTGGGTGTTGGATCCACCCAGAGGAATACAATTCTGTCATCTCATGTTATTGGCTGTGAGTTTCATCAATTTTACCTTCTGGGGGGGGGGGCCTTCCAATGGCATGCACAAGGGACTATCGTACTTCTGAAAAGAACTCTCCATCATAACACTTTTTCCAAGTTCAGTTAATTATCTTTTTTTATGCATTCTATACAAAAAGCTATAGTTTTTGCTATACTTTCCTTGCATTGGCGAAGTCAAAAGGGCTAGCTTTAATGTGATAAACAGCATTTGTTCATGCAGCACACGTAAACAGCATTTGTGAAGTTCTGTGTATATGTGCGCTGCACACTGATGCAAAGCCCATTGGTTTTGTTAAAGCTTGTTTTATTTGGCTTGTGCACTCAGCCTTGAGATGACGTTAGCTGGGCCCCAATGTGAGCTTGGCTACTCAGTCAACATTATTGGTTTATCATCCTGCCGCATAACTCCCAGCTTGTATCACTTTCCCTTAATCCAGGGCTCCACCCCCTTCTCCCTTCTGTGCCCTCTAAGGACACTCTTAGCATCACAGCAGAGAAGCAGGTCGCTAATAGCAGCACTGGGCCCAGAGTATAGACCTGATCTGACTGGCCACTTGGCACACGCAGCTTGACACAAGCCCGTCACTATCACGTCATATGGGACATGAGTAGAGTAGGTAAAGTGGAGTCAAGGGGAATCCGTGCAGATGCTGCAACGGTGCATGAGGCACGGATTTGATGAAATGCAGAGGTTCAATAATGCAGTAATGTAACAGTTCAGCCACATATGAAGGTGTAGGAAAAATGCATAAACATTGTTTGAAATGCCAAAAAACACATTATCTACAGTGCACGAGGCAGAATCGAGTACACAGTGTGAATGACAATGCAGAAGATTGGGCGGGGTGAGTGATCTGATTGCCTTGCAGTTCAGTGCTCCTGCGGTTAGTGCAAAAACAACAAGTGATGGACCGAATGTGGATCAATGTCACACATTCCCCCAGTCAAAAGATCTGGGCCTAAATCCATCGTTTTTTTGCACTCCACACCACCCTGGGTTAGACAATGGCGATATGCAAATCAGCTCTGACCCTGTTGCCCCATGGGAACAGTCCAGTCCGAACTACAAAAGCCATGTCCTTCCCAGAACGGAATCAAGCATCCGAGGACCGGACCGGTTTCGAGGTAACACCTCTCATCAGCCCGGCTAGCTTGACTCCAAGTGGTGTGGAGTGCCTGGGACCCACGTCTGGGCATCCCCAGCGCACTTAGGGCGGCAATTGCAAAAACAACAAGTGATGGACCGAATGTGGATCAATGTCACACATTCCCCCAGTCAAAAGATCTGGGCCTAAATCCATCGTTTTTTTGCACTCCACACAACCCTGGGTTAGACAATGGCGATATGCAAATCAGCTCTGACCCTGTTGCCCCATGGGAACAGTCCAGTCCGAACTACAAAAGCCATGTCCTTCCCAGAACGGAATCAAGCATCCGAGGACCGGACCGGTTTCGAGGTAACACCTCTCATCAGCCCGGCTAGCTTGACTCCAAGTGGTGTGGAGTGCCTGGGACCCACGTCTGGGCATCCCCAGCGCACTTAGGGCGGCAATTGCAAAAACAACAAGTGATGGACCGAATGTGGATCAATGTCACACATTCCCCCAGTCAAAAGATCTGGGCCTAAATCCATCGTTTTTTTGCACTCCACACCACCCTGGGTTAGACAATGGCGATATGCAAATCAGCTCTGACCCTGTTGCCCCATGGGAACAGTCCAGTCCGAACTACAAAAGCCATGTCCTTCCCAGAACGGAATCAAGCATCCGAGGACCGGACCGGTTTCGAGGTAACACCTCTCATCAGCCCGGCTAGCTTGACTCCAAGTGGTGTGGAGTGCCTGGGACCCACGTCTGGGCATCCCCAGCGCACTTAGGGCGGCAATTGCAAAAACAACAAGTGATGGACCGAATGTGGATCAATGTCACACATTCCCCCAGTCAAAAGATCTGGGCCTAAATCCATCGTTTTTTTGCACTCCACACCACCCTGGGTTAGACAATGGCGATATGCAAATCAGCTCTGACCCTGTTGCCCCATGGGAACAGTCCAGTCTGAACTACAAAAGCCATGTCCTTCCCAGAACGGAATCAAGCATCCGAGGACCGGACCGGTTTCGAGGTAACACCTCTCATCAGCCCGGCTAGCTTGACTCCAAGTGGTGTGGAGTGCCTGGGACCCACGTCTGGGCATCCCCAGCGCACTTAGGGCGGCAATTGCAAAAACAACAAGTGATGGACCGAATGTGGATCAATGTCACACATTTCCCCAGTCAAAAGATCTGGGCCTAAATCCATCGTTTTTTTGCACTCCACACCACCCTGGGTTAGACAATGGCGATATGCAAATCAGCTCTGACCCTGTTGCCCCATGGGAACAGTCCAGTCCGAACTACAAAAGCCATGTCCTTCCCAGAACGGAATCAAGCATCCGAGGACCGGACCGGTTTCGAGGTAACACCTCTAATCAGCCCGGCTAGCTTGACTCCAAGTGGTGTGGAGTGCCTGGGACCCACGTCTGGGCATCCCCAGCGCACTTAGGGCGGCAATTGCAAAAACAACAAGTGATGGACCGAATGTGGATCAATGTCACACATTCCCCCAGTCAAAAGATCTGGGCCTAAATCCATCGTTTTTTTGCACTCCACACCACCCTGGGTTAGACAATGGCGATATGCAAATCAGCTCTGACCCTGTTGCCCCATGGGAACAGTCCAGTCCGAACTACAAAAGCCATGTCCTTCCCAGAACGGAATCAAGCATCCAAGGACATGGCTTTTGTAGTTCGGACTGGACTGTTCCCATGCGGCACAGGGTCAGAGCTGATTTGCATATCGCCATTGTCTAACCCAGGGTGGTGTGGAGTGCAAAAAAACGATGGATTAGGACCCAGATCTTTTGACTGGGTTGAATGTGTGACATTGATCCTCATTCGGTCCATCACTTGTTGTTTTTGCAATTCCGCTATAAGTGTACTGGGGATGCCCAGACGTGGGTCCCAGGCACTCCACACCACTGGAGTCAAGCTAGCCGGGCTGATGAGAGGTGTTACCTCGAAACCGGTCCGGTCCTCGGATGCTTGATTCCGTTCTGGGAAGGACATGGCTTTTGTAGTTCGGACTGGACTGTTCCCATGCGGCACAGGGTCAGAGCTGATTTGCATATCGCCATTGTCTAACCCAGGGTGGTGTGGAGTGCAAAAAAACGATGGATTAGGACCCAGATCTTTTGACTGGGTTGAATGTGTGACATTGATCCTCATTCGGTCCATCACTTGTTGTTTTTGCAATTCCGCTATAAGTGTACTGGGGATGCCCAGACGTGGGTCCCAGGCACTCCACACCACTGGAGTCAAGCTAGCCGGGCTGATGAGAGGTGTTACCTCGAAACCGGTCCGGTCCTCGGATGCTTGATTCCGTTCTGGGAAGGACATGGCTTTTGTAGTTCGGACTGGACTGTTCCCATGCGGCACAGGGTCAGAGCTGATTTGCATATCGCCATTGTCTAACCCAGGGTGGTGTGGAGTGCAAAAAAACGATGGATTAGGACCCAGATCTTTTGACTGGGTTGAATGTGTGACATTGATCCTCATTCGGTCCATCACTTGTTGTTTTTGCAATTCCGCTATAAGTGTACTGGGGATGCCCAGACGTGGGTCCCAGGCACTCCACACCACTGGAGTCAAGCTAGCCGGGCTGATGAGAGGTGTTACCTCGAAACCGGTCCGGTCCTCGGATGCTTGATTCCGTTCTGGGAAGGACATGGCTTTTGTAGTTCGGACTGGACTGTTCCCATGCGGCACAGGGTCAGAGCTGATTTGCATATCGCCATTGTCTAACCCAGGGTGGTGTGGAGTGCAAAAAAACGATGGATTAGGACCCAGATCTTTTGACTGGGTTGAATGTGTGACATTGATCCTCATTCGGTCCATCACTTGTTGTTTTTGCAATTCCGCTATAAGTGTACTGGGGATGCCCAGACGTGGGTCCCAGGCACTCCACACCACTGGAGTCAAGCTAGCCGGGCTGATGAGAGGTGTTACCTCGAAACCGGTCCGGTCCTCGGATGCTTGATTCCGTTCTGGGAAGGACATGGCTTTTGTAGTTCGGACTGGACTGTTCCCATGCGGCACAGGGTCAGAGCTGATTTGCATATCGCCATTGTCTAACCCAGGGTGGTGTGGAGTGCAAAAAAACGATGGATTAGGACCCAGATCTTTTGACTGGGTTGAATGTGTGACATTGATCCTCATTCGGTCCATCACTTGTTGTTTTTGCAATTCCGCTATAAGTGTACTGGGGATGCCCAGACGTGGGTCCCAGGCACTCCACACCACTGGAGTCAAGCTAGCCGGGCTGATGAGAGGTGTTACCTCGAAACCGGTCCGGTCCTCGGATGCTTGATTCCGTTCTGGGAAGGACATGGCTTTTGTAGTTCGGACTGGACTGTTCCCATGCGGCACAGGGTCAGAGCTGATTTGCATATCGCCATTGTCTAACCCAGGGTGGTGTGGAGTGCAAAAAAACGATGGATTAGGACCCAGATCTTTTGACTGGGTTGAATGTGTGACATTGATCCTCATTCGGTCCATCACTTGTTGTTTTTGCAATTCCGCTATAAGTGTACTGGGGATGCCCAGACGTGGGTCCCAGGCACTCCACACCACTGGAGTCAAGCTAGCCGGGCTGATGAGAGGTGTTACCTCGAAACCGGTCCGGTCCTCGGATGCTTGATTCCGTTCTGGGAAGGACATGGCTTTTGTAGTTCGGACTGGACTGTTCCCATGCGGCACAGGGTCAGAGCTGATTTGCATATCGCCATTGTCTAACCCAGGGTGGTGTGGAGTGCAAAAAAACGATGGATTAGGACCCAGATCTTTTGACTGGGTTGAATGTGTGACATTGATCCTCATTCGGTCCATCACTTGTTGTTTTTGCAATTCCGCTATAAGTGTACTGGGGATGCCCAGACGTGGGTCCCAGGCACTCCACACCACTGGAGTCAAGCTAGCCGGGCTGATGAGAGGTGTTACCTCGAAACCGGTCCGGTCCTCGGATGCTTGATTCCGTTCTGGGAAGGACATGGCTTTTGTAGTTCGGACTGGACTGTTCCCATGCGGCACAGGGTCAGAGCTGATTTGCATATCGCCATTGTCTAACCCAGGGTGGTGTGGAGTGCAAAAAAACGATGGATTAGGACCCAGATCTTTTGACTGGGTTGAATGTGTGACATTGATCCTCATTCGGTCCATCACTTGTTGTTTTTGCAATTCCGCTATAAGTGTACTGGGGATGCCCAGACGTGGGTCCCAGGCACTCCACACCACTGGAGTCAAGCTAGCCGGGCTGATGAGAGGTGTTACCTCGAAACCGGTCCGGTCCTCGGATGCTTGATTCCGTTCTGGGAAGGACATGGCTTTTGTAGTTCGGACTGGACTGTTCCCATGCGGCACAGGGTCAGAGCTGATTTGCATATCGCCATTGTCTAACCCAGGGTGGTGTGGAGTGCAAAAAAACGATGGATTAGGACCCAGATCTTTTGACTGGGTTGAATGTGTGACATTGATCCTCATTCGGTCCATCACTTGTTGTTTTTGCAATTCCGCTATAAGTGTACTGGGGATGCCCAGACGTGGGTCCCAGGCACTCCACACCACTGGAGTCAAGCTAGCCGGGCTGATGAGAGGTGTTACCTCGAAACCGGTCCGGTCCTCGGATGCTTGATTCCGTTCTGGGAAGGACATGGCTTTTGTAGTTCGGACTGGACTGTTCCCATGCGGCACAGGGTCAGAGCTGATTTGCATATCGCCATTGTCTAACCCAGGGTGGTGTGGAGTGCAAAAAAACGATGGATTAGGACCCAGATCTTTTGACTGGGTTGAATGTGTGACATTGATCCTCATTCGGTCCATCACTTGTTGTTTTTGCAATTCCGCTATAAGTGTACTGGGGATGCCCAGACGTGGGTCCCAGGCACTCCACACCACTGGAGTCAAGCTAGCCGGGCTGATGAGAGGTGTTACCTCGAAACCGGTCCGGTCCTCGGATGCTTGATTCCGTTCTGGGAAGGACATGGCTTTTGTAGTTCGGACTGGACTGTTCCCATGCGGCACAGGGTCAGAGCTGATTTGCATATCGCCATTGTCTAACCCAGGGTGGTGTGGAGTGCAAAAAAACGATGGATTAGGACCCAGATCTTTTGACTGGGTTGAATGTGTGACATTGATCCTCATTCGGTCCATCACTTGTTGTTTTTGCAATTCCTGCGGTTAGTGGCAGCTTCCACTGCTGAGCTTCGGGTTTGCTTCTTTACTCTGTTTCCTCTACTCACCCTGGCTTGCTTCTCCGTGTTGCTTGCCCTAGTATGCCAGTTGCGCTTGTCTCCCTACCTTTAGTCTGCTCTTCAGATAAGGTATCATATGTTGGATGTGTTGGACAGTCCAGAGAAGGGGAGAGGAAGCTAAGGAGCAGGGAAGGATGGAAAGAGTGATGCACTGGTGCTTGTCTTTACTCGAGGGATACTGTCAACTTTGTAAGTGAATGTGATCCCATCTGGTGTCAGAATCCATTGGGCCAGAAGTCTTCTCTGCGCCCTGTTGGAAAAGCACAAAGCATGCATACTGGGTGGTAGGGCAATTGTGTAAATTGGCAGCAGAGAAAGATTGGACATGAAGGCATACGATGCAGCAATCATTGAAGCAACACTGTGGACACATCACCCCCTTTTCTGAATCGTTTTTGGCCACTATAGGTGTGGCAGGGTATACTCAGACATGAGTCCCTTTCTCACTGCACCATCAGGATTCAAGCAAGCCGGGCCAAAGACGGCTGAATTGCCAGAAACCGGTCCCCGGTAGCTTGTCTCCTTTCTGGTGAAGAATTGGCTTGGTAGTTTAGTCTGCCCTGTTCCCATGATGCACTGGGCCAGGGACAGACTGATTTGCATATAGCCAGGTTCTGAGCTGGGATGGTGCAGTGCGATAAATAACGGTGATGGATCAAGCCCTGATCTTTGGACTGGGTAAGAGTGGTCTGCTTAATTCAGACACTCTGTTCATCACCACCCCCTTTTCTGAATCGTACTGGGTGGTAGAGCAATTGTGTAAATTGGCAGCAGGGAAAGATTGGACATGAAGGCATGCGATGCAGCAATCATTGAAGCAACACTGTGGACACATCTGCTCATGCAGCGCAAGGCATTCTTGTGAGTGCAGGACATGGGTCCTCCAAATATGGCTGCCATGTACGGCCATCACAGATGCACCCTGCGAGGCTAGATAGGGACATTGGAGTTTGTAACTAGGGCTGCTGGCGGTTCTTTAGTACCCCATCATCACAGCACCTCAAGGCTGTGATTGAAAGTGGTGATTTATTTTGTTAAAGGATCTGTTCGGCATCCCTACTCTGCAATCGTTCCCACAACAGTAGAGCGGTGGATGCCAGGTTCGGTAGGTTAACCTCACACAATCCCCCGCCCATAGAAAATGAACTTTACTAAACTCTGACACCTATGAAGGAGAGACGCCGTATACACTCACGTGTTACTATTGTAGCAGAATGGGAAAAAAAGGCAGTGATAATTTAAGTGGAGGTGGCTCTTGATGACGCGTGTCTAGCTCCACTGTGGTGTGCTCATCCTCCTCCTGCGACTGTAGACTTTAAGGTAAGGGTTTGTAGGCAGGCCTGTTCCTGCTGACTCTTACTGCTTCAGAAGACACATCTTTCAGTCATTGCGGAAGTTTCCATGTATGATTGTCTTGTTTATTACCTAGTACTTGGATCCCACCTAGGTGAGGGGACTTCAAGTCTTACATATGATTGAAGTACACACTAACAGATCCTGTTCATTAGTTTAATGTGTGTGACACTTGATGTTTTCCAGGGAGCAAGAGTTCAAAACACTGCCAAAAACCTCGGAGTGAGAGATCGAACGCCTCAGTCTGCTCCAAGGTAATTATGACGTGTTTGCTGAGCTACATATATGTTTGTTGAACTACAGAAATGTATTTGTTTAATAAAGTGTAAAATTACCAGGCAGTTTTGTGGTTGGTGTAGTTCGAGGAATATATTTTACTGCTAGAGATGTAAGTAAGCCTCGTGGCACAAAAATCCAATGTAAAATCATGTTTTCACCTTTTTAGCTTAGAGTTTAAAACATTGCAGGTTCTCAGTTATTAATAACAATTATTTCGGCCTTGTTTTGGACAAACCACGGAGTTGATTTCTGCTTTGAAAACTCATTAATGTTACTTTCAAAGCTCAGCAAATTACAGCGATCAGGTTTGGGCATTGGTAGATGAAGGTATCTAACCAATATGAAAAGCAATGAATTAACTGCGGAATTAACTATAGCTACAAGAAAACAAGAGAGAAAGGAATGAAAATATATGTTTTTTTGTTTGACATCTATTTTCTTCCAAATATCACCTAACTTCTGAGTGTCCCAGAAAGTATCATAGAACAGATGTAGTTGGTTGATATAGTTCAAGTTGTAAAAGTAGTTGAAATAGTTATGTCAGCAAACGCCTTTCAACAACCCCTAGATTTTACAAGAGATATTTTAATTAATTTACGTTATGTAATTTGTGAAGTAATTTTCTTTTAAAAGAAGGCTGTTGCAGCACCATGTTTTCCTTCAATTTTATAAAAGGATTAAAAGCAGTAGCAGACTGATATATGCTATTAACTCAGACAAAACTGAGGTACTGGTTGTCGGTTGTCCTCCATCTTATTGGAGCTCTAAGTGGTGGCATGAAGGGTCCCACATCCGGGTCTACCCCTACCATGCTTGTAGGTCATCCAGGTAATGTGCATAGAGGTTCAGGGTAACGTCCTGTGATATCCTCCAAGTTTGAACCTAAAAGGGCCTAACGACAGAACCCCTGCATCGTGACCATCTTTTAACTCCTATCCACATCTCAATCCATTCTTTCATATGATTCACTTAACATACAAAATAGTAAACTCCCCCAGCATTACCCTACCTCACACACAATAACTGGGGAATGCCATGTGCGCACTACAGCGATTCGCCAGTTTGCTTCTGGACTGAATCTATAGAGCACCTTCCTCCTTCAGCAGCGAGATGCTCCTTTGTCACTCCCGGCTGTATCGTCACAAGCCTGTATCCTTTGCATCCCAGTAGGATGATATCCTGTCATTGCTGAGAGGACTCTTCAAATCATGTACCTTAGCTTCCTGTATATAATGTACACCTAGAGGTGGTCCTCTGTTGCATTTACCATGGCTGTGTTTCTACGGCATATTTCTGTGGATTACTACTCTTTTCATCACCTGCCATGGCTCCCTGTATCCATTGCATGCTTGTGGGTTGTTTGACTGCCATTACCGGGCAGACTCTTCAGGTGACAGACCACAGCTGGCTGTATTGAGTGCAGACTTGGGGTCTGCCCTCTTTCACCCATGTGTGGGCTCTAAATAGCATACACCATGGAAGTGCTTCTTTTGTGCATGCCTGTAGAGTACTTCACATTCACTCTTCTGACTGCGTAGATAATCTGCCACTGCTGCCTGCATCCAGCGTATACCTGCGAGGAGCCAGAGTGCCTGGCTGGGATTTCCCCATGTATTTCTCCTAGGTGGCCTCTTCAGGTGATCTACTGTGGCCAGAAATGGGTGGCTTCTCTGTCAATCTTGGATGGACTCTAAATATTACTTACCACACCATCGTGGCTTCCTTATCTCACTTCTGTGTGGGAGATGTAGATACTATGGCTGCCCATATATAGTGTATGACTCCGTACCTAATACTCCTATGTCTCTCCTGTGTGTACTCTTTAGAGCTTTGCCATGGTTGGCTGCATACACTGCATGCCTCTGAGTTATTCCTCCATTGAAGGATTATCGGTGAACCCTATAGAGCATTTCCTCTTGACTTCCTGTGAGCATTTCATTCTTGTAGGCTGACCCTTGGGGTGCAAACCAAAGAACACTTATCCCTAGCAATCAGATCATTGAAATCTGTCTAGAAATGTTAATTGTCAATGACGAAGGATTGAGTGCGACCTATGGGAGCTGGACATTAAGTCACAAACTCCATGATTTGTGCCACGCCACATTTCTGTGTACCTTTCTTTTCAAGCTGTCTTCTTATATTTGTTTGTTGGCCTGTATGAGTGACCATTGACCTGTCACCAGCATATGCATGTGTGTTACTCCTCTGTCACTCCTGAGTGAATTCTTTAGCTCATGTATCATTGTTGCCTGTGTCTAGTGCATAACACAGCATGACTGATGGTTGCTCTCTGTTGCATCTCTGTGTACGCTGAAAAATCAAAGGTGCTTGCCGATTATAGCAATATGAGGCGGGCATTCCACTGCTGATCAAGCATGACACCTAAAAACGGGAAACAACCTTTACAACTCAGTCATCACAACGCACTACATTTGCAACGCAGTCATTACATCGCAACATCCTTTACAACGCATGTGACTACAACACAGCCATTACATTGTATGTCACTACAACGCATGACACTACAACGCATGTCATTACAGCGCAGGCATTACATCGCATGTCATTACAATGCATACCATTACAACACATAGTACCCCAACAGTATCCAGCACTCACCCTACTATTGCACTGCCTGGAGTTAGAATAGTAATTTTTACCCCTACACTATTCAACACTTAACCTACGGTTGCACCCCCTGGAGTTAGAATAGTAATTTTTACCCCTACGCTATCCAACACTTACCTTAAATACAATATAATAGTATGCATTATAAAGGTATAATGCGATGTAAAGGAATGCGTTGTAAATGTAGTTTTAAAAAATTTGTTGTAAGGGTTGTTGCTGTGTAAAAACTGCGTTGTAAACGCATGCATTGTAAATGTATACGTTATAACGTCATGCATTCCCTAAAACGTGCCATGTAGGCTAAACTCATAAGCTACAGCATTTTAAGAGAAATTTCTATAAGTGAATGTAAAGTGCAGTGGTCACCCTCATTTCCCCTTGAATTCATGGATAGCTAGAGCGACCTAAGTCAGAATGGGAGCACCGCTCCAGTCTGTCACACAAAAAATGCTTTTCCAATAGGCAACACCACAATTCAGCACTCTTACAACAAGCACTCCGCCCAGTGCACCCTCCCCATTGGTACAGTGTCCTACACATCTGCAAATGTACTTTTTATCTGGCTCAGAGTGTGAAGCACTATATAAATGTAATTAAAATACAATGAAATGCAATTTATCATGCATGGTGTTTGGTAGTTGCATTATATGGACTCCGTGCAGAAAATGAAATATGTTTCATTTAGTTTTGTTTATATGCACTTCAATTTGGTTTCCAAACTGAAACAGATAACCTTTTTGCCTCCTGACGTGGGGATTAGCTCATGAAAATGTGCCTCTATTGACCCCTTGTTCAGCAACAGCCACATCGTGTCTTTGGTCTTATTAAAATTCACCTAACACTCTATAGATTCAGTGACTTACAGTGAAACTCTGTTGAGCACACACACATCTTTGAGACAGTTCATTTGCAAGACAGCATTATCCCAGAATGCAAATCAGACATTATGCATGCAATGCCTTTGCATTTTGCAGATTCTAATTATTCCAAGGTACTACTTATAATCTAATTATTTTCACAGTTAGTGACAGAAGAGAATCTCTTTGAGGGCAAGCCCCTGATCATGCACAGTAACTATCTACTGCCCCAGAATCTAGAGAGGGATGTGAGACAGGAGAGTTCAGTGCATGACATTTAAATTGCTGATGGAGCTAATAGATATGCTGGGTGCAGCTGTACAGAGTCTAAGGTCTGGGCAGGGGAAGCAATTCACAGAAGCAATCTTCACTTTCCAACAGAGCAGAATTCAGAGTGAACAAGAGACTCAAGTGGATGTATGAAGGGGGAATTTGTGGGTGGGAGTATAAGCACTCTGCTGGGTAGGCTTTGCAGAGGGGTACAAAGCATGGAGGCTGGCGGTTAACTGCAGTATTTCATATGCCGAGTGACATGGCAAGCTGGCAATGTGAGTTATGTGAGTGACATGAGAGGATAGGGTATGGACACAACAGTTTTGCATGATATCTGGGAGACATGCAAGCCACTCGCTTCACACACTTCGGTGAAGAACACAATTATGTAAGTGGAACAGAGAAGGTTGGGGAAAGTCAGAGACATAAGGCTGAATGCTGAATAGTTGCATAAAAATTCCCTGTCTATATTTAATGTGAATAACAGAGCCAGGAATGTTAGTAAATGTGGGCTTTGTCAGATCCTGAACACAACCTTAAGGGTACAGCCCCTCCTATTCTATACAGAGAAAGTTATAGACGAGTTTGTTGGGCTAGGCAGTCCATAGGTGCAGCTCCAAGAAATCCGAGCAGCTGTTTGGTTGCACTACAGAAATGCTGTCAGTCAACCTATTTAACCCCTTGTATGCTGGTGACGAACCCCAGCTGTCACGCTCCGCGGTGCTCGTGTGCTGATGACGGCTGGGGTTCGTCACGGCCCCGCCCTGTTCGTTTGTATACCCTACAGCGGCGGAAACGGGCCAGCAGCGAAGGGGTTAAAGTTGACAAATGCACATGGAGGTCGAAGCACCAAAATGCCAAAGTTAGTAGAAGCAGCATTACTTTCCGTTTTGACCTCGATGACGTTACAGAATGTGGCATACGACTTTTGACCCTGCATCCTAGGAAGTGATAGCACATCAACTTGAGCCTGATGGCATCACAATAATGGATTTCATTTAAGCCTAGTGTATAACTCATAGAGACAATGCATTGATAAATTACAGGGAGATTTAAAAAAAAGATACATAATACTAGTGATCATGCCCACTGGTGTTAATTCATATGGAGTATACATTGGATATCAACTAGGTTACTGGCCTGTTTTACTCCTTATCATTGTTAACAAGTTCAATTAAGATCAATTGAATGAAATGATCACACGTGCAAAGCATAGAGGTGAATGTTTTGTTCCAAGACATCATTTAGTCAGGCGTAGACAGCTTTAGCTTTAGATGTTTTGCTGACATCATCTAGTGAAAAAAACCATAACTTAAATATATATATATACGCTTGCAGGCACCAAATGGAGAAAAACGGACTCAGGAATATGCTTTTCTGCTGTTGTGGATATTGTGCTTTATTAAATTAAATAGTGCAAGCGGTCATTACGCGTTTCGGCCAACGCAGTGGCCTTGATCACATATATTTATATATATACACACACACACATACATAGAGGGGCTTTGGATCAGCTCTCTTCAGCCACTGGTCTGTTCAGCAGTCATTCACATTGTGTGTCCATCCACTGCAGCGTACAGCAGAGAACAGTCAGCCTACATTGTTCATTGGCTTCCTTGAGCTGCGAGTGGCTGCATTTTATTCGATGACATATGCACACACCTAATAGGATGTGCACTTCAGTGTGGGGGATGGCGGAACAATACTTTACTTTTCCAATGTTTTTTCTTTTATTCTTTACCCTTTTAAGTTTTCAGTTTTTTGTGAATTTAAACTATACCATCAGGTTGGAGTATTTCAGAGTCAATAATACCTTTTCTTTGCACCAATAATAATCCTATTTTCCTGTGACATGCGTTAAAACTAAAATGGTTTCTATTCCCGTTCCAAGTACACTAACTTATATAAAGGGTCCATACAGTTTTAATAAAATTGTTGGGATTGTTATTTTTTTTTAATTTAATATTTCAGGCATATCACACCATGTTATAATAAAAAATACTAATCTCACCAGTTGGCCAGTCCCAAAACAATTGGCTTTGGCAGTGCTTGTTTATCATTCATGCACACTAATTAAGCATAGCAACAAGTAAAAAAAAGCTTATTTTAATTTGTTATATTTCATGATCTCTTCTACGGAGTGCTGCACTGGTTAATGCATTTATTTTACCATAGATAAACAGTTATGCTCCGGTGGGAGTTGCAGGAAGCAAACAATGCCTATCTGGATACTCAGCCCCAACCCACCTGTTCTGGGCCTGCCTTTGTCACCTCTCAAGCCAGGAATCACAAAGGCATTGTTAGGAGTTGCCAAGGAGAGGCCAGTGATTGCAGCTACAGCCTCTGACAGCCCTTAAATGACTTCCATTGAAATACTGTATGTACTGAATGTGAACAAAGTCTGGTAGATGGAGCAGTCTGACCCAACTGACAGGATTGTGAAGCTGAGATAGCCAGAAAGTTGAGTAACATACGGTCTGGTGGTGATTGCTAGAAACAAATGTGTATCAATATTCCTCACAGAGGCAAAGATACACAGAAATATGTTTGCAAAGGTTGTGTTTGGTGTTTTATTCGCTGCTGTAGCAAAGCAAGAAGTGTGGGTACACTCAGCCCAGAAATGCTTGCCCTTGATATCTGGTGGTTTGGCATCCAGCTACCTTTCATAAAGCCAGACCTAAGAATATAACCATGCAATGTTGTAATCCGAATAGTCTTATGGTGTGGAAGAGGTGTAATGCAGCAGCCAAGGGGGCTGACTAGATAACACCAGTGTTCACAGTTCGATTCCCGGTGACGGTGGAAGGTTAGCCCAGCTCCATGTGACTCTGGGCAATAGCTCGCTTAATCTTCCCGACAGCCCCCAGTGCCTTGAGACCCTTAGGGAAAATTGTGTGCGCTTTATAAAATACTGGTATTAATTTCACCTCGTTTGGGAGCTAGTATTGAGTCAAATGCACTGTTAGTTTTAAGCCCTTTTCTGACATTAACCTTGGTGTTTTTTTACAAAACAAGTTAGTTTAACAACAAATTAACCCATTTAAGAATCTCAGCACTTACAAATTGCAAATGTCTCCTGGGTGATCACCCCCAGGTGTACCTCTGAACATCCAGTACTCAATAGCATACAGCACCTGTCTTCTAACTATGAGACAACTATTCCCACACTGTGCCCTGTGCTCCTCTAACTGGTCTCTTTTCCCTGCCACACTGAGTTCCCCCATTTGTTCCCCACAGAGGCATACTTATAGAGCATAAATCAGACAGGTGGTGGAGGTAGGGGTCATTTGTGTGCAGAAGCAGACAACGTTATGCGAACGTTTGGACCTGAGACAGAAATAAGAACTGCAAGAATCATTACATAACTACAATTGAGCAGCGGGGTTGAGTAACAGAAATATTGGAAACTGAGCAGTAACAAAGGCAGACACTGCTGTGCAAGCGAATGGAACTTGAGACTGGCATGCAGAGGAAAAGGAGCACAGGAGATGACATATCATCCAAACTAAGTATGGGCAAAATTTGCGAATCCGCGTTCCGCAAATTCGAGCGAAATCGAATTTGCAATCTGCAAATTCGTGCAAATTAGCGGATTTATGTTTTTTTGCGTGTTTGCAGGGTTTTTTGCGTGTTCGCGGGGCTTTTTGCGTGTTTGCGGGCCGCTTGCATGGCGAAGTTACCCATGCAGTCGTGTATGGGCACAGCACCCTCTGGTTCACCACTGCCACCCTCTGGTTCATCACTGCCACCCTCTGGTTCACCACTGCCACCCTCTGGTTCACCCCTGCCACCCTCTGGTTCACCCCTGCCACCGTCTGGTTCATCACTGTCACCCTCTCGTTCACCACTGCCACCCTCTGGTTCACGACTGCCACCCTATGGTTCACCACAGCACCTCTGGTTCACCACTGCCACCCTCTGGTTAACCACTGTCACCCTCTGGTTCAGCACTGCCACCCTCTGGTTCACCACTGCCACCCTCTGGTTCACCCCTGCCACCCTCTGGTTCACCACTGCCACCCTCTGGTTCATCACAGCACCCTCTGGTTCACCCCTGCCACCCTCTGGTTCACCACTGCCACCCTCTTGTTCACCACTGCCACAATCTGGTTCATCACATCACCTCTGCTTCACCACTGGCACCCTCTGGTTAACCACTGTCACCCTCTGGTTCAGCACTGCCACCCTCTGGTTAACCACTGCCACTCTCTGGTTCACCACTGCCACCCTCTGGTTCACCCATGCCACCCTCTGGTTCACCACTGCCACCCTCTGGTTCACCCCTGCCACCATCTGGTTCATCACTGCCACCCTCTAGTTCACCCCTGCCACCCTCTGGTTCAGCTCTGCCACCCTCTGGTTCAGCACTGTCACCCTCTGGTTCACCCCTGCCAACCTTTGGTTCATCACTGTCACCCTCTGGTTCATATCACTGCCACCCTCTGGTTCACCACTGCCACCCTCTACCGAGACTTTTTGTGACGCAGCGACAGCACAAAAGATGCACCATGGTGTTGGGTGTCAACAACATGACGCATCTGAGAGATGCGTCACGTTGTAAAGCCCTGCGCCATCAGGAGGCGTTCCGGCGCAGGGGAGGGCTTTCCTGCGCAGGAACGCCTCCTAAAAGTGGCTGAGTGAAATCTAGAAGATTTCACTCAGTCAATTTTAGGCCAATGCTGCGTCAAAACCCTGCGCCTGCTTGAAGCAGGTGCAAGGCTTGATGCAGCATTGGGGAGATAGGGCCCACCAGAGCATTGCTGGAGCTGCGTCGCAAGCACAACGCAGCTCCAGCAATGCGCTGCTTTTACGGCACAGATGTGTGATGCACAAATTTGGTAGAAACCAACACAAAAATATATAATTCATTTTACTCCAGTATTGGAACTTTCATAGATTCCCATTGCTTGTATCATTCCCCGTCGTCGGAATGGGAGCCTCGGTAATTATATATATATATATATATATATATATATATATATATATACCTAGGTAAATACACCCTAATAGGTACAAAAAAGTAAAAAATTAGGCCTAGGCCTCATTATATTTTGTATCCTATAGGTGTCCTTATGTAAAAAGACCCAAACTCACATTAGCAACCAATCAGATTAGCCTCACCCTGTGGAACCTTCCTGAGAAAGCTCAGAGCCTCAGATTTTCTACCGCATCGTTGGTGACAGGGAGTCTCCTTAGAGCTCTGCTCTAACTTCTACTTTGAGGTACTATTTAAGCTGTTTTTTGACAGGATTTCTTTGAACTTTACTATGGCTGATAAGGAAAAGAAGAGCCTTTTCAGGCCTTGTGCCACTTGTGGCAAAAAACGACTTTATACAGAGGATAAACACAAGGACTGTATATACTGTTTATACCCTGACCACAAGGCAGAGGGTTGTAAGATATGCAGGATGATGTCTGTGAAGACCCTTCGTGATCGTGAAGGAAGGTTACTTATTTGGCTCAGGAAATTGGAAAGGAAGGAGGTAGTGGTATCTAGTGACGAGGAAGATGCCAGATCATCATCTTCTAAGACATCTTTGAAGAGGGGTGGATCATCTGTGGAGGTTTCATCTGAACCCCCCTCAAAGGCTATGCGTGGGACCTTTGATAGGTCTGGCAAGCCTGGGCCTAGCGAATCTCCTCACTAGAGTGTAAAGGAGAGAAAAAGGCAAGCACCTCAGGTGCAGAAGGCAAAACTTGATGAGGGCTCGGCTGGGACTTCACATCAGGAGAAAGTTTCTAAGTCCTTCAGAAAACCAACTGTAGAGGCCTCAACAGTGGTCAAAAAAGGCTCTAAAGCCTCTGTTGTGACTTTGTCTCCTCAGTCGTCGACGAGCCATCCAGCGATGACGAGGACGACGACAACGAAAGCGTCGATGAGGACTTCGACGACGATGCCGTCGACGAAGACTGGGTCGACGACAGCTTCGACGACGATGACTACGTCGACGGTTACCTCCCCGTCGACGAAGACAATTCCGTCGACGATGACTATCCCGTCGACGGTGGCAATCTCGTCGACGACTACGATCCCGTCGACGACGACGAGCCCGTCGACGACGACGAGCCCGTCGACGATGGCAGTTCCGTCGACGATGACGAACCCGTCGACGATGACGAGCCCGTCGACGAGGACGATCCCGTCGACGGTGAAGTTAATCTCGTCGACGGTCCCGTCGACGACGGTTCAGACTATGGAGATGGTGGATTCTTTTATGACGCCGTCGACGGCAGGTGCTAAAGAGGGCGCCAGGAAGAGGAGGATAACTCCGGATATGACATCACCTAGAAAGGTGCCATCATTACCCCCAGCGCTGTTGTTGGACGAAGAGGACTACTCGGAGGAGGAGAATGAGATGTATGGGGATGCATACAGTCCATCTCAGTTGAATCTAAAATACCACGATTCTGACCAAGATGATGAGTATTATTATCGGCAGGAGCAGCGACAACAAAAACAGGTCGCATACCAGGAAACCCAGGCACAGCAGGGCACGGTTACAATGCCTATGAGTCTTTTGACAGACTTAAGAGCAATGCTGGAGGAGTATAGAAGCAGACAAGGGTCGCAACCAGTGGAAGGTCAGGCGCAGGTTCAGCCACAGGTGTTGGCAGTTCAGTCTGTACCTCCTTCACAGGGGGAAGAGGAGAGGGAATATCCTCGGCAGACACAAGTCCAAGATGATACCTCGGATGAGGATGAAGCAGGTGACAACCAGGATCAGGATCCTGATAACGAATGGAACCAGTATATAGCTCCGGATCCGGCTTCTCCGGTGCCGGACCCGGTAGATTCACCTCCGGCTGATGTGGAAGGTTTCTTCAGTTTGATGGAAAGAGCCACGGCACGCTTTAAGCTAACCATGCCTGCAACATCTACGGATTGTTTTTTGTATGATTTTAAAGAGGCATACCGTAAGACAGTGCGTTCGATTCCTATTGTAGAGCACATATGGGAGGAAGGAAAGAAGGTGATGCAGTCCCCAGCGACGGTCATTCCAACTCTTCCGCGCTTGGAGAAAAAGTATAAAGCTCCTGATGACAGTCCCGCCTGCTTGATTGGACAACCTAGACCAGACTCGGTCATATCGCAGGCGGCGCAGAAGAAATCACGGAATCCTTCGGCCACCCTCACAACTCCACCAGACAAGGAGGGTAGAAGGTTAGACAACGCTGGGAAGCGGTTTTCGTCTATGGCTAGCTTGTTGGTCAGAGCGGCCAATGCCTTGGCGATTCTAGCAAGATACGACCGCCAGATGTGGAGTGATGTGGCACACTATGTGGACCTTCTAGCGGATGACCCTAAAGCCGAAGCACTGAAACTACTAGAAGAGGGACAACGTTCTTCTTCAGGAATGATTGACTGCGCGATGGACATCGCCACCATTTCTTTCCGTGCTCTGGGCAGCGCGGCTGTTCTTCGACGGCAGGGGTGGCTACGAGCAACTTACTTCCGACCAGAGGTCCAAAATAGGATTCTGGACTTGCCCTTTGATGGTGACATGTTATTTGGAAAACATGTCGATGAGACCCTACAGGGAATAAAGAAGGACACAGAGACAGCAAGGGCTCTTGGGAACCTACAATATAGGAAGACACCGTTCCGTGGAGCAAGAGGAAGAGGCTTCACTTCGCCAAGAGGTGGTTATCAGCAGCAACGGTACTCGCAGCAGTCGCAGTCGTACAGACCTCAGTACGACAATCAATATTATCAGCGACAGTCACAATCTCAATCGTTCTCTCGTCAGAACGCTCGTGGATGTCAAGGGCGTCAGGGCAAAGACGCTGGCAAGCGTCAATAGCGGCCTCCTGACTCTGCCAACTGTTCCTCCGCTTCTGGGATCTCCAGTGGGCGGCAGGATATCTCAACATCTGAGCAGCTGGGAAGAAATAACATCGGATCAGTGGGTATTGAACATCATCCGACATGGGCATACGCTAGAATTCCAGGAATTTCCACCTACAAGAGCTCCCCACGCCACTACTTCAAAACATCTAAACCTTCTGCAATTGGAAGTTCAACAAATGCTTCAGAAGGGGGCGATCCAACGTGTTCCCCTATCACAAAGAGGAGAAGGTTTCTATTCAAGATTTTTTCTGATCCGCAAAACGAAACAAAAGTGGCGTCCGATCCTGGACTTAAGGGAGCTCAACACCTATCTCGTAAAGCTGTCGTTTCGGATGATTTCACTCCAGGACATATTGCGCCTCTTGAATCCAGGCGACTTCATGGCTACATTAGACCTGGAAGATGCCTATTTTCATATCCCGATCCATCCAGCTCGCAGACGTTTCCTTCGCTTCACAGTAGGCAAGAGTCACTTCCAGTTCATGGTGCTCCCATTTGGATTAAAATCCGCTCCTCGGATATTCACGAAGGTGCTGGCCCCGGTAGCAGCTTTTCTGAGAAGACAGTCGCTGGAAGTATTCCCGTACTTAGACGACTGGCTGCTCAAGGCTCCAAGCTTCCAAGAGGCAACAGAAGCAGTGAACACATGCTTAAACCTCTTCATTCATCTGGGTTTGCAACTCAACAGAGAAAAATCGGTTCTTCAACCGGCAGGTACGGTGAAGTTCTTGGGAGCGATTCTCGATACTCAGGTGTGTAAAGCCTTCCCATCGGAAGAGAGACAAATGAAACTCATGTCTTCAGCCGCTCGATTGCAGAAGAAAAGTTGGATGACAGTCAGGATGTACAAATCTCTTCTAGGGTCGATTTCATCCTGTATTCAATTGATTCCGCACTGCAGGCTGCGAATGCGCCCATTGCAGGAGGAACTGGACCTTCAGTGGAGACAGGTGGAAGGGTCGTTCGACGACAGAGTAACGGTCACACAGCATATGAAACGGACGGTTTCATGGTGGATGAAAAGATCTCACCTCGCAGTGGGTCTCAGTTTCAGAGCGGCACCGGCTCCTCGCGTCATTACCACAGACGCTTCCCTTCACGGTAGGGGAGCGGTCATGCAAGATCTCCAAGTCAGTGGTCACTGGACACCAGGAGAACGTCGCTTACATATCAACGTGGAGCTAAGGGCTATTCGGTTGGCAATGTTGGCTTTCCTTCCAAGGATTTCAAATTCGGCCATCCTAGTGCGTACGGACAACACCACCGCAATGCATTACATCAACAAGCAGGGAGGCACAAGATCGCCACTGCTTTCTCAGGAAGCCCAGCTGCTGTGGGAATGGGCGATCTCACAGAACATCACGCTCGTGGCAGAACACCTTCCAGGAGTATGGAACACGAAGGCGGATACGCTAAGGCGCCTGAGGGCAGTCTCACACGAGTGGGAATTGGACAACACAGTGGTCAAGAACATCTTCTCCCGTTGGGGGACCCCAGCGATCGACCTGTTTGCAACACCGAGGAACAAGAAATGCCGGTGTTATGCAAGCAGGGAACACCATCGAGGGTCACTGGGGAATGCCCTTTCGATGTCTTGGTCCGGTGCATTTGTTTACGCCTTTCCGCCATTTCCCCTGATTCCTTGAGTCCTCAAGAAGCTCAAGATGGACAAGTGCAGGATGATACTGATAGCGCCCGCCTGGGCTCGCCAGTTCTGGTACACGGAGTTGCTACTTCTATCGGAGAAGCAGCCCATTCATCTGCACCCCAACCAGACTCTTCTATCAATGTACAACGGCCAGGTTCTCCACCCGAACCCGAGCTCGCTTCAATTGACAGCTTGGCTCCTGAACACAGAGAGTTTGAAGATTTAGACATTTCAGAGGAATGCAGGAACATCTTGGCACAGGCACGAGCTCCTAACACTAATAGAACATATAGAGCGAAATGGAAGAGGTTCTATTTATGGTGCCAGAGAGAAGGAGTGCATCCATTCTCATCAGCTCCGCATCAACGCTTGCCATACATTCTATCTTTGGCACAGGCAGGTCTGGCTCATGCTTCCATCAAGGTCCACTTGGCAGCTATTTCCAGGTATAGAAGAACAAGATTGGGCCCTTCTCTATTATCAGCAAGAGTAATAAAGCAATTCCTGAAAGGACTGTTTGAAGTTTTTCCGCCAGTTCGGCCCCACCTCCGGTTTGGCACTTGAATGTGGTCCTGGCTCAACTGATGAGATCGCCATTTGACCCAATACATAGGGCGGACCTGAAGTTCCTATCATGGAAAGTGGCGCTTCTTCTGGCACTCACCTCTGCAAGGAGAGTAGGAGAACTTCAGGCTTTAACTATCAAAGAACCTTTCTTGCAGTTCAAGAATGATACATTGATCCTACGAATGAACCCCAAGTTCATTCCGAAGGTACCGACAGACTTTCATCTTAATGAACCGATGGTTCTGAATTCCTTTTTTCCTCGGCCTTCCACTCAGGCTGAGAGGACACTTCATTCTCTGGACGTTCAGAGATGTTTGAAATTCTATCTACAACGCACAGCTGGATTTCGGAAGACGCCCCAGCTGTTTGTGGCTTTCGGAGCCCCAAGGAAAGGATTTCCCTTGTCAAAGCAGGGGATTTCTAGATGGATATCGAGTGCAATCCGTCTCTGCCACCAGGCGGCAGGCAAGCCTTTGCAAGGACAGGTGAAGGCGCATTCCACAAGATCAATCTCAGCGTCAACAGCGCTGTTTGCTGGAGTATCGATTAAGGATATTTGCAGAGCGGCCACCTGGAGCAGTACTTACTCATTCACGAGGCACTACTGCCTGGAGGCGGCTGCAAAGGAGGATTTGGCTGTTGGACAAGCAGTCCTGAGAAATCTCTTCCAATAAGAGGTGAGCTGTCCTCTCTTCCCTCCTCCTGTTTTTTCAAACATTTCGTTTATTATGCTATGGTTACTGATTTATAGTTGTTATGATGTGTGATATCATTGGTTTATAATGGTTCTGTAACTAATCACAAAATGTTTGAGGTATGCTAACTGCTATCTACTCTGATACAAGCAATGGGAATCTATGAAAGTTCCAATACTGGAGTAAGAAACAAGTTACTTACCTGTAACTTTAGTTCTCCAGTATTGGTAACTTTCATAGATTCCCATGCGCCCACCCGCCTCCCCTGGGAAAGCTCACTTCTGGGCTATGTGATTATGTGGCAAAGCAACGGCTACGAAAATCTGAGGCTCTGAGCTTTCTCAGGAAGGTTCCACAGGGTGAGGCTAATCTGATTGGTTGCTAATGTGAGTTTGGGTCTTTTTACATAAGGACACCTATAGGCTACAAAATATAATGAGGCCTAGGCCTAATTTTTTACTTTTTTGCACCTATTAGGGTGTATTTACCTAGGTATATATATATATAATTACCGAGGCTCCCATTCCGACGACGGGGAATGATACAAGCAATGGGAATCTATGAAAGTTACCAATACTGGAGAACTAAAGTTACAGGTAAGTAACTTGTTTCATCTTGTTGATGGTCACAGCTGGAAATTGATCATGGTTGAACCGTATATGCAGTTATTTGTCAAAGAAGACTGGGAGTCAACAATATTCCCAATGAAACGATCATGAGATTTCTATGTAACTTCTGAGAGTAACTTGAAAAACCAATACAGTTTGTTTAAAAAAAAAAAAAACAATCATGAGACCAAAATATTTGAACTATCATCTCTTCGTCTTAATGTCACTATCCCTTTAAAATTCGATCCTGGATACAATTCATATCGTCCCACACTGTGGCTGTAGTCTGTATCAGTGTCTGTATTCATATGTGTGTATATGTTTTTATCACTTAATATTATAATATAGCCCATAGACTGATGTATTTCATACATTAGAAATGACATCACCTTCAACCCTGACACACAATTACTGGTAGGGCTTGACGTGGAAAGCCTGTACACTAGTCTCCCACAAGATGCTACCCTGCAGGTACTACATGACATCCTGGAAGCCTCACCCTGGCCTTACCACACTCCGAGGAGCTTTGTACTGGCATGTGCAGCCCTCGCCCTGAAGGAAAACTACTTCGAGTACGACGGCACCTTCTACCTGCAAACGAATGGAACCTCAATGGGCAGTGTTTTCGCGCCGAGCGTGGCTGGACTCTATGTACACCACTTCGAAAGCACCAACATCGCAGTGGAAACCAACCCGTTCAAACACCATATCCTGAAATGGCACAGATATATCGACGATATACTGGTCATCTGGCAAGGTTCACAGCATGAACTGGACAACTTCTTGACCTGGCTTAACAGCAGAGACCCATACCTAAACTTCACAAGTACAGCCAGCAACTATCAACTCCCTTTTCTTGACCTACAAATAACTGCCATGAATGGAACATTGGTGACCACCACCTACTACAAACCCACAGCGAGGAACTCATTACTCCATTTCACCAGCTTCCACCCCCGGCCGCTCAAAGAAAACCTACCGTTCGGTCAGTTCCTTCGGATCAGAAGAAACTGCACAAATGTGAATGATTACAAGTCACAATCCACGGATCTAGCTACAAAACTAGAAAACCGCGGTTACCCTAAGACCATCATTAAGAAGACCCAGAAAAGGGCTAGAAACCAAAACCGGGAAGCACTACTGGAGGACATCATCAAAGAAGATGAGGAACAACCTACTACCTGTGTCACCACTTACAACACTGCCTCCAATGAGGTGGCGAAGATTATCAAGAAGCACTGGAAAATCATTAACTCTGGACAGAGAAACTGGGAGTTACCAAGGTTCGCCTACAAGAGGTGCCATAACCTGCGAGACCAACTAGTCAACACCCGCCCAAAACCACCCCCAAAACCGGCGGAGAACACCATACTCAATGCCTGGGGTATGCCCAGAGTCACAGGACATTACCCCTGCAATGACTGCAGTGTATGCCACCTCACATCCCACACTAAAACTTTAGACCTGGAACCTAACAAAATCTGGACCCAAAGGAGCCACACTAACTGTAATTCCCGTAATGTGATTTACTTAATCACATGTACATGTGGCCTCAGATATGTGGGCATGACCACACGTAAAGTTAGAACCAGGATCACCGAGCATCGCAGTACGATGCGATGTAAAAAGAATATCAGTAAACTGACAAACCATTTCATCACCCAATGCCACACACCCAATGACTTCTCCTGGACTGTCATTGAGCAAATCCCCGAAAGTCCCATCGAAAATGACAAAAAACTGCTCAATAATGAGCAAAGATGGATATACCGCCTTTCTACATCCACTAATGGCCTGAACGATGCCATCCCCTGGAACTCTCTATCTACCACGTAATACCCACCCACTTAGCTACCCCCAGAACCCCCCAGCACCACTGGGTAGCATTTTCCCCTGACTAATGGGTCTTGTTTGCTTGTCACCACTTTGACCACCAGTTTCCATGACTAGCAATTCATTTATTGTGTGCCTAACTTGCTCATTCTCTGTAACTCTCTGTAAAATCCTAATTATTGGCACCCCTCATATATTTCCCAATTGAATAATCACCCATCGCTATATTTTCTCATAGCACCGGCAATACTAGGGCGCCCAGAACAGCACAGACGCATGCGCGGCAACACTGCTCCACCGCGCATGCGCCCTGTCTGATTCCCGTTTCGCGCATGCGCGAAGACTAGCCACTGACTCGCGCGCATGCGCAATCGAGCCACAACGACGCGCTACAGCGCTAAGCAACCGGCGCACCTACAGCGCGTTTATGACTCGATACTCGAGTCTTTCCCCCCTCCAGGTGGCCTCATTCAGCCTATCAGCGCCCAGGCAACGCGACCATGACTCGAAAACTCGAGTCTTTCTACCATTACCTCCACCTCCAGGTGCCCTCACTTAACCTATCAGCACCAGTATATAAACCAGCAGATCTAGCCATCATTTACCAGTTCTGCGAAGGAGGCACAACAGGTCCCACGCCGGCTCTGACCAGTAATCCTGTGAGTATGCTGATCTACCACCTCTACACTGGGTAAGCGCTATCTTTCTCCCTACAGGTTTCCTAACCCCAGTGGTCCCAACTTTGTCTCCTATATAGGGTCAACCCCATGCCACTTCAATAACCTTGAAGTCCGACCTACCTAAAACTAGCGTAAGCCATAGCCCTTACGCCTAATTCTTTCACTGTTTTCACCAATGTTTTACATTTCCTTTGTTTTAATCACTTCACTACCGAAGTTCTAGTGCGATCTATCACCATAATGGCACCACCAGTACCATTACACTTGAGCCGTGAATAGCCTGCACCCCATCGCTATTTAGCCGGCTGTCAGCACCTATGACAAAATTCTCCTAGTGACTCTTTTTCTCCCATGTATGTTTTGTCTATGTCCCTTTATGTTATTTGTACAGGTGATCTTGAGAAGGGAATCCCCCCTCTCACAGTTAGATACACTTTAGGGCGTGTAGACACATAGCCTGCACTACACAACCCCTATTTTAACCACACACATTTTTATCAGTCCTGAAGAAAGCCAGATTACAGATAAGGCACTGGCTGAAACATGTTGACACATCAAAGGACGTAGGAGGTCGTAACCCGCCTCCAACGTCCCACTGCCTTATTTTTAACTGCTGGCGGAGGCCCATTTAATAAAGTATTCTTACCCTTCAGGTATTGGGACCCCCGCCAAGCCGTTTTAAACTCACTTACTCAACACCCTTCACCGCACACACAGTGACATACCTGCTCCGCTGTAGCCAGGCGTCGTAGCACACCCGGGACACGCTAGGTGTCACTGGGTGGGCCCGATGATGAAGCATGCCACCAACTAGGTTGGTGGGTGAGGGCTTTCTAAAGACACCCAACAGGTGCCATCTCCCCCTGACAAAACAATACTGAGTCACCAGTATGATTACAATATAATATCATACCAACCCCATCCCAGCTAGTCCTCTTTTGATTAACTATACATATAAACC
Organism: Lissotriton vulgaris; assembly: GCF_964263255.1. Taxonomy (NCBI): domain Eukaryota; kingdom Metazoa; phylum Chordata; class Amphibia; order Caudata; family Salamandridae; genus Lissotriton; species Lissotriton vulgaris. Next base: position 1,596,782,712 of record NC_141691.1, read on the forward strand.
GGGGATCTGGACTAGCTATCTGGTCCTCTCTCTCCCTCTTGATACACGCAATCTATGAAAGTTACCAATACTGGAGAACTAAAGTTACAGGTAAGTAACTTGTTTCATCTTGATGATGGTCACAGCTGGAAATTGATCATGGTTGAACCGTATATGCAGTTATTTGTCAAAGAAGACTGGGAGTCAACAATATTCCCAATGAAACGATCATGAGATTTCTATGTAACTTCTGAGAGTAACTTGAAAAACCAATACAGTTTGTTTAAAAAAAAAAAAAACAATCATGAGACCAAAATATTTGAACTATCATCTCTTCGTCTTAATGTCACTATCCCTTTAAAATTCGATCCTGGATACAATTCATATCGTCCCACACTGTGGCTGCAGTCTGTATCAGTGTCTGTATTCATATGTGTGTATATGTTTTTATCACTTAATATTATAATATAGCCCATAGACTGATGTATTTCATACATTAGAAATAAAAAAGGCCTGCTCACAAACTGCATTCTGTAGTCCATTTGGTAGTACTACAGTAGGACAACTCACATATTACAAAAAGTTCCTCACTAATCAATTTGCGAGCTCTTCGCCTTCACCTCTGTGATCTTTATTTGCAGAGATCTCCTCCCCAACTACAAATGTCTCTGCATATGTACATATACAGTTTTAGTAGTAAAAGTGGGAAGGGCAGTGGAGTGTCTAGAAAACTGGAAATACATATGACTGAATTGAAGGTGTAAGGGGGAGTTCAGATATGGCCAAGGAGGGGTTTAGGGAGGGATATTCACCCACCCACAAAAGAATAAGCCCATTCCAATTCATAAACTTCTTTTTGAAGTTGCTACAGACAAAAAGAACCACTAACAGTAGTAAATGTACTCTATTTCAGACCTAAAGTAAGTTCAGCACCAAAAATGGTCAACTCCTGGTATTGCATCACCCTCCTATGGTCAAAATGGTGGTAAAACCTTATAGGAAGTAGTGTTAAAATGAAATAATTTATTTCAACTTTATAAAAAATATATACATTTTATTTAGAGTAAAATATATAGAAATGAAACATTATTATTCGATTATAACGTATTTTGATAATCTTTATTGAAGTTCAAAATAAATGTCATTTTATTTTTTAAATAGGTAAATCAATTTACATGAATTCTATAAATAACTTTAAAATAGTTTTATACATAATAAAAAGATATCCACATGTTTCTTTAGCTTAGAATTTCTTTTCTTAATACATCTGTTAAACATATTTTTAATTTAATTTAATATATTTAAATGAAGGTTTTAAATAAAAAATAAGTTAATAGTGCTGTACCATTTTTTAAAATGTTGTTCTACGTTTAAAATATATAAACTTAATGTAAATTGATATTTAACAGAAAAATACTTCTTATTCTTTTAATAACAGTTTTAACATTTTTGTATTGTTTACGAATCGCGGCTCCAGTAGCGCCCATGTGGGAAAGGTTACTAGAAGTGTCTTTTCACTTGTAAATTTGTCTCCACAGCCTGTCTCAGGAGCTGGAGATATGTTAATCTACACGTTGTACTCTCAGAAATAGTAAATACCCAAAAGTAGTAAAGTTGCCACAAAGTCTAAGAATAAATTTACACGTGTAGAATAGACCTCAAAGTGTCACATCTGCCACCCTGGAAACATACATTTGTTAAAACATCAGTAGCCAATGAAACTTGTACAAGCTTGTGTAGAAAGAGCTAGTCCAGCAAAGATCGGCCAAGATTTGGATTTAGTAAATGCTCAACTAGTAGGCCATACATGCATTACACTTAACAATAAATGGTGCCTTGGGACACCTTACATGTTGATCCTAAGACTAGTCAGATGTAGTAACACATGCAGTGAAATTAAAGTCTGAAGTTACAGTTTCACAGGCAACTGCTATGCTCTGATAGATAAACTGGCATCTTAACAATTAGAAAAATAAATGTCAGATAGATGTATCATCTTTTTTATGGCAATCATAAACCTAATGTCAGTAGCAAATATCCCTAATGGGACGTGCTGTATTTACTATGTTTGAACTATGTTATTCTTTGACTAGTGACTTAGGAAAATGTCTTGTATTCTTGGAAAATATAGAGAAAATTATGCCCTCCTTATCAGATCACTGTATTCTTGAATTCTATATAGATATGTAAACCAAAGTGAGTCTGTGACTCAGGCATCAGTGAGTCACTGCCATATGGAGTCTTTTCTCATGGTATTCACATTAGTAAAATGTAACACGCTTAGTGAGCATCCCCACAAAGGCAAATGCCAGATATTTGTGCTTTCACCTTCCGCTAGTTGATTGTATTGATCCCTTCCATAAATAGATCGGTTCCAAGGCTGGAAATAGGTAGTCATATCCACTCCACACAGCAGCTACAACAGACATTCAACTACTTGCCATAATGGCTGAGAACCCAATAAATACATGCATATCACCTTTAAAAGTAAAAGTTACACAATGCTTGGTAAAATGCTTTCATATGAAACAAGCACTGGCGTTGTCAATAGGTCTCGCAGTAGGAAAGTTTGAGCTATTGGTCTTGTAAATGACAATTTTTTTTATGTATGTGTTGGTTTTGAAAATAGCTAAATTAATCGCTTTGTCATTTACAATGCCAATAGTTATAACTTTCGCAAATGTGACACCTATAGTATTTGTAATGCAACATGTTTGTATTTACGTGACTTAGATGTATTGATATTACAAATTACAATGGCTTTTAATTGATTTAAATAATTAATACTTAAATAAAAGTGATTTTAATTTATAATGGAAATAGCTTAAACTTTTGTAAATAACTTTTGTGAAGATTATGTTCAGTGTATTTTATTGTGATGAAAATCCAAGAACAGAAGTGAAATATTAACATCTTTTTGTGACATTTGTAATAAAGCTTGAAACATTGAGAGAACATATTTAAACCAGTTGTTGTTGAATGCTTGCGCGTAATTATGTGTCACTGAGTGGTATTTGGAGTGTATGTGTTTTGGTTTGCTATACTATGTTTTGTTATGCTATGCTATGTTTTGTTATGCAGTGCTATGTTTTGTTTTGCTATGCTATGTTTTGTAATCCTTGTGTGTGTGTGTGTGGTTATGTGTGTCTGTGTGTGTGGTTGTGTGTGTTTGTGTGTGGGGGTTGTGTGTGTGTGGGGTGTGTGTTTGTGTGTGGGGGGTTGTGTTTGTTAGTGAGGGGTTGTGTGTGAGGGGGCGGTGTGTGAGGGGGCGGTGTGTGACGGGGCAGTGCGTGAGGGGGCAGTGTGTGAGGGGACAGTGTGTGAGTGGGAAATGTGTGAGTGGGCTGTGTGTAAGTGTAGTTGTGTGTGTTTGTGTGTGTGTGGGGTGGTTGTGTGTGTGGGGGGGGGTTGTGTGTGTGTGGGGTTGTGAGTGACAAACCAAATGCATTGATCTACATTTCTTTTCAGGCACCTGGCACCCTGGCGAGAAAGCTTGTTTCTTGTTTATGTAACTGCCCCTCCCTTCGGATCACAGCACACGAGACCACAAATGCCTCGGGTAGCCGAGGCATTTATAACATAGGTCTTTCAGCACAAAGGACTAAAATTACAGGCAAATGCCGTCTGTCAAAATCTTCATCACGGACAGCGGACTGGGTTAATTCAGGGACAGTCCGTGAAAATTACGGATGGGTGGTCACAGTGGGGGGGGGGGATTTAGGGGGTGGCAGTAGTTATGGGGTTAATGCATGAGGAATTCTATTCCGTAACAGTAGCCAAAATGCAGGGTCAGAAATGGAGTGTAGGTTATCTGTGAGCAGTGCACAGGATAACAGCATTCTCCCATTCTCACTGTAATGTAAATTGTGAGCGTCTCCTGACGCTGAAAAGTGTCTGCCTCGTAAGACGTTTTGCTAAAGACATGTAAATGTCGGTGTTGGCTGATGCCGCAGCTCTGTTTGATTCTCGTGCTAATCACAGGCTGCGGATGGGGGCAGGGCGGCAAACCCCCACGGCGGGCACACCGTCCACCAGCCTGAACCGAGCCTTGGGGCTGCTCCGTTCAAACATGCCGTGGAGGTGAGGGGACTGCTGAGTACGCCTCAGCCTAGAACCTCGGAGGGAGCAGCACGGACGCCACTGGGTGGCTGGCGGGACTGAAGCTGCAGCGCGTGCACTGCGGCTGTGAGGGTGCCGCGCGCTGCGTGCTCAGAGCTTCATTGTCTGCCGCCACGAACTCCCTCATCCTTCCGTCCGTTCGCTCGACATGGCCCTGGCCGTCTGCAAGCGGCTGTGGCAGCTTAAAGATGTCGTCATCACTTTCCTGCTGCCACTGCTCCTGCTCCCTTTGCCGTTACTCGCCCAGAACAAGGTGAGGCTTTTATTTAAAAATTGGTCCAAAGGGAATTTCTGAAAGCTACAATTTAGCACTCTATTCTAACTTTAAAATAAGCATGCACAACTGTCTTAATTCCATGTAGTAAATATATATATATGAATGTATCTCTTGCAGCTAGTTTCCTGTAATTTTCCCCATTTAATATGAAATATAAACAACCGGCATCCATCTTGTATAAATTACCTCGTCCGCAGATGGTTCCTCTTTGTGCACACTGCTTCCCCTGACGATGCCTTTGCCCATTGGCTCGTTGTGAGATACGCTGGGTTACAGACACCAGTGCTGTGTGTTGTCCGTAAGGTGGAGTGGTCAGTCTGTGGGTTAAATAGCTGAACTCAGACCTCACACCGTTGAGGCTTTAAAGCGGCGTGTTGTGATATCCACGGTCCAGAGGTCTCTGGGGGACATCACATGTGTGCATGTTTCACGCCGAGATCGGATCCATACAGCGTGCGCATGGGTACGCTCATCGGAAAGGACAAAACCTGACAACACGTGAAATTCTACCAATAGCCCCTTGCGTTGCCAGGGCAGCCAGGCTCGAAACCTCCCGACAAACGGAGAATATGCTGAGAGAATAATATGTCTTGCACAATGGGTTGCTATCTGTGTCGTGGCGCAACAGCACACACTACAGCGCCGAGGCTGATGAACGCCGGGAGCCTGGTGGGGGGGGGGGGGGGCGGGAATGCGAGCGAGGGGAGGAGAGGCGGATTAGGGAGATGCGCGCGCTTGTGTGGTCACGTGATCCGCTTTTGTGGTCACGTGACTCACATGCACTCAAAGAAAACCGCACCAAAAAGCCCTGGGTTTGACGAGCATTTTGAGCACTTGAATTCTCGCTCCGCTCAATGCGCATGCGCGCATTGATAGGTCGCGAGACCTAAAAAAGCATGTCATAGAAAAGTATTACATATTTTGACAAGGAACTGGGAAATCATAATTTCTGCAAAATCTGATGAGTGCAGAGCGATTGGTGCAATCTATATTTGAGCGGAGCAACGCTTGTTCAGCTTGCACTGACCCGCATCCCACATCAATTTCGAGGAATGTATTCAAATTCTCTTTAATATCTCCTTCCTGTTTTATAATTTGTGATTATATTTTCCTAAGAGTTTGATATACTCAGCTCTTGTGCCTAATCCTCGACCTCAAATCTTCTTTCACTCATGCAAACATTCAACCTTAATATTAACATGTTCTACCCATATGTAATCTTTCCTGGTACCGAGATTAGCAAATCAATGCCATGAGACATAGGTCCGACAAAGCAAAGTGGTTTTTCTCCTTATGTGTCGATGAGGAAATGTGCTAATATATTAGGGCCAAAATGTCTCTCTCCACTTGAATTATGATCAAAACATCAAATTCATTCATTCACGTATTTCTTCGGAAAAATTGAAATTCCATTAAAGAATGGCAAGCATAAAATTGATTCTATAGTAAATAAAATGCACCATTATGTTTGCACTCAATATACACCGTACCGCTTGATATATTATATATGACATTATTTGACAATAGTAAGAAAGCCAGTCCCCTGCAAGGCTTTTACATTAACCCACAGCCAGATAGAATATCTTACTGATGATGCTGGACTTGTAGTCTTTTACTGATAAGAAACATGTTTTTCAGTGATTCATTTGTAAAACAATGCACGTCCATGCCTAAAGCTCGGCTCCAGCGGTGCTATTAAAAATCGGCGCTGAATGCTAAGACTCCACAGTGTAGTGTTGAATTCAACTCAGGCCCCATTAATGCACTTCCAGTCTCCAGTCAGACACTGCTGTCCTTTTATCTCAGTCTTGCCTGTCCCTGCTTTATTCCTTTGCCCCTGTTTTTTATCTTTCTCTTCCTGCTTTCCTGTGTGTATGTGTGTGTGCATCTCTCCTGCTCGCAATCAATATCTGATGAGATAAAATAAGTGCCATTCCGCAAAAATGAGTACGGGTGGGCTCCACTGGCAACTACCAGCTACAATTCAACATTGATCTTTTCTCCATGCGTTCACTATATAATTTTATATACATTATTGGATTTTAATACTGTTGGTATTCTTACTTAGCTTTAAGGTATCAATTCTGCTTAATTTGCCTATTTAGAGAAGAGAGGTTTGGGCTCAGCAGAGACCAACAGGGTTCAGCAAGCGAGCAGATCCTTAGACTAGAAATGGAAGGAAAGGAGCACTGACAATGGCTATAATCACTATGTGAACCAACAGAATACCAGAAGGTTTTGCAAGGTTGCTACACTTTTATAAGAAACAAAACTCCAAGAACTGTAAAAGTTACTTTTAGTCGTCTTGAGGCCAAAACTATCTCAACCTGTTTTCAAGCATTAAATAGGTAAGAATTCCTGCTCACTGGTGTGGAGCTCAGCACTGAATGTGAGTGCCTAGTGGGCGACTTTGGTAAGCAGAACTGGCACTGCAGGATGTGCAAAGGACAGAATCTTGCCCTGCTGCTACCGAACCAGTGAGGGAAGTGGGTGCTTCTGAACACATACTGTAATAGTTATGTATGTGATGTTACGTTTTTCTAACTTAGCACTTGAATAGCACAGCACACTATTGCCTCCTGTGTTGTACCTGTTGTCTACGCGTGAGAGTACTTTCTATTATGTGTTCTCAGTTCCCTGTTCCAGTCAATCAGTGCTGTAACCAGTTTCCCTACAGAAGACTGGTACTTTAGGGTACTATTTGTTAGACATGGGACACTGAAGTGAACATTCCAGTTGAACATTCACAAATGCATAATACTGTGAACAGAATGCCTGTGTTGCTTCAAGGACTGAGTCGGGATTTCACTGCTCATAAGTCAGCTGAGCCCTCTGAGGAGAAGGAGGGGCTCCAACGACCTTGTGCTACTTAAGCACTAGACTCTTAATGCGGTGTGAGATGCCTGTTTTGCTTCGGGGGTCGTGTAGGGACTTCACTGTCTACAATTCAGCTGAGCTCTCTCAGGAGGAGGAGGGGCTCCAAGGACCTCACGCTTCTAATGCGCTAGACGCTACCAGTGGCAAGGGACATCTATGTTGCTACCCCGCCCATATGAGGACTTCACTACCCACAATACAGCTGAGGGCACTGAGGAGGAGGAGGGGTCTCAATGACCTCACCCTGTTAAAGCACTGGACTCTCCCCACTCCTGTGTTGCTTCGTGAGCCGGGTGGGGGCTTCACTGCCCATAATTCAGCTGAGCCCTCTGAGGAGGAGGAGGGGCTCCAACTACCTTGCGCTACTAAAGTGCTGAACTCTCCATGCCGCACAGCATGCCTGTGTTTCTTCATGGCTGTGTCATGACTTCATTGGACACAATTCAGCTGAGACCTCTGAGGAGGAGGAGGGGATCCAGGGACCTCGAGATACTAAAGCGCTGGACTCTCCCTACAGTGCGGGACACCTCTGTTGCTTCAGAGACCGTATGGGAACTTCACCGCCCACATTTCCGCTGAGCTCTTTGAGGTGGAAAAGGGGTTCCAACGACCTTGTGCTACTAAAGAACTGGACTCCACCCATGGTGCCAGACACCTGTGTTGTTTCAGGGGCTATACGGGCACTTCTTTGCCCATAGTTCAGCTGGGCTCTCTGAGGGGGAGGAGGGCCTTCAATGACCTTTTGCTACTAAAGCACAGTACTCTCCTTGTGCTGGTGGACCGTGTGGAGAGTTTACTGCCCACAATTCAGCTGAGCCCTCTGAGGAGGAGAAGGGGCTCCAGGGACCTCACGCTACTAAAGAGCTGGACTTCCCCCGTGGCATGGGGCACCTGTGTTGCTTCAGGGGCCCTGTGGAGACTTCACTGCTCACAAAGCTGATCCCTCTGAGGAGGAGGAGGGGCTCTAACGACCTTGTGCTACTAAAGCGCTGTACTCTCCCCCTGCTGCAAAATGCCTATGTTACTTTGTGGGCTGTGTGGGGACTTTCCTGGCCATAATTCAGCTGAGCCCTCTGAAGAGGAGGAGGCCCTCCAATGACGTCACACTATGCTGAAGTTCCGCAATTAGCACTTGCCGCTGCTCATCCACCCAATGTAGTCCAGGTCCACTCATCCTCATTTATCCAGCCAACAGACACACTTCTCAACTTGTCTTCTCCTTCAATCATAACATCAAATACTACAGTTGGTATCAGCTGGAACATCACGGTTATAAACTCAAAACTAGAAGACTTACTGTGGGTTCAACTTGCCGATAATCAGGGGTTTGTCTCTTTCAGAAAACATGGGCTATCAATAACGTTTTTAGAAGTGGCTCTAAGAGCTATTTTGCTCCTGCTATTAGGTCCACCGCAGGACGCCCTTCCAGTGGGCTGCTTGTTTAGGTGAATACCACACAGTCCTGCCCCATAGCAAAGCTCCCTTCCACGTCACTTGATATTCAAGGGATAATTATTACTTTCACTTAAGGGAACCCCTCTCCTTTTTATAAATATTTATAATGAGAGCCTTGGTAAATGGAAGGATTCACCAACCTTTTATCTATTGAATGAGATTCTAGCCCTGTACTCCAAGTCCCACTACATCATTGTGGCAGGTAACATATGGTATCCTTGAGGACCTGTGCCATGATAAAGACTTAGTGCCTGATTACTAGTATGGCAGTCCAAAGACTACCAGACTCTTTGTGGCGCGGAGGTGCCACAAAGAGTTGGGAAAGTTCCTGAGTAGGCCAGTCCGATTGAGTCCTTCACTCAACAATGTAGGGAGCCTAAGAATAACTTCTTAAAGCAATCAAAAATGGAGTAAGACAGGAGATCAATGAGTGCAGAATTCTATATCAGTCCGTAATAAGGCAAGCCAAGACAAATTGAGAGACTAACAAGTGGGATGATCTTTTAGAAGTCTCCAATAACAATGACTTTTGGCGGGTAGTGAGCCAATGCCGTGGGAATTTACCAAGCCAACAAGGACATCTATTCTGCCATATGAGTGGGTTGCCCATTATGGGAACCTTTATTCCTATCCTCTTGATCCTGAACTGTCGTGTTTATATCTAGGACCTTAATTCTATATTCCCGATTTATGCTCTTGTGAGGTTATAATCAATAATATCCTGATAAAGGCGTAAGAATCAGATCCATATTCAGTAGTAGCCCATGCAATCCAAAGCACAGCACGGCTACTCCCATCGACTCCTAGAAAGCACAATGCGTTCTTTAACCCCTTCCATGCTCATGACAAGGTCAACTCGTCATGGGTGTTACCTGCGCTGTGCTTATGACGAGTTGACCTTGTCATGAACAATGGGGATCCTGCAAATGCAGCACAGGAGGGGAAAAGCCATTAAGACCCAAGGTGTTAAACAAACCAAGCCTCCAGCAGCCCGGGAAATCCCTCCTGCTTTTGTTTTGATTTGAACAAGAACTCCTGAAGTCCAGAGAGAACTGTTAGTTCTTAGTGACGTCTTATGTCCAACCTTACATCAAACCCGGCACCTTCCAGGTATAAAATACCAACAGTTGCCTTAAGCAAACACACGGTGGTTTGGAGCAGAGCGGCCATCTACTTGCCCGAGAGCCCAGTTGATGCGAGAGCCCACGGAAGCCGCCCCTCCTGTTTGACGCGCTGAGAGAGACGCTGTCTTTTTCTCCAGCCAAAAAATCCATCTCCGGTGTTCCCAGCCTACCCTTTCAGGTTTCTGGGATATCAAGTCCTGAAGAAAGAGATACCAGACCTCCTACATTCTATTACCAAGGTACAGAGCTGACTAAACCCTTAAGAGAATTCTTGATGCAGATTTTGGGCAAAATAATCTTAACCAACTTAACTTAAACTGCTACTTACTCATCCCTTCCCACGTATTAGGCTTAGGCCAGGTACACCGGGGTAGGCTTAGTTAGAAGCACCAGTTGAGTACGTTAGTCAATCTATTTATGTATGTATATATTTTATCCATTTTAAAGTATCATATGGCTAAGAAACCATATCAATACTTTTACAGTATTATTTCCTAATACTACTTTTACTGTACGCACTTTACTTTACTTTAAGTATTGCAATTGTGGCAATTAATTTCTCTTGCATGAGAAAACGCCCGTCTCTCTATTTCTCTGCACTCTGGTGAAACTAAGTATGCACTGCTGACTGAGTGAAATAGCAGTCTATTGTTTTCACACGACTCTAGAGATACACTCTTATTCTGAGGGAGCAAAGTTGTCATGTTTATGCGGTTGTCGGAAACTGAATCCCTTCTTGTCTGAGCCAGGGGAGCTTATCCCTCCCTATTCATTCAAGAAAGTTTCCAGTGACCTCTGAGCTAGCTGGCGCAAACCTAATTAAGTTTAGCATAGTCAGTAGAGACCTAGATGACCTCAGTCCTACGTCTACACTGCTGTTTATGTTATTCCAATGCGCAGAGCCTATTGGGAAAATAGGAACTACACTACAGAACTAATAGTGAGGGAGGTTTTATGCAGATCCCCGAGTACCCTTTTCCACCAGTTGTTTTATACATAGCAAAGAAAGCCGCAGCGGTCTCCTCCCAGAAGCCTGGAAAGGCCCCAGGACTCAACAAGATCCCAGTGGATCTCTCTAAATCAGATTGAAGTATCTTGGTTCCTTACATCAACACTGTTTCTGAAGCTATTTTAGCTGGTTCAGCGATACCTGCCATGTGGAAAGGGGCAGAGATTGTTCCTGTTTCTAAAAAAGGAAGTCCGGATATCCTATCCAGCTACTGGCCAATTAATCTCCTTGGCAATCTGCAGACGGTCTTTTCCAAGCAGGGCCCGGAGAGACTATTAGAATTGGCTGCTGAAATCATACTCTCCCTCTAACAGACAGGCTTTAGGTCCAAAACCAGTTCCATTGACCAGGTGTTGTTTTCTGATGGTCAAGTGGAAGACTGTGGATGTTGGTGGAGTAGCACTTTTTATTATATTGACCTCCGAGCTGCTTTTGATTTGGTCCTAGGAAGAAACATTGGGACGCACTCCTTGAGTTGGAAATTCCCTGTAATTTGTTAAACATCATTGTGCGCCTTCATGAGTGGAATTTCAATAGGGTTTGCTATGGTGTGAACGACAAACTGACCCAGGAAATTTCCATTGACAAAGGTGTTCGCCGAGGTTGTGTCCAGGCTCCCAACAGTTTTCTTTTATATAATATTAACTGTGTTAAATGTATGAGTAACTGTACCAATGATTCCCCCATGCTAGCAGGCCAAAAAATGCTGTCTCTCTTCTTTGCTGATGATACTATTCTGCTTGCAAAAATCAGGACTGGTCTGCAAGCCCTCGTTGACATATTCATGTTTTGCATCCTATAAGGCCTAGAAATCAATGCATCCAAACCAAACAGATAACTTTTTGCAAGGGGAAGAGGGCGACGGGAACCGGTAGCCTGGGAAAGGAAGTATTGGAAAGGGTCAATGAATTTGAATATTTGGGGATCGATCGGCTGACTAGATCATGAGCCCCACAGATCTCTAGAAGTTCACTCTTGCTAACCCATAGAGCTACGGCCATCCTTAGATTTGCTCAAAAGGCACATTGGTACCAAATTCTTTCAGCAATGGAGATTTATAAAGCCCAACCAAGGGGTACAGCATTATATGGCGCAAAACTATGGGGCTATAGCCCCTCGGTCCTTTGGAGGTTAGTGAGAATATTTTCATTAGAGCTCTTACAGGCATGGGAAGAGGGATCCCCTTGGGTATCCTTACATTGGATCTTGATCGTAAGCCTGCTTCATAGCTGGCCTCTCTAAGGCCGCTACTCTATTGGGTTTGAATATTAACTATTTAGGAATTGTGATCTTTTAGAGAGGTTCTTGTTGATATCCTTAATTTACAAAGCTCCAATATGATCAAATGCCTGGCCTACTTCAAAAGTTATTCTGTGACCTGGGTTTAGGTATAGTCTTCCTCCATCATGTCTACTTTAGTTACTGCTGTCAAATCCAGATATTGGGTGAGGACTGCTGCTCAGAATGAAACGTCTAACTCCATAGTCAGCGTCACTAGGTTTTTCTTACTGCCCAAGAGCGTGCCCAAGGCAGAGGGATTTTTAAACCTTATCTGCCTGTCATGCCCACGCTCTCTTTTTTGCAGTTTGGGGGCGGCATTTTGCCAATTGCCATGTTTACATCAAAATAGGTTTCTTCTCAAGCAAGGTCCCCTCAGTCATGCATGCTTTCTGATGACACTGAGAAATATCAGCTATTTTTTTGCCCAAAATCTTCTTGACCAAGAGCTAGGTGGATTGTGCCATTGTATAGGAATGAGAAATCATACAAATACTCTCATAATTTGTAAAAGTGATTCTACTAGTGTGACAGTGACCGTGGTATCTAAATTTCTCCAGACCGCCTGGTCCATTAGATATAAAGTGACCACCCAATCATTAATGACTAACCCTACTTAAGTGCTTGTTTATGCACCTGGTTTGAAGAAATGAATTCATTAGACTTACCCAAGTGTATTTTGCACATTTTTCTGTAATTTTATTGATTTTAATTGATGTTTTTTACCCGAGTATTTTTATTTGTGTACTGATTAAAATTTTGCATGTCTGCTTTAATTGTGTGAACAGGTGTACCAGATAAGCTCAAATTAGGTTTTGCTCAGAAGACTAGCTGCTCAACAGTTTCTTGAAAGTTAATTGCCTAAACAAAATTCTATAAATCAAAAATAAGAGGTCTTCTATACTTATAAATCACCATCACATAGATTGTGACATAGATTTTCTTGATTACCTTTGTGAATTGGTCTCAAAATATCCTCCAGATCAGCAAAAGTGCAAAGAGTGCATGAATACTCTCTGACTATATATCCACGTTTCCTCTTTTCAATTTTACAAGCCAGTTCACAAAGGCATTTCTAATATGTGAATTGGTCCCACAGGAGTACTACTTCATGTGCTCAAGAGTACCTTTGTGACTTGGCGCTGTAGTGAATGGGGAGGATTCCCTGTTCTTTGCTCTTGACTTTTCTCTACTCACTCCTTTCGTGGAGACTACTTCCATGCTCAGCTCTGTTTCCCTGCACTTGTGATTTCCCCTGCACTTTGTAATTTACCCTTTTAATCCTGCCCCCATGTGTACACTGGCCTCTGTTGATTATTGCTAGGGAACATGCTTCCGCCCTGTGTGTCTATTTCTTGCTGTCCTAGAGTCTCTTGTGCTACACAAAGACTCTGCTAGTAGTATGTTTTCAAAGAAACAGGTGAGTTTATATAGTTTTGTTTGCTCACCACAAATGAAAATGAGCAGATCACCGATTACCATTGAAATTCAGCTTTATCTTGTATCTGATAATTGGTGTCTAATCATGTCTACTTACTCCTGTTGCGATTTATTTTCATTCAACCAGTAGAATCATCTATGTTGAAAATCCCATCTGCTTCTTCTTTATCCAGAACAAAATGTTTGTTACTGATCAGCTGAATTTCCAGCTGTTCAGACATAGGTTTGCCAGCACCAATTTATATGCAGGTCGAGACCCGTTTGCTGTGGACAGTGAATTACATTGTTGTGCTGTGAGTTCAAGAGAATCTATTAAAAATCCATCTAGCGTCCAAGCAGTGACCTATGATTGCTTTGTCAAGGCAATGTCACATTCCTCAGCTACACAGCAGACCTGCATCATGGGGTCATGATTTTTTTTATAAAAAATCAAGTGAGATGTGGAAGTTGAAGTAATTTATCCCCATGTTTCTGTTTTCCTGCAGGTTGTATAAGCTGTGTCAGCCACCCCCACCTGACGGAGACGTCTGAAGACAACTGCACTGAAATCAGCCAATAGGAGGCCATCGGAAGACAAACCCCAAGCACATAACACTACTGGCATTCTGCACTGTTTGTGTAGGATGCTGACTATTTAGACTAAAAAAGTAACATGTCCTAACATGATGTGGACACTAGTCTTACGATGGGAAAGAGGATCCCTGGACTCCAGACTTTGTTTTCTCAGCTCGCACCTTGGCCGGGACCCATGGTTCTTGGATTCGCCAGTCCAAGTGTAGAGCAATCATCAGGGAGAGCATTGCTCCATGGACCCACTCGCATTACTCAGTGAGATGCCATCATTGAGGATTAAGGAAGCAGTGCTGAACAGAGAACGAAATACCTTCACTGGAAGATGATTTCCTCAGTCGGCTTGATATAGGGTGTGCAGGGTCCTGCACTCCATTCTGCGTGCCTGGAAGTAGGGAGAGAAAAGGGAATGTATATATTTTCAGTAATACTGAAAAAGGAAAAAAGGTGGATTCTGCATGAAATGCAGCATTTTCAAACATATAAGGCATCTTCTGCCTAGCAATATGATTACTTTTCTTTATTAACCGTAACAGCTTCCTAAGCAAACAGTAACGTATATAGAGGGGGAGCAGTAGATGAGGCTCACAGTGTGAGCTGGAGATGCTTACAAGTTGTTCTTACTAAATGTACAGTACTGCACAAGTAACAAATCGTCATAACATTTGGGCTTGCCCAAAAATTGTCTTTTTTTAGTGCCATCAATTTATTTATAATTATCTCATGTTTTATAGCTACCAATAATTGTGAAGTTGGTGCTAGTGAAAAGTGCTGGAAACACATGGATGAAAATGCAGTACAGTCAGTATTTAGTGGCAGCAGCCCATGCCACACTACAGTGGTATCAGGGTGACCTAACAATGCCACATTGGACCATTGGTATTCAGGGACAGCAACCTGTGCCATGCTAAAGAGCTTTCCATGTGACCCAACAATGCACCAATTGGACCAGTCCTTGCAAGAGGGTATTCAGGGGCAGTAGCCTATGCCACACCACACAGCTATCAGCGTGACCTAACAATGATCCCTTTGGACCAGTCCTGGCAGGAGGGTTTTCCTGGACAGTAGCTCATACCATGCTATACAGATGTCCATGTGACTCAACAATGCCCCCATTGGAGCAGTCCTTGCAAGAAGGTAAGAAGGTATTCCGGGGGAGTAGCCCATGCCGTGCTATAGAGCTGTCCATGTGACTTAACAATGCCCCCATTAGACCAGTCATTGCAAGAAGGTAAGAAGGTATTCAGGGGCAGGAGCCCATGCCATGCTGTAGAGCTATCCATGTGACCCAACAATGCCCCCATTGAACCAGTTCTTGCAAGAGAATATTCAGTGGCAACAGGCCATGCCATGCTGTAGAGCTATCAATGTGACACAACAATACCTCCATTGGAGCAGTCCTTGCAAGGATGTATTCAGTTTGCGTGGCATTCTACCTGGTTTTGCCAAACGCCTGTGTACTGGGTCCGCAACCGAGACTGACCGTTTCCAATGGTAGCTCTTTCAGGGTCATGGATGAACAGCCTATTCATATTGATGTGGCTATAGATTCTTTTGGAGATTATCAGTTTCCCGTATTATGTTGGAGAGCTTTGTGTGGATCTGTGCTGTTCTATCGGTCAGGAAATACCCAATGTGAGCAGAGTTAACTTTGCACATCATGTTTCTGTAGATAGTCTTTCTCCCACAATCCTCCATGTTAGGATGGCACATTTACTTAGGTAACCGTTAGCTGACATCCAGTCCACAGTAAATACAGTCTATTAGCAGCATATACTTCAGGAAAGCCACTGAAATAGTTGTTTCTTTCAGTCGGCTCAATTTACAAGTATGTTAAATAGAAAATGTTATATTATTTCAGAGAATTGTTGCTGAAATTCTGGTAAATGTGGTGAATATCAAATGTGATTTGCTCAGTACAGCTTGGGACTTCAGTAAATATTGTCATGACTTTGTTTGAAAAGGTTTTTGAGGAACAGGATGAGGAACTATCATGTGAGTTTTGTAAGGTTGGGACCAGTCAGTAACATTACTTATAAATACTAGTCCAGAGTATACCTTCCATCAGTCTTTCTGTCTCACTGCCTAGTTGCTTGATTGTCCAACGTTATGTAGTTATCACTTAACGTTTAGTTTGTCATCCATCAACTCAGCTCTTTTGCTTCCTGTCTATGATGTCCTACATATATTCCTAATATTACATCAAATGTTATATTCTGAGCTGTAGAATATATATTCTTTATAAAGAAAATATATGTAATCTGGTAAATAAAGAAAAAAAATCTATATACTGTATAAACAGCTGAAGTTGGAATTTGTTGGTATCTGGTTCCGCCATTAATTTATGCATGTCAGTTATAATTAGTTTCTTCCACTTTAAAGATGACATCAGGTATAAGAACAGGACACTCTTCAGTTCGCTTCCTGACCTGCAGAAGGACACTCAGAGGACTGCCCTGCTGCCTGCTGTGTACATCAGAGGACTGCCCTGCTGCACCAAAAGGACTGCCTTGCTACCTCAAGCCTGCCTATGCCCTCAGAGGACTACCTTCCTGCTTGAAACCATCTTTCCTGCTTGAACCCAAGACTTCCTGAGTGACTCCACGGACTAGTTGGCTGGCCTCCTGATCAAAGCCTCAGGGACATAAAAGGCTCCAACCATCTTGAGCCTTCACCTGGACCCAGCCTGAGTAAGCCTTAGCTGTGCCCCTCTTGTCCTGGGCTTGGAAGTGGTACTAAATGTGCCCAGATAGCCCAAATCGAAAACTTAGGACAAAACCTTTTCTGCCCAAAAATACTCCAAGAACCGAGAGGAGACCGGGTCCTACCTCCTCGCTAATCCATCCAAGGTGCATTGCCAGTTGGTCTGACTTCACAGTAGCTTCCACAACATTCTTCTCTGCAGAAGCAAAGCCTATTCAGCAGCTCCTTGCAGAAGGGATCTCCATCCTTGAGGAGCCCTCTTCCGCTACAGCCTCCTGCTTCATCCTGATTGGATATTTTCGACCAAAGAAGAGAGTAAGTTCGAACATAGAAATCTTTACAGCAGCTTAGTCCAGCAGCCCACCGACGGCGACTCCTCCTCCTCCAAACACCACCAGCTGCCTTGCCCTGTTGAACCTTCACAGATATTTTTTCTCTAAAAAACTTTTTACGTCCGAAGGTAAGAGGAAACTGGACCCAATTCACTTCATTTATTTGAACATCGCTCCATCGTGGTTGGACATTAACTTTCCCCTTTGCCCCGTCTCATGCGACTAGATGTCCAGGTTGGCACTTTGATTGTTTAGGCGCTGTTTTAAACTTTAAACTTTGAAAATTTATAGCTCCAGTTCTACTGATTTGATTTTTTGGGGTTTGGTATCAAATAGTTTATTAAAATGTACTCTATTTTTCTAAATTGATGTGGGATTATTCTTGTGTTGCATTTTCACTTTATCACTGTTTATGTGCTTCATAATATACCTTACACATTGCCCCTAAGTTAAGCCTGACTGATTTTGTGCCAAGCTACCGGGGGTTAAGCACAGATTAATTTAATTACTTTTTGTGGTTCACCCTGACAAGGATTGTGACCATTGCTTGAGTAGGGATTCACCCACCTCAACCTACAACCCAATTTCACGCACTGCCAAACAGGTTCAGACTGGTCTTTTTGCCCGAATAGGTAAACACAGCCCCATCCTTCTCTAACTTGGCCCAACTCTCTCGTCAATGTACTGAGCAGCCCAATGCCTTTAACCAAACAGTTTTCCCCCAAGTGAAGCAAAACCGCATCTGCAGATGCCTTATTTCCTCCAATTCCTACAAAATGGGCATCCACTGCCTCTATTCCATTCCCCAAGTGCACACCGGCCCACCATCATCTTGTTTAAATTCAAACTCCACTGTTGGCAACAAAGCTGCCTCCCTGCATGCTTCCCGACTCATTTCTCAATAAACTAACCACAGATCCAAACTTCTTACTACTTACTGCTCAACACCCATTAATACAAGCTCACTACATCCCACTGCTCATGCAAACATAACCTTTCTAGCAATCAGTCCTCCATCTCCTAATGGACTTCAACTAGCCCTCCAGCAACCCTAGACCATGCCGTTCAATAGCTTCATCAATCTTGAAAGAATGGGTCTCAACACTGTCTGCCTTTCATCTGACTTACCTCAAGCACCTCATCAAGACACCGAATACTTGCTCATTGGTCACCTTTTTCACATCCCCATGCCGAAACAACAAACCAGGATTCCCACCTCTCACCTACCTTCAACTCCTTAATGATTCAACTGGCCATAGGGCCACCATACCAACCGAACCAATCCACACTTCCCTGCCCTTTGCTTTCTGGTCGGTCTTAAACCTCATCACCTACACCCACAGTTTATCTCCACACAAAACCATATCCTTACACAACAATCTCCCAAACCGTTGGACTCCAACCAATTCAGCCACCCTAAATGTCCAGAAAAACAAGAGGAAAGTAATTGAGCTAAATAAGTTAAACTCCCAGATGGAGCCCAATGCGGATCGCACCTGGACAACAGTTCCTGCTAATATGTCTAACCTCATGTCCATCCATTTCTTCTCCCTGGCCCAATTCTCTAAAAACTTTAGATCTAACTCCCCCTGCTCAGCTCGTATCCCAAGAACCATTTACCATAGAAAGCAATACCTTCCACCTTTTTCACTTTGGTGTCTGCCAAAAAATCTCTTTTGATCCTTGAACATCAAAAAGTTAATCTTGTCACTTCCGCTGCCTTCTGCACCATGTCTCTGCCTGCCTCTTCTTTTTGCACTAGCGTCTATAAACCCTTTCCAAGCTGTACAATATATAGTTCTTGTCAACTTCACCAATGATTTTTTAGACAGTTGCATGACCCTCGAAGTCGAATGCCCACATTTCCAGTGGTACTGCAGTCTCCATCAAATCCGCCTCTGGAGTCAAACCAGAAAACCTCATCTACTCGGATCAAGATAATGGATCAGCAGTTTCGTTGCAAGTCCAGGAGTCTGTATAGCTTGAAATAAATGTTCCAGTTCAAATCAGGTAAACCAATTTACTCAAACAATGGTCATGTGCTGACATCCTATTAATAATGTACACTACAGCTGAGCTGTAAGTTAGGAAAGTCACTTTCCTGGTCCGATGTTCCCTGCTCCACAGTTTCACTGCCAACACAAGTGAAAACAGTTCCAAAAAGGTTGCTGTAGATGCATTTCCTTCCACACATCCAGTCTCGGCCCCACACACCACTGAAATAGGCCAAACCCCTGCACCGACTCTTCAGATAAAATTCCAAACACCAAGCCACTGGGTCACCTTGCAGCCACATCGTAAGAAGAATGTAATGGCCCAGAAATGTGCTCCATGCATTCATACCCCTTTTCACTCAATAATATGTATTCTGTGGTGGGGCCTCAGCATCCTCTTCATTGTAAACATAATTTACCTGCTAGAGACCCTCTCTGGCACTACCATATGGTGTGCTAAATATAGATGACCCAATACCTCCTGTAACAAACTCAACTCACACTTTCTTACACCAAAATGATAGACCCTCCTATTCTACACGGATATCTTCATGCACCTCAGATCACAACCTTCTCACATTGACACAGTAGGCATTGCACTTTTCTAAATCTTAGCAACTCTGGGGCATATTACCAAGCAATAGCGATAATTATCGCTATTGCTTGGTTAGCGTGAAAAAATTATCGCCGAGCTGCGGCGATTTTTATCGCAGATAGGTTTATCGCAAATGCGATAAAAATCGGCCGCATTGCATGAATATCGCTGAAAAGTCCGCGATATTCATGCATTAGTGAGCTAATGCTCTTAGCCATGTTATCCACCTCCCATTGGATAACATGGCTAAGAACTGCTCAGGGCAGGTGTTAGCTTTTGGAGATATTCGCGCTTAGCGTGAATATCTCCAAAAGTTTGTAATAGGAGATAGCGATGTTAGCGACTGTTTCCAGTCGCTAACATCTTGGCACGCCCACTTTGCATGTCATTAGTGATAAATATCACTGACATGCAAAGTGGGGCCCAAGATGGTCGCTATCTCCTACTAGCTGGCGCTAACTGGTGTTAGCGACAGCTAGGTAATAGGGAGATAATTTTATCTCCTCTTTCTTGGCTTTTAAAGCCAAAAAGGCGGAGATAAACCCCCTTGATAATATGCCCCTCTGTTTTGAAAACGTCAGGAAATAATTCCGCCAAATGTGTACTACTCTCCTCCATCAACTGGGCCTGAACCTCTGGATGTGTATTGGCTTTCAAGAATGTTTCCAAATCCTTTTGATGAGGCCATCCAATAATGCAGTAGCCTTTTCCTGACATGTATATTTTTCTCACAGTTATTGTGTTATGATATTGGCTTGTGCTAGAAATATTCCTTCATAGTTATATCGTGACACCCCTATCCTGCTGGATCTAATATCTATCCTGTGTCATGTATTCTCGTTAGCAAGCCATCAAACATCATTTCAATTTCTTTCCATTGATCATCACCCAGTCAGAAGAATTACTATTCTCTTTGTGTCCTGGTTACAGCCCAATTTCTTCACACATTTCTCATGCCTCTTTCATTTTCTTCCTTATAACATCCTCCTGCAAAACTTCAAATAATTCGCCTTTCTACCACACTTGTACATGGCATGGCTCTCATCGTGGGACTACCTTGGCTACTTGCTACATGTCCAAGTGCCCTATGTGCCCTATCAAACCACACCAGAAACTCTGTCCTTTGAATGTATTCTCCTTTTCTACCACACTTTCTTTTTTCTATACTGATCGTATTCACTGCCATTCTTTTGACACTTCCTTTTAGTTCATCCACACACTTCTTCATATGTTCCACCGCTTTGACAACAAACATTGTCTCTAATAACTGTGGTTTGTGTTTCATCCACACTTCTTCTTGGATCTTACCTCTATTACAAAGCAGTAGAAATGTATATCTAACTATTTTACCTGCTTGTGCCCTAAATTGACATGAGGCTGCTAATTAAATCAAACATGTAACATGTGCTTCCATTGTTACTCTCTCTCCTTGTCAATCCTTCCAAAAGGAAATCTTTCTGGAATGGTACCTACATGAGGTAAATAATTTGTTAAATGTGTACTGCCAGGCCCTCCCTATACCCGATCACAAGCAATAAAAGACCAGTTTCGCCTTGATTAGGGCTCTTCAGTTAGGTGTGGCTTGGTTCTAGTGGCACAGTGGGCACAGGACTAAAGGTGATAGGAGGAATGATTGCAATAAGTCTAACCGCACTCAAACTGCCGGGGTAGCATTCTAGCTCCGTACCGGTTATGGGGAACCTGGCCTGGCAGCTCAGGCTGGACTGCTCCTATTGGAGCAGGGTCATTAATGACTTGCATGTGGCTAGTCCCATCTGAGATGGCATGGTGGGCAAAGGAAAAGTGGATTGGAAGGATACCCTGATCGAATGGCAGTGGTTAGCATTCCTCCATCACCTTTTGTGTGTTTCATTTTACTTTGTGACATATACATGTCTGTCCATGCGTCACTCAGCACATGTGTACCTGAAATGCAGTGGCAAATGCATTACACTAACATTGCTTCACATTTCACCAAAACTGCCCCTCACCAAGCATGTTCCTCTCAAAACCCTATTTTGGGGCTCAACCTAGAACTAACATCAAATCAGAGTTAGGATGCTCACAATTTCAAAGGTTTGCCATTCTAAAACCTTTCCCTCCAAAACTCCACTGCCCTACCCAGATACATTTCCATCTTGTGAACTCTATCTGGCATAACTGCCCTTTCATAGCACTTCCCTACCCTCCCCCTACTCTAGTTCTACCACACAAGTCTTGCATCTGAAGCATTATATGACAGGGTGCTTGCGTCGCACTCATCGAGCAATCATGTCTGAATCTGCAGGGGTATCAACAGTATGCTCCTTGATTGTAATTACAGCACATGCCAATCATCCTTGCTCTACCCTCACAACCCCTGGGTATGATGCGGAGGAATGGACCGATCACACTCTCCACATGCAATGTAGGCTATGGGGATGTAGGTGTCATGAGCTCCAACCACAGTTTGTTATACTAGTCACATCATGATTTCTGTGGATTCACACTTCTCTGTCATGTGAACTTTTAGTCAAAGCATAGCCAATGCCATTGCTTAGAATTACCACCCTGGTCACATCTACATATATGAAAAGTGCAGCATTGAACGCTGATGATTTCTAGCTTGTAAATCTAGCATACATTGTGACTGCTGCTGTCCATAGGTCAAAGGTACTGAGAACCTGGGGACATCTGGCCATCTCTTTCCTCAGGTTTATATTCCTCTTGCACCTGGTCTGCCCATGCAGCAGTTTAAATATGCCAATATATTTGTTAACTATATTTCTCTTTGTTGCTCAAAAGTAGGTGTACGTTTAAATGATCTGCCACTCTGATGAAAGGCAGATTAACCATTCATTTGACTTCTCGTTATTGATCACACCTTGCTTCCCTATCACTGTCCCTCCTGCCAAGCCAGCCTCCCCCATGCCTTTGTCCTCCCTAGAGTCTGCCCCTGTTGTCAAGATCTTTCCCTCCACAACCTATTCTCTTTGCCTGTTCTTGCATCAACAGTCCTGGTTGGACAGCTCATAGTGTCCATGTTTTGCCCTCTCTTCTCCAGTAATTTGTCCCATTACTCCAAATACGCCCTCAGAAGTCTCTGAAACCCAAAACCATCACTTCTTTCATGCCCAACACCACTCATTTTATTTTCTCCACCCCCTTAGCTTTAACTAACCCACCCGCTATGCCATAAGCATCCCCCTCAATCATCCACACATTCACTCATAGATTCTTTTCTGTTGCTGTTTGGCTTTTTGCTTCTCTGGGTCTCTTGCCTCCTCTTTCTCCATAAAGCTTCAGAAGGCCAACTCTCTCTTGCCCCATGGTGTTTACACCAGATGCCCTTAGAAGCTGGCACTAGCTGCTCTCTCTACTACCTTCATTTCTCTATTGGTGCCTTGGATGCCATTTCCATACCTGCAACCCTTCATCTCCTCTCCATCTCCCAGTAGCCACTGATACCACCCTTACATTCTGCCCCACCAGAAGCCCTTCTCCTAGGACTGAACATTTCACCATCCTCAGACACTTGTCTGCCGGTTGGCACTACCTTTATACCTGCAACTCCTTTGTTGCTCCTAAATACACAGCCCGTATACCTACCAATGGCCATTCTTCTGTCTTCAGACAATTGACCCTTGCCCCAAGCCATTGAACCATCTCATGAACCAACACTACTGTTTATGTCAAGCATTATCTACACCATTCAGCGTGTCCGTTGCTGTGCCACCTGTATCCAGAGAGTCTTTGGGCACTTGCTCTTCCTCTGACAACTACTGCCACTAGGAAATGTACCACACCTTGTTGGCTCCCTTGTTCCTCAGTGGCTATCTCCAAAGTGATGTTGACTCCACAAACTGGAATCCTGGACTGGAATCTGTGGTTGGTCTTGCCAGCCACTGGTCTAGGCGGCAGTTAGGCAAGGGACATTGATCCCTGCCCCACGGTTCCCGGCTCCTGCAGCTGTGTGAGTCCAGGTTCTTGGATGGGAATGGTGCTTTGGGCTCCTTCTTCGAGCTGTTGCTGCCTAGACGGGCTGTGACTGTAGAAATTGTATTGTAATTGTATTGTAATTGCATTTATATAGCGCTTACTACCCCTGACGAGGCGTTGAAGCGCTTTTACGGCGAGTAGCACGCTACTCCGGCACCCATAGATGATTAGTGTTGAATTAGTATAGTGAACCATGCAAGTACATTTTAAGTGGTGTATAGGTTAGTCAGTTATTTGCATTTGGAATGATAGCAGAAGGATAGAGAAGGACAAAGGTTTGTATTCATATAGCGCTTGTTGACGCACGCTATTCAGTAAGCCTACAAAGGATTAGTCGTGAATTAATATGGTGCAATATGAAGTAATTTCAGTGGTGGATATTAGTCAGTTGCTTGGAGTGAGAAGGATAGCAGAGGGATAAAAGGGGAAGAAAGATTTGCATTCATATAGCACTTGTTACCCATAATGGGTGTTGAATCGCTTTTCTGGCGAGTAGCACGCCACTCCGGAACCCATAAAGGATTACTGTTGAAAATTAGTATAGTAAAAAAAATATGAAGTAATTTGAGTAGAGGATATGTTATTCAGTTATTTGGGTAGTATATTAGTATAGTTTAATATGGAATTTAAGAAGTGAACATGTTAGTCTGTTAATTTCGATTGAAAAGGATAGTGGAGGGATAAAAGAGAAAAATATATTTTTTACTTAATTTTTTTTAGGTCTTAGCAATAGGAGGAGGCTTTTGGATGAGTAAAAATGGGTTTTGGGTATTGCTAAATGAGAAAAAGGGCAGCATTTCTGGCCCTAGTCCCGACCAGTCTCGAACAGGCTCAAACAGGCAGCTACCCTTGTCCTCTCCGCCCTTAACAGGCTCAAACAGGCAACTACCCTTGTCCTCTCCGCCCTTAACAGGCTCAAACAGGCAACTACCCTTGTCCTCTCCGCGCTTAACAGGCTCAAACATGCAACTACCCTTGTCCTCTCCGCCCTTAACAGGCTCAAACAGGCAACTACACAATGTAAAAAACATGGCATAATATTCACAAAATAGAAAGGGAGAAGGTGCATAAAGGAACTGAAGAAACCAATAATTATAAAAAAAACTTTGTTTCCTTTAATAAGTATACAGATATTCATATTAGGCAACTACCCTTGTCCTCTCCGCCCTTAACAGGCTCAAACAAGCAACTACCCTTGTCCTCTCCGCCCTTAGCTGAGACGCCCTAAGCCTGGCCTTTTTTATAGCCCTAGTAATCAGGCGACCCCTTAAGCCAATGGGAACCCTAGCCCTAACACTATTCAATCACAACACTAGCCCTAAAATCTAGAACCAATAGGAGACCAGGACCTTACTGTCAATCTTAGCCCTAGTCCAAGCACCCAACCAGTTCAAAAACCCTGATCTCTATGTCTAATAAAGGCCTTAGCCCTACCAGTAGTCCCAACCCAAGTCCAAGCAGCCAATGGTACAGGTAGCCCTAGTCCCTACTTCCAATAGAAAGCCTAACCCTACTCTTAGTCCCACAACTAGTCCAACAACCAATCACACCAGAAGCCCTAAATAGCTACTTCCAATTAAAGGTCTAACCCTAGCCCTAGTCCCACCCTACTCCCAACAACCAATAACATAGGAAGCCCTAGTCCCTACTTCCAATAGAAATCCTAACCCTAGCCCTAGTCCTAACCCGACAATGATTGAATCACAGACCCAGAAACCAATCAGAACCCTCAAATACCCAACCAATGAGGACATTAACCCTAACCCAATAGAAACACCAGATACAACCACCAATCAGTGTAGACATGTACCAACCACTAGCAGACCATATAAGGTCCCAGCGTCCTCAAACAAGGTTTGCTGGCCAGGGAGTTGGAAGCTGCTTCTCCTGTTCAGAATCTCCTAGGAGACAGACAGGCTCAATCCACACTTTGGACTTCTGCAGGTAAAGGCTTCACTAACTCAAAATCTAACAATACTGTTTGAATAAAACGTTACTCCTCCTGCTGGCCAAAAAAACGAGTGCACAGGCCCCAGTAAATACAGTTTAAACAGCTCACAGAAGCAGTCTCTGATGTAGAATATTCCTGTTGTTGGGGGGAGGCAGGGGGGCTGGCCTCACTGGCTTGTGAACACAAAATGGTGGCTGGGGGTGCACTGTTTTAACACACAGGTCTTAGCACAGAGCAAAGGAGACATTTGGAGGGAAAACAGATTTGTCACCAAGGAATGAGAGGGACAGACTACAGAGGTTGGACTGCAAATCCCACAATTCAACATGTTAAATGCAAGTAATCATGGACAGGGAAAACCACAAGTTTAAAACACAAAACAGGTGATTAAATATGCAATCACAGGCAGGTCAAAACTGCAATTTTAAACTGTAACAACCACATGCAAAGACAGTAATCAAAGAAAGGGAAAATCGTTTTTTAAACAACTTTTGTTTTGGGAAGAGGCAACACTAAATAGGTGATTAAATATCCAATCACAGGCAGGACAGCCTTGCCACTGTGCCCCGCTTCAAGGGTTCCGCTTTTCACCACTCGTGTCCCCTGACACGAAGAGGAGCTGCAAGGCAGAATAACCACTGAAAGCCCCACAGACAATGCATGTTTCTGCCTCTGCTCTTCTTACCAGGCAATGCTAATGGTGGCTTTGCCTCAAGCAGAAGTCTCCCACCTTCCTGCAACATCTCTAAACCCACCATAATGTGCCTCTGGTACAGAGCGTACGTAGGAGCCATCCTTACGCAATCTGCACAGTGAGCAATGGACACCTGCTGAGACATGGGATGTGATGACATCACGCACAGCTGCCACATTATTGCCTCTATCTGTGGCCTCACCCTCTCCCAAACACCACGGACAGAGGGGGTGGGTCCTGCCACCCGGGGCCCCTGTTCTCAACCTGAGAATGCACGTACAAGTCAGTGCTCTTCTCAAAGAGAGTAGTGAGAGTGTTTTCAGGGCTAAAACAGTGTCACACGCTCGCTTTAAATACATCTGAGCATTTCATATTAGCTGTGCAGAACGATGACACAATTTTGGAGGTCAGCAAATGAACAGTTCCCGACACGTATAAAATAGTTACTATTTGAAGAACACATTTATGTTACATTTAAATATCCAAAACGCCTGTGTAATAAAGGCTGAACCTATACATAGGGGCAGATTTACAAGCCCCTTGCGGCCCTTTTACACCGCCGTTGTGTCACTTTTGTGACGCAGCGGCGGCGCAAAAGATGCGCCATGGTGCAGGGTACTTGCAACGTGACGCATCTGGGAGATGCGTCATGTTGTAAAGCCCTGCACCAGAAGGAGGCGTTCCTGCACAGGGGGCGGGGGGCGGAGGGGGGCCTTCCGGTGCAGGAACGCCTCCTAAAAGTGGCTGAGTGAAATCTACAAGATTTCACTCAAGTCACTTTTGGGCCCATGCTGCGTCAAAGCGTAAGGATTGACGCAGCTGTGTTGGAATAGGGCCCCCCCAAGCCTTGCTGGAGCTATGTCGCGCTTGCGACGCAACTACAGCAATGCGCCGCTTTTACGGCACAGATGCGTGACGCATCTGTGCCGTTTTTGCCCCATGGTGCGCCGCATTGTAAGTGCGGTGCATCCATGGTGGTGTAGGCATGGCGCACAATAAGTGGCGCATCCCTGCTGATATGCAGGGATGCGCCACTTATTGTAAATCTGCCTCATTGTGATTAAGCATGGGCTGAAAATTCGTTACGCTCGCGGAATTTGTGGATTTTTGGCAATTTCGCGGTCCACAAATCGTGCGAAATTGCCAAACAATCCGCAATTCGCAAGTTCGCAAATTTTTATTGCTTGTTCACGCTTCAAAAATACAATCTTGCGTGCGCTGCGTTGACTTACTTTGATTCTGAGTTTGCCGACTTGTTTTCCTCCCGCGAACAAGATGGCCGTGCCCAAAAACGACCGCATTGGTAAGTTCTCGGTAGCCGTGCTGAAAAATAACCTGCTAACATGCAAAAATAAAAAAAATGCCAGTTTGCACAAATTTGCGGATTTTGCAGACCGGGAATTCACTTTCGCACGAATTTGCGTACCACGAATTCGCAAATTTCGCCCATACTTAATTGTGATGAGATAACTAGCAAATGTACGAATACATAATTTTTTTATAAGCTATGGGGGAAACAGTTTTTTAAAAAAAAATAAACTTCATAGAATGGCATAATTCCGTTCTAGACATTCAGAGGCTATTCTTGATAAACCTATGTATCCCATATTTTTGTTAGCGACATACAGCAATACACCTGCTGTAACCACAATTGGGGGCGCTACGCATTGTTCTTGCAACACTAAAGATAGAATTTATAGAAAAAAAACTGCTTTAATACAGCAAGTAGTTTAAGTCCTTCATAATAATAACTGTTCTACAGCTTTATACCTTCACAATATGCGAATTGAACTCCATGGTGAACACAATGTGGAAAGTACAACGGTTTTCAATTATTCTGGCGACCTAAAAAGCACAGGTTCGACAGCGCGGTGAGTGGGCTGTGTATTATCCTGCGTGGGCAGTTCCCGCGCTGAAAGTGGCCTGCAGGAGAAAACAAAGCTTGCATTCACTTGAGCAAAACAAGCGGAACAGCCAGGAGGGAAATATTATGGATATTTCTGCACTAAAATGACGAATGTTCAATTATTTTTCTAACTTAGGGGCATATTACCAAGCAATAGCGATAATTATCGCTATTGCTTGGTTAGAGACAAAAATTTACAGCTGAGCTGCGGCGATTTTTATCGCATATAAACCTTGGTATTACCAAGGTTTATCACAAATGCGATAAAAAACGGTCGCAATCCATGAATATCGCTGAAAAGTCAGCGATATTCATGCATTACCGAGCTAATGCTCTTAGCCATGTTATCCACCTCCCATTGGATTACATGGCTAAGAACTGCTCAGGGCAGGTGTTAGCTTTTGGAGATATTCGCGCTTAGCGCGAATATCTCCAAAAGTTGGTAATAGGAGATAGCGATGTTAGCGACTGTTTCCAGTCGCTAACATCTTGGCACGCCCACTTTGCATGTCATTAGTGATAAATATCACTGACATGCAAAGTGGGGCCCAAGATGGTCGCTATCTCCTACTAGCTGTCCCTAACTGGTGTTAGCGACAGCTAGGTAATAGGGAGATAATTTTATCTCCGCTTTCTTGGCTTTTAAAGCCAAAAAAGCGGAGATAAACCCCCTTGATAATATGCCCCTCAATTCTCATCGAAATGCATAAAACAATACGGTCTCTGGAAAAAGCACAAAAGATGGGCATGGAAAATAAATGATCTATGGGTTCCCTTCAAGTAAAGCCAAATCATTGATCATGGTACAAAAAATCAATGCAGTCAAAGTTAAACTGCATAACAATAAACGGCAGGCCTATCCTCATGCTTACAGATACCAAAAACCGTCTACTCTAAAGCTTCCCAATCAGATGGTTTAAAACGAGGTGGAAATGCAGCAGCAATTTAGAAAAAAGACATATTATAAAACTTTCACTTTTCCAGTCAAGTAGAATACGCATCCATAAAATAAAGATCTTGAAATGAGTATTTTTTAAAAATCCAAACAGACAGGCTTTCACAGCTTCTGATGGACAGACACATGCCTTGAACTCTGAATACCAAATCAAGATATATTTTTGTTCATTGTTCGGTGCTGAGCAACTGAGTGGCACATTTACAAGCCCCTATTGCCACTGGAAAGTCACTTTTAGTGACGGTCCTGTGGCGATACGTGCTTCACCTTATTTACAAGGCAGCGTTAAGCCACTTAACGCTGCATTGCAAATAATGCTCCCTTCAATGCTGTACTTATGGGTGTTGTGGTGGACGCTCCACTATAACACCCATTGTTTTTGACGCTGCCCCCTATTTACAAGGGCAGGGTAAAAAAGAGGCAGCTCCAAAATTAAGACCAGAGAAAACCTGGGGCCTCATTTATGAGCCCTTGCGTCACTTTTTGTGACGCACCAGTGGTGTAAAAAATGCGCCTTGTTGCGTCATATTTACAAAGTGACACATCTAGGTAGATGCGTCACTTTGTAAACCCCTGTGCCACATTATACCTGCGCCAGGTATAATGTATGCAAGGGTGGTGTATTGACGCAAGGAAGGGTTGTAGAAGTGACGCAGTGAAATCTATGACATTTCACTGCGTCACTTTTAGGACACCGTTGCGTCAAAATCCTGCGCCTGCCTCACAGCAGGCGTAAGACTGACGCAGGCCCTTTCACATGGAGCTTTCCCCCTGTGAAAGGACGCATTGCTGGAGTTGCGTCACTTCTGTGACACACTCCAGCAATGCGTCACTTTTGCGCTTACAGATACGTCAGAAATACTGATGTATCTGTAACTCCTTGCGACATGATGCGTCATACATTAAATATGACGCATCAGGAATGTCGCAAGGAGTGCGCACTGAGAAGTGACGCATCGCTGCTTTCACGCAGCGATGCGTCATTTCTCATAAATGAGGCCCCCGGTTTTAAACAGGCACAACTAGGAGAAATGCTTTATTTCTACTCATTTTTGCTCCTTTCCATGTGTGATGCGTAGTGCATCACACATAGAAACAGCAAAGGGCCATTGATTGTTTATGTGCAGGAAGGTGTCCATTCCTGCACATAAACAATTAAAAAAAAAGGACATTTTGTAACTTCTATGTGTGTTGCATTAAGCAGCACACATAAAAGTGACAAAAATATTTAAAAATTGTTTATGTGCAGAAAGTGACACCTTCCTGCGAATAAACACTCTTCCCCTCAATGCAGACACCCTTGTACCATGGTGCAAGGGTGCCTGCGTTGGCGCTAGGCTGCTGAATTTAGCTCCAGCGCAGGGGAAACGCAGGGCTGCACCATACTGTTGTAAATATGCTGCAGCCCTGCGTTCAGAAGTGGTGGAGCATGGTGTGAAGCCATGGAGGCTCACACTCTGCCACTTCGTTGTAAATATACCCCTGAATATCACAAGGATAAATGTCTCATTTTCTTTCATACACAACTTACGCAACAAATATTACAAACCTGAACTAGAATTTTTTTCCTGACTTCAGCAACGGCAATCAATGAGATGCGAAATCATAAAAATCAAGAGGACAGAGAGCAAGTAAGGAGCTGACTAATAATTCTGTGGTCCCAAATTCATAAAGCATAAAACGCAGATGTAACCTTTTTGTGCTTTTCAACAATAGCCTGTTATTGCAATCTGAATTCTTCTCTTACACCCTCTTTCACCACTTCTCTAAAAAATATCTAAAAGTCAGACTGGGTCAGGTTCATTTTATGGAAAGAGTGAAACAGATAGATGACCCATATATTGTGCTGCCCAGTCGAATTACTCTTAAATTCATTGCAAAGTAGATATTTTACTCGTTTTAGTGATTTTCTGTGGGAAACAGTCAGACCATACACTTTGGTAAATTCACCTCTACCATACACCATATCTGACTGCTCCAAGCTCTAATCTAATTTGAGACCAGCATGCAGACTGTGGTAGGTCAAACAAACAGTAAGAAATCTTGCAGAGATCATTATCCAAGCACTCGTCTCTAAATTCTAATGCCCCATAAGTAAGAGCAAGAACGTACTTAGCTTTGATCACCTTTAATAAGGGGCCAGTAGACCTCATCGGTAGCACCAAGTATAGATGCTTCATTGCAATGTTTAATATTGTGTCTTGCGTTGAATGTGTCTGTCTTTTCTTTCTTGTGTGTTTCGTGGACATATCTCTTGAGGTCATAGAACTTTGGTTGAACTTGTATGATTACTCTCACATGTCAGTTGCAGTGTGGCACTGCAGTAGAATTATTGCCGTTCCTTTCTCCGTGCTTCAAATTAAAGGCACATAGGAAAATTCACAGAGGCTTTGTTTCATCTTTACAATACAGACAATGAGTACCGACCCAGGGAGCCTAGGAAATCTAGCTTGCATCTGAGGTATTCTTCTTGGGCAGCAGTGTTCCTTAGTCTGAGCATTACTTTCAGGGAACAACAACTTTATTGTATGTCACTAAAGATATTAGTGTCTGCTTGCAAGCTCAATACCTTTACTGATTATCTTATCTGAAAGAAACAGGTTAGTTATAGATTCCTTACCTTACAATTACTCCCAGGCATTAGACTGGATCCGGAAAGTTTTTTCGTCAGCAGTACCTCTGCATGTCAGAAGGTGGCGTCGGTCTACTCCGCGTCCGTCATTGGCATCGTGGTCGCCGGGATGACATCGCGGCAGCTACTTAGACACCGCCCTCGCGCGCTAATGTCACTTCTTTCTTTTTCCATGCCAGCCAGTGCAGATCCGGAAAGAGCGGTACCTCTAGTAATTTTTTGACTAACTTTTTCTTGACTTTTGTCAACTTTTTCGAGTCTTCGACTCCTAAGGTGCACAAGGTATGCCCGGCTTCAAGCCATGCGGTACCTGTCATCGGATGATGTCGGTGACGGATCTGCACCGCGTGTGTGTTTTTTGTCTGGAGCGTGACCACGACCTCAAGTCGTGCTCCGACTGCCGGTCGATGGCATTGAAGGCTTTGCGGGAGCGGTCCCGAAAGCCCCTTGAGCACCGGCAGTCGGCTCTGCGATGTTCGAGATCAGGAGGGAGGTCTAGGGACTGGTTGCGGAGCCAGCATCATTCGGTTTCCAAGTCTTCGAAGCCTTCACACTCGGGGTTGGGTAAGTTGAAGCTTCAGAAGAAGTCAAAGAAGCACTGTCGCTCTTCGACTTCTCCTTGAGGGTCGGTCAACCCAGCTAGGAACGCGGGTGGTGCCCCTCCCGCGGCACCGTGCGCGGAGCCCGAAGAGCCGACCCCGCGTTTCTCTTCCTGTCCGGGACCCGGAGCGACTCCTGCCCACCTTTGTTCATTCTACGAGGTGATGCACGCCATCTTTGGGTGGCCCATACCCGCCAGCGCCCCTTCGGGCCTCACGGACTTGGTTGGGGGGCCTACGCCTTCTCCGCTGGTGGCTCTGCCCCCGGTGCCGCAGGTCCCCCTTGGATCCAGGCCTGGACCTCATTACGCCTCCACCAGCGCTGATTCCTCCGGCACCACTACCGCATCTGATTCTGGTTAGCCCCCCAGCCGGCGCCGACCCCGGCCTCCATCTCGAAGTGGACCCGGAGCCGGACCGGCATCGCCAGACACCGGATCCGGCGCCGAGAGGGGTTTTTGGGCCCCTTTTCACTCCTGGGGTCCCTTTTCAGCCCGATTGGCACCCAGAGTATGAGGAGGAGGCCTGGGAGGGGTCAGGAGACCCTTTAGCTGATATGGTAGAATCTAAGCATGACTGGAGAGAGGAACAGGGGAATACCAATGGTCTGGCCACCTCCCCTGACCTTGGAATGTAGTCTCCTCCTACCCCGGCTACGGAGGACGGAGCTTCATACGCAGTAGTGTTTCGTAGGGCAGCTGAGGCTCTCAACCTCAAACTCCCTACCGTGGCATTCAGGACTAACCTCCTGACAGAGGTGCTTCTGCCGGTGGCGAGCTCTTTGGAGCCTATGCTTCCGTTCAATGAGGCCCTTTCTGACATCCTATTGGGCACTTGGTCCAGGCCCAACACAGGGGCTCCCGTAGACAGGATGATTGCCCAACACCACTGCCCCGCACCGGGCGACCCCACTTTCCTTTCCCAACACCCCACCGCGGAGAGCTTGGTGGTCTAAGTCACCTCTTCCAAAAGCGCCTTCCCTACCGCTCCACCAAAAAGGAAATCCAAGGAGCTGGACCACCTTGGAAAGAAAATGTTCTCTTCCACCAGCTTAAGACTGCGGTCCGTAAATACTGCATGTCTCTTGGGCGGTTATTCCCACTCGTTGTGGGATACAGTGACGTAGGTGCTGCCTCAGTGTCTGGCGGAGACCTGGACAGTGCTCTCCCAGGCTGTTGCCACCGGTAGCGATGTAGCGAAGTTTGCGATACGTTGTGGGATGGACACTGCCGACTCTCTGGGCAGAACTATATCAACGTCGGTAGCGCTTCTTTGCTATGCCTGGATGAGGTCAACTGGTTTTTCAGGGGATGTCCAGAACACCTTGATGGACATGCCCTTTGATGGCCGTCGCCTTTTTGGCGACAAAGCAGACAACACGCTAGAGCGTTTCAGGGACTCACAGGCTTTGGCCATGTCCTTGGGCCTCTCCACCCACCCGGCGCAGGCTACTTTTCGCCCCATTCGTGGCTACGGAAGGGGTGCCCAGCTATGTCAGGCCAAGAGCCACAGGCTGCAGCAAGTTACCCAACCTTCACACAGCCAGGGACGTAGGAACAACCGTTGTGGTGCTGGGGACCAGTCCACCAACCCCCCTCTACAGCAGCCTCCAAACCCTCCTAGTCCGACCTATCAGGCCCATCAAATGCCAGTGTAGTGTCACATCGTCTGTGAGATGGTGGGCACATAAGGAGTGGAGGAGTCCCATTACCTATCGCGAATTTCCCCGTGGCGTGGGGTGTTTTCCCGGTTACATTATATATTTGGAAAGGCCCCGGCATACAAAAAGTTATTAAAGAAAGGTGAAGCACATAAAGAAGGAGACAGTGCTTGAGTCACTAGTCATTGTGACCCACCAATGTGTGAACGGGATCGGGTTTCCTTCCTGATCCTATCATTGATGTGTATAACCCTGTCCTGAAGAGGCCAAAGAGGATAAGGTTGAAACGTGGACACGTCGACATTTCAATTGGAGGGATCTGCATAAATTATAAATACACTGATTCGTTTTGTGCCATATGAGAGTTAGATTTACTGAATTGTATAGGCATATTAAGGCACACTGGTCAGATTTCCTCTAAGTGTTCTTCCTGGATTTGATAGGGGGACACTCGTTTGTGTTTTATTGTGGGTTATGGTATATGTGTTATTGTTATTTTTGCATTTTTTCTATGTATGTGTAAATATTTGTATTGAGTGGTTTTCTTCCACTGCTGATGGGTATCAGTGCCCATGTTGATGTATAAGATATAATCATGATGAACAAATAGTCATCTTTAAGAGAGTAATTAAAAGTACTCGACTTACTTATATATTTTTTTGCATTTTTTCCTTTGGTACCATCTCTTGTTTGTATAACATCAAATGCCAGTGGGCGTAAGGATTCGCCATCACCTTCCCCAATGGCGCACCATCACGTCAGACAGGTGGGTTTTTGAAAATAGTCTGGAGACTACCCCTCCAGCCATGCCACCGAGATACCACTGCATGTTGGAGGATCAACTGGCCCTTCTGCAGCAGGAAGTTATGGATCTCTTGGCCAAGGGAGCCATCAAGCACGTTCCTGTCCCAGAAGTAGGTTGTGGTTGTTACTCCCACTACTTTCTGGTCCCCAAGAAGGACAAGGGCCTGCGTCCTATCTTGAATCTCGTCAACCGCTTCCTCCGGAAGGAGAAGTTCAAGATGTTGACGCTTGCTCAGGTCTTGTCTGACCTCGACCCGGAAGACTGGATGGTAGCGTTGGACTTGCAGGACGCTTATTTTCACATCCCTGTCCTGCCGGCCCACCGGCGTTACCTATGGTTCACAGTAGGCCACAAGCATTTTCAATTTACCGTGTTCCCCTTTGGCCTAACCAGCGACCCTCAGGTGTTCACAAAAGTGATGGCCGTGGTCGCCGCTCATCTGTGCAGATCAGGGGTTTCAGTCTTCCCCTATCTCGACGACTGCCTGTTGAAGGTGGTCTCGCCCCAGGCAGTCATTTCCCACCTCCAGACTTCGGCCGGCCTCCTGCACTCGCTGGGGTTCTCCATCAATGTGCTGAAGTCAAACCTGACCCCCTCTCAGAAGCTCCTCTTCATCGGACAGTTCGGGACACGGCGCAGCTTCATGTCTATCCTTCCGAACAGTGAGTCTGGGATATTCAAGCTATGATTCCGATCTTTCAGCCTCTATCTCGGGTTTTGGTCAGAATGACTCTGAAACTGCTGGGCCTCATTGCCTCCTGCATCCTGCATCCTTCTGGTTGATCATGGCATATGCAGGCTCTGCAGTGGGGCCTGAAGTTACAGTGGGCGCAGCATCAGGGGAATCTGTCCGATTGCGCCAAGATCTCGGCGGGCACTGCACGTCAACTGCAGTGGTGGCTCACGAACCAGGATTGGGTCAATGGCAGATCCCTCTCCCTTCCCCAACCAGACCACACTGTGGTGGCGGACACATTCCTTTCTCTATGGGGTGGCGACATGGGAGAGGCAGAGATCAGAGTCTTCTGGTCTCAGGCGGAGTCCGGGCTCTACATCAACCTTCTGGAGGACCGGTGGAATTGTCTTGCATGGAAAGCATTCCTTCTCTCTGTCCGGGGAAAAGTAGTGTAGGTGTTTACGGACAACACCACCGCCATGTGGTACTGCAACAAACAGGGCAGGGTGGGGTTGTGAACCCTATGTCAAGAGGCCCTCCACTTCGGGACATGGCTGGAACATCATAGCATATATCCATTGGTTCAACACCTGTCAGGTTCTCTGAACGCCAGGGCGGATGAACGCAGCCGCAGGTGCATGATGGATCACGAATGGCATCTTCATTCGGAGGTGGTGCAAGGTCTCTTTCAACAGTGGGGAGAGCCTTGGTTAGATCTATTTGCCACCGAAGAGAACATACAATGCCGGCAATTCTGCGTGTTGGAATTTCCAAGGCGGCACTTGCTAGGCGATGCTTTTCGTCACGAGTGAAGCTGCGGTCTGTTGTACGCATTTCCGCCTATACCACTTCTGCCCAGAGTGCTGACGAAGATCAGGCATGACCGGGCCCAAGTTATTCTTGTGGCTTTGAATTGGGCACGAAGAGTCTGGTATCCTGTGCTGCTCAACATGGCCATCGATCCTCCAATCAGACTGCCTCTTCCAGAGGATCTTCTGTTGCAGCAGCAGGGGACGGTCCTCCACCCGAACCTATCCAGCCTCCACCTCCTTGCGTAGAAGTTGAGTGGTGGCAGTTGACATCTTTCGACCTGCCTCCTGAAGTCTGTGATGTAATCTTTGCAGCCAGGCGTCCCTCCACTAAGACGGTATACGCCTGCCGGTGGAACAAGTTTGTGGCATGGTGCACAGCAAAGGCTGTGAATCCCTTTTCTGCCCCTCTTTCTGAGGCTCTCTTGTTTCTTCTTTCTCTAGCCCAGCAGGGCTCTGCTTTGGGCACTATCAAGGGCTATCTTTTGGCCATCTGGGCCTTTCTTTGGCTTCCAGATCAGCCTTTCCTTCTCAAGTCCCCGGTTGTGAATCACTTCTTAAAAGGCATAACTCATCTCTTTCCTCCTATTCCCTTCGTTATGCCCCAGTGGGACTTGAATCTGGTTTTAACTTATTTAATGTGTGCTCCCTTTGAGCCGCTTCACAACTGTCCTTTAAGACTCCTGACTCTAAAAACTGCGTTCCTGGTAGCCATCACTTCTGCCAGACGAGTGAGTGAGCTCCAGGCGCTTTCTTCTAAGCCTCCTTTCCTCTCTGTACATCCGGACAAAGTTATCCTTAGAACTCGTCCATCCTTTCTGCCCAAGGTTGTCACTGCCTTCCACATCGGGCAGACTATCACTTTGCCCACCTTCTTTCCACCTCCGCATCCTTCGAAAGAGAAATAGAGGGTCCACCATCTGGACCCAAAATGTGCACTTTCGTTCTATCTGGTTCGCACACAACAGTCCCAGGTGGATGACCAAATATTTGTTGGCTACGTGGGTGCCAAGAAAGGTCGGGCCGTACACAAACAAATTATTTGTTGATGGGTCGTTTTGTGTATAAAAGTGTGCTACTCTCTGGCTAAAAAAGAGCATCCAGTGGGGCTACGTGCCCATTCCACCAGGGTGACGGCAGCCACTACTGCCTTTGGAAGAGGAGTTCCTCTACATGACATCTGTCAGGCAGCTACGTGGGCATCACTGCACACATTTACCAAACACTAGTGTCATGACAGTTAGGTCCGGAGAGATTGCTTCTTTGGCCTTTCTGTTTTCCAGGACTTTCTGGTGTGATCTTGGTTCTCAGACCCACCACCGGGGTTGGTATTGCTGGAGTATCTATTCTAAGGTAAGGAATCTATAACTAAGGTGTGGCGTTCAGATGAACAAGTTACTTACCTTCGGTAATGATATATTACGCGCAAAAAGCCATCTGTCCATTGATTGATAGCACTCCTGAGGCGGAAGCCGGGAGATAGAGTTTGTAAATTGTATTTCTGTGCAATTTTTAAAATCGCCGTTTTTTTAATCCCCCTCACGTTCTCTCTCCCTGAGCACTTGAACGATCCCCTCTTGGGATCCCTGCTGTCCTACCTGGCCGATTCACGGGCCCAGTAGGATCACACTCACCTCCTCCTCAGGCTCAATTAGCGTCCGCCATCTTGGGTGAGGGTTAGGATTGCGCGCTAGTTGCCTCGGCCGATTTGGGGCCAGAGGACTATAAATTACGCGCAAAAGCCATCTGTCCATTGATTGATAGCACTCCTGAGGCGGAAGCTGGGAGATAGAGCTTGTAAATTGTATT
This sequence comes from Lissotriton vulgaris, assembly GCF_964263255.1. Classification (NCBI taxonomy): domain Eukaryota; kingdom Metazoa; phylum Chordata; class Amphibia; order Caudata; family Salamandridae; genus Lissotriton; species Lissotriton vulgaris. Next base: position 1,596,820,938 of record NC_141691.1, read on the forward strand.
TCTGTGCAATTTTTTAAATCGCCGTTTTTTTAATCCCCCTCACGTTCTCTCTCCCTGAGCACTTGAACGATCCCCTCTTGGGATCCCTGCTGTCCTCCCTGGCCGATTCACGGGCCCAGTAGGATCACACTCACCTCCTCCCCAGCCTCAATCAGCGGCTGCCATCTTGGGTGAGGGTTAGGATAGCGCGATAGTTGCCTCGGCCGATTTGGGGCCAGAGGACTATAAAATGGACCACACCTCCCGTCCGCGCAGCGGGCGCGCCAGAGGCAAGCCCGTCTGGGCCCGTCCGGGCACTGCCGGACTCAGGGTGAGAATCTATGCCCGTCTCTCACGACAGCCCCATTTGCTACTCCCGAAGTGAGCTCCTTTCTTTGAGACCACGCAAGAACAAACACTGTCATTATGTGCTTAAGTATGAGGACACCTACACGCCCTGTGATCTCTGTAGATCAGACTCATTTGCAGCACAGCACCACTACCCAATAACCACTGACTTACGTATGGCCTCACTGAACTGCAGGTCCCTCCCGAAACACTCTCTCGAGATTAACCTCCTGCTCCAGGATCTTAACCTGGATATCCTGTTTCTTACAGAAACGTGGCTATCCACCAACTCTGAGGCCGATATGGTCCGGGCACTTCCCCCAAGATATCTCATCCATTCACCGCCCAGGCCCTCGTGTAAAGGGGGCAGCCTAGCTATTCTGTAAAAAAATCATCTAACGGGCAGGATGAAGGATGGCGGAATCTCAGATTCCGAAAACTGCCATTTTCACTTCCAACTCTCCCCCACCTCTTCGTTTACAGGCCTCCTTGTTTATCGTCCCCCAGGGAACGCGGGTCTTTTTCCCAGTTCTCTCCTAGAGACGGTCACCGTCCTAGCCTCATCCGCCCCCAACTTCACCATTCTAAGTGATCTAAATTTCCATTTCGACGAACCCCTAGACAAAGTAGCTGCTGACCTGCTCCTCGATCTCGCGTCCTACGAGATCCACCTCCTGAACACAGGAGCTACACATCACAAAGGCCATCTTTTAGACCCGATACTGTCTAATATCAGGTCACTACAAACCAGCCCCCCGTCCCCCCTTCCCTAGACAGACCACTTCCTTCTGACCTTCATTTGGCAGGTCGACCTCAAATCGGTCTAAACGCCCTATACCTCCACCAATGACAGAATGTGGTCGAGACTTTCTGTGGAGAAGTAGACTGACACCCTAGAACGCTCCCCCCCGCCCCTTGCCTCGGACCCCATCGTAGCTGACACCAACTTTACTAACTGGCTCTCTAAGTCATTGGATCTAGTCCTACCAAAAAAACTCTGCGGAAAAAGCAGACTAGAAGGGGCTCTGCCCCCTTGTTCACCCCTGAGCTCAGAACCCTAAGGCAAGGTTGTAAAAGGCATGAGCGTATCTGGAGAAGAATTTGGGATACTGCTAGCAAAGACACTTACCGCGATGCGATTAGAGCATACAAAGTCGCCCTTAGAAATGCCAAACCACTTTCTATGATAACAGAATCAAAAATGCCTCTAACTCCACGAGAGAAGCCTATAAAATCATGAAAGAACTTCTGAAGATTCCTGATCCTCAGGTGCCCCAAGACCCCTCGGGGTCCAAGCGCAACAACCTAGCCACCTACTTTGATCAGAAAATAAAAAACATCTTAACTTCTCTTCCCCAAACTTAAAGCCCCTCAAGGAAAGATAACGAGAATGAGAATCTGCCTCAGGATACGGGCCCTCAGTTGAACGCCTTTCATCAAATCTCCGAGGAGGATTTCCTCAAAACCTTAACTAGTATTAAAAGTGGTTCCCCCAGCGACCCAGTTCCGATGCGCTTCCTGAAGCAGATAGCTGCCACTATTTCCACCCCAGCAACTGAGCTCATCAACCTCTCTCTTTTACAGGGCACTGTGCCTCCCAGTTGGAAAAGGGCCATTGTTAAGGCCCTGTTGAAGAAACCCCAGCTTGACCTTCTAGAGCTGGCTAACTTCAGACCCATATCTCTTCTCCCCGGTCTCAGCAAGATCGAAGAAAAAGTGGTGAACCACCAACTTTCCCACTTCCTGGAGTCCAACGATCGGCTGCGCAATTCCCAAACCGGATTCCGCCCAGGCCAGAGCACGGACACCGCCCTCCTCTCCGTTATCGAGGAGGCTAGGCGCATTATGGACTCAGGAGGATCAGTGGCAGTGATCCTACTGGACCTTAGTGCGGCCTTCGATATGGTGAATCACCGTATCCTGATCCAGCACCTGGCCGAAGCAGGAATACGTGGGTCCGCCCTTTCGTGGCTAACATCCTACCTTTCCAATCAGACCTTTCAGGTCTGGGAAGGTAACTCACAATCCGCCTTAATAGCCCTCCAGTGTGGTGTGCCGCAGGGCTCATCCCTGAGCCCCACATTGTTTAATGTGTATATGGCCCCCCTGGAGGATGTGGTCGCCCCTTTCGGGATAAAAATAGTCAGCTATGCTGATGATACCCAACTGGTCGTCTCACTTTCGCAACTCGACCAATGCCCCGACAATTTCCATCAGTGCCTGACTAAGATCCATGCCTGGATGAGTGACCCCTCACTCAAGCTAAATGGATCTAAAACAGAAATCATGATGTTAGGCCATAAGGCGGCTACCATGCCCTCCTCCATCTGGCCGGCCTGTCTAGGGGATACCCCGCCCCAAAAAAAGAAATTAAAAGTTTAGGGGTCTGGCTCGATCAGGAACTTTCACTTAAAACACAAGCGAATAAGACAGCAGGTACCTGTTTTGGCCTACTTCCCCTTCACTCCAGGAGGTTATTGATTCAAGGTCTAGTTCTTTCAAGACTAGACTTCAGTAACACAATTTTCCTAGGAGCCCCTGAAGCCACAATCAATAAATTGCAGCAAACCCAAAATGCCGCTGCCAGGTTATTAATGGGTATCCCCCTTAGATCATCAGCTAAACCTGCTCTCAAAGCGCTTCATTGGCTCCCCGTGCGAGAGAGGATTATCTTTAAATCCCTTTGTATTACCCACAAACTCATGCAAGGCAAAGGACCTCCGATAATGAGAAGTCTAGTCACCCCCTACAAACCCAACAGACCCTTGCGCTCAGACAAAGGGTTCCTGGCCTTGGTGCCTAGAATTAAGAAAGCTTGCACCGGAGACCGCCGCTTCTCGGTGAAGGCGGCCTCATATTGGAACTCCCTCCCACTGCAATTACGCGCTGAACCCGGTCACCTCCTCTTCCGAAAAACAATAAGAAACCTTCCTCTTTCCCAATTGATCCTCTGTCCTTCCCTCCCCCCTCAGAGTATCTCTCAATTTCAGCGCTGGGATGCCTTCTGGTAACCACGCGCTTTACAAAAACGACATACAATACAATACAATCTCAATGAAACATTAGTTTTAGTTAGTTATAGATTCCTTACCGTCCCACCCATCCTCCCCATTTTGTGAACTGATTTCTAGGGTTAAGGACATCCTTTCAGGGGCCGAGTTTTGTGCACCAGTGGTCAGTCTCTTGCATGGCTCTGCGTTTCTGGCGCAGAAAATCGTATACAGAACAGAAGTCAGCGTGCGAGGGCAGCATCTAAGTTGCTGCAGCGATGTCATCCCAGCGACCATGGCGCCAACGACAGACGCAGAGCCGACCGACGCCACCTTCCGACACGCAGAGGTACTACTGATGAAAAAACTTTCCACATCCAGTCTGACACCTGGGGGTAATTCTAAGGTAAAGAATCTATAACTAACTAATGTTTCTTACAGATATATCATTACCAAAGTTAAGTAACTTGTTCATTAGTGACTAATTGGTTCTATGTTGTTTCAACAAAACAAAATAGGAAAATGTGTTGGTTGTGAAGAAAACTATCTTCATCTGAAGATGTCAGTTTTGATAATAATATAGAGCCTTCACATGAAAAAATACAGGAAAACACTGTGGGTTAATCAACACTTTTCACCGGTGGAATGTCAACAAAAGTGACACAAACAGGCTCAAAGTGTTGAATTGGGATTCTCTCTCTCTCTCTTTCTCTCTCTCATTCTCTCTCTCTATTCCTCTACCTCTCTCAACCAACGTCAACCCCCCCTCTCTCTGTTTTTCTCTCTCCTCTCTCTTTCTCTCTTTTTTCTCTATCCTCTGTCTCTTTCTCTTACTCGCACTCTCTCTCTCTACTTCCTCACCTCTACCTTTTTTTCTTTGCTGGTCTCTTCCTCACAACTCTTGCTCTATCTTACCTCTCTCTCTGCCTGTTAAATGTGTGCTGAGAGAAGTCTCAATAACTTACTGAAGCCTGTGCAGGTTCAAAGTGAGAAGTGCCTTTCCTTGCACTGATGGCCAGCATGTTCCTGAACAAAAGGGCGTGGGGAGAGTCTGTGCAACCCAGACCCCACTGGTGTTTCTGCGCTTGTTGAAACCCAGAAAGGTGTTGGAGGAACTAGCTGAGGCACCAAGCTTAAGTAGCAGAGACAGGACTTGGAAATTTAGAACAGAAGAAAAGAATTCAGTACAGAGCGAAAGATGATAAACTTGGGCTTTTTTATTAAGTAAACAAATGCCATTGCTTTCAGAAAAGAAAATGGACAAGCTTTATGACCAGTCCTTCCCAAAATGGTGGACTTTTATGGGATGTTATTTGAGGTTCTCAATCTAAGTGGAGTCTTTTTCTCTGATGTTGGTACCTGGTTGAATCATACATAAAGAGGCAACCATGAGACGAAGATGTGTTACAACTCATTTATTCCCTGATGAACCTCCTTCTTGAGGAAAGGGTGACTCTGCACAGAAGGCAAAGTACCACCCGGCACAGACTACATGTCAAGTATCTCATTAGAAGGGTCCCTGTTAGAAGAATAAGCCGTTGTGGATTGAAGATGATGATTATTACTAGAGAAATCAGCAAGCTACCAAGCTTTCTTCAGGCAGGAGAAAAGAGCCAAGCAAGATCTCCAGGTCAGGAACCCAGAAGAAAAACCTGCAAGAGAAAATACCGACAAAGGGGTAAAGAATGAGACAAAAAAATACAACTTTTTCAGTGTCCAATCCATGACACTATTTCAGCTATCTCTCTACTTCTCTCCAACTTAATTCTTTCTAATCTCCTGTGGATCTCTCCTCTTTTTCTCTCCAGCTTTATATACTTTGCTCATCTCTCCCCTTACAACCTATCTGCCTCATTCCGTGTCCAACTAACCTTCCTCTCTACATCACGTCTCTCTCTAAAGCATTGCACTCTCTATCCCACATCTCTCTGTCCACCTCACCTATGTATACCAGAAAATCACAAACGCACTTCTCAATGACTGGAGTCATGGAGACCACTTGCACTTTGTTTAGTCAGTAACCTCAAAAATGTTTTGCGGTAAATGTATTGTTTTTTTTTTTAAATATATTTTTATTGGAGTTTTTTCAAACCACATCAATACAATCACATCTTCATAGGTCAACATATTCCGCTCCCAAGCCCTCCACCCTCCCATCTTTATCCGCAGAAACAGGCCATCTGTATGCATTCCCGGCCCCATCAATGTCCAAGTCCTCCGTCCCTCATCATGACATCCTCCTGACTCCCTCCTCATGGCACAAGCTCGCCCCTCACTCTGTAGACTACAAACCCCCATGAAGCCCATGGTACGTCCTCCATTTGTTCCAGACCCTCCCCGCTAAATGTATTGTTGAGGTGAGCCATGTCTCCTGGAGCAGTGCCATTTAGTACTGTTTAGTAAATTCTAAGTAATCTCTGCACTACATATTTTAATTGTAAAACAATTTTTCAGGAAATATGAATTTCACAGCCTAGGAGTAGGTGCTAAAGAACCTATCTGACAAGACAATATGTGAAGAACTGCCAGAAATTAAAACGAATTAGGATCCTTTATAAAAACCACGATGAAAAGCCAACCAATCTTTCTTAGAAACGATTACATCAGATTGGGGGTTCAATCTTTTTTCCAAAATCCATTTATTCCATAGCCTGGGCTCCAAAATGAAAAGTCTTTTCCACTCACGTGGACCATTGGAAACCACATTTTAGAAACAACACTCTCTAGCCACAAGAGGCCCACCTGAACAAACTTGTGACAGGTGACCATCAAATGATACATGTCTAGACAGAGGGTCGAAAGACCTGAACCTCTACTGCAAACCAGCAAACAGAGATGGCCCACCACTCAGCTGCATGGTTTGAACTGGAAGGCGGCAAAACCCACTGCCGTTCATGAAGAACCTCCATAGGGTTATTTGAAAAGCTCCAAACCACACCAAAGGTGACTGGAATATTCTTCCCCAGTAGGAACCCTATGCTAGATGACTCACAACTGCAGGCCATAGTCTGTAAAAGCACAAAGATTGCAAGTAATTGGCAAACTCTATGCTAATCAAACACCAAGTAATATGACAGTAACATAACTAAGGATGGTATAGAACCATAATATCTACGCGGCAACCTAATTTGTCATTGCTGGAATGAAATCATAGCGGTACAAAAGGGGGTGGTGATGGACGGAGCATTGGAACCAATCAAACACTCACAACCAGTCAACAGATCTGGGTTTAATCCATCACCGTTCTTTAGCCCACTCTGCCACACCAGTTCAGACATGGCCATATGCAAATCAGTCTGACCCTGTGCCTCATGGGAACAGTCCAACCCGAACTGCCAAGCCATGCCTTCCCTGGACCGGAAACAAGCTTCCTAGGACCCGTTTCTGGCAATACAGCCGTCTTCAGCCAGGCTAGCTTGAATCCAGTGGCAAAGTGAGCAAGGGACTCACGTCTGAGCATACCCTGCAAACTTATGGCAAACAAAGCGGTACAAAAGGGGTTGGTGATGGACGGAGCATTGGAACCAATCAAACACTCACACCCAGTCAACAGATCTGGGTTTAATCCATCACCGTTCTTTAGCCCACTCTGCCACCCCAGTTCAGACATGGCCATATGCAAATCAGTCTGACCCTGTGCCTCATTGGAACAGTCCAGCCCGAACTGCCAAGCCATGCCTTCCCTGCACCAGAAACAAGCTTCCTAGGACCGGTTTCTGTCATTACAGCCGTCTTCAGCCAGGCTTGCTTGAATCCAGTGGCAAAGTGAGCAAGAGACTCACATCTGAGCATACCCTGCCAACTTATGGCGAACAAAGCGGTACAAAAGGGGGTGATGCTGGACGGAGCATTGAAACCTATCAAACACTCACACCCAGTCAACAGATCTGGGTTTAATCCATCACCGTTCTTTAGCCCACTCTGCCACCCCAGTTCAGACATGGCCATATGCAAATCAGTCTGACCCTGTGCCTCATGGGAACAGTCCAACCCGAACTGCCAAGCAATGCCTTCCCTGGACCGGAAACAAGCTTCCTAGGACCGGCTTCTGGCATTACAGCCGTCTTCAGCCAGGCTTGCTTGAATCCAGTGGCAAAGTGAGCAAGGGACTCACATTTGAGCATGCCCTGCCAACTTATGGCGAACAAAGCAGTACAAAAGGGGGTGGTGATGGGCAGAGCATTGGAACCAATCAAACACTCACACCCAGTCAACAGATCCGGGTTTAATCCATCACCGTTCTTTAGCCCACTCTGCCACCCCAGTTCAGACATGGTCATATGCAAATCAGTCTGACCCTGTGCCTCATGGGAACAGTCCAGCCCGAACTGCCAAGCGATGCCTTCCCTGGACCGGAAACAAGCTTCCTAGGACCAGTTTCTGGCTACAGCTGTCTTCAGCAAGGCTTGCTAGAATCCAGTGGCAAAGTGAGCAAGGGACTCAGGGAAGGCATGGCTTGGCAGTTCGGGCTGGACTGTTCCCATGAGGCACAGGGTCAGACTGATTTGCATATGGCCATGTCTGAACTGGGGTGGCAGTGTGAACTAAAGAACGGTGATGGATTAAATCCATATCTGTTGACTGGGTGTGAGTGTTTGATTGGTTCCAATGCTCCGTCCATCACCACCCCCTTTTGTACCGCTTTGTTCGCCATAAGTTGGCAGGGTATGCTCAACCCAACAGTTAAAGTCACCCTCCCACAGCTATTTATACAGACTATATCTTGGCTCATTATAAATACAATGAGAAGTTCTTAACCGTCCCGTACATGACGATGCTATTTTAAAGTAACCAGATGCAACCTCCTCGACCCTATTAAGGTCAGATACCCCGATCCGGTGCATTGCGCCACATACCGGCAGATAGAGGGACGCAGTTAGGGAACCCATCCATTACTGTTCACACAAGGGGAAATTTTAATGACCCCCTGGTTACGACAGACATTGTATATAGTCTTGAGAAAGGTGGGCAAAATCTGGGAAATCCACCGAAACGCGTCGACGCTTTCTTGTCCTGTATAATTCAAGACTCTGTCATCGTTGTGGATACATTGATTATTTGAGTACACAACATCGATGCTAGAAACCAGGAGTCTGAATATACAATTAGTATTGTACAATTCCTATGTCTTACTGTTTCTGTCTTTGTGCACCAATTATGCGGGTCATAATTGAATGTTATGATTTGTTATGAAATGTTTTTATTCAGTTTCTAGCATTGTTTTGTCGAGTATTCACTGTATTTTATTGTATTTTATTGTATGTATACATAATAAATTGCGATTCTTTGTCTTGATTAGTTTGAGGATTTGTCATAAATCTTTTAATTTAGATTTAGATTGTGGTTGCTATTTTGTTTAAGTTCAGTTCAAGGGAACATCACTTTTACCTGGCAACTGGATTATGCCAACGCCCTTTTTGTTGGTATTCCGGGCTACCTGTTGAAAAAACTACAGATGATTTAGAGTACAGCAGCCAGACTGTAATTGGGCATCTCGACTAGGAATAGTGTTCACCATCAGCTGCGATCTCTCCATTGGCCTCCAGTGGTGGATAGAGTTAAATTTAAATCACTGGTTTTGGCCCATCGTGCTCTTCACGGGTGCAGTCCTCTCTATCTGCAGAGATGTTTCTCTTTTTACGTTCCTTCGCGAGCCCTGTGATCCATGTCCCTCGGCTTTGCCCCGGTTCCTCGCTTCAAGTATCAGAGGCTAGGGGGCAGTTCTTTTGCTGTGAAAGCTGCTACTGCTTGGAATGCCCTTCCTCTCACCCTGCGTATCATTCAGAACCCAGTAATTAATAAAAGGAAATTAAAAACAATTTTTTTTTGCCTAATTGTCATTTTCCATGCCCCACTAGACATCGCGCCGGGACACTCATGAGTATCTGTGCACGTTACAAATGTATCTAACATAACATAAAATAACATTATAAGTACATTACATTATTTGACACTTGTAATAAGGTGGATGGGCTATCTGTCACATTTGTGATGGAGAAACCCATTCGGCAAACTCTAAATTAGGCCCAAATTACCAAACCCCTCTTTCCTCTACTAGTCAAAAGAGAGGATATAAAATACCACACAACAAAAGATCAGCATTTATCATGGAGTATACAGATTCACCATATTTATAGGTGCACTTATCTTATCAACAATAAGCATAGCGCTCCGTGTCTAATTCAGAAAGGAAATTACAACACGTAAAGTTACGAGTGCGGACTCTCCGCGCTCGATCAGACTCTCCACACTCGGGTGGAATCTATGTACGGAGCAGTGTAGAGAGTGTGCCGTACGGAGATTCCGCCATTAGTACGGAGGCTCCGACACTAGTGCAGATACTCCGCACTCGTTACTTTATGTGTTATAAGTCCCATTGTGAATCCAGCCCTGTTTTTTTTAAGCTTTAGCACAATATTTAAAACACAGATTACAAACATACTTCATGAAGTGCAAAGAAGCATACACTATGATGCAATCACACAATGTCCCATCCACCTGGAAGGCCTGTGGGATCACATTAAAGGATCTTGGGAACACAAATGTCCTTGTCCATGTAGTGGTAGATATATTTGCTCTAGGAAGGACAAAATATTTTCCTTCTTTATTCAGTTTGGTCCAGAAATTACTACACGTACTTGGATATGTTTCATACCGTAAATATGCATGGAATTTACCCACAGTAATTGCCAACATTATGAATGTCCACCGCAAGATGCTGTTTGTGCGATATGAGAAGCTAAAGCTATAACTAATTTCTCCCACTCTTTTTCTCTTGCTGAAAAAGCCACTGACTGATCTATTTGCCCAGATTTTGATCATGCCACATGAGGCAGAATGCTGCAATGCGAAAAATCTCGCAGCCATTTTACAATCAATTGAATGAGGGTGCTGGTGTTTATTTATGGATAGGGACATGTTAAAATAGCATTTGCAAACTCCTATGTTCTGTTGAAAGATTAATTTAGTAAATATTTGTTGTATTCCGTCGATTTTTGTTCCTAAAGCATTTACTGTTTTATCGGACTATTTCCTAAATATTGGTGAACACAGAAAGGGGAACATCCTTTACAACGCAACTCTTACCACGCAGTGCCTTTACGACGCAACTTTTACAACGCAAACCATTACAACACATTGCGCTGGGGGACGCTCTAGGATAGGGAATAGGTTTAATTTACTATCCAACACCTTCCCTACTATCCACAGGGACTGGAGTTGGAATAGTAAATTAAACTATTCACTATCCAGCGCCCCAAAGCACTATGCGTTGTAAAGGCATGCGTTGTAAAAAACGCGTTGTAAAGGCATGCGTGGTAAAAGCATGCGTTGTAACATCATACATCCACACAGAAAGTATCCGTGAAAGTCCCATTAATTTAGTCCAGTCAAACAACGTTAAATAGCATCGTTTTCTGTTTCCTTTTTCCTAAGGAAGGCTACAAAATGTTCCGGACACTAGTGCTCACCCTTACAGCTGCACTCTCTCAAACTGAGCAGATTCTCAGAACCATCTTTGTGAGATTTAGCATGAATTTTGTAATGGCTTATTTATCAGTAAAATAGAATCTGGGCTCTGACTTTGCATTCAAAAGGATCATGGCAAAGAAAAACAGGCAACATAGACCAACTCCCTCTCTCCTGTGCAAGGCCCAACCGTGATAAGCGAAGCAAATTTCAGAGAAGCCGCCCGGTTCTTGGTCCTCTTCTGAATGATGGCAAAGTCTTGCTTACTGTATTCACAGACATAACTCTACCACCGCAGGAGCATATCTCCCCGTTGCTGCATTGCACATCTTATCGATGGATTCCATGAAGACCATCACATGTCATGACCCAGCATGAACACCTACACTGACTGCTGCATCATCTTCAAGACCTACTGTATCACAGAGTAAGCTGCAGTGAAGCACTCACCAACCACCCAAATCAAATTTGAACATCTGTGGGGCCAATACATCACAAAAAGCCAGCATCTAATTAGAGTCTGAGAGCCTGATAATGAGTGGGCCGGTTAATTCTGACCTGTGCCCAGTTTCGCTGTATTTAACACATGCAATAATTATCGGATGTTGAATGCCAGCCATCACACCTGTCCATTGCTCCTGCAGTTCATATAAGATCTGAAAATACAGCTCTTCAGGGTGCATTGATAAGGCCCATACTTACCCTTCATCTATGGGCGATTAAGGTCACTCTTTCCTTCTTCCATGCATGGTTTGAACACAAATACTTAAATACTGTTCGCTCCCACATCTTGCACCTCGATGAATCTGTGTACATGTTTTTAACATGCTATCTTAATGTCTTATTCATATTTTGACACACATAAACATCCAATGGCATTTTTTATCATTGCGAATTATTAATCATTGCACATGTGCCGTTGAGTTTCATAGTCACTGCTAATGTAGCTGGTGGATAACAATTTATAACAAGTAACACCACTGTTGACAGCACTGTTAACCTTATTTGGTGGTCCAGCAAGCATAACATATGAGCACGTCGGAAAATACCTACATTTCCGATTGAAGGGCACCGAATTTGCCAGCTTGTTTGTGATATATGCATTACCTTTTGGTTTTGATATATGCATTAGCTTTTGGAGATATTCGCGCTTAGCGCGAATATCTCCAAACGTTGGTAATAGGAGATAGCGATGTTAGCGACTGTTTTCAGTCGCTAACATCTTGGCACGCCCACTTTGCATGTCATTAGTGATAAATATCACTGACATGCAAAGTGGGGCCCAAGATGGTCGCTATCTCCTACTAGCTATCGCTAACTGGTGTTAGCGACAGCTAGGTAATAGGGAGATAATTTTATCTCCGCTTTCTTGGCTTTTAAAGCCAAAAAAGCGGAGATAAACCCCCTTGATAATATGCCCCATAGTTTTTTGATCTATGCGTTTCAGAATTGAACATTTCTTCTTCAGGAGTATTGTACCAATTGGCCCAGAGAGGTGTGGGTGAATATTAAGGGCCTTATTATGAGTATGTGTTGGTCTGACCACCACCACACTGCAGGCCCACCCACAGTATTACGAGTGTGGTGGTCAGACCGCCACAGGACCGCTGCATCTGCTGGAGATCCAGGATCCTGCAGAGGTCGGGCAGTGGTCAGGAGCAACAATATGCTGCCAATGCCACTGCGGAACCGCTGGGTATATTATGATTTGGCTTTCCACTGCCCCATTCATGGTGGTGAACCCGCCATGAAAAGGGTGGCCGATAGACAACTAAGTAGGCCCGCTCCTGGGCCAGGGGGTGCATCCAGGGGGCCATATGTTGTGCTCTGCATAATTGCACCCCCAGTTCCTGCACGGTGTGGCATGCATGCCACACCGTGCAGGAACATGCAGTCATCGCTCTCACTGAGGCAGTCTTTATGTTAGGTTCTCCCATGAGCCTTACAGACCACCACGGTCACACTAAACTACCCGCCTGCCCTGGATTTCAATCATAATCCAACGGGCAGGTGCACCACGGCCTTGGCGGTCCTCCAGAGGACAGCACCGTGTCAGCACCCCTGGTGGACCACCAAAGTCGTAATAAGGCCCTAAGTCTGTAATACACCCCGTGCTTCTATAACAGGGTCAGTTCCAGACAGAGATCATTCTGAGGTAATTCTAGTTGATGAGGAGAACCACAAACTCAGGTGCTCTCATTCTCACATCATACATATGCTGAAAAGGGTGTCTAAAATTGTTCAGATTCAATGTAGGTAAGACACAAAAGGTCCACCCCAAACAACAAAATGGGATTTATTCTTTCACATTGTGCACATTCTTTATACAGGAGTCACATTAATGGCAAGTATCTGTACTTATGTATGTGGTCTTCTTTTTCTTTTATGTGAAAGGAGTTCTAGGTTTGTATGCCAAAGTCTCAAAAGGAATCTCAGCGAGGTTTGTTTCACCAGCTGCAGTCCCATTAATAAAATCTGGCATATTTATTAGGGCTCTAAAAATCAAACTAATGAATCAGTTATAGAGCATACAGGTGAACAGTATAAACCAAATAACTCGATGGGAGTTCATTGTGTCCTTAGCCTAGCCAAAGCATTCAAGAAACTGGTCAACCTCCATGCAGATGGGTGAAACCTCTGGATTGTAGAGAGAGGCAGGCAAGATGAATGATTGGGTGCAGGAGAATGGAAAGCATGTAGTCAGGCTCCTACATCCACAAGAAAAAGAGGAGATACTGTAACACTCAAGGCCACTTTCTGGCACCAGAGTCTTAAAAAACCTCCCTCTTTCCTAATATTTTCCAGGATCAGCTTATCTCGGACAATCATAAAGTTTAAATCTGGCTATGTCAGGGTCAAGCGTTAACAACCTTCTCTATCACATCTGTCTATTGACAATGATTCTATGAAAAAAATCGGGGAAGAGGAGCATCTTCCAATGAACTGAAAATGTTCAGCTGTTTATTCCAATTCTTAGATTGATCTGAGGAAAGGCTTCTTGATTGATATAGAAGGTGACAGAAGAAGCACATTCCCTGCTGAAATTTTACCCAGAGATATATTTGCAACAATGAAGGTGTAATGCCATCAAAGACATTTTAGTTTCTTGCATTCAATGAGAAATTATTTGAGTCACCAAATCCAGGAAACTGCATTTTGTAGTACATTTAGTAATAGTACAATAGTGCTACAAAAGCAGTCCAGAATGCTATTCACAGACCTATAAGTGTAAATCTTCACCACCACCTCTCCTATCTTTTCTATGAGGAGATCCTCAAACATCTAAGTTTTCACTTAGTAGTAAATGTGGAAGGGGCCAGGGAGCAACTGGAAAAAGGGCCATTCTCATTATTAAGTGGTGGGAGTCTAGGGAGGAGTAAGAAGGGGTTTAAGTAGAGTTAGCGAGGTGTTAAGGGTGGAACATACAACCACCCACAAAAGAGTAAACTCATTGCTTTTCACAAACTGCACTTCTAAATTTACTACAACAAAAAAGGGACCCAAAACAGTAGTAAATTACTCCAGCTCAAACCTGGAGTAAGTCCAGCAACACACATGGCAAACCACGGGTGCTGCAACACCCGCCCATAGAAAATAATGGCAGTAGGGACTTAAAGTTAAACCCCATTGGATATAGTGTTAAATTACACTAAATTATTTACAATAGCTAAAATATAAATAGATATAATTCAATGTTAAAAGAAATCCCAAAGTAAAACATTTTTGTTATTACTTTAGCAGCCTGTTTTGAATTTATAAATTAATGTAACAATGCTTTTTATTTAAATATCATTAATTTATTTTTTTATGAATTTCTTATATCACTTTTAATAATTATTACTGCACAATAAAAAAAATATATTTTTTAACTTTAGGTTGTAATTTTTTTATGTAAATGTCAGAAAATATTTGTAGTTATTTTGATATATTTACATTAATCAAATATTTAATTAGAAATTAAGTTGATATATATGTTTTTTCTAAGGAGCTAAGAGCCTGATGATGCTACTGGTCGGAGCAACTGTCTGACTGCTGCGACGCGGTCTGATTCCGACCGCAGAGCTTGGGAAATCTCCGCTAACCGTATTACGATGCAACCACTGCTACCACGGGTCATCGGAAACCCATATCGTAAACTGGTAGAAATCCCTGTAGAGCTCTATGGATGCAGTTTTCTCCAACTCCCTTCTCATCAGTCGGAGAAAAGCTGGTGGAATCTGTTGTTGTTCAGTGGTCAGTCAAAGTAGACGATGCATGCATCAGAATCCAGCGGTAGGACCGACTGCTTCCAAAGAGAGTTTAGACGCTCCAACCGCCTCCAACAGGACCGCGGAAGATGGTTCGACTGTCATAATCTGCCGCTACATTTTTTTTAACTTTTCCCTATACTTCACCATAGAGAGACTTCACAGTCTTAAGTGGAGAGATAGAGAAAATTTAAGAAAATTTATTAAAACTTTATAATAAATTGCTCAAATATTTTTATATTAAATACCAATGTAAATTCATTTTATACATTTAATCTAAATGTAGAACAAGAGTAAAAATGCTGAAGCACTATTAACTTAACGTTTTATTAAATCTTTAAATCATTTAAATATATTAGATTACATTTATTTTTGTTTGACATTTCAATAAAAAATGTAAATGCAACACTAATGGAGAAAATGCATTTTTTTATGTATTAATAATTATTAAAGGTGGTGTATGGAATTAGTTGAATTTTTCAATTAAAAAAGGTTGCTAAAATAGATTAGAATTAAAGAATAAATATGTTTTTTTTAGTTATTCCTAACAGCAAACTGCATGCATTTAAACGTTAAATATTTTAAATAATTTAATTAATTAAAAATTTTCCTATGGGGTTTGAATTTACCTTCCTACCTCCGGGAATGTTTATGGAAGGGTGTGGCAGTACTTGTGGTTGGCCATGTGTGGTGCTGGTCTTACTACTGTTTTGTTTGTCAGTAGTAACCTACACTTGTACATTTGGCCACTCCCCACTCTCATGGGGTGAAGACGCACAGACCATCATTTTTTAGTTACTTTACACTTTCATTTTGTGAAAGGCCAAAAGTAGTACATTTACTCAAAAGAAAAAGAGTAAATTACACATGAAAGTTACACCTGTAATTTATTCACAATTGTTAGTTATATTTGTGAATGTCTTCACAATGGTATTATGTATTGGCCTCAACAACCTGAATGCCCATGCAAATCCACACACATGTCAATTGGAGAAAGCATGGTTGACAGTCTTTGCCATCCTGAGGAATTATGAGTCTCCTCAAATGCTCACAGGCCCTGATCAATAGGAGTTGAATACCATTTTCCAGTTTGCATCTAAAGGTCAGGTATGCAGCATAAGAGGGAATCATAGATATTTTTCCATCACCCATGACAAGAGTACAGTATCTAAATATCGGTTTGGACACGTCATTAGACCACAATATCATAGTAAAATTATTGTGAATAATGTAGATGAATCAGTATTATCCCTTAGAACTGAACCTCAGCCATCAGATACATATTGCGTTAGCAACTCGCTACTTCATCAACCTTGGTCCAACCAAAGTGTTTCCACTAGGGACTCCATATTTTGCAATGTTTATTAAGGCATCCCCTTACCTTACCTAAGCCCTTATCCATGTATGCACACTTGTCTTCCCTCAAGGCTATTCCCTAAATGCTGGTGGTTTATCACTGAGTCATGATGTGCAATGTTTCTTTTTGCCTCTATGCATTCCAGTTTTTGGGTCTTTAATAATACAATGATTGTTTAAAACATTGTTTACAAAACTATCATATATAGTTAGTGTTGATGTTGTAATTGTAATATTTATTATATTCTTTCAAATTACGTTAATTTCTTTGAGTTTTTATTGTTCAGAATGCAATTTTTGTTTTTTTATAGTAGATTTAAATGTTGATGATTTAAGTGTTATTTTGGGTGGGTCGTGGATAATCTATAAATTAAATAAAACAATTTTTAAACTTTTTTGGTTATTTTTTAATAACTTGTATTTATGTCTTTTTTAATGCTGAAGAGCATCTTTTTTTGGTTGTATAAATTAAACACATTTTATGTGTTGAATAGTATGCTATTTATTCGAGGGTTTTGATGGGAGAGTTGTACAGTAGTTTCCCCAATTATACATTTTCCCTTCTGTTTGTTGAACTAAAGTTCGAAAAGTAGATGTATCCCCTTCATATCAAGCACTTTCTTCAATATTTATTTATAATAGTATATTCGTCATTATTTAGCTATAATAGTATATTTCCACCTGTACCCTCCAATTCTACACATTCCCAAATGCTTGTTGGACTATAATTTGAATAATAAAACTATTGCCTTGAATTATTTACTTTCTTTAATGTTTGGGAGGTTTAAAGTTAGAATAGAATATGTGTGCCCCTCTCCAAAATATATACTTTCCCCAATGCTAAGGCATATCCTTACCCTAAGTCCTTCTGTCAAACAAACAGGCCGCAAGCTGCTAAAATAAAACGCATAAAAATACAAATTATGCACCTGTCAAAATAATGGGCTTGAGTTTTCACTTGTCTCCCTCTGATGAGGAAGAGCTCAGGGACTTGTCCTCCTGTACTGCACACCCCAGTGCTCTGATTTGTAAGTCTCTATTTTGACTTCAGAATCCAGCTGCCTTAATCGAGAAGTAGAAAGCTATGCGGACCCAGAACCTCCTCTCCTTTCTGGCCTCTTTGGCCCTGGATCTTTCTTTAGCAGCACCTGGTGGCCTTTAAAGGAGAATACAATGCTGGTCTGCAATCCTCAGGCGCCCCTACCTTCTGGTCACTTGTAGAACACCTATGTGCCCAGCAGGAGTGAGGGATTCCCCCTCCAGGCCCACTCATTCCAGGACCAGCCCACAGAATTCGAAAGCGACCCCTCTCCTTTAGGATTCTCAGCAGGTCCGTTCTTTAATGCCCCTCAAAGAGAATGGGAAAGCAAGTGAATATTGGCCCAGGGAACAAGATTCTAACAGTCCTTAGAAAGTACAAACCCATGGTCATATTTACAAGGTAAGTGGTGGAGTGAGGCGTTAGCCTTCCTGACTTAATGCCTCACTCCGCCACTTTAGAAACGGAGGGCTGCACCATATTTACCAGAATATGGTGCAGCCTTGCGTTTCCCCCTGCGCTGGGATTACGCTTAGCAGCCTAGCTCCGACGTAGACACCCCTGCACCATAGTGCAAGGGTGTCTGTGTGCAGGGAAATATTGCTTATGTGCAGGAAGGTCCCCCTTCCTGCACATAAACAATCTTTACATGTAGTTTGAAACGTCTATGGGTGCTGCTTAATGCAGCACACATAGAAGTTGCAAAACAACATTTAAAAAAAATGATTGTTTATGTGTGGGAAGGGGGACCCTCCTGAAATTAAAGAATAATTGGCCTTTTGCAACGCAGCACACATGACAACAGCAAAAACGAGTAGAAATGAAACATTTCTCCTTGTTGTGCCGTGTAAGATCAGGTTTTCCCTGGTCTCAATTCTGTCGCTGCCTCCTATTTACGCCTCCCTTGTAAATAGGGGGCAGCATCAGAATCGATGAGTGTTGCAGTGGAACTCCCACAGCAACACCCATTGCCGTCCCCTTTCATGCTAAGCATAGCCTGAAAGGGGGCCTTATTTACAAGGCAGCACTAAGCCAAGTTAAGTGTCTTAACGCTGCCTTGTAAATAAGGTGAAGCCCCTATTCACCACAGAAACATTGTAAAAAGTGACATTCCTGTGGCGATAGGGGATTGTAAATATGCCCCCCAGTGTCTTCTTCAGGCAGAGATTCATTCTCCTGCTTCAGGGGTTCTCAGTTCTGCTCAGAGTTCTTCCCTTGCGCTTGGGACTAAATGTCGAGGTAGAGAGATCTAGAAGGCGATGTCTCTGCCCAATACAGAGGTTCATTTTTGGAAACAAGGAAACCCAAAAGGGGCCTTTGGACCGTGGGTCATTTACTTATTACAAGGAACAGGGGTCCTAAAGGGTTAGCAATGCAACAAACAATATTAATATAGACCACAATAAGTACTATATTTAGTCCCAACCCAGCCGGGTAAGGAGTATTTTATTTTCAAGGATACCAAAAAATTAATTGACCTATAGAGGGTCAGTTATGGACATTAAAATAGGGTACAATCCTGTACCTATCCCAAGAAAGTGGAAAAAGCATAGGTTGAGAGAAAGATAAGTAAAAGGAAAAAGTTTTTACAGGCAAGTAGACATTTCTATGGAGCCAGAGCATGGCTTGCAATTTAGATAAATAATTCCGCAAATCACACCCGACAGTGTAACAATTGAATATTTCAACAAAAAATTAAATACATGTCACACTATTTACAGCGTCAACGTTTCGATCCCTAAAGCTCCTAATAATTACGGGATCATCATCAGGACTATTTTATATCAAAACCTGTTTGAAATATGAACGCCTGTGGAGGTAAGGAGGAGAAGAAAAGAAAAACAATATAAGGCATTCGCCCGAAATCAGGAAGTTAGAAACATTCAGCAAGCTCCATGCACAAGTTACCGGCAACACTTGGCTACATCTTGAAGTGAATTTATCCGAGATAGCGGTGAATTGTGCCATTGTATCGTGTATATTATATACAGTAATCCGTTTTGGCGCAGTGAGGAACCGGCGCAGTGACTAGGTGATTTGGTGGTCAAACATTTCTTGTTTTGGTTCTTGTGGTGCTCTTTCGGGATGGTGACCTGTAGGTGATTTGAAGTGCCCGTGATAATTGTGACCTCAGTTGAGGTTGGAGAGAGTTGCGATTGTCGTGGGTGCCGTGAGGTGATAAGTGAATGAAGGTTCAGTCTGCTAGGTGTGGCGTGACATTCTTAACGCACTTTCCGGTTATTAATAATGGGAGATTACCTCCACGTATCCAGATCCAGGGAACGTGATAGCGTAATTAGTTCTTCTGCAGAGGGATATTTACTTTTCCTTTGGGTATAGGGAAAGGGTCCTATAACGTAAGGTGTTTGTCATTAGTGGGATCATGGTTCTACTAATGAGAGTAGCGTATGGCTAGCTGAGCAGAATAAGACTTACCTTGCTTCAATCAGAAGCTGCGCCGCAATTTGGCAGTAATTGATTCCAAGGGGTCAAATTGCTCCCTCGGTTTTCTCAGCAGGCTCGTTGCTGTGCGGAGAATAATTATATTTAGTGGGACTCCTAGTATTGGGAGTGAAGAGGTGAAGGGGTCGGGCTGGGTGGGGGGGCCCCCGGGTAGGGCTTACCTTGCGGCGCCGGCTGAAGGACGGGAACTATTGGGATAGTCCTTATTTTGAAGGGGTAAAAGGGCTCCTTCCGTCGGTCCGCCCACTTGATGCTAAAGGCAAAGTAATCAATAGTCAGCATTCAAAAGGGCCCTCCGTCAACTCGTGTTTCAGATTGGGAAGGGGCCAGGCTTACCTTACTCCACGATGGAAGCGGCGGTGGATGGGGGGAGAAACACGATGGTCTTCTCCCTCGTCTTGGCAGCGCGGTACCGCTGTGGTGAGTGTGCTTCCTTGGTAGGCATTTGAGGCTGGCGGGGCTCGAAAGAGAAAAAGGACTGAGCAAGGCTACCCGGTTTTGGCGGCCATGATGGAGTGGTAGCCATAGGGTGAAGTTACAATAAACGAGGGACTAACCTCCGGCCCCTGGTGTTTGGCGGCCATGATGGAGTGGTGTGGGAGCCACTAAATGGTATTGTAGTAGGGTAAGCTTCCTGGTTTTAGCGGCCACGGTGGGGTGCTAGCCACTAGGTAAACTTAAAAGTTAAAAGAGGGACTAAACCCCGGTCCCCGGTGTTAGGCGACCATGATGGAGTGAAGTGGGAGCCCATGGATGGTATCACAGTAGCCAGGGAGGGGTGGACGGAAATTACCGTTAGTGACTTTAACCGGGCTTGTGAGGGCCTATAGTGCATATCAAGTGCTCAACGACGTGAGAAGTGCCATATCAGTGTACATCCGATTATTAAAGTGACTTTTCACAAAGACATGATGATACTAAAATTACAGTTATTCAGTTCTTGCGTTTTTTAAAAAATATATACATCTTAACTTGTTTCAGGTTTTGTGGTGCTGAAGTGGAGTAACATCTGAACCAACATAACTACTGGTTGTACACTCCTGTACATTTTAAATTAGTGATGTCCAGTCCTCCGTACGATTCAGTCCATTTCGAATAGAGTCCAACAATATTATACATTTCAACTCTTCTCTGTTAAGGAGGCTGGACATGCTGCCCCCTCTCTGTGGAAGTTTCAATGCCTTTAAGATAGTCCAGCGAATGTCGTCCTCATCATGGTTTGCCTCCAGGAAATGTTCCACCAGTGGGGCATTTGGCGTGCGACATCTGATGCGGCTCCTGTGTTGGCATACACGGGTTTTGATTTTTTGTGAGGTTTGGCCAACATAGTTTTTTGTTTCCGTTCTCCCACAGAACTGTGCACAGAGATCTAGAACCTGGGCGAGTTAGGGTGACCCAAAACTCACCTTTGTTTCAGAAATCCCCTTACCAAGCTAGCTACAGTGTCTAATCGGTAGTAATAACTTCCCAATGACTTAGACAATCCAGAACATGAACTTAGGGTACCTCAGGTATCGTGGAACACATGAACACTCTTTCGTTATATAATCATTACAAACCGAAACTGGGAGGCAAAGAACACACGTGCAAGTTTGAAATGTTTATTTTTCAATGCAAAGTTCTCAAACGCAGTATCTTGTATAATATCAACATACATATTATAAAAATCAGAGTTAGCAGCATAGTCACTAATCCATAATAAGCAAAAGGTGATAGCATGTTATGATGCAAAAATCTATAGAATTCTGTATCACCTATATTTCGCGCACCCTATTTAGCATATTATATTATATCTAAGAAGGTCTCATTTGGGTTCTAGCAGGGCGGGCCCATACCTCTAATTCTCAGTAGGAGTAGATCACATCAACAGCTACCAGCTCTCTGCATGCGAAGCATCAAGTGTGTTGATTCATTCCCTGTAACTCTATCTTAAACCCGCGTAGAGCCCAATGTTGGCAGCAACATTATTTGTGTTATGTCTAATGTGGTGCGAGGATCAGGCCTTCAGCAACCTTGTGTTAGGTTATTCTTAGAGGGTGCAGTTCTCAGTGTGCAGACAGTTGTACCAAGTGTACCAGGCACAATTGATATCAGAGCAATAACATATTATTCTCAAATAAATCACATCTTTCGTCTAGGTTGAAAGCTACCATAACAATTAGGTGTTGTGTGCAAACTGAAGCCGAAAGAAAATATGGCGTTTAAACATTTAATAAGCTCATGCTAACTTAACACAATATATAGAAACGTAGTAACCATATGACACCCCAAGGTGGGACATTGTCTGGGGTTTGATCATCCTATGGGCCATCAGATTAATTAACTTGACCCAGTGGGGTAGTTCAAGCTAAATCTCTTTAAGGGCTGAAGAAGGAAAAATACAACAAAATCATATGAATGACCAAATGTGACCAAATTAATTATTTGCATTGGAGAATTTCTTAAACATGGGAAAGAGTCTTTTTTAATCTTTTCTCTATGCTGAGCCAATAGGAAGATAATATTTTCCACAATTTTCACCAAGTCTGTGATTTCACTGAAGGGCTAAGACAGTGAAGCACCACAGACTCACAAAATGCACTACAGACGCACACTATCATCAAAAAGAAATTGTGAAATCTCTTTTTCAATGCTCAATGAAATCATTGGACCTGCACAGGGCTTAACTAATCTACCCAAGGTAAAATGTACAGGAAACTACATGTACACAGGTACTGGGCTTTGTTAGACAGCAGTCCCACTCGCTCGCCTGCACATGTGTATGCCCATGTGCACAAGTGTTCATGTGTCACCAGCAAAGAGACTCTCATACCAGTTACACAAGTGCTAACCTTTTAAAAGGTGGACTGTGTCATCTGGATCTGAAAGTCATGTTACAGAAGTTCAGCATGAGTTAGAATCAGTTAATGAGACTCAGAGAGATTCAAACCTTAAGCGATCAAAAGTCTACGGGAGTTTAGGTGGGTTAGAATCCCCCCTTGCAATACATTGATATCTGACCTTACAAATAAACCATTACTAGCCAAAATTATCTTCCCTAAAGTATTCAAACAAACTAAACATATGCTAGCCATACAATTACAAGTAAATAAAAACATTTAAACATCTAGATTACTTAAAATCCATAGGCTTAAGCCTCATGTACCCTGAACCACTCCTACAATCAGAACTGTGATATTTTTTAAAATGCTTGTTAAAATAATTTATACAAGACAAGTTTTTTCTTCCATACTGACTCATACCCTTCTAAATATATTGTTTTTAAAACCTACATATTACAGCATGCAACAAAAAATATACTAAAAAAAGTACTTACACAAGGATAAGCAAAAATGAAGAACGTTAAAATATATGCTCAAAATATATCTGCAATAAAATCCATACATGACATATAATAAAAAGTGTTATATTAAATGAGCCTAATGATCAACATATGTTTTACAATTAAATATAAAATGCAAAACATTTCCTTTGTAGTACATCATATATTATACAAAACCTATGTGTTATTTCCATGTGAATTAATAATAAACAATATTTAATATATTACTAACAACACATTATTTTAAAAAGCACACCAATCTTATTTCCAAAAAAAAGTAAAACATACAAATTCCAAAATTCTGCAGCTGTACAATAGGTAAACAGGGAACTCAATCTCCACTTCAGATATACTAAATTATATTTTCCAAAACAAACAAATGTAGAAATAAATGTTTCCAAAATAAAATTATAACGTAGATTCCACATCATAGGCCCACCCCAAACCAATCATAATCATAATAACTTCCACAAAAATACTATCCATACACTCCCCGGCTTTGTTACTAACCGCAGTATACATATTTGTTACTAAATACTAACCCCATATACCTTCAGGACTAAAAGATCAAACATGTTCTAACCTAGTACTAATAACCAATAACCAATACATTTTCTAGCAACACATTGGACTTAAAATAACTCAAATTACACCTAAACAACCTAATTAATACAAATACATATAACATTAAACGTTTCTTACCTGTTGTCACTAGGTTCAACCTCCGCTGGGCATTGAAATGAAAAAGACTCTACAATGATGTTACCAGTGAGAACAAATTGGCGGTGATATAAAAATAAAAAAAGAGACTACAAATTCATTGACTGCATATAATGTTTTAGTATTTCTTGTAAAAATTATAAAAAATATATTATTTTTTGTATACTGTAATTGCCAAGTCAAACTGCAAAATGGTAAGCAGTAGTACCTTTTAAAATCTGGGACACATTGAGATTCAGGAAGAGCATGAAAAAGAAATTGATCATCTCCAAAAATGGACTGCTCTTATGATTATGATGGCAAATGATTATTATTAGTAGCAGAGTCCATTGGCTGATGTTCCTCAAACATGGAGACAGCTTGGTTGATTCTTCCCTGGATATAGCATTTTGTGGCATAAAGTCAAACTTTTTCCATTACAAACCCGCCTAAAATCAGCCTTTATTCAATGAGGCCTCTTTGACTGCAGTAACACTGATTTCTCTCGCTGAGACCTGTTTATTAATTATCTGTAAAGCCCAAAGCTAAAGAAAAGAATTTAGGAAAGCCTTAAATGTGCGTTGACATAGCTCACCAGTGAAAGTAAAAGAAGCAAGGGACTGTCACAACTCCTACTCTACTGGCAGTATTACAGCAGTACTGAGAGTGCTTAGCTATATTCAGTAGATTGCTGGTATTGCCTGATTACTGCCCATTAACTCAACCAAAGGGATGAAGGATTTAAACAAGAGAAGAAAAGATTCATGATCCTATCAGATTACCTCAAATGTTTATCTGGTTTTGTTTTGTTTAATATTTAAATATACATAAAAATCACAGGCACCTGCCACTCACAGCTATAAGAACAGCTTGTGCAGCATGTGTTAAGTCATTTTTAATGTATATGTAAAGTCTGAATTGTCACACTTGTATGAATGTGAAGGTTAGTCGTGATGATGCTGTCATTGGCAGTGCTAGTGGGGGCAATGGGTGGTACAAGCTGCAGTGGCCTCTTGACAAGGTCCCTGGCACTTATTCTTTTACAAATTAACCCCTTCCATGCTCATGACGGAACGGTTCCGTCATGAGCGTCGGTTGAGCTGTGCTCATGACGGAACCGTTCCGTCATGAGCCAATAGGCTCATTAGAACCTTCAGCACAGCGCGAAAATTCGCGCCGCGCTGAAGGGGTTAAGCATTGGGAAGCTGAAGTGGTGCCTGTTCGTGTAAATCAGCAATCATAGTCCCCCCCCCACACAAAAAGGGTGCACGAAACAACCCAGCTAACTACCGCCCAATTTCATTACAAGATGGAACTTTCAAAATCTATGAAAAAGTCTTACTTTCCTGATTAAAAGCTTGGGCTGAAGAAAAGAGGATACTGTCCCTATTCAAGGCAGTTTGTAGAAAAATTCAAAGTAAGATCGCTCAAGGACCGAGGCTGCACAATATATGCCTAAAATATTCTCATGTCAAGAACACAACCTTGTACATGATTTTTATCAATTTCAAAACTGTAATCGATTCTTTCAATAGATCCATTTTGTAACAAGCCCTTCACCAACTCAGTCTATCAGACAAGCTTGCAACATATCCATCAAAATAACACAGCTGCTGTCAAATATGTCCCAAAAAGGGAATTGATGAGTAGTTTTGATATAAAAAGCAGCATACGGTATGGCTGTGGTTCTGCTCTCCTCCTATTCAATCTTTTTATAAATGATGTTGACAATAGCCTCCTGGATTCGAACATAGGCTTTCTACTCATCAGAAGAGATATAATTCCAACACACCTTCTCATTGATAATACAATTTTCCTTCGTATAGGTGTGGAGAAGGGCTGCACATTTTCTAATTTGTTTGCCCAAATTAGTTTTAGAACTTTTATGGCTTTGTGGAGGGCAATTTCCTACTACTCTTTCATTTTACCACCAAATAGCAAACAAACCACAATAAGGGGCAGATTTACTAATATCTGGCGCAACACAGCAAGACAAATATCTGCGCTGGAGAAGGCAGGATTGTGTCATATCTACTGAGCATTCCTGATTCCTCTCTGTGCTGGGGCACTTGTGACTGCTGAGCACCAACGCAGGCACACTTGCAACATGGTGCAAGGGTGCCTGAATTACAGTCAGGATTGTTATTGTACAAGACGGGACACCTTCCTTCACAAAAGCAATCCTCTGAGGCTTTTCCCCTTTATATGTGTGCTGCACAATGCAGCACACCTAGGAAGAGGAAAAATAGAGGAAAAATAAACACATTTCTCCTCGTTACACCTCCCCTGGGAAAATGTACCATTTTAATGCATTCCCAGGTTTACTAGTCTTAAAAAATTTGGGAGTGCACCAAAAAACCATGGGTGGGTGAATGGGACCAACGCTCCACCCATGGAATACCTTCCCAGGCCAGAGTAACACAAAGCAGTGACTAGCGCGGCCTTGGCTCATCCAGATGGCTCTGCTTGGCATGGTAAATCTCACTTGCGGTGCCCTTGTGTCACCTTGCGTGGCACAAGGGCAACACAGACCCTAGACAAATCTGGCCACGTTTGTTGAGCATAATTTTATGTACAAGCATGGGTTGGGTCAATGACCATCCCTGAGCCCGAGTTCTATATTTTTTATAATAACCTTTGTTTTGTTGTATGGCTTAATTATGAAAAGGTGAGACAAAGACTACAGAAGTACCTCTCTCAAAATAATTCTAATATCCCGATGCACAAGTATTATTAAACCTAGCAGAGTTTAAGATTTCACATTGTGTAGCTTTGTTTAACATTGATTGAACTAGCTCAGGTATTTTATATATATATATATTATATTATCATAAACTGTACTAAAAACAATTTGATTCGCATAACCTTGACGACCAAAATGCATATTTCAGCAAAACATCTGGAATCATACTGTGAGATGCTGTGCGCTTGCATGAATGCTTTTGCTTGTTGTTGAAAATTTATTTTTTCCATGAAAAGCGTTCTGCTGTTGCATTGTTAGGAAAAACTGTATCTTGCCTGAGGTATTTTGTGTCAAATAAATATTGACGTGCTTATTTCCTTAAATGCAGGGAAAACAGCGTGTATTTTTATTAAATCTGTCATATAGGTCTTTGCGTTTACTGTTCAAAATGCCACTTGGTAATGCACATACAAAATGTTATCTGCTTTTATCGATTTGATTCCACGTACATTTCTAAATTGTGCACTGTTGCATGTAATTTAGTTATACAGCTGTAAATCCTGATTGTGAGATATGCGTGGATCATACCGTTTTTTCTGCGTATACTATATATCTGATCTATGCAGATCTTGGGAGAAGATATAGCCTAAGGGCTAGGGTGATCGCCCTCAAATCCAGAGAACCTGGTTCGAGTCTCAACCACAACACTCAACATCCTGTCATTCTGGGCAAACCACTAATCTGCCCGTGCCTAACAACAACAACAAAATTAACGTGTCCTTATGAAGCTGGTGCTCATGCAGTGCTTAATTGGTGCCGGTGCTAAGCACCAGCACTTTCTTTTCAGGGCCGGGGCTACACACATCAGCATGACTGCACCTCGTCACATATGATGACATGGCAATACTGACTCAGTGACTCAGAGTTGGCGGTCTGGGTCTCCTGACTCCCAGTGTGCTTCCGTTGAGTCAGGAGTTAGTGTGAATTTGAGCCGGAGGTCCGGAGCCAAGCAATTGCTGGCTGCATTCATTACGCATAATAATGGTACATACAGTTACTCATGGAGTTATCATGGCTGCCACGACTGCCCGGCATAGCGCGGGCACGGCCATTAGGTCAGGACGGTTGCCGGTGGTGGACAGGACTCAGGAGCAGTACTGGGCGGGAGTCAGGCACTGATTGGGTCAGTTTCTTCAAAAGACACTGGAGCGTGGCAAGCGTTTTTTTCCGCTTGCCACGCTCCAGCACACCCGCACCCCATGACTTAGAGCCACTCTGACCAGTGACCACATTGAGGGCAGACAGCACCATCACCAGGTTGCCTATCACTTAATAAAGTGCCACACAGACCCGGCCGACCACGACGAGTGAAACTGTAAGTACTGTAGCAGCCATCAGACATCATGCCACATGCGACATGCCCAGTCAGTGGTGGCGTGGTGGCGGGCACCGGGGTAGCTACGGCTCCATTTGATGATGCACTGTTCTGTTCCTGGCCTGCTGCTTGGCTTAGTAGCGGTCGCTGACGCTGTACACACATTATTATAACAATAGGGCTACACATTAGACACCTTCCCTCTCATTTCTTTGAAAGAAATTTCCTCACTAACCTCACAGATCAAAAGTGGTAGCCCAGATGATACTATCCCAGCTAGAATAATGCCCGCCCTGACTGAACAGCTCTGCCCCGTGATTGAAAAACTGGTGAACCTCTCACTTAGCTCAGGCAATGTCCCTAGAGAATGGAAACGAGCCCTTGTTAGACCTATTAGGAAAAATACTGCCATCCCATGGACCGAACTAGCCAATCTCAGGCCCATCTCCTTACTACCATTCCTAGGGAAACTGATTGAAAAGCATGTAAACCACCATCTGTCCAGTTATATCGAACTTGCTGGCGGCCTGGACTACTCTCAGTCAGGGTTCAGGCCGAAACACAGCACGGAGTCCACCCTTCTGTCAGTCACTGATGATTTGCACATGTACCAGGACAAGGGCTTCTCAGTGATCCTGGTTTTACTAGATCTGTCGGCAGCGTTCGACACCGTGTCACATACCATCCTGACCGATCGGTTGTCGAACGCTGGTATCAAGAACAAAGCCCTTGCCTGGTTAAGGAGCTTCTTATCCGATCGCACCCAGAGTGTCACCATGGATGCGTATCGCTCAGCGGAGGTAGAGATTTCAAAAGGGGTGGCACAGGGCTCCTGTCTAAGCCCGACCCTCTTTAACATCTATGTGGCATCCCTGGCAAGAGTGATGCGCATGTATGGCTTCATCCCAGTATCATATGCTGATGACACGCAGCTCCTCTTCCCCTTCAAAACTCTCTCCGCTGAAGTAAGAAGCTCCTTCTCATCAGGCATGAAGGCAGTGTCATACTGGATGTCCTCCAATTGCCTTCAGTGCAACGTCAGTAAAACTGAAGTAATGTTGTTTGGAGAAGCTAAAATGCTATGGACCCTAGACTGGTGGCCGCACGACTTGGGAGCAGTTCCCGAACCCAAGCAGGTCGTGAAGAATTTAGGGATCTGCTTGGATCAAGAACTATCACTAAAACAACATATCAACTACATTTCAGGTACATGCTTCCATACCATTAGCCTGCTACGTAAAGTTTTCCCTCTACTACCGGATTCCTTTAGGAGAACTCTAGTTCAGGCACTGGTTCTAAGTCGGATTGACTATTGTAACGGCCTGCTGCTCTCTGTCAACGAAGGTGTGCTGGCCAAGCTCCAGGTTATTCAGAACACGGCGGCCCGCCTTGCTTCAATGTCCCTCCGAGAACTGCATCTAAGCCCCTCCTTGAGCAACTGCACTGGCTTTCAATCCGGCAGAGAACTAAGTTTAAAATATGTTGTTTGATTCATAAATGTCTAAATGGACAAGGGCCCGCCTACCTTGAAAACAAATTTGTTCCCTATATTCCAACTCGATCACTCAGGTCCAGCAACAATCTTCTTCTAGTGGTGCCCCGTGCTAAAAAAGCTAGACATGGGAGCAAAGCACTATCAATAACAGGACCCACATTATGGAACAAACTTCCTCTGTCTCTGAGATAGTGTAAAGAACATCTTAAATTCATGAGAGAACGGAAAACCATACTGTTCAGAAATGAGATCTAGTTCTTACTCTATTCACACCCTCTGTTTCGACCGGCTCCAAAAGCGCAGAGATACTTCACTGGGAGTCGATTCAAGCGCTATATAAACCAGCAAATAAATAAATAAATAAATGTCCTCCGTTAATTTAATTTGAAGCCAGTTATATTGCGAGACGAGTAGTGGCTTTCAGCCCTAGTCGGGGGGGGAGGGGCTGTGGAGGTGGGGGAGAATACTTGCGGGCTAATAAATAACGATTCCGCGCGCCACCTGAGTTTGATAGCAGCACTCATTGTAAAATACTATTTATAATCTGCATGCTACAAGTTTAAAATCTGGCAAACGCATTGATTCTTTATACTTAGCAATATGTATCATTATCAGAAGTTTATTGACAAGGCTTCTCGATTTCTGTTCGATGTTGTGCGCTGCTTTTCCAATTGACAATGCTTTCACATGAATGCTGAATTTCAAGCAGTGGAGGCCTTTCTCATTTTGGGCAACATTCTGCATTGGATGAGTTGTCAAGGGTGGGGTATTTATGGCTGCTTTTGGCTGTCATTCCAAGTACATTAAGAAAGCCCACCCCTAAATTGTCCATCTCTTTGCTACTCCTGTGGGGTTCGGTGTGTGCATCCTCAGCATGCTCTGTAGGGTGCCACAGGTTTACCTTGCCAGCACTGCCTGGAATGATCATCAGCAGTACTAGCGAGCATAAATACCTGGGTGACTTTACAGGCATTATATAAACTGGCATTGCCATGTTCGTGCACCCAAGGATAGAAACAGAAGTGCAGAAGACTTCACTTTAGCAACACATAACGTATGCTTTGGTGCAAGGTAAAGATGCTTAGTTACAATGGAGTGGACAAGTGGGCAATGGGCCCTAACTCAAGAATCAAAATGATCCTCCTACCCTCAGTTTTAGTAACCAATTGGCATAACTGAAGTTCAGTGCTTCGTCAACTCCCTGGGCCTCATTGTGACCCTACCTGCAGTGCTTATGATAGCTACGCCCCTAAGCATGTGATGTCCACACTCACTTTGATTGATGTTTTTCCCCTGTTCCTTTCCAAATGTGTTTCTCTCACATGTGCTCCTTGACTAATTAAGACGAAGAAGGAGTTGGTGTCTTACTGCACATGTGTGGTTTTCATCCACAGCACACTTGTTTTGGTGGTTCTTATGGTAAATGGTTCTTGAGGGGACACGTTATTGGTGCATGTGTTGCATAATAAGCAACACTTCCCTCTCTCAGTGTGAGGGGAAAGGGTTCGGATAAACATGTATTTCAAATTTGTAAAGGCCAGTGCAAGTCGGGACAATGAAAGATACTGAAGAGTACAGATGCGTCCGTACCATTGACATCTGTTGCAGCTGTGACACTGGAGGCTGTCAGAAAAATTGCACAGTGTCCAGGTTGAAGCTGTGTGTCACCTCCAATCTATGTGGAGATAGGCTGCCACTGGCACAATGTGACCGCTGTCACTTTAAACAACGTATTCTACCTCTCTCAGTACAGACGACATTTATGAAAACAGGCCCAAGGGTGACATGCTGTGTGTATAGCACAACCCAATGGTGCGTTTTTATTGATCTCATAAGTATGCAAGTCTGAGCCCCCCTTGCTTGGATTTGAACTTGTCACATGATGACTTGGAGTTGGGGCAGGTGCATTGTCACACACGCTCAGCCATTTTATCAAAAGACAGTCCCAGGAAGTAGAGGTGTGTGGTAAATGGTTTCTATATATTTTCCCTCTCTACCACTTTATCAGAATGTCCTGTGACATCATGGAATGTTTGAGTGTCTCACTCTGTGGAGATTGTCAGTTGGTCATCTCAGGCTGAGGGGCTGGTAGCTCTCTCCTGGTGGGGTTTTCTCCTTGTATCTTCCTATCCTGTAACTTGCCACCTAACCACCTGCTAATAAAGAGGGATCTTCTACTACACCTGGACTACGCATCCTTGTTTATGTACCACAAGGTCCCTTGCTGAAATGCATCTGACTTTTCACAGTGCCATTTGAGGATGTGGGTGGAGCTAATAGAGGAAGTGGGTGGAGCAAGTTGGTGAAATGGGTGGAGCCAGAGAAAGTAGGTGTGGCCTCCGACTAATATTTGAGCACCTGCACTTCATATGTGCTCATGTAAAGCGCTCTGATACTTTCAGGTCAAGTTCGCGCGACATAAAACTTCCTGTTGATAAATGGCATGTTATGTGCACCTGGGAGCAGTGCTTAATTTGTAAATAAATAATAAGTGCCAGGGTCCTTCTTAGGAGGCCACTGCAACTTGCACCACCCATTGATATCCTGCCAGCGCTTCTATTGCCAGTGCCAACACATCGGTCTCCTACAAGTATGGCAATTCAGATTATTCTAGGCCACCCAAAGCTTTAAAATGGTATGGACAGCTATTACTTTTATATTTCACTGTAGATTGAATTATTAAACACTCGGTCCTCAAAAATATATAAACAGAGCCACCATGTGCTGAACTGCCATAAGTGGCTGTATTAAGAATTAAGAGCCAGTGCTGAACACTGGCAAACACCGGCTCAAATTAAACACTACCTGCAAGTATTCTTACTGCATTTAGCTATGCTAATGTAAGGATAAATTTGAAGCCAGTGAATTAGCAGAAAAAGCAGATCTGAATTGATTGCTCTTATCTGCCCAAAATAACGTGCTTTCTTACTATTGCACATGCACTGGATACTTGTCTTTGTTTCCCATTGGTGTCTGAAATATCTCTATAAACTTTTGTGATCAGTCAAAATATCCACTCCACTTTATGAAGTGTTATCCTCTCCCATTCTTGTTCCCCATAAATAAAATAAAAGTATTCTAGGTCGGTGCAAGCCATGATTCTTTTATTATTATAGGTATTGGTTATGTCTTCATTTGCTTACATTTACTTTCAGCGCTGTAACCCAATGAATGCACGTTCTCAAAGATTTTTGTTAGTGTTGTAGTTATTTGTACATGTTTATGTTGATTTCATATTACATTTTATGTATTATTGCATTGCGTATAAGTGTTTAATCATGTACCATGTTTTACATTTCTATAATCTACACGTTGAGTCCAATCTTATCTTCTGTTTTGTTGCAGAGTGAGACACAGCTCACTCCTTAGACTTCCCATCAGCCCTTGAATGTGCATCTGCAGTTGCCCCTGGAAGAAGGACCATCGGGTATGCCAGAAGTAAGTGCCCATCCTCTCTCGTAAAACTTTCCCCTTTCCGTTGGGTGTTATCTGTGCACCTTTCTCCCCAACCCAGTTGCACTTTCCTACACAGAATTTTACAGGAGGGTGTGCAAGTGAAATGCTTTTCTTCCTATGTCATGAAAATGGTTAAAGAAGGAAAAGCATTGTATATGCATGAGCGCTGTTTTACTCTCTTGGTTAATATGATGAATAATGTAACACTTATTAGCCTTATGAGTCAGAACACAGCCAACCAAACACGCTGCATGGTGTTATGTTGATTGCTATTAAATATCCTATATATCTTATGGTGTGTCAGTCTCTTGTGTAGCCACCTGACTATTAACCTAAAGTCTTAAAATTAGGATTTTTCTCAGTTTAGGAGTCCTAAAGTTAGGAGGCCTAACTTTACAACTACTAAATTGAGAAAAATCCTAATTTTAAGACTTTCAGTATTCACAGAAGGCATTTAGGAGTTCTAAAGTTAGGAGTCATAACTTTACTACTACTAAATCGAGAAAAATCCTAATTTTAAGACTTTCGGTATTCACTCAAGGCATTTAGGAGTCCTAAAGTTAGGAGTCCAAACTTTACTACTACTAAATTGAGAAAAATCCTAATATTAAGACTTTCGGTATTCACAGAAGGCATTTAGGAGTCCTAAAGTTAGGACTCCTAACTTCTGTGAATACCAAAATGAGTAAGTGCCTTCTGTGAATACCAAAATGAGTAAGTGCCTTCTGTGAATACCAAAATGGTAGTAGTTTTAGGATTTTGTTAGTTCTGTGAATCCGGCCCTGAGTCCCTATTCGCTCCACAAAAAGGTTAATTGGAGGACCTAGTATTTTAAGTGAGTATCGAGTTCTTATGGGCCCGAACTCCTAGTTATAAAAAAGCCTGTGAAGTAAGATTAGAGTTATAATAAATGTTTTTAAAAAAATTACAGCGCTTACGCTGCATCAGTTTCTGATAGCAGAGGATGGTTAGTTTTAGACTAATCATATGTGGCAATGAAGAAAATAGAATTTGTATTTGCAGACGTTTATTGACTACGTACCTTTATGCTATATGTTGTAATCCATCGTTGAACTTAATGGAAGTAACTGGTCCGTCGTTGGCCTAAGATCCCGGGATAAGCCCAGGGTAGTCTTAGTGTGGAACTAAAGTGCATTGTCCACTATTGATGCAATACTGAGCAATGATCGTATTGTCGGTATTGCGCAAGGAATCTTGAAGTAAGAATAGTGGAGATTTATTTGGGTACCTTCGGAAAGCGCATCTGGTGAAGTCCCAAGAGTTTTCACTTGAGTGAGGGTAAAATAGCGCTGGCTGAGATTTTACTGGAAGCAAAAGGAAATCTCAGAGTTTATGTTTCTATCAATTTATTTCTTTTAGTAGGGCAGACAAGCTGTTTTTTATGTAGTCTGATGTGTTAAAAAGACTTTGAAAAGACACTGATTTTGTAAAGGGAGGGTTATTCGCAGGAGTTATACTGATGTTATAAAAGTGCCATGCTGGTACTGGTCAGTTGATGTAAAACTGTCACAGAAAGTGCCGCGCTGGTATTGGTCAGTTGGTGTGAACCGCATTGGGATAGGACAGGATAGTGTGATTAGTTTTAATTGGTAGCAGAGAATCATAACACGGAAGGAGTATGGTCAGATTTATACTTACATAGTTTTAGTAAAAGTATAGAGAATCATGAAGTTATTAAAATTATTGAAGACTTTATTTAGTAAGGATGAACCTGTACCCATTAGAGAAGGAATTCCTGTAGCTCCTGAAGGAACAACCGCTTCTTTTATGTCATCAGAAAGGGGTTATCATACGAGAAAATAGGATGAAATACACTGAGGAAGATGGTATTTTAGCATTTCCAGAGAATGGTACTCTTAATACTAGAATTTTAGCAAATCTAAAGAGACAAATGAATGATTTAAGGCCAAATCCTAGACCTATGCAGTATGAATCTCTTGAAGAATGGAAATATGAAGCATACAATAGAGAAAGAGAAAAGTGTCAGAATGAATATAAGAATACTGTGAGTAGATATTCAGAAGTGAAATGGGAAGCGCAAAAGAAAATGCGGAGAAAAGACATAGCAGTAGAAGCAGGAATCTTTCCAGTTATGGTAGCGAAGACTAAAGGAGGAGAAAAATTAAAGGTGAAAAGGAAGAATGTTGATGAACACAAATCTAAAAATACTGATTTGGTTGTAGGTATTGATGACATTGATGATGCATTTGTAAATGAATTGTTAATGTGTAGACCTCCTTCATAGCAGGAAGGATAGGATAAAGACGAATTCTTTGCCAAGTGCTCCATTGATTCAGATAGAAGCCCTTCAAGAGAAACAATCTGAAAGTATGAGTCAGAATCAGAATACAGTTAAAGAAGATTTAGTAAAGAAAATAACACAAATGAATCTTAATCCAGATGTTTTGTCGGTTCCAGTAACTATTGGTCCGATAGTTCCACTATACAATGATGAACAAGGTATTTCTCAAGTGCATGCTTTAACAATACCCAATAGAAGTATGAATGGAGTTCCTTTTAAAAAAAAATTTATAGTCCTCATTTGTCAAAACAATTTTTAAGTGGAGATAGGGATAAAAGGAGTTGGGCTGTCTCCATATAATAAAGGGAGGTACCCGGTCATTCCTTAAAAGGAGGGGATTGGTCACATCTCAGATTTCCAATACCTTGTTGTTCAGCCTTTTACTCCAGTTATACAGTTACGTACAGATTATGCCCAAGGAAGGATGCCTTCATTCTTTAGCAATCCCCTGTAATCTAAAAAAAACCTGTATTTCTGATTGATAATCATTGGACTAAGTATAAACCATAATAAAACAGATTGACAAAAAAGGACAATACAAGTGTTACACCTTTAATACGAGAGAACCACATAAAAAAGGGGGATATAAAGAGGCAACTAATTTAGGGGCAGGCTATCTTATACCAATTATCCCACAAGCTCCAAAATATTGTTCTTTTCGTGTTCCATTTATTACACAGCTCTCTAAGCGCCAAAAGAACTAAAATAAAAATAAGCACTTTTTATGCTTTAGACAATATCCTATTACCTTCCTCCACCGGTATGACCCCAAAAATAACCAATGCCAGGCTAACCTTGACTTCTTGGCCCACAATTCCCAAAAAACTTTGTACCTACTTTCTGCCAGAAGACCTGGATAGAAGGACACTGCCAGAACATATGTGCTTCGTCTGCGTTTACTTCTCTGCACTTTTGACAGTACTTCACAGCTTGGGACCCCATTTTTGCCAATCTCCAAGGTGTCCAATATGCCTTGTGGATGGTGAAAAGATGATTTTTTCTTAGTGGGGCAGATTTCACACAACGGTCGTACGCCGGCAGTTCTTTCATCCAGATCGCTTTTAATAAGGCTTGTGTGTCTTCCATGGACTGTATCAGCATCCAGTACCATTCAGATCCCCTTTTTTCATGCAAGGTGGAGCAAGAACATTTTGGATTTCCAGAACAGGTTGCCCATTCCCCCTTCTCTTGGCTTTTGGCCCAACTTAGTAATTGATAATACTCAAATTTAGAGACAGATCTCTCCGAGATCTCCTGCATTCTTTGCCAAGGAATTAGTTCCGCACCTTCAAAAAGTTGAGCCCCATCTAAGAATTCCTCTTTCCTTCATGGGTGCAGCAAGAGCATCTTGTAGACAGACTGGTGTACCAGGTGATTTCCATGTAGGTGCATAGTGGCTATAATACGGTATCTGTAGCAGCACTCTTATTTGATGCCATATTTTGCATGCCCCCTGAAGGATGTTTAGTCTCACTTTTTTGAAGTATTTGGGGTTACCAAGCTTGAAAAGAAAAAAACTAGATAGAGCTGGTGGACCAAATGTAAGTGCACGAAAAAGTGGAGAAAGGTCAGGGGTATCCTTCAACAATTGCCTGAAAAGGTATACGTGAAAAGCTCTTTGATATTGGAGGATGTTTGGGCTGGCTATGCCGCCATTTTCCTTTTTCTCCTTAAGTTTTTTCCACGCTATTCTGGGTCTTTTATTCCCCCATATAAAGCTGGAGAAGAGGCCTTGTACTTTCTTTATCCACTTCTTCTTAAATTCTAAAGGGATAGTATTAAATAAGAAAGTATATATAGGGAGAATGGCCATCTTTAAAAGGTTTGATTTACCTAAAAAGGATAGGGGTAAGGAATCCCAGATCTGAAGTTGCTTCTTTACTTTAGTAGTGACCAAATCAAAATTTGCTATTGCTAGATACTCCAGGTTTTGGATAACTTGAATCCCTAAATATCTGATGTTTTGTCTAATTAGATCACACTAGTAATTTGTGTTCCGTTGCATGATCTCGGTTTTCTATTGGTTAAAAGCGCAAACAGTTATTTTGCCAAAGCTCTCTAAAGTTTGCCAAATAGCTGGTAATATACCTTATAATCACTATTAAGGAGTGAGATCGGCCTATAAGATTCGCAGACCCTCGGGTTCTTATTAGGTTTAAAAAGAATTATTATAGTGGCAAGACCCAAGAAGGAGGAAGGTCTTGATTTAGAGTAAACACTGAGTTAAAAAGCTTAAGAAAAATTGGAGCCAATTCTTCTTTCACTAAAGTGCAGCCTTCCCTTTTTTTAAGCTGTTTATTATGTTATAGACTTCTGCTATTGTAATAGGGGCATTTAATTTGCTTTTAGTTTCTTCATTAAGGAAAGTAAGATCTAAATCCCGAAAGAACACTTCTATCTGATCCTTACTAGGTGCTATATTTTCTGTATATAAGTCCTGGAAAAACTGGACAAATGTGTGTTCAATCTCCCCATCCTCCGAAATAATATTCCCAGTGACTTGATACTTTAACTCTTTGATAACATTTCTAGCCTGGTTAGCTTTAATCTTCCAAGCCAATAGTTTGCCACACCCTTCCCTGTATTCATAGTTGGCAAGTCTGCTGGCTTCCCACTTACGTTTTACCCTGGCTTCCAGATAATCTGCTAGATTCACCTTTGCCTTTATCAGCTTGTCTTCTAACCATGATGTAATTGTTGTGTTTGAGGTATGCACTATGTTGCCTTGTAATGTTTTGACTGCGACTTCTAAGGAATGTATTTCCTCCCTAACCTTTTTGTTTTGTGATACACTTAGACTGGAAAGACTACCTCTAAGATATGCTTTGTATGTATCCCACACCTTGTTTAAGGCAGCAGAGTCAAGGTTAAAAGAAAAGAACTCATTTGTTGCTTTGTTCATATTATCAGAAAGTAAAGTTCGGTTCAAAGTCCAGCGCCGCACTGGTAAGGTATCTTTGAACAGAATCTCAAGGAGACCGCAGAACGATCAGATAAATGTTTTGGAATATGAGGGACTTTCTTGGTGCTGTTGCTAATAGCAGGATCTACCAGAAATAAATCGATCCTGGATCAATGTCCATGTTTTTTTATTATGAAAAGTAAATTTTCCCCCCTCTGCTCCCCTCGTAGGGCCCATACATTTCCAGATGTCAATGAGGCCTATATCTTGGATTATGTGTTTCAAAGGTTTCCTCATTTTGGGTGCAGCTACAGATGCCCTCGTAGAGGCTATATCCTGTACTAGATCTAAAGAGACATTAAAGTCACCTCCCTAAATAATAGGTTCATTTAAGTCTATTAAGTGCAAGAATATGATGCGTAAAGGTATAGGGTCATCCAAATTTGGGCCTAGTATCCAACAAAGGCGAGCCATACACCATGACTTTTTGCCTTACCGATTACCCATCTGCCTAAGGGGTCTTCCACAATATCTCCTAATAAGGCTTGAGAGGATTTTTTAAATGAAATAGTCACACCTTTAACTGTGCAAGATTGCATAGTACATATACATTGTTGACTTTTTAAAATTTCAGACCATTCTTCTTTAAGAAGATGGGATTTTTGAATGAGAATAACCTCAAAATCACACAACTTCAAATATTCTAAGATCCTCCTCCTTCTCGAAGATACGTTTACATTCCAAGTTAATATCTTTAGAGGCCTAGGTTTATCCGGGTCACCCATAAAAGGAATTGATGTACCAAGAAAGACCAGGGTAACTCAGGCAGTCATGAAGACATAGCAAGCAAAACACAAAAAACGGAAAAGAACGACAAAAGAGGATTTTTTTTATTTTCTCCCTCATTCTCCCCACCCAATGTGATTCTATTTTTTTTAGGATTGCATTTTTTACAAGTGACCCTCCCGATCTCCCCAGGGGAACCCTCCCTACTAACAAGAGGTATACTATGAATACCTCATATGAACTCTTCTTCAGCATGGCAGTCGGTTTTAGGTAGATATTATACCGATTGTGCCTTGATCTGCTCTATAAAATCCCTCACCTCATTTGGATCTCTGAAGTTATACATTTGGTTGTTCCTCATGACCCTCACAGATGCCGGAAATCTTATATTCACAGTGGCACCCAAGTCTCTTAGGGCCCGATGTAGGTAAATCCCATTTACCGATTTTGAAATACCGAATCCTACCGATTCGGTATTTCAAAATCGGTAAATGGTATGTAGGTCCCAACATCTGGATTAGTTACCGAATCCTTAACAATTCTTTAATTACCGATTCGGTAAATACCGAATCGGTAATGCCCATTCATTCCTATGGGCTTTGCAGCCCATAGGAATGATTAGGCATTACCGATTCGGTATTTACCGAATCGGTAATTAAAGAATTCACAAGGGTGCATGGGGTGTCACTTTGACACCCTCTGGCACCCCCAAAACAGGCACAGGTGCCATGTGGCAGGCATACCTGCCCTAAGGGCAGGTCTGCCTGTCACATGACATAGGTGTGCATGCACACATGTGCATGCACACCGGAATCGGTATTTTACCATGGATTTGTATTCCATGGTAAAATACCGATTCTGTAAGCCATGTGCAGAAGGTACATTGCCTCCCTACATTACATTTTCGGTAATTTTACCGAATCGGTAAATATTACCGAATCGGTAATTATTTTACCGATTCGGTACATATTACCGAATCGGTAAATTTACCGAT
Organism: Lissotriton vulgaris; assembly: GCF_964263255.1. NCBI lineage: Eukaryota > Metazoa > Chordata > Amphibia > Caudata > Salamandridae > Lissotriton > Lissotriton vulgaris. The sequence goes on from NC_141691.1 coordinate 1,596,860,862, forward strand.
TCGGTAATGATACCGATTCGGTAAAATTACCGAAAATGTGCCCCTACATCTCAATAGCCCTTTACCGATCGGAAACGGCCGAAAATCGGTATTTTCGGCCGATTCCGATCGGTAAAGGGCTACCTACATCTGGCCCTTAGTTCCTGGATAAATCCACCGAGCTCCCACTGCCTGTGCAGAGTAGTACGAGAGATATCGGCCCTGATACGAAACGACCAATACATTTTTTTATACGATCCAGCTTTTAAAGCTCCAGAAAGGATTCATTCTTTTAAAAATTCACTAGAATCCTTCTTGACGTTTTACTGCCTGGACGATTCACAAAAGGATAACAACGGACTATGTATATCTTCTTCTAAAGTAGTTTGATTGACATCCACATTATATTCCTTTTGAAGGGTAATTACAAAGGCCTTAATGTCCCCCCTTCAAGGCCCTCTGAAACATTTAGAATTCTCTCATTGTTCCTTCTTGCATTGTTTTCAAGGGATTCTAGCTTATCTCTAAGGTCCTTTTCGCTGTTCTTAAACTTCTTAATCTCTTCCTGTTTGCTGTCAATTTTTGTAGAGATATCCTTGTATGCGGGTTCCATAGCCCCCTCTCTATCTACCAGACTGTTAATTTTCTACTCCATAACTTCACAATAACCTTGTATTTTCTGTTGGTTATGTTCTGAAGTTGCAAATTTCTCTCTTACTTGTGTTAGTAGAGTGGACATTAAGTTCTCCAAACCGGAGGGACTGGTTTAAACAGAGAGGAATTGCCTGTATTATCCTGAGACTAGGTTTCGGTGGGAACCGAAATCGGACTTGAACTCTGAGAGGAGCTACAGCTAACGTTGGCTGGACTCGGGGCTTGCTTCTCTTCCGCTAAGAGATCAAACCTGTTTTCCAATAGAATATGATCAGTCTTAATTTTTTTTGGGCCTGCAGCTGTAATATTTTCTCCCTCTTGATTATATAGTATATTCTTGTGGGGTTGCGAGGAAGATTTGAGTTTGGATTGAGAGTCTACTGAGGCTCCTTGTGCCTGTACTTTAAAATAAGAACGTAGCGAGGGAGTAATGTTTATGTTTTCAGACTTTTTCTTTGCGTTTTTTTGTCCAGATTTTACTGCAGGGATTTTTTTTGATTTAGAGGATTGCAAAATACACATAAATTGCTAGATCTGAATGGGTGGTGAGATTACAGGAACCCATGGGGGAATATCCCTGGAAGCGAATGATGTGAAAGTCAGTTCATCCTTTCCCCAAGCACCTCTCCTTCTTAAAGTGTATCTATTTACACCACTCACAGTCCCAGCCGTATAACTTAATATCCCTTTTTCCTTGATGTTTACCAGGGAGATTTCTTTCTGCCTGGCGTTATCAGTGCTAGTGACTGGTATCGAGACAGCCTTCAGGTATAATCCGCTCCCCCCGCCTTACCGGGGTCATCAGGAGATCTCTTAAAACATCTCCTGGCTACTGCTGTTTTACAAGGGAAGTTTCAGTAATGAAAGGAGTTCCTACAGTATAAAGAAAGATACATGAGACTAATCTATACTAATATAATAAAGAGAGAGCCCAAACCTTTGAGGCGGGTAATCTCAGGAACCACAGCACCAATCACAACACCCAATACAGCGTTGGAAAGGGCAGCTGCAGCAGAAAGACATAGGCTATGCAGACGCCCACCATATACATTTAAAAGGTAAAAGAACCGTGCCAGCAAAGTAGTCCCTTGTGGGCGTGACTGCGTTGTGCTGTGGTCGTGTGCTGGGGGCGTGACAAACGCTGGGGGCGTGTGGTACGTTCCGCCCTTCATGCCATGTCTCATATCGTGTGTTAATCCCACCCTGCTCCCTTTAAATACCCCTGCACCCCATAATCATAACCCACCCCCTACTCCTTAAAATACCCCAACACCCTTAAACACTAACCCATCTTAACCCTATAAATATACCCTGTACCCCAAAACCCAAACCTATCCCTAAACCCTAAAAATACCCCTGTACACCCAAAACCCAAACCTAGCCTTGAACCCTTACAATACCCCTGTACCCCAAACCCCAAACCTACCCCTGAACCCTAAAAATACCCCTGTACCCCAACACCCAAACGTAGCCCTGAACCCTAAAAATAACCCTGTACCCCAAAACCCAAACCTACCCCTGAACCCTAAAATATCCCTGTACCCCAAACCTAGCCTGAACCCTAAAAATACCCCTGTACCCCAAAACCCAAACCTAGCCCTGAACCCTAAAAAGACCACTGTACCCCAAAACCCAAAAATACCCCTGTACCCCAAAACCCAAACCTAGCCCTGAACCCTTAAAATACCCCTGTACCCCAAAACCCAAACCTACCCCTGAACCCTAAAAATACCCCTGTACCCCAAAACCCAAACCTAGCCCATAACCCTAAAAATACCCCTATACCCCAAAACCCAAACCTAGCCCAAACCCTAAAATACCCCTGTACCCCAAAACCCATACCTATACCTAAACCCTAAAACGACCCCTGTACCCCATAACCCAAAACTATATCTGAACCCTTAAAATACCCAAACACCCCAAAACATATACCTCAGTACCCCAAAACATATACCCCTATACCCATACTTACCATATCCAAACATTTTTTTTAAACATGCTTTTATCATTCATGCATTTACAACGAATTTCTTTGTAAATGTATGCGTGGTAAAAGCATATAAAATGTAATGCCATGCGTTATAATGGCATTGCGGAGTCATGGTACTTTCGTAATGAAAGTATGCGGAGTGATGGTATGCGGAAAGAAAGTTGCGGAATAATGGGTGTTAACCCTCCCCCGGTAAATATATTTGTGGCACGGCGGCCCACATCTCCAGCAACATACTCATATTTTTTCACCACCCATTTGAAAAATGCACAGGTCTCTCTCATTGAAGTTCTAGAATTGCGAACTTTAGAGCTGGGGAGCTACGTTCGAATCTCGGCATCAGCTCAACATCCTGTGATTCTAGGCAAATCGCTTTGTCTCCCCGTGCCTACCACAAATGAATGTGTTCTTCTGTAATGTAAATTGTGCTCATGCAATGTTGTCGAGTTCGCGCTATATAATATTGCAAGGAAAAATAAAGTAGGGAAACTCGACTATCACACACTACTGAACGTGCACTCTTAAGTGCATCAGCAGTGCACTGAATCGGAGCATTTCACAGGCCTGTCACAAATAAGAAATGCTATCAAAACGAAATCCTACAAAACAATATTCTACTGGCCGGCAGCAATTCATACCCGGACAACGTCGGGACGGGCTGCAAGTCAAGGAATAATTGAGAATACTGGAATTATTGTGAGTGTAGGGTCAGGAGAATCAAAGCAGTTGATTAACATTTCAAAAAGGATTTTTAAAACTCCAAATTGAAGTACAAATATAGATCTGAAGAAACTATTGCACATTGAAGAAAAAAGAAGGCCTACATTAGGATCAAGAAGTGGAGCAAGTGAAAATATTCAAAGATCATTAAGAATTATATGAATGGATAAGGGAAATAGCGCCTGGTTGTAGTGTACAGAATAAAAATATCAATTCAGGTGTAGATGTGAGTAAAAAAAAACTGATTTGGAAGAAATAATTCTTTGTACGATTAGCCCAGATAAATTAAGTAAATATCAGGATGAAGAATTACTATTTAGGTATAAAAATATTACAAAGAAAGCGAGGAATCCATTGAAAGTGTATGTGCCACATTCAGTTGAGATTTTGTTAAAACGAACTCGCACACAGCACCTCACAAGTAGTCGGTTAACAAAATATGAAAACATGATTTTGGGAGCTGAAAATGTAATAGTGACAAGATGTATACATTTGAATCCAGCTACCTTGTTGCCAAATCTGAGTTGTGAAGTGGTGGTGGATGAGGCAGATCATGATTGTTTGGATGTTATGGAGCTTTGTACAAAACCAAGACCTGACATTCAGGATACTCCTTTGCCTGAGTCTGATCTGGTACTGTTTGTGGATGGATCATGTTTGAGCGATCAAGAAGGTACCTTGCGAACTGCATATGCAATTTGTACAGTGGGTAGTGTTATTGAAGCATCATGGTTGAAAGGAGTGAGTTCAACACAGGTGGCGGAGTTGATCGCTCTAACAAGGGCATGTTGTTTTGGAAAGCACATGAGAGTAATCATACTTCAATATGTCAATATGGTTTTGGAGTTGTGAATAATTTTGAGCAATTGTGGTCTCAATGTGGATTTTTGACCTCTCCGGGTTCACTGATATGAAGCGGAGGGTGTGTAAAAGATCTATTGATGGCACTACGATTGCCGGCACAAATTGGGTTGGTGAAATGTTCGGCAAATACGTCTGGCTATGATTATGTTACTGTTGGCAATATATATGCTGACGAAATTGCACATTATTGTGCTCAAAATTCAATTACAATCAATGGGGAACAATTGAAAGAATGATCTGATCAAGCAGAATGTAGTCTAATGTTTTCATCTGTTGGAACATGGGTACAAATTAGACAATTTCAAGATGCAGTTAGTGATGAAGAAAAAGAGAAAAGGATCAAAGCAGGTTGTACATGCAGGGCAGATGATGAAGTATGGATTTCCACTGATAGAAGACCAATATAACCAGTAGTCTATTGTCCCTGATGGCACAAGTCTGTCAAGCTCCTACACCTATGGGTAGAGATGCTATGATTAGACTGTTTAAACACACCTGGTTTAATCTCAAGTTTAGAGTCATTGCAGAAAGTCTCTGTCAAAGGTGTGTAACTTGTCAGCAACAAAATGCAGGAAGGAAAACAGTTGTCAGTTTGGCCAGAGTTGGAAAAGCAGCAGGTCCATTTACATGCATGGAAGTAGATTTCATTGAAATGCCTCTATGCCATGGACTAAGATATGTTCTAGTGATTGTGTGTCTGTTTTCTCGTTGGGTTGAAGCTTATCCAACAAGACGAAATGACAGCTTAAAAGTTGCTAAGTTGCTTCTTTGAGAGGTTTCCAGTCTCATTGGAATCAGATTGAGGAAATCATTTTAATAATGAGATCATTCGGATGAATTTGTGCAGATTTACAAATTGAACAAAAACTGCATTGTGCTTATCGACCTGAAGGATCAGGTGTGATGGAGCAAGTAAATGGCACAATAAAGTCTAGATTAGTTAAATTCCACAACACTAAAATGGGCAGATGCATTACCATTGGTCTTGATGAGTTTGAGAAGTATCCCTGACAGAAGAACTGTATTGTCACCTCATGAAATTGTGATGGCAATGACTATGAAACAGCCAACAGGTCCCAGCAAATCAACTGATGAATATAACTGACGATTTGGTGCTCGATTATTGAAAAGGTGTGGCTGATGTAGTACATTTTGTGTCTAATCAGGGTGGAGAAGGTGCAACTACAGCACAACAAAACCAAGCACAACATTTGAGCCCTGGAGAGTGGGTACTCATCAGGAAACACGTGAGGAAGTCGCGTTTAGAACCTTGTGGCATAGGCCATATCAAGTGATTCTTGTGACAACAACAGCAGTTAAATATGGAGGCTTGCCCAATTGGATTCATGCAAGTCATACACGTCGAGTACCATGTCCACTTGAAAGCACAGAATCAGTTGAAGGTGAACAAAGAGAAAAAAAGAAACCTGAACAGACTGAGAATCAAGTAAAGTGGGCAGAAGCTACTTGGTCTCGTAACACTGTCATTGCTGATCCTGAAAGAGAGTTGGTCCCTGAAAGAAATCAAGGAAAAGAAAAAAGTGAATCAGCTAAGAGAAGTCATGAATTAGATGAAATAGTGTTTCCGGGAAAAGAACAAGAAAAGGTGATAAATGGCCTAAAGGAGTCAAGAAAGTGAAATATACCTTAAATGAAACGGTTCCAGGAAGAGTAATTGAGTTTCTAGCCAATCCAAACAAAGTGATACTGAAGGAGGAGATAATACAGTATATTGAACTGAAAGAGCAAAATTACCAAACAAGAATTATACAGCACCTGAATGGACCTACTTGGCTGCTGCAACAAACATTTGGGAAAGAGAAATCATCGAATCATGTTCCAGAAGCAACTCCTCATATGAGCCACCAATAAGGAACTGTCCTAAAGTAAAAGGGTGCAGAAAAAGAGAGAGGAGATGTGAAAATAAATCGAATTGTGACAATCATGAACTGAGGCTCGAAAAGTGTGGGAAACACAAATTTTATCTAATGGGAAAGTTTTGACAAGTTTTGATTAGTTTTTATTTTTGTTTTTAGATTTTCTTACAAATGGCTAGAAATTAGACTGGTAATCAAAATCAGAGTCTAACTAGGTGAAGATGTCTTAAAGTTTGCCTTATATGTGTCCTTTTAATGTTGTTTGTTTGGTTAATACTACTTTTAATAGAGCCTTTTTATATATCCTACTAAAGTTAATACTACTAATAATCATGTTGATACAAAAATTAACGAAAAGAAAGATGTTAAAGAAGAACCTGAGACTAATATTGAAAAACTAACAGGGAATAACTTACATCAAGTTAAATCCATTAATGATTTTTCGTTGTCGATGTCATTTGAGATGTCATCAGTGATGTCACTGACCATGTCATGAATGATGTAATATGTGACATTATCAGCAGTGGATTGCGGGTGCGCGAAATATAGTTAGTACAACTAACTATATAGGAGCAATTTCAATGGTTTTGTATGAGTGAAATGTCCAGCTAACTATAACACCCCTAAAACTCATAGTTTTTTGAGTGAATTTTAAAGGTTTTTTAAATGCTAATTCCTAACTATATAAGGCCTGAAACCTATGTTTTTTTCAGTGAATTTCAAAGGTTTTTTAAATGCTAATTCCTAACTATATAAAGCCTGAAACCTATGGTTTTTTCAGTGAATTTCAAAGGTTTTTTAAATGCTAATTCCTAACTATATAAGGCCTGAAACCTATGTTTTTTTTCAGTGAATTTCAAAGTTTTTTTTAATGCTAATTCCTAACTATATAAGACCTGAAAGCCCACCAGGAATCTCCAGTATGCGCCAGGGGACTGCATTGCAGAGAGGTGTTATGAAGCCACGCCGCTTTGTACACCTCTCTGCACCCGGGCTTGTTTGCAGAGGGGGAACTAATTCCCCTTGCATACTGGGGGTCCCTGGGGGCCAACTAGCACACCTTGAACCTGCAGTATGCGCCAGGGAGCTGCATTGCAGAGAGGTGTAATGAGGCCACACCCTTTTTTACACCTCTCTGCAACGCAGCCCCCGTGCATGTTTGAAGAGGGGGAACTAATTCCCCTTGCATACTGGGGGCCCCTGGGGGCCAACTAGCCCACCTGGAACCTCCAGTATGCGCCAGGGGGATGCATTGCACAGATGTGAAATGAGACTATGCCCCTTGTTACACCTCTATGCAACGCAGCCCCCTGGCGCGTTTGCAGAGGGGAAACTAATCCCCTTGCATACTGGGGATCCCTGGGGGCCAACTAGCCCACCAGGAGCCTCCAGTATGCGCCAGGGGGCTGCATTGCAGAGAGGTGTAATGAGGCCACACCCTTTTTTACACCTCTCTGCAACGCAGTCCCCATGCATGTTTGAAGAGGGGGAACTAATTCCCCTTGCATACTGGGGGTCCCTGGGGGCCAACTAGCCCACCAGGAGCCTCCAGTATGCGCCAGGGGGCTGTGTTGCTTTGCCCCAGAGGGCAGCGGTCCCCGGGGCAGTGTGGGGAGGATTGGGCACCCCACACACTTCTTTATCACTATGCCCCCGTGATTTGGTTCCCCTGGGGGGTAATTTTTAAAAAAACATACCGGGTTTAAAAAAAAAAAACATTGGCCTTGCGGGTCTTTGTGGGACCACCTTAACAGGCCTAGGGGGTCAGGGTGTTTCTACCCTGCCCCCTTTTTGTGTTCTACACGTTTGTTTTTCTGCTTTCTTGTGCCTCAGTCTAATGAGCACAAGATGGCTGCCAACACTTCCTGGTTCGGAGTGTTGACAGCCAATAAGCATGCAGCTTTCTCGGAAAGGTACACGCACCGTCCGCGTACCGTACGCATACGTACGCGGACCCGTGCACGCATGGTACGCGCACCCGGCGATTTTTCGAAAACATTTCTTTTTTTTGCCTTAGGGGGTCCTAGTGGGACCCCCTGAGCAGGCCTAGGGGGTCAGGGTGCTTCTACCATGCCCCCTTTTTGAGTTCTACACGTTTGTTTTTCTGCTTTCCTCTGCCTCAGCCTACCGAGGCACAAGATGGCTGCCAACAATTTCTGTTTTGGAGTGTTGACAGACATTGGCAGCCAATCAGCATGCAGGTCGCGCACGCGAAGGTCCGCGCACGTATATATAAATATATATATATTATAGTTAGCTGGACATTTTACTCATACAAAACCATTGAACTTCCCCCGTTATAGTTAGTTGTACTCACTATAACTAGCAATCCACTGCTGATGATGTCACATATTACATCATTCATGGCATGGTCAGTGACATCACTGATGACATCACTGATGACATCATCGAGTGAATGTGGTTTGCTTTGATATTTAAATATGTATTATAAATACACTACTTTGCATTGAAGAATGAGTGGATATATAAATATAAATGTGTGGATGGTGGATTTCGTAACAGTGTCATTGATTGTTTCCTTGACTAATTTGTAGAGTCTCACTATATATAATGTGTAGTTACTAAACTGTGTGAAAGTCTTTATTGCTTTGTCTTAATTGCTATGTTAAAGACTATATTTGTTATTGGTTTCCTAACTGAGTATTTATATGGGTAAATGAATGTCTATGTGGTTTGGTGGGGGGGGTGTGATTGCCAAAAAATGTGTGAATAGTTCATTCAGTAAGTATATGAGGTTAAGACTACATGTTATAACAGTTGTTTCAGTGAGTGTATATGTTTATGGGTGTGTTGGTGATTAAATATTTCTCTCAATGGTACATCTCCATTAAACTTGAAAAAAAAGGCAGTGTATGTGACAGTTATATCTAATTAAGTGTGCCTAAGACTTAGTGATTGTATGAGTCACTATATGGATAACTGTATACTTGTAATAGTGATTTTATAACACACTAAGTGTGAGTTACTATCTATATAAATAGATGAAGTGGTGTTTGTATAAGTGTGTAGGTGAGTAAATGTAAGTATAATCAAGTATAATCAATTGTTTGCATAAGTCAGAAGGATGTCTTTATAAGTGAATACTATGTGTGCTTGTGTGTAATGTTGAAATAGGCGTATAAGTATATTTGATAGTGCTCTGTTGATTATTCACTGCATATAACACTCAATCTATAGGTAAGTGATTAGATGTGTGTATAGTTCTATGAATAACTGAGTGGGTGTTTAGAAATTTCCATTGGTGTGTCAATGGTTTCAAATATGGCACTTTCTATTTTACAGTGAGTGATGAAAGATTATACTAGTGTGTGATGAGGTGTATTTGATTGTTAAATTCAATACTGAGATGCCGAGTGCACACCGGTTCCATCCATTTTTACAAATTTTAGTCTTGTGTAGAGTTTCTTCGCGTGCAGAGCCCGGAATCGTGGTCTGCCCTGGCAACGTAATTGTGAAAAACAACGGAAGGAATGGTGCGACCTCTCACACCATGTCCCGGCGCACAGCGATCACGTGTGCATATCAATGATGCAACATATTAGTCCAGATTTATTCATCATTTATTTCAATTTCATTTTCATCACAATGAGTATTTTTAATCCCAAGTTTTATCAATGGTCACATGAGAGACGTCTCACATTTGTCACGATAACCTTTAATGCTGCAGAAATGCCAACATGCCTTAATCTGAAGCTCGGCGTAACTGTGAGTAATCCTTTTAAGTTCATCCAGATAACCCAATGCATTTCGGGCCATAAGTGGCCCTTCATCAGGGGTATTCTACGGTTTAAAAAAAACAATGTTTTAGTACCAAGTATTTCAATCTAAATGCCTATGCTGCTTATCATTCAAAAGCGTTGCGCACCCTTGTCTCATGATTCATCCACATCATTAACGTATTCCCGCTAATCGTAGCTAAAAAAGCCACCACTAAATCGATGTCCACATCCCCATTTCTCAATCTCCCACACTTCACTCAAGTTTGAATGTGCCACATAGTTTCGGTACTACGGTTCCATTACATGCAAACCTTCCAAATCATAAATTAATTAAGAACAGATTTTCATCAAACCGGGTAGTTACCTTTCAACAATCCTTCCCTTTACCTCACGGGCAAACAGCATCTATGTATTTAGTCTTCAATCTGTTTAAAAAGCACCTGGGTAATCTCTCCGCCCTACGCGGCTCCTCCTACTCAAAGTTCTCTTAACCCTATGTCACCCATGATACTCTCTTTCAGCTGTTAAAATATGCTTGTGCGTTATTCACAATATCAACTGAATTCCATCTGAGTGTAAACCCCTATTTAACCATACTATGTTACACCCATAAAATCCCTCATTATAACCCGGTGTTGTCCTAATTCTTACTCGGATCCTAGCACTCCAACTCCCACAATGCACCACGTTAACTGCCTTCGGTGCCAATTGCGAACATGTAGGTGCGGCGGGCAGCAACAATCTCGCACTCACGAAATTACAAAAATTGCACTTCTGCACAAGAAATCCACTAGCAAGCAGCATAGACCTTCTGAAAATGATGATTTTTATCAGAATAACTCCTCAGGTTGACATTTGCCTGCACTTTTTTGGATTTGAGGCCTTTTGACTTTCTTTGGATCACTTTTGGATTAGAAATCAACTTTCACAAGTAAGTTTGTTTGGGGCATTACAGTTGCTGTTCTGCAGAAAAACGAGTTTTGCAAAACTGAAAGCACTCAGCAGGTGCAAAAATTCACTCATCATTAGTAACCTTTCCCTGTAGTACTTCCTGAGGGGCCCCTCCAGAGTTCAGTTGCCTATGTTTGTTTGGGGCATTACAGATGCTGTTCTGCAGAAAAACGAGTTTTGCAAAACTGAAAGCACTCAGCAGGTGCAAAAGTTCAAACTCACCATTAGTAACCATTCCCTGTAGTGCTTCCTGACTGGGGCCCCTCCAGAGTTCAGTTGCTAGTTGCAACAATTCTATGACCCTGCTCTGACCCTCACAGCAGGCTCATAGAATAGCTACAAGTAGGCCACAAAGGTCCTGGAAAAAAAATTGCACTGCAACAGAAAGAAAGACATGACAAACAGAATTTAACGTAGTGAAGACAACCAAGGGAGGGCGGGGAACTATTGATTGATGTCCAAAAATATTGCACCCACGTGATAAGTGATAATGTAAATTAACGTAAATTAACGTTGATTGGGAAGCATAATCTAGAGGCACCGAAGGCAGTTAACGTGGTGCATTGTGGGAGTTGGTGTGCTAGGATCAGAGTAAGAATTATGACGACCCCGGGTTATAATGAGGGATTTTATGGGTGTAACACAGTATGGTTAAATAGGGGTTTACACTCAGATGGAATTCAGTTGATATTGTGAATAACGCACAAGCGTATTTTAACAGCTGAAAGAGAGTATCATGGGTGACATAGGGTTAAGAGAACTTTGAGTAGGAGAAGCCGCGTAGGGCGGAGAGATTACCCAGGTGCTTTTTAAACAGATTGGAGACTGAATACATAGATGCTGTTTGCCCGTGAGGTAAAGGGAAGGATTGTTGAAAGGTAACTACCCGTTTGATGAAAATCTGTTCGTAATTAATTTATGATTTGGAAGGTTTGCATGTAATGGAACCGTAGTATCGAAACTATGTGGCACATTCAAACTTGAGTGAAGTGTGGGAGATTGAGAAATGGGGATGTGGACATCGATTTAGTGGTGGCTTTTTTTAGCTACGATTAGCGGGAATACGTTAATGATGTGGATGAATCATGAGACAAGGGCGCGCAACTCTTTTGAATGATAAGCAGCACAGGCATTTAGATTGAAATACTTGGTACTAAAACATTGTTTTTTTTAAACCGTAGAATACCCCTGACGAAGGGCCACTTATGGCCCGAAATGCATTGGGTTATCTGGATGAACTTAAAAGGATTACTCACAGTTACGCCGAGCTTCAGATTAAGGCATGTTGGCATTTCTGCAGCATTAAAGGTTATTGTGACAAATGTGAGACGTCTCTCATGTGACCATTGATAAAACTTGGGATTAAAAATACTCATTGTGATGAAAATGAAATTTAAATAAATGATGAATAAATCTGGACTAACATGTTGCATCATTGATATGCACACGTGATCGCTGTGTGCCTGGACATGGTGTGAGAAGTCGCACCATTCCTTCCGGTGTATTTGATTGTCACATGGATGATGTCATCAATGATGTCATCAGTGATGTCATTTGAGATGTCATCAGTGATGCCATCAGTGATGTCACTGACCATGTCATGAATGATGCACTTTTTGTGACGTTCTGGTGGCGCAGAAGACTAAGTGATATTTATCAGGCAGGACTAAGCCACTTTTTGTGGCGTAATCCTGCCTGATAAATATCAGTCCCTTTAACGCAGTGTCCTGCGTTAAAGGGGTGTACAATGGGTGTTGCTGGGGGCGTTCCCAGAGCATCCATGGACTTGAGTAAATATAGCATCCTCAAAGTCAGTCTTTCAAAAATTCCAAAGTATAGGACATGATAATCCAAATCCAAATGTTTCTCAAGAAAAGTCATAAACCGTGTCCGTGGGTCATATCTGCCTAAACGCCGATATTCTGAACGCTTGAAAATGACTTTTTTTCAGAAACATTTGGATTTGGATTATCATGTCCTATACTTTGGAATTTTTGAAAGGCTGACTTTGAGGATGCTATAAATTACTCAAGTCTGCCCGAATTGTGTGGGTAAAATTGATACCTAGTCACTTTGAATAAGAATGTACTTTCGTCTCGTCTAACATTTGGAAGAAATATCTAGTTATATGACAACAGGATACTTACATAACTTGAAGGAAATAAGAACGCCCTGAAGAAGTTCTTTTGTACAGAACAAAACGCGTCGGCTGGCTGTGGTACATAAACTTAAGGAAAATAAAAGCATTTGAATATACACCAAGATTCAGCGCTTCAATAAGGACTCTAAGTGATATGATTTGATTGGACTTGTTGTGCAAGTGGTGCTGTGCCAAACCTTGGAATATTCTCCACTACTCTCTACTACTCACTCTCTACTACTCCACTACTCTCTAATACTCACTCTCTACTACTCATTGTCTACTACTCTAGTACTCTCTACTACTCTCTCTCTACTACACACTCCCTACTACTCACTATCTACTACTCTCTACTACTCACTCTCTACTACTCTCTCTCTACTACTCTCTCTCTACTACTCACTCTTTACTACTCACGCTCTACTACTCTCTACTACTCACTCTCTACTTCTCACTCTACTACTCTCTACTACTCACTCTCTACTACTCTCTCTCTACTACTCTCTACTACTCACTCTCTACTACTCACTCTCTACTACTCACTCTACTACTCACTCTCTACTACTCTCTTTCTACTACTCTCTTTCTACTCACTCTCTTCTACTCACTCTACTACTCACTCTCTACTACTCACTCTCTACTACTCACTCTCTACTACTCTCTCTCTACTACTCACTCTACTACTCACTCTCTACTACTCTATACTATTCTCTCTCTCTGCTACTCACGCTCTACTACTCACTCTCTACTACTCTCTACTACTCACTCTCTACTACTCACTCCCTGCTACTCTACTACTCACTCTTTACTACTCTCTACTACTCACTCTCTACTGCTCTCTACTACTCACTCTACTCCTTACTCTCTACTACTCTCTACTACTCCCTCTCTGCTACTCACTCTCTACTACTCTCTACTACTCACTCTACTACTCTCTACTACTCACTCTCTGCTACTCTCTCTACTGCTCTCTACTACTCTCTACTACTCACTCTCTACTCTCTATTACTCACTCTCTACTCTCTACCTCTCTACCCCTCTCTACTAGTCTCTACCTCTCTACCTCTCTCTACACGCACACATATACAAATATATATATGCATATATATATGCATATGCATTTATATATATGTATGTGTGTATATATATATATACATACATATATAAACATATATAATCTGCATATCTATATAAATACAAATATAAATGCATGCATACATATACATAGATGCATACATATACATGTTATTTACATGAAAGTTTGAAAAACACTAATAAAAGCAAAGCTAAAAAGCCACCTCATTACAAACAGAATGTCTTTAACTTAAACAAGGGCGAGATCTGTTGCATTTTCAATGCTTGTTTACTTTGGTTCCATCAAGAAGGCATTCAGATGTGTCACACATTTGCCATAAATTCTGAATGTTAGCACTCTAGTTGCTCATTAGATCACTGTGGTAAAGCTGCTGCTCACCATCAAAGTCTGCTGCTGGTATTCAAAGTGCATGTTTCAGTCTGCATGTCAGAATTTTTTTAATGAAATAGAAGAGGATTTGAGAAGTCACTCAAAATGTGCCCTAATTTTTCTTTCTGAAGCACTAATCATACTTTCTATGGCAAAATGAACCCCCTCATTTTGTTCCTTTTTAAATTAAATGTTTTCATACTTACCACTTCATTCCAATCATGATGGCTTCTGGTGTGCCATACTTTTGTCATAAGTAAGACTGTTAGCGCTGTAGTTGTTCTTAGAACAGTCTGGGACATTCTGTCATTGGGCTATACTTGGGCTACATCTGGGTGATATTTGGGCTACATTTGGGCTCTTTTGTCTCTGGTGGCCATCTTGGGAGACTGCATGTCAGAATTTTTTAATGAAAGAGAAGAGGATTTGAGAAGTCATTCAAAATGTGCCCTAATTTTTCTTTCTGCAGCACTAATCATACTTTCTATGGCAAAATATACCCCCTCATTTTGTTCCTTTTTAAATTAAATGTTTTAAGAGTTAACAATTTATTCCAATCAAGATGGCTTCAGGTGTGCCATACCTTTGTAATAAGTAGGACTGTTAGCGCTCTAGTTGTTCTTTAGAACACTCTAGGAGGCTGCAGTAGAACACAAAGGAATCAACTGACAGTCTCTGTCCTTGTTGGATGTACATGTATTACTGAGAATGTCAGACTTCATTCTCACATGACTGAGAAAGATAATGTGAATTTACAGAAAATATGCTTTCAGTTTAGCTTATAGATCCCCTTCCAAACCACTGTGGGAAAAGCATTAGATAATAGTTTTCTTTCAAACATGATTCATGATATCCCAGCAGAAGGCTTTTTCACATGGTAAAATCACCTTAGAACACACCACAATTCCTAAAATGTGTATGGTACCATCAACACCTGATTTATAATGTAACTAAAGCCTTAAAACCTTCTATTAACTGTAATGCTTTTTAATGAGGTGCTATCATGTACGCGTACCCCGCGATTTAAAAAAAATAATAATAACATTTGGGGCCTGGGGGGTCCTTTTGGGACCCCCTGAGCAGGCCTAGGGGTCAGGGTGCTTCTACCCTGCTCCCTTTGCGTGTTTTGCACCTTTGCTTTTCTGCTTCCTGTGCCTCAGAAACCGGTCCCCGGAAGCTTGTCTCCTTTCCGGTGAAGAATTGGCTAGGTAGTTTGGTCTGCCCTGTTCCCATGAGGCACTGGGACAGACTAATTTGCATATAGCCAGGTTCTGAACTGGGGTGATGCAGTGAGCTAAATAACTGTGATGGATCAAGCCCTGATCTCTTGACTGGGTAAGAGTGGTCTGCTTAATTCAGACACTCTGTTCATCACCACCCCCTTTTTGAATCAGTCTACCGAGGCACAAGATGGCTGCCGACACTTTCTGGTTTGGAGTGTTGACAGACATTGGCAGCCAATCAGCATGCAGCACGTGCTTGGAATGGTACAGAGTACAGTAAGCTTACAGTAAGCTGCGATAGATATATATATTTTTTCTCTCTTGATTTTCTCAGGAACTACTTGAGGGATTTACACCATTTAAACAAAAGGCACTTCTGCGTACCAGTCCCTACAATTTTGCCAAGTTTGGTGTAATTCCGTTCAGCGGTTCGGGCTGTAGCCGTGTCTAAACGTCCTATGGAAATGAACATGGGGAAAACACGTTTTGGGACCCCCCTTTTTTCTCAGCCCCTGCTTGACAAATCCCCCCGAAACTTTCAGGGAAGGAGCAGAACTGAGCTGGCCAAAATTTTGGAAAATTGCACGCAAATTCCTCAATCGACGCCAAAGTTATTCCAAATAGTATGTTGCGGATTTCCTATGGAAACTAGGTCCTAACTATATATACCTGCTGGCGACCGCCAGTAGGCAATATATATATATGTATACATATAATTATACTTACCAACGTAGAAGGTAGAAGAAGTAGTTTCTGCAAAAAAGAAGAAAAGAAGACGTTATTAATTTCCAATGCAATAAAATCGGAGAAATATATGTTCACTATAACAACTGGCATACAGGTAACAGGGATTGGTTTATGTAAGAATTCACACACTCTGTGGAAGGAACAGTTATAACAGTGTTTTTGTGTTGTAGGAGAATCCTGTATAGCACACCACATAGGAAAGAGTAGAGCATTACCGCACCTTCCGGAGAATACTTAGAGAGCAGCAAGCCACTGCAGTCTGACAGGTATTTAAGTGAGAGACAATTGGTAGTGAAATACTAGAGATAGCGGTGATAGTTGTTACCCTACTTATTGGTTACAGGTATCAAAAGAATATCAACTCAGGACCAGCCCAGAGATCAACTTGGAACCAGCCCTGAGAGCCAGTGGCGTAACGAAACATGAGGGGGCCCCCCTGCAAACTACATGGAGGGGGCCCCCCTCCCATCCTCCGTGCCAGTCTAGAGCTCTGAGGCCAGCGACCCGCCATACTGCAGCGGAAGCGGGGCGATTGTTACGCCACTGTCACCAATGCAGCCGTTATAAGTAACACTGGATGGTGGAGTTAAAAGTTGGGCTTAGTCTGCCAGCAGGCTATCATAGGGGGTGGTCCATCCCTTACAGGGCCCCTGCCATCAGTAGGCCGGGGAAGTTTGCCCAATTTTAGGTGGGTTTCCTGATGCAGACTCCTGTCATGATATACAACACCGGGCCCACTTATCGTTCAGTTTTGACAAAAGTGCATCCACTGCTCCTTCTCGTTTCCGTTTAAAAACATTAGACAATGCGACAATGCAGTATTTCAAAAGCAGATGTAACTACAAAGAGCACATTTTGATAATACATTTTTATTTTTATTAGACAATAGCAATCTTGAGAGGCATTGCATAGGTTCATACACACTTTGACCCCAATTCCATCACAGTCTCTCTCTCTCTCTCTGTCAGTCAGTATCTCTCTTTCAGTCAGTCAGTCTATCTCTCTGTCATTCAGTCTCTCTTAGTCAGTCACTCTCAGTCAGTCAGTCTCTCTCTCTCTCTCTCTGTCTCTCTCTGTCAGTCAGTCAGTCAGTCCCTCTCTGTCAGTCAGTCTCTCTCTGTGTCAGTCAGTCTATTACTCTCTGTCATTCAGTCTCTCTTAGTCAGTCTCTCTCAGTCAGTCAGTCAGTCAGTCTCTCGCTCTCTCTCTGTCTGTCAGTCAGTCTCCCTCTGTCAGTCTCTCTCAGTCAGTCTCTCTCAGTCAGTCTCTCTCAGTCAGTCTCTCTTAGTCAGTCTCTCTCTCTGTCAGTCAGTCTCTCTCTGTCAGTCTCAGTCTCTCTCTCTGTCAGTCAGTCTCTCTCTCAGTCAGTCTCTCTCAATCAGTCTCTCTCAGTCTGTCAGTTTTTCTCTTAGTCAGTCTCTCTCTCTGTCAGTCAGTCTCTCTGTCAGTCAGCCAGTCTCTCTCTGTCAGTCAGTCTCTCTCTGTGAGTCTCTCTCTCTCAGTCAGTCTCTGTCAGTCAGTCTCTCTCTCTCTCTCTGTTAGTCAGTCTCTCTTTCTCTGTCAGTCTCTCAGTCTCTTTCTCTCTCTGTCAGTCTTTGTCAGTCAGTCTATCTCTCTCAGTCAGTCAATCTCTCTCTGTCAGCCAGTCTCTCTCTCCCAGTCAGCCTCTCTCTCTCCCAGTCAGTCAGTCAGTCTCTCTCAGTCAGTCATTCTCTCTTTACCCCAGTCAGCCAGTCTCTCTCTCTCTCTCTCTCAGTCAGTCTCTCTCTCAGTCAGTCTCTCTCCAAGTCAGTCTCTCTCCAAGTCAGTCTCTCTCTGTCAGTCTCTCTCAGTCAGTCTCTCTTAGTCAGTCTCTCTCAGTCAGTCAGTCTCTCTCACAGTCAATCAGTTTATCTCTCTGTCAGTCAGTCTCTGCCTCTCTCTCTCAGCCTCTCTTTCTCAGTCAGTTTCTCTCTACCTTAGTCAGTCTCTGTTAGTCAGTCAGTCTCACTCTCAACCAGTCTCTCTCTCTCTGTCAGTCAGTCACTCTCTCTCTCAGTCAGTTTTTGAGTCAGTCAGTCTCTCGGTCAGTCAGTATTCAGTCTGAGTCAGTCAGTCTCTACTCTCTCTCCATTCTCTCTCTCAACTCTGTCCACTCTATCTCTGCTGTCTCTCTCTCCACTTTCTCTCTCCACTGTCTCCCTCCACTGTCTCCCTCCACTGTCTCCCTCCACTGTCTCCTTCCACTGTCTCCTTCCACTGTCTCCCTCCACTCTCTCTCTCCACCCTCTCCCCCTTCTCTCTCTACTTTCTCTCCACTCTCTCTCTCCACTCTCTCTCTCTCCACTCTCTCTCTCTCCACTCTCTCTCTCTCTCTCTCTCTCTCTCTTTCTCCACTCTCTCTCTCTCCACTCTCTCTCTCTCCACTCTCTCTCCACTCTCTCTCTCTCTCTCCACTCTCTCTCTCTCCACTCACTCTCTCTCCACTCACTCTCTCTCCACTCACTCTCTCTCTGCTGTCTCCCTCCACTGTCTCTCTCTCCACTGTCTCTCTCTCCACTGTCTCTCTCTCCACTGTATCTCTACTCTCCACTCTCTCTCCACTCTCCACTCTCTCTCCACTCTCCACTCTCTCTCTCTCTCGACTCTCTCTCTCTCTCGACTCTCTCTCTCTCTCCACCCACTCTCTCTCTCTCTCCACTCTCTCTCTCTCCACTCTCTCTCTCTCTCTCTCTCTCTCTCTCTCTCTCTCTCTCTCCACACACTCTCTCTCTCCACACTCTCTCTCTCTCCACACTCTCTCTCTCTCCACTCTCTCTCCACTCTCTCTCTCTCTCCACCCTCCACTCTCCACTCTATCTCTCTCCACTCGGTCTCTCCCCTCTCTCTCTCCACTCTCTCTCTCCACTCGCTCTCTCCACTCGCTCTCTCCACTCGCTCTCTCCACTCGCTCTCTCCACTGTCTCTCTCTTCACTGTCTCTCTCTTCACTGTCTCTCTCTCTCTCCACTCTCTCTCTCCACTCTCTCCAGTGTCTCTCCATGCTCTCTCCACTCTCTCTCCACTCTCTTTCTCTCCACTGTCTATCTCCACTCTCTCCCCACTGTCTACTCTCTCTCCACTGTCTCTCTCCACTCTCTCTCTCTCTCTCTAGCTACTCTCTCTCTCCACTGTTTCTCTCCACTGTTTCTCTCCACTCTCTCTCTCTCCACTCTCTCCCACTCTCCCTTACAAAGTAGTGTGCGTTCCATGGTTGTCTGCAGAAATGTTTCCAGGGGGGGCACATTTTTAACTTCATCACCATCCCCCTTGCACCCTTCTCTCCTCTGCCTTGCACCCTTCTTGCCCTCCTTCTTGCACCTTCCCCCCTCCCCCTTGCATCCTTCTCCTCCTCCCCTTGTACCCTAGTCCACCTCCACCTTGCACCCTTTTCTACCTTGCACCATTCTCCCTCTGCCTTGCACCCTTCTCCCCTCTGCCTTGAACCCTTCTCCCCTCTGCCTTGCACCCTTCTCCCCTCTGCCTTGCACCCTTCTCCCCTCTGCCTTGCACCCTACTCCCCTCTGCCTTGCACCCTTCTCCTCTCTATCTTGCACCCTATTCCACCTCCGCCTTGCACCCTTCTCTACCTTTGACCCTTCTCCTCTCTTCTTTCCACCATTCTCCTCTCTGCCCTGCACCCTTCTCCCCTCTGCCTTGCACCCTTCTCCCCTCTGCCTTGCACCCTTCTCCCCCTCCACCTTGCACCCTTCTCCCCCTCCGCCTTGCACCCTTCTCTACCTTGCATCTTTTTCCTCTCTTCCTTGCACCCTTCTCCCCCTCTGCCTTGCACCCTTCTCCCCTCTGCCTTGCACCCTTCTCCCCTTTGCCTTGCACCCTTCTCCCCTTTGCCTTTCACCCTTCTCCCCTTTGCCTTTCACCCTTCTCCTCTCTGCCTTGCACCCATCTCCTCTCTGCCTTGTACCCTTCTCCCCTCTGCCTTGCACCCTTCTCCCCCTCCGCCTTGCACCCTTCTCTACCTTGCACCCTTCTCCTCTCTTCCTTGCACCCTTCTCCCCTCTGCCTTGCACCCTTCTCCCCTCTGCCTTGCACCCTTCTCCCCCTCCACCTTGCACCCTTCTCCCCCTCCGCCTTGCACCCTTCTCTACCTTGCACCCTTATCCTCCCTTCCTTGCACCCTTATCCCCTCTGCCTTGCACCCTTCTCCCCTCCGCCTTGCACTCTTCTCCCCTCCGCCTTGCACCCTTCTCCCCTCCGCCTTGCACCCTTCTCCCCTCCGCCTTGCACCCTTCTCCCCTCTGTCTTGCACCCTTTTCCTCTCTGCCTTGCACCCTTCTCCCCTCTACCCTGCACCCTTCTCCCCCTCCGCCTTGCACCCTTCTCTACCTTGCACCCTTCTCCTCTCTTCCTTGCACCCTTCTCCTCTTTGCCTTGCACCCTTCTCTTCTCTGCCTTGCACCCTTCTCCCCTCCACCTTGCACCCTTCTCCCCTCTGCCTTGCACCCTTCTCCCCTCTGCCTTGCACCCTTCTCCCCTCTGCCTTGCACCCTTCTCCCCTCTGCCTTACACCCTTCTCCCCTCCGCCTTGCACCCTTCTCTACCTTGCATCCTTCTCCCCCTCTGCCTTGCACCCTTTTCCCCTCTGCCTTGCACCCTTCTCGGCCCCCCTCCTTCCCTCCTGCGGATGCCCATGGTGTGTTCTAACAAGAGGGCTTACCTGAGGGCACCATTTTGCTGCCTTGTGAGCTTTGCCCTGGAGATTGCTCTCTCTAGGGGCCCCCACTCCCACCCTTGTCAGGGTCCAGAGCACTGCTATGTGCTGTCTTCTGCTCTTGCTCTCTGAGGCCCCCACCCCATCCTTGTCCCACCCTGTCTCTTCTCTTCTCTTGTGGGGTGGGCTTTGCTTATGGAGAGGAGAGAGTGGGGGCCGGGCTCTGAGCTGCCTCAGAGGAGCAGTGGAGAGCGCTGTCTCTGGGGCCCCCACCCCACCCCATCCTTGTCCCTGTCTCTTCTCTTCTCTTCTCTTGTGGGATGGGGCCCTCAGCCCATCCTTGTCCCTGTCTCTTCTCGGGTGGGGGCCTGTCCCTGTCTCTTCTCGAGTGGGGGCCTGTCACTGTCTCTTCTCTTGTGGGTTGGGGCCCCCACCCAATCCTTGTCCCTGTCTCTTCTCTTCTCTTGTGGGGTGGGGCCCCCACCCCATCCTTGTCCCTGTCTCTTCTCGGGTGGGGGACTGTCACTGTCTCTTCTCTTGTGGGATGGGGCACCCACCCCATCCTTGTCCCTGTCTCTTCTCGGGTGGGGGCCTGTCACTGTCCCTTCTCTTGTGGGATGGGGCACCCACCCCATCCTTGTCCCTGTCTCTTCTCTTCTCTTGTGGGGTGGGGCCCCCACCCCATCCTTGTCCCAGTCTCTTCTCCCACCCCATCCTTGTCCCTGTCTCTTCTCTTCTCTTGTGGGGTGGGGCCCCCACCCCATCCTTGTCCCTGTCTCTTCTCTTCTCTTGTGGGGTGAAGCCCCCACCCCATCCTTGTCCCTGTCTCTTCTCTGGGCTGGGGTAGGAGAGGAGAGAGTGGGGGCCGGGCTCTGTGCTGCCTCAGAGGAGCAGTGGAGACTGCTGTCTCTGGGGCCCCATCCTCTTTCCGGGACTGCCTCTGGCTCTGACTGAAGTGAAACAATGTATATTGATACTTTGTTTCTCTTCAGTCAGAGGGAGGGGCGAGGGGCTCAGGCTGCACCTGCTTCAGACGCAGAGGGAGAGAGGCTTGCTTCAGCGCAGGCCTCTCTCACAGCCCTCCGAAGAGCTGAGGGGGCCCGGGGTCCCCTGGGGGCCCCCTTCATTAACTGTAGAGAGTGAGGCCCCCCGCACTGCAGGGGCTGCGGGGGCGTTTGTTACGCCCCTGCTGAGAGCGAAGCAGTACAGTCTCTCTTTTCTTCCCACTCCCCTTTCCCCCTCTTTGCTGCTCTGGAGCCTTAGGTTCATGGCAGTGAAGTAGAGGATTGAGGAATAGTCATCTGCCCCTGTGGATCATCCGAGTTCAGTATTCAGGTACTTGACACCATCGTGCTCACCTTAACTTGGATGAAAAAATCATTCTCAAACTTAAATAGTTCCGCTTGAGTGCCAATGACGCCAATCTTAAGATGAACTGTAATAGTACTTGAGTGTGACATTCTCTACTGTCCAAATACGATTCAAGGACTTCCAATGCATCCTCTTGGGGATCTGGGTATAGAGTGAGACAACGTCTAATTTCACCAATCTATGGTCAGTGGGCTCGAATTCAAAACCTTCAATTTTAGTAATGAAATCCATTGTGTCTGGTAGATGTGACTTCCTTCAAAAATTGTTTAAGGAATATGTCTACGTACTGGGACACAGGTTCCAACACTGATTCATACCCAAGACAATCGTGCAACCAGGGGGATCTTTGGGGTCCTTGTGTACTTTGCGCAAAAAGTAAATGACAGGTGTACTTGGGTACTTTTTGGTCAGATACTTGTGTTCTTTAGGGCCTAAAATGCCTGTTTCTAATCCTTCATCCACAATATTTTTTATTTCGTTCGGTATTTGCTTCACCGGATCCGTGCACTTATATCCCTGACAAAAGTAAAGATTTAGAGGGATATATCAGTAAAATTACACATTTGAGTAATGAGGTATCTGAACTGAAGGTTGATGGTGCATGGGGAAAACTTGGTAAGGGTTTTTCCTCAGTAGGTAATTGGTTTTTAACACTAAGTATTAGCTAATTAGGGAGAATACTAACATCAATAATTGCTATTGCTGCTGGGATATTGACGGTATTACTAGTATATAAATGCTGTAAATGGAAATCCACTGAGACTAAACTTAGAGCAAGAAAAAGGAAAAGAGAAGAAATAGATTTGGAAGACAGGAAAGGAGCTTATTATGAAGTATGAGAGATGTAGAGGGTGTTTGGCTGAAACAGATTAAAACAACCTCATTCTGAAACAAATCAGATCGTAATCCGATTTTATAGATTGTGTGATAGCTTGAGTTGCCATCAAATGGGGGGATTGATGAAGCATGATGTTTGTGAAATAATTCTGCTTGATCAAATCTGTTCATATCTGTGTTATTAACAACACCAATGACTAATGGTGTGAAAAACTATTAACATGGGTGATTCTTTTCTAGATTATTCACATAAATGTATGTGAAAATGTGCAAGTCAAAGCACAAGACGTTTAGTATTAAACATGTAGGAAAACATGAATAATATATTCTTTTTATATGGACTAAAACATTTCGAGAGAGAAACTTGAAATAAATGATACATTATAAAAGCTTTCATGAAGAATTATGAAATAATATCAACAAGAACGTTTATGGAAAATGTTACGTTAAAAAATGCTTATTTCATTTCTTTATAACATGAGAGAGACATAATAATTGATAATGCGCTTAATTAGATTATACTTGTGAGTCTAATCAAATTAATGAATCTTTTGTCATAATGAATTCCTTATGTATTTTCTTTATGCTTTCTTTATAAATGAAGTATGTTTTGTTTCTTAGGAAAACTATCGGTTTGAAGTTTATGGTTTTTCTATGAAGGCCTCAAAACTTTGCTGGAGTGATTTTCTTTCTTAAAATATAGACCGCAAAATAAATGTATTTTGCCCTTCATTAGTTCTGAAATGCTGTTTAGTTTGTTTAGCTGTTCACAAAAGTAATCTTTAGGAATTTCCTCTCTATGCTAAATATTATCCTTCCATAAATGATTTTGTTGACAAATGTTGCAAGCTGATGTGGAGTGTGCACGAGGATGTGGATAAAGTTGCACGATTCTTTTCCTACTTCCACGGAAGGATGACATCTTTTGAAATTAACAATAGACTGTTCAAGTTGATCTAGGTGAATTGGATGGGATGATGATCACCTCATTTTGAAAACCAATGAGATCGTGAAGAATTTGTGAAATGTAACATTAGAGGGTTGGACATTTGACATTTGGGTATAACTATTTCTGCACGAATGAATTTGGCAGTAGTTGTTTTCTATGAGAGGAGAGCTTTGCTGCTATTTTCTCTGCACTACTCTGGCTGGCAACTGCCTTTGCAATACCCTACTGAGGCTGTTCTGATTACTTTGCACCTCATCAGCTGGTGATGTTGCTCAAGCTATACCCATTCGGCTTAAGAGTTAGCTATTTCCTCTCACTTCTGCACGCTGTGCATTAGTTTTCATTGATCTAGGTTTGTATGAAATCTGAATTGCATAATATATTGCAATGAATTTTCCCTTTGTCTCTCTCTCTCCCTTTCATTTGTTATTGAATTGATGTAGTTTGATTATGCATTGTTTCTCATATTTGTGATTTTACCTGTAACATTGAACTAGTGAAAAAATGTATGATGTTTCCTATTGTATTCATGTATTGACCATTCACGTTCTGAAATATTAGATAAACTTGATAAGTATTCAGAGTTTGTGTTTGTTATTTTTGAGGAGTTATCGACAGAAATTGTGACATTATGACACTGTTCGTTAAAAATTTAGAGCCCTCATGAAGGGAATTTCATCAATTTTTTAATTACGAAGTCCCTATTAGCTTTACAAAAAGGTTCATCGGATGACCTAGTATTGTAAGGGATTATCAAGTTCTTATGGGCCCAAACTCCTAGTTAAAAAATATGCAGTGAAGTAAGATTAAAGTTATAATAAATGGTTATAAAAAATGTACACCACTTCCGCTGCATCAGACTCATAAAGGGGAATTTCGCTGACCTGTCTATTGACCGTTTCTTTTCTCCTGAGTAAAGGACCGCCAATTTCTCTGAGAATTACTTGGTAAAGTCATCTTCCTTGAGAATGTAGAGACCACCAAGGGAGAGTTGCTGCCTCTCAGTTAAAGTCAGACTCGCTATAACGGGCATTGGGCTTTCCCTAGGGTGCGGGAAGGCTGGGGGTCTGGTTTAGTGCACTGGGGGCTGGTTTTGTTACTGGGGGTTGGTTTGCAGCCTAGATTACTGTGGCGGTTAATGTTCTTGCTAGAGAGAGATTGGAGATTTGTCTAGTGACAGTTTTGACTCATCTACAGTAGCACAGAGGGCTAATATGCCTGCTACAAAGGATATGTACCATGCAGATAGCAGAACTGTATTTTAGGTGCATACCTCAGTGGGTTACTGCATTTGTCACAGAGAAGATTTTGTCACTCACAGTTCATAAGTTACAATAATAATATAGCACAGTAAGCTACGAACTGCATTCAAAGAGCTGTATGCAAACTGCACCATACAGATTAGAAAGTTATGTTTTTACCCAGCCATTCATTATCCTAATGTTGCTAAAAAGGATTTGTTCGGGTAGAAATCCTTTTTTATTAGTAAAGCCGACCCCAACCTTTGTGGTACGTTTTAAATCCTAAGTTTTTGTTGCTCCAGACCAAGCAATATTAAAATAGCATACGGGTATGGATGACACATGACTCTTACATCTTATAGTTCCCCTTTGTCTTATGTAACATGTTCTGTACACTCATATGGTTCATAGGGCCAGAGGTATCGGGATTGGGGACAGTGATTACCTAATTGCGATTCTCTACGAATTGCAATAAGGTAATCGCTATTCCTAATGTATGAAACTTTATAGAGTTCCATTTAGTGATTCCTAGTGGGTGGTAAATTGACCTTCTTTATGAATATTGATGAGGTAGTTCACAATTTGCGACCCATTAGGAATTGTTAAAATCACAGGGATAGTCGCCTGCTGGGGTCAGCGGACCAATATGTCTGTGATTGCTTTTTTTAAAAACAATCATTTAAAAAAATGCAGCCCATTTTCCTTAAAGGAAAATGGATTGCGTTAAAAAAATAAAAAAAATAAAAGATTTCTTTTCATTCTTTAAGAGCAGGCACTGGTCCATGGGACCCCACCCAGCCTGCTTTAAAAAAAAGTTTTTATGAACATTCACAAAGGGGTAGTGATCCCTTGGGGACCATTTTGCGAATGGGTTACCACCTACTTGAAGTGGGAAACAACCTTTACAATGCAGCAATTACAACACACTACCTTTACAACGCAGTCATTACAACGCAACATCCTTTACATCGCATTCCATTACAATGCAGCCATTACATCGCATGTCACTACAATGCATGCCATTACAACGCATGTCACTACAACGCATGCCATTACAACGCAATATAAGGTAAGTAATGGGGAATACTAATTTTAACCCCTACACTATCCAACACTTACCCTACTGTTGCACTGACTGGAATGGGAATAGTAATTTTTACCCCTGCACTATCGAACACTTACCCTACTGATGCACTCACTGGATTGGGAATAGTAATTTTTACCCCTACACAATCCAACACTTACCCCACTGTTGCACTCACTGGAGTGGGAATAGTACATTTTACCCCTACACTATCCAACACTTACGCTATAGTTGCCCTAAAAGTACTATGCGTTGTAATGGTATGCGTTGTAATGGAATGCGATGTAAATGTAGTTCCTAAAAATGCGTTGTGAGGGCATGCAATGTAAAATCATGCGTTATAATGAATGTTGCAATGTAAATACAGCGTTGTAAAGGCATGCGTTGTAAATGTTTGTGTTGTAACGGTATACATTCACTTGAAGTAGGTGGTAAAATGTGAATGTTTAGTGACCACATTTCGGTTGTTAAATATTCTTACACACCACTGTGATTCAGTATTAGGAAGGGACACCCTAATCATGCCCCTTCCTAAATCAGAATCAGTATGCATTTGCAATTCCAAACTGTGATTTGGTAACATGTTACTGAATCATAATGTGGGAATGATACATACCAAAATGCTTTTTTCCGATTGCAAACAGCCCGATTCTGTTAATTGGGCCGTTTGCGACCAGAAAAATGCTTGATACATGTGAACCCTGGTCTCTGTATGTGTGTTAGATGTAAACCGCTCAGACACCCTAAGCTAGTATGAGAGGCACTATAAAACAAATAAAATACATGTGAGATAGGGTCTATGGAGAGATGAGGGACACTGTTGGAGAATGATAGTCAGGGAATCATTAAATGGCCCCAACAAAGATTGTCACACTGTCAGCCATCAGAGCTAAAGTCAGCCCAGGCCCTGCTTCAGCGAGAAGCACCCTGCCCAAAAATTGTGATGAGGTGACCTTATTTTAAAGATCCGACCTCTGAGGCTCTAGTAGTAATACATAGCCAAGTGAAGGACTAAATTCCTTATCAGGATTTCCTGTGTTAATCGCCCAACGATTAGGTGATTGAGGAATATATGAATTGTAAGTCACTGCAAAACAAACTGTGGTGTTATTAGAAGATGATGTGATTAAAAAACAGAAATTGTTTTTCGTCATGCCATTTTTTTCTTTTGCACAATGATAGTGTAACTCATTGAAAGAGAGTCTTAACTGCACTTTGATGTTTTAGTTGCTGACCTTCTAAATGGACTTATAACCAAAACATGTGTAAAAATGCTCATTTATAATTAAGTGGCTGGGTAACCTGGTGCAATGCAAGATCATCATTTACTAAGCTAATATAATTGAATATGTAATGAAAAATGTGTTGTAAAATGCCCCATTTTTGCAATTTTTTCCAAAATGTCCTCGGGGGAGA
Source organism: Lissotriton vulgaris (assembly GCF_964263255.1). Classification (NCBI taxonomy): domain Eukaryota; kingdom Metazoa; phylum Chordata; class Amphibia; order Caudata; family Salamandridae; genus Lissotriton; species Lissotriton vulgaris. The sequence continues at coordinate 1,596,888,799 of NC_141691.1, forward strand.
ACCCCCTCAACTTCCCTTGCAGTGGTCAGGCTTGTTTCCTGCACTCGCTCACTGCGCACCATATGGGGAATGGTCTGACAAAATGTGCCAGGGCCGCTTTGGTTTCCCAATCCAGCCTTGCTCTTAGTGCTTGGGTTCACAGTGGTGGAGAAACTACAGTACATTCTCAGGCTTTGGAAGAAGTGTGAAATTAAGTTTTTAATATGTTTAGATATAAACGCACTTTCTATAGTTTCATGTACTTCATTCTTTATTTGTTACAACTCTACTTATATGACTTTCGTATAACATATAGGCCCAGATGCATCAACGTAAAATCCGCTCGCAAAGGGGCCGGTATTTTTGCATTTGGGATGCATCATCCCAAATGCAAAAGTCGCAATTTAAGAATTCGCTAAATTGCGATTACTTGCATTTAAGGAATCTCAAATTGAGATTCCTTAAATGCAATGCATCGACGTTAAAAAATTTGCGATTTCGCTAATAGGAGTGGCAAATTACCATGAAGTTAAACTTCATGGTAATTTGCAAAAACTTTGAAAAATGCATTTTTGTGCATTTTTCAAAGTTTCATGTTGCGCACACACATGCCCTAAGGGCATGTGTGTGCGCAACACATGTGCACAGATCAATTTCAGGGGTGCAACAGGGTGTCCTTTGTACACCCCTGCACCCTTGAAATCGCATTCTCAATTTGCGATTCGCTAATTGCGATTCGCAGATTGAGAATGTATTCCCATTCATTCCTATAGGCCTCTAGGCCCATAGGAATGAATGGGGATGTATTCCTTAATTGCGACTGGCAATTTGTGAGTCGCAATTAAGGAATTTTAAGAATTCGCTATTTTTTGAGCGAGTTCTTCTTGCATAGCATTTTGCTATTCCTTATTAGCGATTCTTATTTTTCGCTAATAAGGAATCGCAAAATGGATGCTTGATACATCTGGGGGTTAATTCTTAAGGCATTATTCTTATAAATGTATTTTCTTTAAGGTCTGATTTCGATTAAGAGAACTTGCCACCTCACTTTGGATTCAAGTATATACAAATCAGGCTGAAAAAAGAAATTGTCGCTGGCACCATCACAGAGCTTCTTGCAGGGAGCCAACGGGGCTGTAGGCTCCCTGCAAGAAGCTCTGTGATGGTGCCAGCGACAATTTCTTTTTTCAGCCTGATTTGTATATAGCTGAGTCCAAAGTGAGGTGGCAAGTTCTCTTAATCGAAATCAGACCTTAAAGAAAATACATTTATAAGAATAATGCCTTAAGAATTAACCCCCAGATGTATCAAGCAGCTGCCCCAGTAGCTCCCAACAAAAAGTAAGTATCTGGGTGCCATGTACTGCTTATGGCCTTACATTTTACATCACTCTTGACACTTAATATATGAATTCTTTGGTAATATCACTGCAACATTTGAAATTACATCATTGATGAAATTATTGTGCATGATGGGGGCGCTAGTCAAAGTTGCTTTAGATCGCAAGTTACAGGTATTTGAAATAACTATAACTGGTGAATTTGAGCAGTTTTGTTAGTTTAAAATGGTATGTGTTAACAGACATTTCAACCTAACTATAATGTCCCTCTTTTCCAGTGAAAAAATTATATATATGTACACACACACACGCATGGCAAGGCGGTGGTATAGTTACGTATGATAATACAATATTACTTTACATTACAAAAAGAATAGAAATTCACTGGAAAAAACAAAAGTTAGGTTGATATTTTAGTATTAGTGAGGTATCCCTTCAAACTGAAAAAATGACAAAAGCTTTTTACCACTCCAAGCACTGTATTACAGCTTTGGATTGTTAAAACACCATTCACTCCAACCTGGAATGAATAAAAGTACATCCCCAGAAGAAGCACAAAACAGTGGAGGAGTAGTGAATTCCCTGTGGAGCTCTGACCACTACGAATATATGAGTTCACCTTTGCCACCTGTCAACCACCTATTGATAATACTCAGTGGTCCCGCTGCTAGCCTGGTCCTGATGGCTATGTTGAGTTTGCCCTGGCAGTTGGGGACTGTTATAAACTCCCACTGGGATCTTGAGAACATCAGTGGGGTTGGAGCCTTCACTCATCGCAGATTCTGGGCTATCCTGAACCCACGACTGTCAACGGTCTAGCACAGAGGAATATAATGTCTTCACCTTTGCTTCTGAACCACTAGGTATCAGATGCTGTGGAGAGTTTGCTGGGCATCTGCTGGGCATCTACTGGCAGCTCCTGGGAACTTGACAACGATATTGGAGTCCCAAAAGCAACATTGGGAGTAGAACTTCTACTTACACTCTGTCAACATTCGTCTATCCAGATACCGCTGGCAGGCGTGGTGCTGATGATTGTGAGACTGGCTGACTGCAATTGTGCCTAACATTGAGATGGCGGTGCTGCATCCTGGCGCTATGCTCCAGAAATCAGTTTCTGTTTGTAATCTGGTAGTCTGTCATTTATGGTAGCCCAGTGCGAAATCCAGGAAGGCTTTGCCTTCTGACGACTGTCTTGGAGTGTGTAGGCCACAATACCCACCCAACCCTCCACCCAAGGAAAGCGGTCTGACAAATGGGCACTGGAGCACAGGAACGTCATTACCACATGTTAGCTATGTCTATCTTTTTTCTTACCCATATGTCCCTGAGTTATAGACCAGTAACTGTTTTGGTCTTCTTCTTTACTATGCATCCTTACTGACTGAATCGCAGCTTAGGTGAAAGCAAAAGACACACAGATGATAGACGGAATGCTTAGGTAATCCAACATTCACCCCCAGTCAAGAGATTTAAATCCATTGTTCTACTGGTCACCATGCCACCCCAGTTTAGACCCAGCCATATGCAATTGACCCTGTGCCTCATGGGAACAGTCCAGCCTGAACTGCCTAGCCAGATCCTCCCTGGACCAGAAACAAGCATCCTGGGACCGGTTTCGGGGCATTACCCCTCATCAGCCTGGCTTGCTTGAATACAGTGGCACAGTGAGCCCAGGACCCACGTCTGGACATACACGGTGCACTTTGGGTGAGAAAGCAAAAGACACACAGATGATGGACGGAGTGCAGAGCAAATCAAACATTCACCCCCAGTCAAGAGATCTGGACTAAATCCATCGTTCTTTTTCTCACAATGCCACCCCAGTTTAGACCCAGTCATATGTAAATCAGTGTTTACCATGCTCCTTATGGTAACAGTCCAGCCCGAACTGCCAAGTTAGGTCCTCCCTGGACTGGAAACAAGCATCCTGAAACCCGTTTCAGGGCATCACCCTCATCATCCAGGCTACCTTGAATCCAGTGGCACAGTGAGCCCGTCGCACTTACGGGGAGAAAGCAAAAGACACACAGATGATGGATGGAACGCAGACCATATCAAACATTCACCCCAGTCAAGAGATTTGGGTTAAATCCATCCACAGCTTAGAGGAGTCTCATTCATGGCATGTACCTTAAAACAACTGCATTACATTTAATTTCTGTCAATTTCCTCATTGTGGTGGCCTTGGATTCACCTGTACTTTTTCTCTTTAAGAGCGTATTTACAAGTTTAAACTCTTCATTGGCTGAGCTACAGCTCTCACCTAAAGTAATCTTATAAGACTGGGCAATAACACCTCTTTCATTACCCATCTCATTGGAAATCACAGTCATGTTATAAATCTTTTAGCACTGCACTGCATTAGTTCACTACTACACTAATACTGTTCAGTTCAGTTCAAATTCCTTTATTCGGCATTTAGAAAATACCATAAAAGTGCAAAAACAGTTAAAAAACATTAAAAACAATTCAATACATAACATTTCATCTTTCAGGGGTGACTTAATAAACAGGCATAACAATCATAACAATCAACTCCTCCCGCGCAAATTCCTAATCCTGGCCGCCATTTTAATAAAATTTGTGATACAAAACAAGGTATATGCATCGTTGGCCTTTTGCAGGAACAGTAAAGCTACCTTGGCATGTTTGAACTTTACTCTTTTCAAGATTCCCACTAGGTATTTACGCCTAGGAAGACTATAAAACGGACATAATAAAACAAAGTGAAGGGTATCCTGTGGAGACCTATTGTCGCAGCCGCAGGTACCCTTCTGCTCAACCGTTAATGTAAAACCTGGAGGGTCCGCCAGTAAATGATGTAAAAGGTTGAACCTAAAACGAGTCATAAAAAATCTGTCCTGTGCGTTGTGGGTCAGTGAGAGGTAGGGTTCCATTCCACTCTCGCTTTTCAGAAGACTATAAGCAGCGACTGTGGGTTTATGTAATGAACAGAAATAAAGTTTACTTTCTTCAGTAGTCGCCCTACTTAGAGTTATCCATTCCCCGTACAACTTCTTAACTCTCGTTTTGTCCTGAGATGTGATTGTTTCAGGATTAGTGAAAAAGTTCTTGCAACCGATGCCCTCTAATATGCCCTTTACATATTTTAACCAGGGGATACATCTTCCTTCATCCCTTTTTAGACAATCTGCGATAATTTGTCTGCTGAGGTCAGCCTCAGGGTTAGACCAAATCTTCACCCAGGCCAAAAGTGGACTGACCTTGATTTTGTCTTCGATGTGGGCTTCGCCGAGTTCTTCGTGTATGATATAGGCAGGAGTACTATGTGGGACTTTAAGAATCCTTCTGAAGAATCTATTTTCCTCCGCCTGTATCTGTTGGATGTTTACAAAGCCCCAGACTTCTGCCCCGTAGGATGTTTTGGCGCAGCAAATTGATCTGTACAAGTTCATAACCTGCTCCAGAGACCATCTGCCCAACCTGCGACCATAGCTCATTATAGCCCCGGTTGAGGCCACCAGTTTAGAGCAGTGTTTTTCCACAAGAAGTCTGAATTTTAACAACCCATCAAATAATAAACCTACATAGGAGAAGGACTGAACCAGTCCTATTCTGTGGGTACCTATCTTGTAGGAGAATTTCTTGTCAGGTCTGGCCCCCGCAAGCATGACATAGGATTTGTCCAGATTAGCAGATAAGTCAAGGGTGTTCATGAAACTGACAAATCCATCGATCAGCCTCTGTAGCCCCCTCGGTGTTCGGGCTAACAACACCGCGTCGTCCGCATAAAGCAGGGCGGGGACTAGGCGGGTGCCTACTTGCGGGGAGTCTACTCCTAATTTACATAGTTCACTATTTAGATTGTTAATGTAAAGGGAAAATAAAAAAGGCGCTAGGATGCAACCCTGTGGCACTCTGCTATTACATGGGAATTGGGCAGTCCTGCCTCCCTAAGGGTTGAAGCGAACCGAGGCAGTAGTGTTCCAATGTAGGGCTTTAAGGATGTTAACTAGGTCCTGGTCCACCCCTAGGCTTATCATCAGGGCCCATAGCTTCTCTCTGTTCACGTGATCGAATGCAGCAAAGAGGTCCATGAACCTCAGGTAAACCGCCTCCTTACTTGCTATGGTGTACTTGGCAATCAGCAAGTAGAGGTTCAGGCATTGATCCGTAGTAGACCTTCCCTCCCTAAACCCATATTGGGTGTCCGTTATTATCTTGTGGGTGTCTGCCCATTCTGTGAGGCAATTTAGAATGACACGCCCCAACACCTTTGCCGTGATATCATTTAAGGATATCGGGTGATAGCATTGGGGGTCCTCCCTGTTCCCTTTTTTATATATCGGGACTATTGTCACAGAGGATCAAGAGCGGGGCAGACCAGCTTCCACTGCTGGGTTCAGGACCCTCACAAGAATAGGAGCCCACAGCTCTACCTTGGTGAGATATAGGTCGGGGGTATGCCGTCAGGGCCAGGTGCTTTGTTTTTAGTTAGGCCTAAAATAGCTCCTTCCACTTCTCCCAGGGTGATCTCGATCCTTGCTGGGCAACTAAACCCATACCCCTCGTCATTATTGGTTTCGCCCGTATGGTTATATAGGTTTTTAAAATGGGAATACCATCGCTCGGGCAAAATGGTGCTAGAGATCTGTGGGGTGTTTGAGTCCTGGAAACAAGGTTTATTTATGATTCTCCAGAACTCAGTCGAGTGCCTTCTGTCCGCTGCCTCCCTTAGGTCCTCCCAGGCCTGGGTTTGGAGGCTGAATTTACTTTTTTTTTGTGCCTTCTTGTATACGAGCCTACATTGGGCAATGAGTGACTTATCCCTTGGTGTTAGTTTTAGGATAGCTTTTAGCTCTTTGTGTGCGTGCGAACACTCTTTGTCAAACCATCTAGGTGTAGGGGTAAAACTCCCGTTCTTGGGGGACTGTAATAATCCTTTGATGAGATGTGCCAACTCCTCGAAAGCGACTACCACAGCGGCCCCCCCGAAAGTGGGGTCGATGCATGCATTGAGTGCATCTTCCCCTGTGGTAATTAGAGATTTGTAAAAGGTGTCCCCATCTATTTTGGCCAATCTGAGTCTCCTGCCCTGGTCTGTTGCGTTCTCTACAAAGCCAACACCTCGTGGGGCATTTATGATGGTTGGGCCTATTATATCTAACTCAAGAGGGTTATGGTCACTATATAAGCTCCATTCTATGTCTGCTCGTTTGACCCATATTTTAAGTATATAAGAGACCATGATGAAGTCGATATAGGAGCGACAGCCTCTGCCCTTAAAGGTGGGATTGATTTCGCCTCCACTTCCCAATTCCATCAAAGCCATAGTGTGGACCAGATTGTGACCTTTCAACACCCTACCTAGATCTGTGCCTTCGGGTGAATGTGAAAAGTGCGGCCCTTTCTCCACTGTGCAAGTGGTCTTAAATTCGCGCACAGGTGACAATTAAAATCACCCACTAGAACTAGGGGCGGTGCTATTGCTGACTTCAGTGCCATCGACTGGGTGTTTAGGCGAGAGTCTAATTCCTTTCGTGAGTTACCCTTCCCATTGGGTCCCACTGCTTTATACCAGTTAATCAGGGTGATGTTTAAATCTTTGGAGCGGAAGCCCAAGGCCTGCATATTGTGTGAGGGCCAGTTAAAATGTGACCAAACCCCTTTTATCTTAAGGTCCACATATATGATAAGCGCACCCAATGGCTCTCCCTGATGCTGATTTTTGGGCAGGGACTGAGAAACACTTAAACCCCTCCAAGAAAAGGAGGTTAGAGTCAATCGCCCAGGTCTCCTGGAGACATATCACATGAAACCCTGTGATATATTGTCTCCATTCCTGCTCCTTATGTTTGGCTGCCAGACCTGCTATGTTCCAGGAAATCAGTTTTAACCCAACCTGCCTATCGGTCCTCTTTACTGAGGATATGATGGATTCAGTACTTACAATCCGCGGTGTTATTCAATTCGGCCAGGCTGAATGATTTTATTAATTCAGTACTTACAACTCTACTGTCCGGCCCCGTTATTTCTATTTCTACTACGGACTTGACTTGTGGACTTTCAGCTGTAATTACCCGCTGGTCGGCCACTCTCTGTGCTGACTCACACCCCCCCTTGTCGGGTTAGAGATGTAATATCTTGTACAGAGCTGTTATCCCTGCCCTGAGTCTGCTCAATGCCTATGTCTGACCATAGTCAGTCCAATTCTTCTATGGACGACAAAGGGTCAAATCTATTCTGAAGCTCAATCACTCCCCAGTTCCTCATGGCTACATATTGGGGTCTTCGAGAATACCCGACCAGGTTCCAGTCCCTGCAGCTTTGTCCATCTGGGGTGTGCCCACAGTTATAAATCCCCCCAGGATAGAAAGAGCTCAGGGGCATAGATCTGATGTTGCTTGCATCTGTTCTTGGGCCCCACCTCAGTATCTGGTCAACAACCTGCTTGTTCTGAAAATTCACCACCACACAGTCCCCGATGTGGTCCTTGGGCCTGCTTCCCACCCAGTTTACCCTACGTACCATTAATATTTCCCCCTGTTCCTTGCCTGACAAGGGTCTACACTTGTTTAACCAGAACATGGTCTTATTTTTGAGCTCCCCATATGTCTCTGTCTGATCTGGTTTCAGCACCGGAACTCCTGTTAGGATGATCACATAAGGGGCTGCATCAGGAGGTAGGTTAAGGGTTACTGAAGTATTGGAATGTGCCCTGTTGTTGAATTTTTCTGGTTGGCTCCTAGTCATGGGTGGGGGCGAAGATTGTCTGTGGACCATAACTTGATGGGTTCCTTTTGGGGCTCCCTGTGTGACTCCTCCAGTAATGGTGGGGAGGCCAGGGGGAACCTGTGTCGAGCCTGATGATTGTGTGCTCGAAAGGGTCGGGGGATGTGCAACAGTGATGTTTTGTTAGTTTTGGGAAAGGGTGGTTGATGGCAAGTCTGGGCTGGTGCTGGAGGCCTCCCCCCCTATGTTGTTATTTGGGGGTGGGTGGCTGGATCCACCAGCCAAACCCTTTGTTTTTATCAGGGTCACCACCTTGTCCAGCCTGCTAAGGATTAGCTTGGTTTGGTTGGCGACAAGTTGCTCTATGTGGTTCTGTAAGTCAGATATGAGGAGAGCTACCCACATTGGGGGCACTTCTGTGTTTAATTCATCCCCTCCATGAGCTCTTACTTCTGTGAGAGAATTATCAAACAGAACCTTGTTTGGGGTGACCCTCTTCCGCCTGTTTTTTTTACCATTGGTTTTCCTCTTCTTGCCTGGTTGTGGTGTTTTCCCCCTTGTTGATGTCTCATGTACAAAAGAGGGCCCCTCTTGCGCACAGGGGACATCAAATATCCCAAGATCTGGTGAGGCGTGTAATAGGGGTGCTTGCGCCTCTGGGTTCTGTTGTTGAGTTGTAAGATCAATCTGGGGAGTTAGTGAATAGCGTCTCTCCGTACGCTCTATCTCATTTGCTACCTCCCCTAGTGCTTTACGCAACATTCTATCAATGGCAGTTGGTTTGTCCCGAGTGAGGGGCGGGGGTCCCTTGGGCTTGCTATTTCTATTTTCTGAGTCGGGGGGTGCACTTAGGGTGCCTGGCAGACCTAGTTTGAACCGCACTAGCCATACTGTTATAGCCAGCCAGGCTGTGTGTCTGAGAAGAGCGGTCCAATGTACCAAAGCACTACCCCCACCAAAGGTCGACCAATTGCAGCCACCGACTGCAACTCCCAAGCGTCTCAAGTCCCAGGTACAGTTCGTAGTTCACCCCTTTCGTATAATTAAACAAAATCCCGCCTTGTACTGACCAGGTTAAATTTCTCAGTGTTCTCTGTTCTGTTCCGGGGCAGCAGATGTTGGGGGGTAGGGCCTGGCACGGATGGCCACAGATGGCCCGCCCTTTGCCCGGGCTTCGCCCGGCTCGTCCCGCGACGCAGGGGCTCTCGGCGATTCTTAAGCGCCTCCGGGCGCGGTGCAGGTGTGGGCATGTGCGTCTTCCTGTCCCTGAGAACTCTGGGACATGTAGTCCCCCCCTCTCAGCAGCCGTGCCGGGATGTTGGAGGCGTAGGCAGCGGGGGGAGACCAGCGCGTTTGTCAGCAAGCCTGGGGGCCAACAGGAGCAAGGAATATGACAAGGGGCCTGCCCAGATGAGCAGTAAGTATTTCACAAAGTGAAGCCCCGCTCCACCGGGGCTCTCGGCGATTCTTAAGCGCCTCCGGGCGCGTGCAGGTGTAGGCGTGTGCGTCTTCCTGTCCCTGAGAACTCTGGGACATGTAGTCCCCCCCTCTCAGCGGCCGCGCCGGGATGTTGGAGGCGGCGGCGGCAGGGGGAGACCAGCGCGTGTGTCAGCAAGCCTGGGGGGCCAACAGGAGCAAGGAAAATGACAAGGAGCCTCCCCAGCTGAGCAGCAAGTATTTCAAAGTGAAGCCCCGCTCCACCGGGGCTCTCGGCGATTCTTAAGCGCCTCCGGGCGCGGTGCAGGTGTAGGCGTGTGCGTCTTCCTGTCCCTGAGAACTCTGGGACATGTAGTCCCCCCCTCTCAGTGGCTGCGCAAAGATGATGGAGGCGTCAGCAGTGGGGGGAGACCAGCGCGTGTGTCAGCGAGCCTGGGGGCCAACAGGAGCAAGGAAAATGACAAGGAGCCTCCCCAGCTGAGCAGTAAGTATTTCAAAGTGAAGCCCTACTGTTCATTTTGTGTAATACATCTGTTGGCCATCTAACTTGTGAGCCTCTTTAGTAAATAGATTTCATTTGCTTTCAGAGGTGTGTGAGCCACCAACCCCCTTCAAACAGAGCAAAAATAAATTACAATTCAACATTTTCACGGAGTACACTAACACCTTCATTGTCAACTCCTTTCTCAATCCTGTAAAGGGTGATATGATTACAGAGGTGCTGTTCTACAATACAGATACAGCTGTGTGGAAAGGGACAATCTCCAACCTCTTTCGTCTCACATCAGATCAATGATACTTGGAGGATGAAATCTCATCACCTCCTCCCCAACCTTTGCTTCCCCTACAACTGTAAAAGTATACAATAAGGAAAAGGCTATGTTACAGCCAAATATTTGTACTCTACGGTTCTTCTATCCGATCATTTTAAGCTAAATGTTTTCCCACCCGACTGCTGTCCACCTGCAATTGCACTTCAACTTCAATTATCATTGCCAGTTGATACTCCTTGCATTGTCTTTTCAACCCCCAACACCCACAGCCCGTTTCTCTCCCCATTCATCTCACTAGATGAGTTATTATCGCTACTCCCCCCTGCACATGCAGTGAAGGGAAACCAAAACAACACAAGATTTAGATTCATTCACTGCCTCATTGTATACGACCGAGTTCACCTTCTAGCCCTCACACGGATGTGGCTTAACCTCCTTCCTCCAAATGACATTACCTTTCTGAAAAATAGAAACTAGGAAAGTGGAGATGGTATTGCATTGGTCCATCATAAATTGCTCTAATTCAGGATATTTGCTAACCTATCTTATTTCTCATTTGAGTACATGTTTAATAAAGTCATCACCCACTCTAATGCATCCCTGATTTGTATGGTTGTCTACCACCAACTCAAGAAATGCCCCTCTAACTTGCAATCTGATTTCTTAAATCGTGCTCAATGTGTTCTAATGTTCTCAAACCACATTATCATAATGTGTTACCTGAATATCTTGGTAGTCTTTCCTTCAAAAGCTTATTGTCACAACTTTACCCCAGATATGCATGGCCTTGGCTTCTTATAACTGGTCAAAGAACCAGCTAATAAAGATGCCACAGGCTTGACCTTCTTTTTGTAAATAGTACCAGATCTTCAGCCCCCGGAAATCCATCAGATACAGTGGTCAGACAACTTCGTAATCACATTTTTGATATACAATATGCTAGTCGGTGGATCCAAGACTTGTTACAACAATGGACCTCCTTCCTCTTGATATAACCTGAATAAATGATAGCCTGAATCTTTCATTCCTGTTATAAAAGTTATCTCTGCCCTTCCTATCAACAATACTAGGGGAATTCTTAACCATTTCTTCTCAAAGGCAACCAAGACCTTCAACTCCCTTGTTCCCAGCTAGGAACCACAGTCCCTCAAAATCTAATAATTGGTATACTGCCGGACTGTAAAATAATAAAATACATCTTCAACTTACAGTCTTTCTGCTGTAGACTGCTTTCCAACGCCTCTGCAACAGGCCTCAAATTAATTTTTCACAATCACACAAATATGCTAAATATTCAGTTTTTTCTTTTATTAATTCATCATTTGGTTTATTTTGTCTAGGGTGAACAAGAATGGATAAATGAATTATAATCACAAACATTCCTCTGATTATTTAGTCTGGCGTTTCCATGAAAGAGGTTACAAATCTGCATGTGCATTTGCAAACAAACACTACTCATTTTACATTGCAGAAACTTCCAACTCTACCAATGAACTTTTCTGCATCTTCAAACACTTGCTATCTGTCAGTGCTCCCAACAACTTGCCTAATTCCTCTCCTGACCTCTTGAAAAATATCCTCTCATTCCTCGTTGATAAAATTGACACCCGCAGGGCCTGAAATTCTGATTCCACTGAGAAATCCTCAATGCGTGGTCCTCACTCTCCCACACACCTTATTGATTGCAATCTTCAAGAGCTTATGGGGCTCATTAGGATCGCGGTTAATCCACATCCTCCGGGTCGGCGGAAGCAACCGCCGGCCCGGAGGATGCGGATTAACCGCTGCGGACTGAAAAACGACCCCCACCAGATAGGATGGCTGGGGGATCTTTTTTCCGTCTGCCGCTTTTCCGCTGCGGTCGCCTTCCGACCGCGGAGCAAAAGCTCTAACATGGCTGGCGGTGTCTATCTGATACCGCCAGCCATATTAGGATGTCAGCGGTCCTATGCCTTTCCATGGCGGCATTTCCGCCGTTGAAAGGTATACAGACTTTTCTTTCGGGACCCGTTGCGGGCCCCCAGGTGTGAAGGGGGTGGGGGGTGCACATGTTACCCCCCCTGCCTTTGCGTGCACGAAGCGGCAGGCACCACGCGGTGCCTGCCCCTTCGTGCATGCAAAGGAAATCATGCACTTTTAACCTTGCGGTGGGTGCTGCTTGAAGCAGCATCCGCCGCAATGTTAAAAATACAGGATGTGACTGCCAGGGTTGCGGTCACATCCTAATGAGCACGGAGGGACCGCCGCTGCCCCTGCGGACGGTCCCTCCTCCTCTGGGGTGGTGGACGGACGCAGGTCCGTCGGCCATCCTAATGAGCCCCTAAGTTAGGAAAATATTAATCTTCTTCAAAAAGTATTTTTGATGCTGGGACTTTTCCTATGCCAAGGTCATCGATCTTGCCTCCCCCCAGCATTTTTATCAGTTGTCATTGTCCTTGTAAACAGCTGCTCAGCCAATGAGGTAATCACACCCAACCTATAGAAAACTACAATCAATCCTTTTATTCTACAGACCTGCCCACTGCATACCTAATTTTGGCTTTCCCTGGTACCTAATGTACTTGAAACAATTTTCTCCCAAACCAACTTTCTTTTTAGCTAGAGTCCAATGAGTTGGATTCAGGCTGTGAAGAAGCACTGAAAGCACCCTATTAAACTTTAGGGAAGAGATCCTTTCTGGCCATGACCACAAACATCCTTTTGAACTGATACTACTTGATCTGTGCCACATTTGACACCAGTGACCGCCGGGAGCTCCTTGATAGTCTGTACACCTCAGTTGGCATTGGTGGTAGTGCTCTAGTATGGGTCTTCTTCTATGTTGTTGAGGGCTCCAAATGTCTCCCTTCATAGCAAAATGTCTACATGGCTCCCTTTAAATTCATCCTGGATCCCTATTGGATTCAATACTATGCCTTAAAGGTGAAAATACCAACATTTTGCTCTTTGACCCCTCTTTAGGCCTGAAGATTTGCGTTCTTTTATTTATTTAGAGTTTTATGTAGCGCAAACAAGACCCTTTCGAGTGGCAGGCCACTTTACTAGAATAGCAATGGAAGTTATGTTACAAACCGGTAGAATGTATACAAATGCACAGTATAAGTCACCTAAGGAAATGGTGGGAAACAAACATAGTCACATACTGGCATGGGCAGAGTTCTAGAGGTGATAGAACAGTGTGCAGATGGCTGGGAAGAGAAGGAGAAACAACGTGGATCACGGTGGCATGTGCAAGAGTGTGGCAAAATACAGCAACACTTAAGTAGGAAAGTGTTGTTCATGAGGACAGTGAGGTTTATCCTCAGTGTAAGAGGAGTTTTTGCTTCTTTACTGAAGATGGATGTGGATAGGTTGCATCTGATCTCAGTAGGGACAGAGTTACAGATTTGGGGTCAATTCCTGAGAAGGATCGGTTGTAGGTTTTAATTTTATAAAATGGTTGCGGTCTAAGTAGTAAGGAGCTTGTTTCTGGAAGTCTGTTGCAACCTGATAGGGTCAGTTTCTAGGCCAGGTAATAGGGTGTATTGCAGTGCAGCGCTTTATGGGTCATTCATACAATTTTTAGATGAATCCTAGCCTCATAGGGTAGCCATTTTAGTTATTGTAGGTCAGTGGTGATATGATCACTTTTTTTGGAATCCAGTGATGAGCCTGGCTGCGGCATTCCAAGTGGCAGTAAGTGGTACAAGTGTGATGTTCAGGAAGCCGCAAGTGTAGCACTGCCATAATTTAATTTCGATAGTACAAAAGTCCAATGAATCTAGCATTTACATTGGGTGTGATCTTCAGTAGTAATCTCTCATTCTCTCCGCAGACAAATGAGGTTTACAAAACTGCATTAATCCACCTGCATCAAATGAATGACATCCTGCTGCTCTTATATTGCTTGTAGAAAATTGCCTTAATCCTTGGTGTGGGCATGTCCTGCCTGGATTCCTGTAATGGCCTCCACAATACATATCTCACAAATCTCAAACTAGTAGAAAATAGGGTTCTCACTTTGTATTTGGACTTGGGTCTTGCACCATTGTTATTGTGGATCAAATATTGGAAAACCCCTGAGGCTGGTCTTGTTAGAACTTGCATTACTGATTGTCTGTCACTCCTATTTGAGGAAAACCTTCGAGATTATAGGTCTCTCAGAACTATAAAAAAATCTTCTTAAAATCGGGCCTGAATATAAAGAACTGGTTAAACAACTCTATTTGTGGCCATGGTATGAACTCAAGTCAGGAGAAGGTCCAGGCTAAGGAATGATAGTTACATATTCAACAGTGTCAACAACAAGGAGCATGGAGCTCTACCAGAATGGATTACAAACTTGACTCAGCGTTGTCATCGTACACTTTTTTTAGGTTATGCACACTGCACTTTAAATTTACATTCTCTTTGTGAGGGTAAGGTAAGGTAATATTTATTTGTATATGATTAATTAAAGTCTTTACAAAAATATAAAACGCCATGTGACAGTACAAATGATTTAAAATACAGCAGTTACTATTGTCAATTCAAGGTTGTCATTAAGTCCCGATGAGTCTTTCAAGTTTGCTTGAATCTTTCTTTCATTAAATCAAAGAACTTCACAACCTGACAATTCAGTTTAATATTGCTGGAGGAAAAACACAGTTTAACTGCCTGCCGACAGGTCCGAACGGCATGTGATCTAAAAAAAGGTAGCAACAGCTTATGCCTCAGGTCCATTAGTCTCGGGCAAGTGCATATCACATGGATGATGTCCTCCTTGCCAGACTCACACAGGCGACAAAGGGCCGAGGCGTGAGTTCTCTCCCATGGTGGCAGATGCGGTAATATCGGGATAGCTCCAAGGCGCAGTTTCAGGAACTTTTCTTTGATTTTTATTTTCATCCCGATATTAAGATATGGTTGTGGCTGTATTTTGCCGTAGTCTCCCACCGTTATCCATCCATGTGCCCTGTTGGCTAGGTCTTTCTTATCTTCTATTGCCGAGATTAATCGGGCAGATTTTTTTGCCAACTTTTTGAAGGCCTGGTGGTCTATGGCGGTTTCCCAAATATCGGATAAGCCTAGCACATCAAGAGATCCAAATAGGTAGTCCCTAGACAGTGAAGTGCGACATCTAAGTAGCTCTTCCCAAACTCTGGCATTTAAGGAGTCAGGGTCTGCGTCGCGGATCTTGCGCCAGTTAGTTACATATGCGCTCCGTCTTTCTAGTGTTTGTTTGACCACCCCAAATTCTAAACGAATTTGGGCCGGAGACACGTATATTGGGAAGATTGAAAATGGCCCTGTAGCAATTGGCTATGACGGTGTCTAACATTGCAGCATCCTTCCCTTGCAGCGATTCACTCCCGTAGGTGAGCGTTGGTTGAAGTTTCGCTCGGAGGATTTCAAGGAAAGGTTTAAGGGTGAGGTCAGGGAGTTTGGTCTTTAGTGATTTCAGTATGAGGTGAGTCATTGTTGCCTTCCCTCGGATAGACTGGAGCTGAGGCCTAGACGTGTTCTTTGAATCCAGCACAACGCCAAGGTACTTGTATGTGGCTACCCGTTCGAGCTTTACTCCGTTCAGGTACCAACAAGGGATCCTTTTCTTCCAGTAGTTCACCGTCATAACCTTAGATTTATTGAGGTTTATTTCTAGGGCATTCTTTACCGAGAAGGCGTGGGTACAATTCAAAAGATGCTGAAGGCCTATTGGCGACCGGCTTATCAGCACTAAATCATCCGCATATAACAGACTAGGAAGGGTGACTTTTCCTAGCTTGGGCGCACGATTGCAGCATTTGTCAAGTTCTTCCGGTAAGTCCGAAATAAACAGATTGAATAGAATTGGCGCTAACAAGCACCCCTGCTTTAGGTTTAAAGTATTTTTTATTGAAGCAGGGTGAAGAAGGAAACAACAGGTCAAGAAAAAGAAAAACCACAGGTGCCCCACAATCAATGCGTACAGTACATTAGATACATCAAAGCAGTTCAGTCCCTGCAGTAGGCACCATCCGGCATGGATACGCAGCTTGTGCGCCTGTGGTTAAAGACAAAAAGGAGTGGGGGGGGGAAGGGGGGGAAGGGGAAGAGGGAAGGGGGGGAATTGAGGGGGTAAAGAGGGGGGGGAAAGGTGTGGGGAAACAACCCTGCTCCACAACCTACCCAACCAACAAAACCCCCCAACTACCGCACCCCAACCCACCCCCTGTACTGTGCCAATGACCACCAGCCCTCCCCTCATATCGACCCTTCGGTTGACTCCGCTACTCAATGCCAACTCCGACCAATCAAACAGGCGGATCCGGTGGCGGTGTCAGTCGTAACAGCCTGAGATACCTAGGGCAGGTGATCTCCCTGAACTCAGAACACAACAGGCTATGGAAAGGCGCCCACAGCTCCTCAAAAGCATCTGTATCCCCCAGTGCCACTAAGGACATCTTTTCCATGCCAAGGACATGCCACAATCTATGCAGCCAGCCGACAACAGTGGGGAGTGTGGTGGAGCGCCAGTGTATGAGAATGTTTTGCACCGCTGACCCTAAGGCTATCGCAATCTGTCTACCCCTTCTAGACCTGAGGGGGTACATCAACCCATTCGGCAACCCCAGTAAGACATAGGCAGGGAACCGTGGCAGCTCTATCTCAAAACATTTGTCCACCTCACCAAGAACCTCCTCCCAATAAGAAGCCAAAAGGGGGCAATCCCACAGTATGTGTGTAAGCGTGCCAGTTTGGCCACAGTTACGCCAGCACGTCCCTGGTATTGACCTATCCATCTCATGTAATTTCTCAGGAGTGCGGTACCAGTAGGTCGAAATTTTGGTGAAGGTCTCCGTGAGCCCCGTGTGATAGGCCGAGTGGCGTGAGCGGTAGGAGATGTGGTCCCATTCTGTGTGGCTCAACACTCGTCCGAGCTCCCGTTCCCAGCGCTCCCGACCGGGGTTGTGAATGTAAAAGGGGGGGAGGCTGCAGCATACTGTACAAATCGGAGATAAGTTTAGCGTCCGACGTGCGAGTGATTAACCAGCGCTCGTACACCGTGATCTCCCGGTCCGCCGATTCGCGCACTTAGGGTTGTAGTACCCAGTGGCGCGCCTGCATATACCTCATGCGCTCCGTCTCAGGGAAGCCGTAGTCCCGCTGCAAGTCCTAAATGGGGATGACACCCTCGGGGCCATATAGGTGATACAAAGTGCAACAGCGGGCCGCCCGCCAGCGATCATAAGCACCAGGCTCAATTCCCGGACCGAAGTCCGGATTGCCAATTAACGGCGTGAAGGGAGAGGGAAAGGTAGTAAGTTCATGCCTAGTGGCCACCGAGTCCCACGCCCGAAGTGGGACACGCGTCACAAGAGATGCGTAAAGGTTAGGGGGCCGATGTGCCCGCCTCAAGAATGGCACCTCCTGTAGCGTTCTGCCTGCTACCGCCTGGTCCTGGAACAGCCAGTGTTTGTCTGACTCCCACCGGCTCCATTCCACCAGATAGCGAAGTTGGGCGGCCTGGAAGTATTTCCGTAAATCTGGCATCCCTAGCCCCCCAGATTCAGGCGCCAGCGTAGCAATGTTCCTCTTAATCCGTGGTCGACGGCCCTGCCACACAAACCGCGCAATGGCCGATTGAGTCTCCGCGAGCCACCCTGTGGGGGGCTGGAGCGGCAACGCCCTAAACAGGTATAGCACCTGAGGCAGGAGGGTCATCTTTACTGCGGTCACCCTACCCAGCAGCGACAACGTGCCCTTATCCCACCGACCCAGTTCCTCTCTGATTTTCGAGCTCAAAGCCGCATAATTGGCCGTGACCATCGCCGGGAGGGAGGGCGCCAACAGGATCCCTAAATACGGAATCTGGTCCCCGGACCAGCTCAGAGGGTAAAGCCTCTGCAGTTCCGCCCTGGTGGCGCCGGTGAGCGAAATGTCGAGGGCAGCTGATTTCCCGAGGTTCACCTTAAAGCCCGCCACCGCGGCGAAGAGGTCCAATTCCGCAATGCAAGCCGGCAGCGACCTCCGTGGGTCATCGAGCGTCAAAATGACGTCATCTGCATATAGGCTGATCGCGTGAGGAAATTCGCCCATCTTAATCCGACTATGTCGGGGTTCTGCCGAACCCTTTGAGCAAACGGCTCCATATAAAGAGCAAAAAGCAAAGGGGACAGAGGGCATCCTTGTCGCGTACCCCGTTCTATGGGGAAGGGCCGGGAACTGCCCCCGTTCACTTGGACCACCGCGGACGGGAACCGGTAGCAGTTGAAGATCAGGTGCCGGAACTTCTCGCCTATCCCGAACTTGCCCAAGACCTTCTCCAGGTAGGGCCAGTGTACCCTGTCAAACGCCTTCTCCGCGTCTATGGAAAGGAGCATTCTTTCCCCGGGGATCCTGGAGGCCTTCTCAAGAATATGAGTCACCCTCTTTGTGTTGTCCACTGTCTGCCTACCAGGTACAAAGCCCGCCTGATCCGGGTCGACCATGCCCGGGAGATGAAGTGCCAAGCGTGCTGCCAATATGCTGGTGAACACTTTCAAGTCCGTGTTCAGCAGCGAGATAGGACGATAGGACCCACAGGCAGTCCTGTCCTTGCCCAGTTTCGGGATCACGGAGACCGTGGCTTGAAGAAATTTAGGGGGAATGGCACCCGGCTCCGCGAACGTGTTGAAAAGGCGGGTCAACAGAGGCGCCAGCTCCTGACAAAAAGGTTTTATAAAACAGAGAGATGAAGCCATCCGGGCCCGGGGCCTTGCCCGGTTTGAGCCGGGAGATCGCCGAGACCACCTCCTCGATACGGATCTCCCGTTCCAGATACTGGGCCTGATCCGGCGTCAACGACGGGAGCGGCCCCGACTCCAGATAGTCCGTCTCCGTCTGGGCGGAAGGGGCCTCTCCAGTGTAGAGGTCTGCGTAAAAAATTACGGAAAACATCCGCTATTTGCTCGTCCTCCGTGACAGAGCGTCCGGCCGGGGTAACCAACTCCTTCACTCGGTGCTGTTGGTGTTGCACCCTGAGCTTGTTGGCTAGGAGCCGTCCGCAGCGGTCGCCACCGGTATAATACTTGTGCTTCAGACGAAGCATCGCGTACTCCGCCCGGTCCGTGTCCAGGGCAGACAAGAGTTTCCTGGCGGCTTTCAGCTGCCTCCAGATTCTGGGGGCTCCCGTTCTATGATGAACCTGCTCCAGCTCCCGCACCTGCCGGGTAAGCTCGTCCCTTTTGAGCTGTCGATCCTTGTTCTCCGCCGAGGAGAGAGCGATAAATTCGCCCCGAAGCACAGCCTTCAGGGCTGCCCATTGCGTCGCACGGGAGGTGTCGTCATTATCGTTTACGCGCTGGAATTCCGCAATGGCCGCGCGGATCTGTTCCACCGTCGACCGCCTGTGCAATAATGTGTCCCGGAGTCGCCAGACCCCTCTCGGCCGAGCCACCGGTGGCAGATTGAAGTTGCCCTCCACCGGCTCATGATCGGGAAGAGAGAGGACCCCCATGTCAGCATTCGAGGCTAAAACGAGCATCGGACCCAACACAAGTAGATGGTCCAGTCGCGCATAGGACTTGTGTGCGTGTGAGAAGTAAGAGTACGCGCGGGTAGTAGGGTGGAGGTGGCGCCACATGTCATGCAAGTCCAGCTCCTCAAGTCGGGTGCGAACCGAGCCCGAAAGCTCTCCCAACTGGTGGCGCCGTTGCACAGACCTGTCCAGAGCCGCGTCAAAAACCAGATTCAGATCCCCCCCCAACACTATGTGCCTATCAGAGGTGGACGCCACGTCTTCCAGTGCCCTGTGCAAGAATTGATCCTGGCGGTCATTGGGGCCGTAGATAGAGCCTATAGTCAGCACCAAGCCTCCAACCCTAATCCTGTATGCCAAGAGCCTCCCTATCTGCTCCGCCACTTTGTGTAAGATCTCCCCCCTGAACCCCCTGGAGAACAGAAGTGCCACCCCTGCCGTTTTGGAAGCGCTGGAGGAGAAAAGCTGCGTGGGGAACTTAGGGGTACGCATTCTGGGACAGTCTTTGGCCAGCAGATGGGTCTCCTGTAGCAGGCAGACATCAGCCTGGGAGTTCTCTAACAGAGACAGTACCGCCT
The DNA here is from genome assembly GCF_964263255.1 of Lissotriton vulgaris. Classification (NCBI taxonomy): domain Eukaryota; kingdom Metazoa; phylum Chordata; class Amphibia; order Caudata; family Salamandridae; genus Lissotriton; species Lissotriton vulgaris. The sequence continues at coordinate 1,596,909,058 of NC_141691.1, forward strand.
GCCTTTTAACCGGATTGTTCAGCCCTTTCACATACAGAGTAACAACTTTAAGAGCCATCAAGGAGGGGAATCATTGAAACGCACATAGGTGGGCAAGGCCCAGCAAGCGAGCGTGGAAGCCACTTCACGAAACTTCAGCGCGCAGCAAACATAGACATCCCTACGGCACAGTACAGTCCCCGAACCCCACAACCCCACAACTGGAGGAACCCCCCCTCCCCTTGGAACTTCACACACCCAACCCCACACCACTCCCAACTCCCAGCCCCCTCACAGACCCCCAAACTCAAAACACCCCCCTGCAATTCCCATTCCCGCTACCCGCTTCTCAAACCATACAAAGAAGTCATTGTCCCAGTCCGGTCCTTAACGGACAAGGCCGTGGAAGGTCAGTCTAGTGGACGTCCAGCCACCACCACCTGCACTCGCCATCCCGCCCCACCCACCCCCAGAACCCCCGCACCTGCAATAAGAAAAGGCTAATGCAGACTCCCCCCAGAGTAAGTTCAGGCCGTCAGGGCCACTTCACCGGTCGCCGTCGCTCTGGAGGCCTCCTGGATGGCGGCCGACATGTCCGCCCGAATCGTTGGCGAGTCCGGTCGCTCCGGCGGCGGGGAGCGCCTCTCCCCAGCCTTCTGCCAACCGTCCCGAGTGCTTCGTCTGCGGCGCGGCGCCGGGGTGTCTGTATCCGATGCTGTGATGCCCAATACCGTGCAGACATCCTGAAGGGACCGGAGCTGGTGCAATGTTCCGTTCCACCGAAAAATCAGGCGGAAAGGGTGCCCCCAAGAGTACTGTGTCCCCTGTTCCCGGAGGAAGTCCGTGGCGATTTTAAAGGATTTTCTCTTCTGCAGTGTGACCGTAGATAAATCCTGATTGAGGGCCACCGGGTGGTCTCGGAATCGGAAAGGCTGCTGCGGCCGCGCTTCGCGAAGGATCCGTTCCTTCAGGGGGAAGTCCGGCAGGAAGGCCAGGATGTCCGGGGGGGGCGCCGTGGCCCTGAGGGGGCGGCCCACCCGGTGCGCCCTGTCGATGCGAACCTGAAAGTCTTCTGACTCCCCTAAAATTGAACGGAAGAGGGCCTCCAGGTATGCGGTCACGTCCTCCCCCTCCTCGCCGTACGGGACGCCTCGGACCCTGATGTTATTCCGCCTGGACCGATTTTCGAGGTCCTCGGCGTGGGCCTGCAGCTCGATCTGTTGCTCCCGCAGCCGCAGGACCTCTTGCTGCAGGTGGGTGATCTCCTCGTCCCTGGAGTGACCAGCTTCCTCCACGGTGTTGACCCATTCTCCCAGGGAGTCCACCTCTCGCCGAATCTCGCGGACCTCCCCGGCCACCTCCTGCTTCAAAGTCTGAAAATCCTCCCGCAAGGAGCTAAACAGCGACTCGAGGAACAATCGTGTCACCGGGGGCTCTCCGCCATCAGCGCCCCTGGAAGGGGCCGGGGAGGTCGTGGCGGTGTGGCTCCCTCCGCTGCTTAGGGCACCGCGTCCCAACATGTCCGGCAAAGTCCGATCACCCCTCCTTTGGCCCCTAGCGTTCGACATCCTGGCGGCACGGGAGTCAACGATGGCCGTCGCTCGGCGAAGAGGTAATCAGGGACAGGGCAGCTATACTCCGGCCAGGAAGCACCGCCACACAGAGACCCCGAGCAAGGCCGGGCAGCCGGTCCGGAGTTCACAAAATGGCCGCCCATTACAGTCAATGGGCCAACGCCCAGGGAGTGAGGCCTACCCCCGTCGCGAGTCCAGCGGCGAGAAACACCGCCGGAGGGCAGGCTCGCGGGGCGTAGGCAGTCGGGCCGGCACGCCTAGTTGAATAACCGCTCCGGGGGCGCAACACCACTCCTCCACAACCAGGGTTTGGCCGGAACGGCCGTACGAGGTGAGTACTCTCAAACCCCCGGGCTTGCGTAGCAGCCGGAGGCCGGCTCTGCTTCCGTCGACCTCCTCCGTTCGGCTCCGCTCTCGTCGATTTCCTCCGTTCGGCTCCGCTCCGCCGGCGAAGTCTCCGTCGGCACCCACTCGGACACTGCGGTGCAGACACTCCAGCGGGACACTCACAGGCAGCAGAGCACACCGTCGAGACCCCAAGCCTGGAGGCTTCGCGGCCTCCGGATCGCACACCAGCCGCCCAGCGGGCTCCGCCCCGGGCTATCTCGGTCAGAATCGCACCTCCGGCGGGGCAATCAAGGCTCAACGATCACTCCACACCACCACCGGGGTCTCCAGGCGCAGTCACCGCTTGATCCGGGGGGAATCAGCGGTTACGAGCGGTGCAGGGTTTCAGGGGCACGGGAGCTCTCGGCAAGTGCGACCTCTCAGCCCGCCATCTTGGCCACGCCCCGCACCCCTGCTTTAGACCTTTAGTTGTCCTAATCTGCTTCGAGAGGTGCTGGCCAGTTCCAAGTTTAATTTGAACCCAGGTGTTAGAGTGAACCAGTATTAGGACGTCTAGGAGATGTTTCGGAATGCACCAATTGAATAGTTTTTCCCAATGTTTGCTTCGGTCCACATGGTCAAAAACCGCCGTATAATCGATAAATGAAAGGAATAGCGGTAGCTTGATGGTTTTAGCTTCGCCCATCAGTAGGGACAGGGCCATGATGTTGGTTGTTGTCCCTTGGCCTTTACGGAAGCCTGTTTGGTTGGGAGGGATGATGGCTTTTTTGGACGCCCACGCCGATAGTTCTTCCAGAATGAGCCCGCTGAAATATTTTGCTTCAATGTCAAGCAAAGCAATGAGACGATAGCTGTTCCGATTACTCTTGCTCCCATGTTTATATATCTACCGACTAATGACGGACCCATGCCAGGAGTCCGAAAGGGATAAAGTAAGTCTGGCCTCGTTAAAGACCTGGCCCAAGGATACACTCCAAAAGGCTACGTCAGATTTGTAAAACATGGGGGGGATTCCATTCGGTCCCGGGGCCCCATTCGGTCGTCCCTTGGTGATTCGCCGCCCGATGTCTACTGGGGTGTATCCCAATCCATGCATTCTTGTCCCCCATTGATTGCTGGGGTTACCATCACGATCAAACTTTGTGATTTCCATGCAGGGAGACTTTGTTGTGGTGTCTCCTACATTGTCATTATTGAAGTGTGACGATAAGTATTTGGTCCATACTTCCTCCGCTATGTGCGAATTTTGCCCCAGATGGTCAGGGTTCTGGATTCTTTTCACCATTTGCCAGAACCTAGAGCTGTTTTTCTGCTTTCCTTCGTGGACAAGTTTCCCCCAAAGTTCTTCGTTCCTTTGTTTTTGGCTTCCCCATTTCAGCCGTTTGAGTTGCTTTTTTGCTTCTCTTAGCGCTACTTGCAAACTAGGGTTTCCCTGATCCTTTCGTATCCGCCTCAGAGTTTGGTTAATCAAACGTTTTTGTGTTTTCATTTCCAACCGCATCTGTCTCGTGCTTGAGGGTCCCCTCACAAGGCGGGAATTGGTAGGCCTGGTACTGCCCAGTTGTTCCCCGATGGTGGTGATGAAGTCATGCCAGACATTCGCCAACTTAGATGAGCAATGAATTTGGTGGAAGAGGGTTTTCGCAATTGAACCAATATGGTCGATGTTTTCAAGATTGCACCGTATCCGTTTTAAGTTTGCACTGACTTCTGTTTCTGGGCCAAAGTAGCGTTCTTTTTCCTCTGCCGAATTGGATTTTATCTCAGCCACTAAGGGCAGGTGGTCGCTGAAATCATTCACGTCTATTTTGAATGAAGCTATCCAGCTGAACATGTCTAAGGACATGAACATGTAATCCAAATGCGAGGATTGTGTGCTAGAGTGGAAAGTGGCTGCCGGTGGATCGTCTTCAGCATAACGTCCATTTAGGGCCCTTAAGTTATGGATATTCAATTGCCAAAGAAGGTTTTTTGAATGTTTCGTTAAGTTGTTATTTTTTGTTCGACCTTGCGGCGGCCCGCCCCATGCTGCGTCTAATTCATAAGAGAGGTCAGTGCCTTGCTCATTATTGATGAGAAGCATGTTAAAATCACCAGCCAGGATGAAGGTGAGGGGTCTGGCAACATGATCTTCCTCTATGTTGTGACAATGTTTCTATGCAAAGTACTAATCACTTTATACTGTATTGCACCTTGTATTCAGCTCCGAGGCTTTCCTTTTTGGCCCCCATTTGGTGAAAGACAATTCTGAGACACTATAAGGATGGGCTTGTGTTTTTGTGTCTAGGATCTACAGATATTTTTAATGCATTGTTGAATTTTATAAGAGTGACTTCTACTGTTAGAAAACTATATGAATCTTAGCAACTTGTAATATATATGGACAGCACATGAACACTCTATATCTAATTTATGGTGTCTATGCCTTTGCTGCAATATTATTATTTTGTTTTTTCTTGCTTATTAAGGAAACTATATGAATTTTAAAAAACTTGGAAATACATGCCCTATGAACTGCACATGAGTTATTTATCTCCTATCGATGGAGTCTATGCCTTTGCTGAAATGTTAATTCTTTGTATTTTCTTGCTGATGTTATGCATTTTTGGCTCTGAACGAAAAAAGATATGTTGATGATGATGATCATGACTATAAAGCCATGACCATATTAACTCTGCACTCAGATCTTTCCACTGATCCCTGAAAAAAGGGGATATTATTTTTAAAAAAACTATAGGGCAGATTTATCAAGATTTTGTGCCAGTGCAAAAACATGCAAAGAGACAGAAAGACTGTGTAAACTGTTGATAAAAAATTTACTTTGCAGCAAAAACTCTAACAATAATATAAATAGTGATTTGCACTGCTTCGCATCACTTTTCATCAAGGTCCATCTCATGGGTGGTAGCTGTGCACTCCTAAGCTGTCGCCCATGGTTTTTGACGCAAATATCTATTTACTAAAATTGGTTCTGAGATAAAATATAACACCGCCTTGAAGCAGGTGTTAACAAGGAGAAATGTTCTCCTAACACTTTACAAATTGTGTGCTGCACTGTAGAGCACACATCAAATATGTGAAAAGTTAGTCTATGCATAGTATTTTGTTCTGAAGGCAATCCTTCGAGTACAAAACCTATGCTGGATATCACACACAGACAGACCTAAGCAATATAGTGCAAATATGTGAACATGGTCCTAGGCAGCCTGTTTGTGCGCCAGCACTGAAAAAGAGAGGAGCTGCGCCATACCTTAATAGATATCGCTCTGTGATGTTCTCTTCCCCTAGTACAAAGCAGTACAGCAACTTTAGTTGTTGAGATGTTTTGCACAATTTTGTAATAAATGTGTCACTCATTATTGTACACAAGGCACGAAATTACCACATTTCGAACCACATTGCAAGCCTCTTTGTTATTATTATTAACCAACTGGGAGTCTCAGTTCTACTATAAGTGGGCTGTTGACACTTCAACAATCCACATACAAATGATACTATTGTGAGCCCCAGTTTTGTTTTGGTGTGTGTGGGGGGGGGGGGGGGGGAGGGGGATAACATGGTTATATCTTCTAAGCCCCAACAGGAATAATAATACATACAGTACCCTCTTCGGAGAAAAGTAGAACAGCGAGGTATTCCGTGTTCCTCACTCCTCACCAGAACGTGTTATGAGCAAATAGTTAAGGCATGTTGGGAGCCAGGCAAATTTCTCAGAGTATCTCACAACCTCAAAGGAAGTATCATATATAAATTAAGATCCAGCCCTGGCCCCCAGAAATAGTAGGCAGGTGCGGTTAGTGGGATTTTACAATATGAGGTTATATTTTACGTATCACTCGTACATAATTGTTATGTATCAGAAGGGTGGTAAGTGGTAGGTGATCTCACCACTCATAGTAATAAACAAGCATTTGCAATGCAATAGGTCTCGCATTAGGAAAGTTTGAGCTATTGGTCTTGTAAATGACACATTTTTTATTTATGTGTTGGTTTTGAAAATAGCGAAATTAATAGCTTTGCCTTTACAATGCCAATAGTTTTAACTTTCACAAATGTGACACCTACGGCATTTGTAATGCAATATGTGTTGTATTTATGTGACTTAGATGTATTGATATTACAAATAACAATGGCTTTTATTTTTTTAATAATTAATACTTAAATAAAAGTTATTGTAATTTATAATGGCAATAGCTTAATATTTTGTAAATAACTTTTGTGAAGATTATGTTCTGTGTATTTTATTGTGACGAAAATCCAAGAACAGAAGTGAAATATTAATATCTTTTTATGACATTTGTAATAAAGCTTGAAACATTGAGAGAACATATTTGAACCAGTTGTTGTTGAATGGTTGCACAGACTGATGCTGTGGTGGCGTGAGTTATGCTGTGGTATTCAGTGATGCCGTGGTAGTGCACAGTGATGTTGTAGTGCCCCTGAGTGATGCTGTAGTGGTGCTGAGTGATGCTGTGGTGATGCGATAGATAGATAGATAGAGTGAGGGCGATAGAGTGAGGGCGATAGATAGAGTGAGTGCTATAGATAGGATGATAGAAAGATAGATAGATAGATAGATAGATAGATAGATAGATAGATAGATAGATAGATAGATAGATAGATAGATAGATTGTAGTGTAGTTCCTAGTTTCCCACTAGGCCCTGCACATTGGAATAACATAAACAGTAGTATCGACGTGGAACTGCGGATATTCCAGGCCTCCACTGACTATGCTAAACTTAATTGGGTTGTGTTACCAACTAGCTCAGAGGTCACTGGAAACTTTCTTCTCTGCATAGGAAGTGATCAGCTTCCTTGGCACAGACAAGAAGGGATTCAGCTTTCCAACAACCGTGCAACATGACAACTTTGCTCCTCAGATCAAGAGTCAATCTCTAGGGTCATGTGAAACAATAGACATGTATTTCACTCAGTCAGTCTAGTGCAGTTTACTTTCACGAGATGTAGAGAATAGAGAGACGGGCGTTTGTCAATAAAGGTTAACATTTATTGAACAGTCTTTCTTCTCGTACAAGAGAAATGTATTGCCACAATTGCAATAATTGTTATTATAAAAAGTACGTACAGTAAGATAAGTATTGCGAAATAGAACTGTAAAAGCATTGATATGGTTTCTTAGCCATACAATGGTTTAAAAGTAATAAAACATATATATAGTCATATATACATTAGGCTAACATACTCAACTGGTGCTTCTAACTAAGCCTACCCCAGTGTGCCTGACCTAAGCCTAACACGTGAAAGGGGAGTAAGTAAGTAGCTTTAAGTTAAGTTGGTTTTGCCAAGGTTTGTTTCAAGAATTCTCGTCTAAGGGTTTAGTCAACACCATACCTCTGAATAGAATGATGGAGGATTGGTATCTCCTTCAGGGGTCTCTCTCGATATCCCAGTCACCCGCGAGGGTAAACCGGAAACGCCGTGGCTGGATTTCTCTGCACGAGAAAGGCAGCGGGTCTCTTCAGCGCGTCGAGGAAGGAGGGGGGACAGCGTCCGCGGGCAGCTGGAATCTGCTGGATGTCTTCGCAGAGGGACGGCTGTTCAGCTCCTTAAGCGTACTGCACCATAGTTCGCGCTTTAGCGGTGATAATGGTATCAGCAGCTTCACCACCACAGGATAGCAGGCTGCAGCGACAGAGTGCTAGATTTACCAACACGGGGTCTTGCAGGCAGCCAGCATCAGCAACAGTAGCTTGCAGCTCACATTGCTTAAGGCAACGTTGGTAATATTTATACCTGACAGGTGCCGGGTTTGACGCAAGTTTGCTGGACATAAGACGTCAATTAAAGATGTCACTAGGAAGTGATAGTTATCAGTTGCTCATTAGAGTTCCATTACTAATCAAAACATAGCAAGCGGGGATTTCCAGGTTTGCTGAGTTTTTATCTTGTTGAAGAACTCGGAGTGTTATCTAGGAATATCAGATAGTGACTACTGCTCTGTCATTGCACTAATTGGTCGCAAAGGAAGTGGCAGAGAGAACTATGCTGGAATGTGGCTCTGTTCGTGTGAGGCCAGAGATGACTTTTCAGAAAATCGCACTTGAACGGTTATGCCAATATAGGGAATAAATGGATTTATAGCCGAATAGGGGCATAAGGTCACAGTATCGATCAGGAACCTAGATAAACACGCAACCCCCTCTCCACGGGTTAATGTCCATCAAAATTACTAAAACTAAAGCAATTAGATGCATGTGTAACATTGCCCACCCCAAAATACATAAATGCATTCGAAATAGGCGTACTTGTAATACATGAATTTAGGTACTGTACGTTTTTTAAAGCATAGTAATCATTCAAAAAATTATTGCATATGAAATCAATGAACGATTATGCAAAAGGATTTACACATGAAGTATCTCTGACAAAAGAAAAGCGAGATAAATCATCACATAAAAATGCATTGTAATAACATGTGTGCTAGAGGCTGGTGTAATGTTGTTATGTCTCTAGATGTGTTTAGAAATAGAAGTGTGAAGCTTCTGTTCTCTAAGAATAGTTTTTACGTTAAGCAAAGAATTGTTCGTGCCAAAAAGGTCAATATTAAAAAAATTGTCCAATTCAAAGAAAATAGATTTCTAAAGCTCTTGGCAGTTTTTGTTGATCAAAACTGAAGGCCGAATTCAGAGTTCATGGGAACGCTGTGTGTCGGAAAGCTTCTAAAAGTTATTGTTTCTGTACGGGTGAGAACATCGTATCAGACAGGCTCTCAAAGAATTGGTCTACAAATTCAGGTGATAGTTCAACCAAATTAGATAGCGCTGTAACTTGGCAGGTGTGAGAATGATTGCTGTCATCGAAGGCAGGACCAGCAATGCTCACAGAACGTTGTAACTGGATGATGTTGCTTTTGTCACTCGCTCCACTGTTACCACTTGGCTGTAGCACAGGAGTCTCCACGAATGCCGTCATCAGGATTGGTAGCCGCTGGGGACAACACAATGCGTGAGCCGTTATTGGACTGAGCAAAGTATCGACGTCCATTGGTACTGCTGATGGAAGTGAAAGACAGATGTCCAACACGCATTCATCGCCGCAAAGCATACACCGTAGCACAGGTAAAATGCAATTTTGCCATATCGGTCTGAATGAAAGGAACCAGGTCATGTTTAGATCTCTCAGCCTGGCCAATCCAAGGACGTTAGTTATCCTGTCCCGGTAGCGCATTGCTAGGATTGTCTCTTCCATTCCCATGGGAGCTATGTCTGAGCCGAGGCTTGCCATAACGTAGCAGGAGGGTCAAAAATAAAATCCCTGCGACGAGTCCCAAAAATAATGGTATGCCTCCAAAAATGGAGTGCACAAAATTAGGAAAGATTCCCAAAATTGCCTGGAAGGGTGTTAGCAGTCCCGTAAAGACTGTCTTAAATATGCCTGGGATTTCTTGTTGCACTAGACATGTTAAGGAGTTGGCTGAACATTTCTACGAAATGCACGGGGCAATTTGTTGATAAAAGGTCATGAACTTCAGTAGCTGTCCTTGCAACTAGAAGATCATACGTCTCTTTAGATGACGTTATAGGCACTGTTGTCTGTAAAAGTACAGATTTCATTTTGCTTAATGTATAAATTCGTATAGAATAGAGATTCAGACGAGGCCAGATGGGAGTCACTATGTCTGGAGGCCCACTCAGAAACAATGCTTGCATACAGCATTTGACCATGGATGTTACTTCTACTAGATAACTTTTCCCTGGCACGAGGCCACAACATCTGTGATCCGTTCTAAGAATGTAACTCCCGTTCGAAAGTTGCATAAAGAAGGGCTCTATCTGAGTTGCAGGTGTGACTAGCTGGTGGCATGAAAGGTTGTTTGAATTTCCATCACATGCTCCGTGTAAATTAATACCCTGACACAAAAGTATACCGCTTAGTGAATGTTTACAATTTTCACCACTAAGAAATACATTTTTGTCACTGTCACTATAGCAAGAATGAGTGTATGGTAATTTCCATTCGGATTTTACATATCCTTTACCCAATTGTTCATATTGGCCAGCAGGTATGTACTCAAGGCACTTTTTAAATCGGAAAGTTGTTATCGGAATTGTGATAATTCCGTGTATTATCCATTCAATGACAGGACTCTCTGACATTGTCAATGGTAATCTCTCGAGTTTTTCGATGCTCAGGATTGTATAGTCTGCTCCTTTCTGTGCCAAACTGATCTGTTTATCAGTAAGGTTAAAACTGGAAAATAATGACGTTGTGTTGATTAAACGCCAAGGCACATAGCCTGAACGAAGATTTTGCAGCGTCCAGCCTAATTCTATAATAGAGCGTAATTGAGACTGGCCATGTTGTAACATTAGCAAATCTCTGTCTATCACATCAAAGGCAGAGGATACAATATTGTCCAACGAATATATTCTGGAAGACAGAGTCGTTAACCCATTGTCTACTACAGAAAGTGATTTCTCCAAATTAATACGATCAATTTCTCGTATTTTTTCAGCAGTTTCATTTTGCTTTACTTTCCAAGCCTCGTTGTAAGCAGCATAGATACTGGTCGCTATGAAACGCTTTTGACGCTGTTTGCGTGGTCCAAGAATGAAATCGCGCAAATCAGCACCATCTTTTAATAAAGACAAGTGTTGCTTAATTTCAGCCAGTGTGGACGAAGTTAGCCATTCAAGGCAGAGTTTCCCTACACTGTATGTTGTTATAATCCCTGGATGTTGTCTCTGGGAATATCTAGGGTCTAATCTGGTCATTTTTAACCCCTGTGTTTTATTCAGGAATCTATCTTGACAGCTATTTGTGTCTGTAGGCCAGATTAACCACTTTTTCCAATCAGGATGTGTTCTGTTGAAATGTAAAATTCGTGACACGTCTAACTCAATATCTGTGGTTGCATTTTCTGGTATTGGCTTCGGAATAGATGGTGTTTTAAGGTCTTTGATCTTAGCTAGGCCAAGACAAGATGTTTGGTGTATTGTGTCATTTAAAAACAACATTTGTTCTGGTATCATGCAGGTTCTAAACAGTGCTTCTATGCCTTGCACCTGCCAATCTTTTGTACCCCAAATTGTTTTCGTTTCAATATTATTTTTCCAATAATCAAAACCAAATGTTATCATTTTGTCATAAAATGCTTCTGAATATATCAATTTAGAATTTGTCAGCATTGTTTTCATTCCTGTTTTATCTAACAGTTTGTAATAAAACGTTTCTGCATCACTGGTGTTAAACCCTGAGAAGTATTTGAATTTCTCAAAAAATGCTTTAGAACTGCTTTTAGGTGGTGTAGAACAATGTTCCCATTGATTATACATAAAAACATTTCTAGGCTGTGCAGATTTATGCAAGTAATGATCCCCATAGTGGGTGTAACAGAATAGCTGCTCATAACTAGATGAACCTTGTAAATAATCATGATCTGTGAATCTAGCTGACATTACTAAATCAGACATCATGTCATTAATACTGTTAAAGTCCCAATCATCAGAGAATGTACTAGGTGTCACAAAGTCACTTAAGGAAACCTTTAGTTGATGAGGATACTTCAGGATTTCGACCGGACCATATATCTCATAGTCTGTTTTCTCCCATACTACCCCACCAGGTATTGGAATTGCTGTGACATTTACTGTTGACAGTTCTCTTTTCTTCACGTGGGATGATCTGTGTGGTTTCAGGACTAGGTTGATGTTCTGACTTGCTGTGTCCATTGTAATATATTTTCCTTCAATGAATTTTCCCAAACACAGTACCATGATGAGCCAAAGCAGGAGGAAAAATACACCTAGACCGAACCAGAACTCTATCCAAGGGGAAATAAGGTAGATTTCCTTCAGTTGATGAAAGAGTTCCGTTGCTTTTTCTTTAAAAGTCTTTTTTGTTTCTGGCATCACTTCGGGGTCGTTTAAATCTTCAGAGAAGTTGTCGAAGTTGATGAAATAACCAGAGGCAGTTCTGTCAATTGATGGGATTGTTCTTTCAATCTGTCTCTCAGTAGCACTTTCTGATGCCACATCATTGTAGACTGGTGTTGTTTCTTGACGAACTGTTTCAATCTGTGTTTCAAGAGGCACGAGTTCCATGGCATTATTGCATAGTCCTTCATTGTGCACTGCAGGCTGATCGAATGTGATTAGTCTTTCAGTTTGAACCTCTTGGATTGTTGCAAGTTTGGGTATTCTGTTGTTTCTTGGGAGTCCACTGGGCCTACTGTTGATTATAGGCCACATGCTTGTGGTTTTACCAGATCGATAGACACAACTCTGTTCTCCTTTTTACCAGCAAGGGGCGGTAGCACAACTGATCTTGTTCCGGTGACTGCTAAGACAGGTACTGCTTTTCTGTAAGAAGGCCCAAATTCCTTCTTCACCGCGATCTTTTCTCTGACTAGATCCCCAATCTTTGGAATCCAGACAGGCCTTGCTGGGGCTGTTGCGGGTGGTGCCTCGTCAGTGGTACTTGGCTGTTGCTTTATCTTTATGTTGCTTAATGATTTTCTTGTTTCATTCAGTTCCTGTAAAACAGCCAAACGATCTTTGATGTCAAAGTCTGTTGTTTCTTCTTGTACCACTGACATCTGACTATCGAGGTCCTGAACTCGCATTCTAATTCCGAACAATAGTTCGTATGGGCTGAAGCCTTTTAGAGAATTTCTTGGCATGTTGTTAAGACTAGTCTGGACACTTATTAAATGTTTGACCCACCCAGCGCCTGAACCTAATACCTTCGCTGTTATAGATTGCTTTATGTCACGTTTTTTCTTTCTACCACACTGTTCCCTTCCGGGGTATGACGGACAAGAATACCGCAACCCAATTCCCATGCTGGCCATGGCCTCCTTATAGGCTCGAGAGCTGAAAGCAGGACCCTGGTCAGAATGGAACGTGGTAATTGCGTATATGCCGATATAGACTCGCAAATCTTTTATAACCGTTCTAGCGTCAGCCGAGCGCTGGGGGCCTCATTTTTTTTAAGTGCTTTTCGTCTTAACGGTGTACACTGGGACGCGCTTTTCTTCTTTGATTGCGCAGATAGACCGCCTGATGCTGTCTAGAAGGGATCCTGAAACTACACTGGCCTGTTCATTTCTGCGATCTCGGTTGCAGTTTTCACAATTTTGAGCAAAACATTGAATATCTATACTCATTCCTGGCCACCAGTACTCTGATTGTAATTCTTTCAGAGAGGCTTTGATTGTTTGGTGTCTCAGACCCAACCCCATGTGTGCTTCCAGTAAGAGGAAGCCCCTCCTGCTCCTGTTTGGAATTACTCTGTCCCCCACTCCAGGGATTCGAGCAAAAGGAACGGAGTTTGCATCGATTATGTATGCATAATTGAATGGATAGTTCACGGGTAGTGCTGCACAGTCGCCTTTTACGGTCGTTTTTACTGCCAGCATGGTTTCCCCGTCTATGTACGTATCTGTACGCTTTTTTGTGACTACGGAAGCCGGTTTAGTTGCTTCCGCTTTGGCTGTATTAGCCAATGAATTCCCTGCAACGTGAACGCCATCACGCTGAAGACTCTGTGCGTGAATCACGTGAGTCTTTTGTAGTTCTTTGTGTAAAAGAGCTACCTCGTTCCAGAGCAATTTATGCTTTATTGTGGCACCTGTGTCATCTTTGTAGTCGTTTTCGATCCAACTCTGCAGTTTGTTATTGTAAGAGTTGACGCAAAAATGAGAATCGCACACTATAAGTGTCGGGAATTCACGTTCTGCATTTTCTAGCGCCATCTTAAATGCTACTAATTCAGCTCGTTGAGCCGAGCAATCTCCTAGAGATTGAGTTTTAGTGACCAGTGGTCTGAATTTTCCTTTGTGCCAGCGACCTTTTACAATCGCGCACGCAGCACTGTAAGCTTGCTTACCCCCAACTGCGGGTTGTGCTGATCCGTCAGTATATATAATACTTCCGTATTCTTCGAGAGGCAGGATTTCAATTGGCAGAGGACATTCATATTCATATTGTAAAAATTCCTGTGTTTTTAAGTTAGGATCAAATTCGTAAACTACGTCTGTTGCAGCAAGAGAATTAACCCACTGAATCCATCTCGGATGCAAAGCTTTAGCATTAGGAATGCTTGCTTTAGTTACCGCTTCTAAAGCCGGTATAGGAGTTACGATTATTATTCGTTTACCTTGTGCTAGGGGCCTTTCTTTCGCTACAGCAGTCTGAACCGCAGTTAGAATTTTCTCCGTTGAACTGAATTTTATTTCAGCCTTTGTGTACAAATGTGATTTGTAAGCTATTGGTACCTTTTCTCCCTCATTAGAGGTTAGGTATGTGAATCCGCATCTTCCTGGGATGACTCGGATTACAAGATCACGTGTGTTGTCACGTGTATCTAATTTAGTTTTTGCTAACATGTCTGTTTGCAGTGATCTCAAAATTTCTGTGTGTTTTTGAGTCCAATTGATTTGTTTAAAATCAGGTTTAATTAGTTCGTAGAGAGGTTTAACCCTCTCTGCGTAATTTAGTATGTAAGTTCTTCCGAAATTCAGAAAACCTAGTATGGATTGTAAATTCTTCAGCGTTTTTGGAGCTTGGAGTACAGCGCACTTCTCTAAGAAGTTGTCCGCTAGGCTTTTCCCTTCACTTGATAATTCGTACCCTAAAAATAGTACTGTCAGATGGGCAATTCGGGACTTTTTAAAGTTGAATTTGTAACCCTCTGCTGCGAACCCAAGTATAATGGTGTTCACTCTTTTCAAGTGAGTATCCAAGTCGTCGTCTGTGAGATAAATATCATCTACGTAAGACAATGCTTCATCATCATAGATTTGTAGTAACTCTGTCACCCTAGCTGAGAATAGTCCTGGGCTGTTCTTGAACCCCTGTGGGAGTCGACAGAATTTTTTCTTTGACCCAAATGCAGAGAAAGCGGTCAAATATCTGCTTTCTGGTGCAATGTTTTGACAAAAGAAACCATTAGAAATGTCTAATGTCGTTTTATATTTTTTCCTAACTATGTTATTCATTAGGGCTGCACTATGCGAGTTTTGTACTGCAAAAGTTTTGCAACATGTATTAAGATGTCTGTAGTCCAAAACTAGACGATATGAATTGTCTGGCTTGGAGACAGGAAACAAAGGATTGTTCATTTGAGAGGTGCATGTTTCAATCACCCCCTGGTATTCAAGTTGATCTAAGATCTCCCTGACCTGTTTTTTAGCTTCTTGCTTTATGGGATACTGCCGTTGGGCAGTTGGTTCACTTTTTAATTGGATTTTGTGAGGCGGTGAATCCTCATCCCATCCTACATGATTTTTATACAATGCAGGTGCCTGGGCCACTGCCCATTTCCTTGCATATGTATATTTTTTATGAATCGGAATGTGATTCGAGAAGGCAGGCATAATCACTTCTTCGCCACGAGGGCACTCCCTGACAAACTCTGGGGGCCAATCTTTTTCAGCTAACAGAATATCATAGCCTTTTGAGAGCTTATCCCAAAATAGACCCTTAATTTTCCTAGTCTTATCACCCTCTATACGCAATGTTATTTCGTATATTTTATGGGGCTCGCTAAGTCTGGCGTCGGCAGTTTCAACCTGAATGTATTCATTTGTGTCCACTGTCTCCAGATGACTCATCAAGATCTTGCGCGCTATACTGATTTCTGCTGCACTGTCCAACATTGTCAATGCCCACTCCCCGTTTTTCAACTGTGTCCTCAGTATTCTCGGCATGGTTGATTACTCTAATACCGGCTACCTTCTTTTTCTGAAATTGAGATTTCTTATTTTGAGCAGGTTCCTTGTCTTTGGACTTGGTGTGCTCTCCTGGGTCTGACCGTCCTCTTCTTTCCGAATTCTGTGGAAAAGATCGAGAGGGACGTGTATCAATACTTTGATATCTATCAGGTTTTTTCAGATTATCCCTATTTCTAAGGTTATATCTTTTCTCAGAGGGCTCCCTCTGGGGAGACTGGCGTTCTCGAGTCGGAGTTCTTTCCCTCCGTCGAGGAGACCTTCCTCTGGACTGGAAAACTTTTTCTTTGGGAGTGGATTGTTTATTTCCATCCCAGCTCTTTTTAGGAGTATTTAAATTATTTTTAGTAAATCATTTTTCAGGATTTTCGAGCAGTTGGGGCTTTACCGGTTTTCCACCCAAGCTGTCTCTACCTAATTCTTCATAGCATTTTTCTATGATTTTTGCAAGCTCAACAGGATCTTTTATATCTGTTTCCTTCAACTTCTGGCGGATCGCCACAGATGCTGCTTCTCCTCTTATGTTGGCTAATAATATAGCCGTGACCTGCTTGAAGTCTTTCAGTAATTTCATACCTAGATTTAAAGCGGGCTCTGGACCGAATTCATTTTGAATCTGTTTTAGCACTTCTGGTATTACCGCCATAGACGGAACACCGTGTGTTTTTGTGTAAATGGAAGCAAAGACTGTACCCCAAGTGTCACAGTCCTCCACGTGTGGTGCGATTCCCATAGGAAGGCAGATGGTCAAGATTCTGTGTTTCTCAATAGGGGTAGTATCAGGAAATACTGCCTCTATTTGAGTGATTTTCTGTGCTAACCAGAAAGGAATTTGTTCCCGTTTTACGGGTGTTTTACCAAGACATGACTGTATGTTCTGTGGTGTAATTTTATTTGTGTTCCCCTGATGAGGGGTCAGCTGTGGTGTATTAACAGCTGGCTGGACTGTTGCAGTCCGCATTACATATTGGACTAATTGCCTATGTATTTTTATTAATGTGTTTAGCTGTACTAACAGCTCTTCTCTAGACATTTTTACAATGTCAGGATGTGGTGTGTATCTGGCTAGAACCGGCCACGTGGCTCCTGGTCTACCTAGTGGACCGAGCCTGGTAATGTGATCATTATGTTTTAGGGCGCCATTAAACCAGAGCAGGTGCTCTTGAAATTTAAGTGGATTTTCAATCTCCTCGAAAGGAGCGTACTCTTCCGGAGGTTTCTCTATTTTGTAATAGTGAAACTCTTTTGTTCTAGCGTTTACCGCTGGAAAGTTTATCCATGAATAGAATACCTCTGTCTGCCGATACTCGTGAGCCTCTATCACGAAAATTACTGTACCACCTTGTGGTGTCAGTCCGTTATCTATAAGTTTTAACGTTATAGATCTTCTTAAGTGGACCGGGATGATAATAGCATCCGGGTCTGTGTATTCAGGACCTTGCTGAGTCGCATCTGCTGCGGCCCCAGAGGTTCCGTTTTCTGGCATTGTAAAAATGCGAGGTTTGCAGAGTAGGTCTCCAAGGAGACAAAGATTAGGTGCACAATATTTTGGAACACTGTATCCTTCAACGTTGAATAAACCAGAGCTTTACATAGGAATCTCTTCCTACTAAGGTCGGGCGGATTTTAACCTTTCACCCACTCCAGACGTCTATTGGAGTATTTACGGGAGAAAGGGGTGTGAAATATGCACGACTGAGTTACTCTAAAAGTCTTGCGTTAGTTTATCGCCTTACCAAACGTTGGGCGCCATGTAGTGTAGTTCCTAGTTTCCCACTAGGCCCTGCGCATTGGAATAACATAAACAGTAGTATCGACGTGGAACTGCGGATATTCCAGGCCTCCACTGACTATGCTAAACTTAATTGGGTTGTGTTACCAACTAGCTCAGAGGTCACTGGAAACTTTCTTCTCTGCATAGGAAGTGATCAGCTTCCTTGGCACAGACAAGAAGGGATTCAGCTTTCCAACAACCGTGCAACATGACAACTTTGCTCCTCAGATCAAGAGTCAATCTCTAGGGTCGTGTGAAACAATAGACATGTATTTCACTCAGTCAGTCTAGTGCAGTTTACTTTCACGAGATGTAGAGAATAGAGAGACGGGCGTTTGTCAACAAAGGTTAACATTTATTGAACAGTCTTTCTTCTCGTACAAGAGAAATGTATTGCCACAATTGCAATAATTGTTATTATAAAAAGTACGTACAGTAAGATAAGTATTGCGAAATAGAACTGTAAAAGCATTGATATGGTTTCTTAGCCATACAATGGTTTAAAAGTAATAAAACATATATACAGTCATATATACATTAGGCTAACATACTCAACTGGTGCTTCTAACTAAGCCTACCCCAGTGTGCCTGACCTAAGCCTAACACGTGAAAGGGGAGTAAGTAAGTAGCTTTAAGTTAAGTTGGTTTTGCCAAGGTTTGTTTCAAGAATTCTCGTCTAAGTGTTTAGTCAACACCATACCTCTGAATAGAATGATGGAGGATTGGTATCTCCTTCAGGGGTCTCTCTCGATATCCCAGTCACCTGCGAGGGTAAACCGGAAACGCCGTGGCTGGATTTCTCTGCACGAGAAAGGCAGCGGGTCTCTTCAGCGCGTCGAGGAAGGAGGGGGGACAGCGTCCGCGGGCAGCTGGAATCTGCTGGATGTCTTCGCAGAGGGACGGCTGTTCAGCTCCTTAAGCGTACTGCACCATAGTTCGCGCTTTAGCGGCGATAATGGTATCAGCAGCTTCACCACCACAGGATAGCAGGCTGCAGCGACAGAGTGCTAGATTTACCAACACGGGGTCTTGCAGGCAGCCAGCATCAGCAACAGTAGCTTGCAGCTCACATTGCTTAAGGCAACGTTGGTAATATTTATACCTGACAGGTGCCGGGTTTGACGCAAGTTTGCTGGACATAAGACGTCAATTAAAGATGTCACTAGGAAGTGATAGTTATCAGTTGCTCATTAGAGTTCCATTACTAATCAAAACATAGCATGCGGGGATTTCCAGGTTTGCTGAGTTGTTATCTTGTTGAAGAACTCGGAGTGTTATCTAGGAATATCAGATAGTGACTACTGCTCTGTCATTGCACTAATTGGTCGCAAAGGAAGTGGCAGAGAGAACTATGCTGGAATGTGGCTCTGTTCGTGTGAGGCCAGAGATGACTTTTCAGAAAATCGCACTTGAACGGTTATGCCAATATAGGGAATAAATGGATTTATAGCCGAATAGGGGCATAAGGTCACAGTATTGATCAGGAACCTAGATAAACACGCAACAAGATAGATAGATAGATAGATAGATGGATAGAATGAGGGTGATAAGATAGAGTGAGGGTGATAAGATAGAGTGAGGGCGATAAGATAGCATGAGGGCAATAAGATAGCGTGACGGGCGATAGATAAAGTGAGGACGATAGATAGAGTGAGGGCCATAGATAGAGTGAGGGCGATAGATAGATAGAGTGAGGGCAATAAAGTGAGGGCGATAGATAGAGTACCATAATTAAAGGACCCCTAGCAAAACCCCCTCCCCCTCCTCAGAAAAAAATCCCCCAGCCAACGCCTAAAACTAAGCCTCCCCCTACCACCACAACTAATTCTAAGGCACTCCCAATGGTTAAGAACTTGACAACAAAACCAATAGTGCAAACCCCAACTGCTAAACCTCAAGATAATAATAAAAATACTGCAGGGGATAATTCCACTATTGGGAAAGATAAAGCCAATGAGGTAAATAAGGAAAAGGAGTGGCACAAAGGGAAGAATAAACGATTTGCTGCTAATCTCCCCCCAGGCTCAAGTCCCTATGTTGTAGTGATGACAGGAGTCCCTGAGACCCCTGACAACATAGATGAGCCATCTTGGTCCCTACTTAACAAGGTCACACATTGGTTGAACAATAATAGGCCCTTACCATCATACTATGTAAGTAAAATCTTGTCAGTACGGAGAGTACCTTGGGTAGGCCATGAGAAAAAGAAAGTTCAAGGTGATTGTGTTATTATTAACTTCGGTGACCCTCGCACAGTGGACTATATCTGTTCCTGGGTCAGTGAGGGATATAACGAGGGCATCGAGACAAGGCACCTCTCATATTTCTACCCGCCAAGAGGAAATGTCAGACAAGAATGTTATGATGATTATGATTATGGATTGGATGAAGGGTGGACCCAGGTGGGACAGAGAAACAACTGGGGAGAATGGGGGAGAAATAATTACAGGTACAATAACAATAGCAATCACAGGAATTATCAAAGACCTCATCTAGCGAGGGATCCCACTTGGGGGTTTCCTACATCTAATAGATTTAATACTTTTAATACTTTGGACATGGTAGATTGACTCCCATCACCATCCGAATTTCAAAACACCACAATAGATGTTAGTGTTAGGGGAGAAAACATCAATGAGCCTCAGGTGGGAAGTATACAAACAGACGAGACATTTGCTACACCAGTACAAGGATTAGTTAATGTACTTGGTCGATTAGTGCCCCATGAAAAAGAAGAACATGCCATACCCCATGACGTGGCGATACACGAAGGTAGTGAACACCCAAGGGCGCAAAATAAAGAGTTCAAGATTATAAGCTGGAATGTAGCTGGACTTCAGCAAAGGGTCTCTGATCCTGAATGGCTAAAGGTCATCTCCGATAAGGACATTATATTATATTATTTCAGGAAACTTGGGCGACAACAGCGGTACATATAGAGGGTTTCCACTGCTATTGTATTAATGCCAGAAAGCCTGTCTTTGGCCGCCCGATTGGAGGTTTATTGATAGGGTTTAAGATAAGCATAGGGGGGTCTATAAAATTGATCCCATCAAAAAATCCAAACATTCAAATAATTGAGTACACTCGAAGGGTCCCATACTACCTTATTAATTTTTATCATAACGATTTTAGTTCTACTCCGAATAGGAATTATATTGAACTTTTCGGAGAACTATCCAAAATAGCGTAAAAACTCCATAATCATATAAGCACCAGGACAATACTGGCAGGAGATTTTAATGCCAAGTTTATAACACCTAAAACGAACAATGCACAAATAGATAGGGCATACAAACGGGGTAAAGAACTAGAACGGTTCCTTAATGAACACATCCTAACAGACATAATGGATGTTGACAAAAAGGAGCCACTTATCTATATTCCAACCTTCAGAGGAAGAGAATTTTCAAGCACAGTGGATTACATTTTCATGTCCTCTGATTTAATAGATAGAGTTAATAAGGTCGGCGTCCTTGAAACTGCATTTGGGGACCACAATGCTTTAGAGGTTAACATTGGCTTAGGTCCCCCGAGTGCTCTTGTTCGATCCCTGGGGGCAAGGGATATTTTACGGTTTCAGCTAAAAATTGAGGTTAAAATGGCGAGGGGTAGATAGTGGACAAGTAACGGACATTATTATAAGTAACCATGGTCTGTTACTTGAATCATGTTCTTTGGATGATGGGAACCATCGCAGAATAGTAAAAGATTTCTCTAAACTCTGCAACACTATTAAATCCCTCTTAAGTGTCCCTATTAAACCGACTGCCCCTGAGCCAAGGTGGTTTGACCGCCATTGCTCAGCAGCAAATAAAGCTCTTCGCAGAGCTTTAAACTGCAAACCCAGAAGCATAATAGATGTGAGGACTGCTAGACAGAATTATAAAACAGCTATAGGCTCAAGGAAGGCTGCTCTACTAACTGAGCAATGGGAGGCATTAACAACTGCTGCCACTCTGGGGAGCAGTACTACTTTTTGGCCTGCTGTTAAAAAGATGCGGGATATGGGTAAGCAACTAACCCCGACTAGTTGCACCATAGCAAGTGAGCAATGGGAACTGCACTTTTCTAAAATATATGCTAGCCCTGGAGTTGCTACAGAAGATTATACCCCAGGAAAATTGGAATCCCTAGAAATTACTGTGGGGGAAGTCACCGTGGCCATTAAACAGAGCCTTGGCAACAAGGCACCTGGGCCCGATGGCTTCCCAATAGATATAATCAAGCACAACCCAGAACTCTGGGGAAACATTTTTGTTAACCTTTTCAACAGTCTACCGTTTGTCCCAATACCCGCAACTTGGTCCACGAGCATAATAGTGCCTATTTATAAAAAGGGCGAAAGATCTGATCCCGTAAATTATAGGCCTATTTCGCTCTTGGACAATACTTTAAAGATCTTGGGTAGGGTACTCTATAATAGAGTTAATGACTGGGCTGAGGAAATGGGGGTACTTGACCGTTGTCAAATGGGTTTTAGACGCAAGGTGGGAACCATCGAACAATGCCTAAATTTAAATCTTTTAATTAGCAAATATAACATTGCTAAGGCATCACCCATTTACCTGGCGTTTATGGACTTATCGTCCGCATTTGACCTGGTAAACAGGTCAAAATTGTGGTCGATTCTTTTGTTGTATGGCCTGGATCCCCCCCTGGTACATTTCCTCGCCTATTTGCACAAAGATACAAAGGCACAAGTACGGATTGACATGGAGGGTACAGTCTCTGGGCCAATTAATGTAGAGAGGGGGGTGAGACAGGGGTGCGTTTTAGCACCCCTGTTATTTATTATCTACATAAATGGCTTGAGCAACTCCCTAAAAAAGGCTACCCCAGATGTCCCTAAAATTAAAGGATGCCAACTACCGTGTCTTTTGTACGCGGATGATGCTGTGCTCATGGGATTAACACCTAATGCCCTACGTGCACTAGTCAGGGATTTTTCATCATACATGGGGAATTTGGATTTAAAAGTAAATTTTAAAAAATCATTCATCATGTCCTGTGGGCCGGGTGCTAAGCAATTAAATTCCATTATGATAGGAGCTGATAAGTTGCTCTTAACCAAAACTTTCCCATATCTAGGTATGGTCTTTGCTGCGAACGGCCTGTGGAGTGGGCATATTGCCCATGCCACAGGCAAGTTCTCAAAGGCCACAAACTCAATTTTATCTCTTCCCAAACCGAGGAAAGTTGGAGCAACTAAAGCAATTTTAAAGATTTATAGGCTCCAATGCATCCCAGTGGCAACCTACGGTGCCGAAATTTGGGGGTCAGTAAAAACCCCCTCAATACAAAGAGAAGAGAATCGGCTCTGTAGGAAGCTACTGGGAGCTCCGATTTTATCATCAGGGTTTATCTGCCACTCGGAGCTGAATGCACCCTACATTAGTGACTTTATTGCAGCCAGGCCTGCATTATTTTGGTTAACTATCTGGGCAAATGAATATGCTAGTTTAACACATGATATTTTGAGGGAATGTTTAGCTTGTGACAAATGGAATAAGATCCCGTGGTTTCGTGGTATACAAGAGAGTCTGTCTAGTATAGACAGGGGCAACCTCTTTGAAAATCCATCTCACATAAAGAGGACTGACAAAAAAGAATTCCAACTTGAACTGTATGCCAATTACAGGGAAAAAAGATTGTCAGAAGAGATGAAGAAACAAACTGTTGTGTCCTATATTAACAATGGTTTATTAACCCAGCAACTCCCGCTGTATTTGACATTACCAATGTGTTGCTGGGAAAGATCTTTATTATTTAGAATGAAAGCAGGAACGGTAAAATTTTTACTTTGTTTTCCTCTGGGACACAATGTAGATGACAAGATTCCGTGTCCTTGTGACGGAACCAGTAAACAAAACGATCTACATTTCTTCTTCATGTGTAAGTTTTATATGAAATATATTAAATGGTTTCTAGCACCCTATTTTAAAAAACATCGACCCATCTCCCTGAACCAGTCTTATCTGATGCTTTTAAAATTGGAGGACGATGAACTTATATTTCGCACAAGCTGTTTTTTAAAAGTTATTTTTAATGTACGTAGAAGTATGGAATACCCTTGATTCATTTGTACTATCAATGACTACTGATCCTCCTTGCACTTTTGAAATGTGTAACTTAGCAAATGCACTGATAATGTACTTTATAGTGTCTATTGCACCTATTGTAATTGTAATTATAAATGTCGAATTGTATTTTAAATTGTGCTTTTATGGATTTTTGAAATCCGAATAAAGATTTTTGAATTGAATTGATTGATAGATAGAGTGAGTGATATAGATAGGATGATAGAAAGATAGATAGATAGATAGATAGATAGATAGATAGATAGATAGATAGATAGATAGATAGATAGATAGATAGATAGATAGAATGAGGGCGATAAGATAGAGTGAGGGCGATAATATAGAGTGAGGGCGATAAGATAGAGTGAGGGCGATAAGATAGAGTGAGGACGATAGAGTGAGGGAAATAGACAGAGTGAGGGTGATAGATAGAGTGATGGCGATAGATAGAGTGAGGGCGATAGATAGATAGATAGATAGATAGATAGATAGATAGATAGATAGATAGATAGATAGATAGATAGATAGATAGATAGATAGAGTGAGGGCGGGTCTCGGTGCTGCTCTGTACATAGAAGCAGTGCTAACAGAGGACAGGGGCGGTCTGTGGAGCGTGACAGCCGTGCAATAAAACTGACGTCCTTAGGCTGCTGGCGAGTGCATGGCTGCCATGCACGGAGGAGCATAGGGGCGGGGAGTCTATTAGCCTTGCTTGTCCCCCCACCCCTCTCCTCCCCTGTTGTCTCGCGTGTCCCTCTTTACTAAGTAGCTTCTTGAAGTCTGGGGTGGGAGATGGGCGGGGTTGGAATGTGTTTTTCAGTGGGTGCCTCTTTCCCGGACAGATTCCTTGAATGTCTCCCTTTCCCGTGCGCCTCGTTACTGGCCAACTCATTCGAGGCGCTGTTTCTCCTCGTGTGCCTCTTTGTGGAGCATCTCCTGTCTGAAGGGCTATTTTCACTATGTGCCTTTTTACTCCACAGTTCCTCTGATGGGATGGATTTCCCTACGTGCCTCTTCAAGGGCCAGCTCGTTTGAGGCACTGTTTCTTCCTGTGTGCCTCTTTACTGGACAGCTACTTTGAGAAGCTACATACGCAATGCGGAGATCAATTAACCGCCATTAGTACATTCTCAGCCAATGCTCTAAAAATCGCTATCACAAATAATCAGGTATTTCTTTTTTTATTGTATACAAAAACCCCATTAAAAGCAATATACAATTTGACCATGAACCATTCGTTCTACCTGTGTTAAAATTGAAAAGGAAGTCTGAAGTCGGAGATGCACACGGGAGAGGCGCGAGACAGAGCCTGCTGAGTGACATATCTGGGAGACTCTCTAGACTGAGAGTCTAGGTAAAGCAGAGGTTTGAATCTCAAAGCCCACACACTATTTGATTTATAACCATGGCCCAAGTGGGAAATTGGAACTAGAATGGATGGATTCTTATATTAACCTAAATATGCTGGAAATTACCGCTCATAACAAATTTTAACTTTGATGATCACGCAAAATGTAGTTAGAAATGACTTATTAAACCCTGAAGAAGGGGAATCCATACCACGAAACATTTTGGCAGTGGCCTTATGGCTGTGGCACTCTGGCAAATACGTTTTTTGACAGTAGGAGAAGACCAACATATGAGGACCCCAATGCGGACATTATCTTTTAGCAAATAAACAAAATATAAGGAAAGGAATTTTATATGAACTATTATCTCAAAGTGAAACTCGAGGACTGCCATCAAAAATCACAAATGTGTTTGTCTATTTTACCAAGTTGGAAAGACAGAATCAATATTGTAGATTGTTTTTCATAGGATTTTTGTATAAAATAAACAAATAAATAATTGGTTATTTGTTGTCGAAATGTTTTGAATATTTCTTGAGAATGTACTAATATGGTAATTGCTCTCCACGCATTTTATGTATATACGTATATAAAGAACAGAGGGTTTACTGGGAAGCGCTTTGAGGCGCTGTGTATTTCCGACGGCCCCTTTAAAGGGCGGTCCCAGACACCCTTACCCACCCTTGGGGCGGACCGGAAGGGTCCCGTCTGCTACGGCTCTCGGAGTGAGAAATCACATGAGCCACAATCAGTGACTGACCATGGCCCGACCCGAGCTGCTGCTGCTCGCCTGCCTCCTGCCCTGGGCTTCCGCCGGGCTGTACTTCATGGAGGGGCAGCACTGCTACAAGCCGGCACCCGGGAGTGAGGTATGGCACGAGGCGTTCAGGGGGCGATGAACAGCGCTGGTCAGGGGGCACAGCACCAAGGGGGCAAATACAGGGCAGGGCCATTACTGCGGGTGACTCTCTGAGATGGGAAGGCTCTGAGGGCTCATCCGAGCGCCTAGAAGATAGCTGGAGCACTTATGGTAGCGCTTGAAGCGGAGGTACATATTGGCACTTATGGTAGCGCTTGAAGCGGAGGTACATATTGGAAGGGGTATTGCTGCTGAATTGTGCTTTTATGGATATCTGTATCCGAATAAAGAATATTGAATTGGAAGGGGTACAGCAATGAGGACAGGCACCCGTTCTAACCATGCCTGCCTGGGGTGGGTGTCCACTACCTTCGAGGGTCCGTCCAGGTGAGAGGTAAGCGAGGGAAGGGAGACATTCAGCGCTCAGTGGTTTTGTGGGCTATCGGTTGCCAGACAATGGGAGAAAAAGGATGGAGTCAAGTGTAACTTTTTTTTTTAATACATTTTAATTAGAACAGGAAAAAAAATAGTAAAGCAAACATTTTACATATCGATTTACATAACCTATAACATGACCATGAAAAAACCACAAATTTTTTAAGGAAGCGTGTTCAACAATTCATACAAAGCATTACATAACCCTTAAGTGGTTTTGTCACAACGGGGGCTCCTTCCATTGGACAGGTGCTGAGGTGCTGTGCACTCAGGGGTCAAGTAAATCCCACAGAGAGGGGTCACGCGCAGCCCTAAGGCAGGTGGTCCTAATGAGGTCTGATCTTAAGGTGTGCTGCAAGGGTTGTCGAGGGTAACATTCCGCTCTAAGGTTAATTTGGTTAAGGAGTGCAGGCATTTTGCATTTCCTTATAAACTGGTCCAGCGGTTTACAGGAACAAAAGTTATTACATAGAGCCACGGCTACAGAATTGCGACAGCAGCGTTATGTAATGGATTTATTATTATCGCTGCTGGGCTGGATCATATAAGCCAGTCCTTAGCATGACCTCGTGACCCATGTACATGTCAAATAAGGCAACTCGTCGCGGCTGCGCCATGGAATGTGCCCAAAATCGCTACACGGTGTTGTGATGGTTTCCAGCGCGCCAACAATTCACTGAAAAGCCACCTAGGGCAAGCGGGCTCAGGAGCAGGCCAGTGGCAGAGCAAGAGTGTCTTGAGGTCGCCCCCATTTAAGTAGCGAAATGCAGCCATGTCTGGCGCCCACTGGCCCTGGTGCCACTGCACCTGCTGCATTGCTGATAGCCACGCTCCTGGACTAGATACTCTTCTGATTCAGTGTCCATGTAAGTTGATTGGAAGCTCTCGAAGTGGATCTGCGTGTCCACTGTACTTC
Organism: Lissotriton vulgaris; assembly: GCF_964263255.1. NCBI lineage: Eukaryota > Metazoa > Chordata > Amphibia > Caudata > Salamandridae > Lissotriton > Lissotriton vulgaris. Next base: position 1,596,936,066 of record NC_141691.1, read on the forward strand.
ATTTAAAAGCGACTTTACTACATGCTAAGAACGTAGCACATTTTAGTGTGGACTGGGCCATATCGGCTTATGGCTTTTGAGGCGCTGCACAAGATCACACACTCTGAACCGAGTGGATGACATCAAGCAGCACGTTCTGCGCATTGCAGCGCTGGCTGTGGAGGGTTGTGTGCCCGAGTGGCCAGCACAAGTCAGTCGTAAACATACATCTCCATAGACCAGTACACTCAGATCTGCCCTAAACTGAGGACAGGCAGTGGAGGGCTCTCCGTGCCCAGGCAGTGAGTTCCAGTTCTCGCGTTTCTTTTATTGATTTAGACCCCGACTGAGGACAACACGCTATAAATAAATACAATAAATACATTCACAGTGAGAGGTAGAAACCACCCTTGCTGTGTAAAATTGCAGAACTCGTGGTACAGCCATGACAGAAGTCCAGATGCGAGAGCCTACCTCGCTGTACTGTGGACGGGAGACGCTGCGCCCGCCTCCCTGCTCGGGGCCGCGCTGCCATTGGCGGCCGCCGAGGCAGGAAGACAGGCAAACACGGAGGAGACGTGGGTGGGGTCTCATCGAGGTTTCCGCTTCCCCCTGCCTGGGGGAAACTTTAGCTGTCGTTGCCGGTCTCCCATGCGGTGGAGGGAGACCGGAGTTGCAGCAGAAAGCCCCGGGTCCCAGGTGGGGGCCCGGGTGAAGGGGAAGCCGGTGGAGCTGCGCAGGGCTCCTGTATGATGGAGCGAGCCCCGCGCTACATGAGGAGATGCCGCCGCAGGAGCCCCTAAGAACGGGAGCTCCAGAGCAGACCGGCAGCCTACCGGTAAGTGGGGCCGGTGTTGTGGTAGCAGAGGGGGGCGTCGGAGCACATTGCCGGTGGCCGTGCCCCCCGTGTGCTTTCCCTCCCTGCGGGTGCCAGTGTTTAAGACAGTGTGCACGGCGCCGTGCTGGACGTGTGCATTCGCGCACCCAAATCCACACGAAAAGCTCGTAACACCCTCCTGTCCCTAATTCCCCCGAGACGGGCAGCTATACGTCTCTAGCTGGACGCATCCTTCGGATGCTAACTCCAGCGAGACCTAAAAAGGTGAATTTTATAAATACCTCAAACATTTTATATCGCACATTCCTACTCTTTCCATGAGACTAATTTAGTAGCCAACTAATATCTACATATACGTTATCTGTCTCATGGTTATTGTATGGAATAAATGATTTTAAGAATTCCCTAACTATTTATATGCCAAGCCATGTAAGAATCTATGTCTAACAGCCAAGCGATATGCAGCCTGATTACAATACTTTGGTATGTCCCTCTAAGTAGTAATTCTTGTGTCTGCCCCTCCCAAATCCTCGGATATCTTTATACCTTTCCCTGCTATGATTCTTTACGGAAATAGGAGGAGAAATTGCTGTGCAGCTTCTCATATCTTCACTCCAGAATACTAGCAGTGCTTCTGTTACAGAAAAATAACGCTAATTCTGTTTTCTGGTTAGCACCAAATGCATTCTGAGAGTTGTAGTCCTGATTCACGTAAGTTGAACTAACAGTGAAATACAATGATTTATAAATGAAAGCCCTCGGACTAGAGCAGTGCTTTCTTATTAGATACTGAGCTTTTGGCACTCCTACTGGAAAACACCACCATATGCCCTAGTTTCGCATTGTCACTTAAGTCTTTCATTTCTGGGGTGTTCTTTTGTTCTATGTCATTGCATTTGTGTAACACAATCTGCCATTAGCATTGTATTGTAATTTATTTTATTTTGTGTTGTATTTAGACAGTATGACCAAGATTTACAAAATAATCATGCTTCATTGTGTGAAAGCAAGAGACCAGAAGAGCGCCACATCTACTAAAATGTATATTCACTGAAAAAAATAAAGGTTACAGGGATGGCATAGTTCGGCTTAGATTTCACTTGTACAAAACCAGTGAAATTTATCAGCTATAGTTACCTGAGCTAACTATAGCTTACATCCCGCAATGCATTGCTTATGACCTCACATATTGCATCACTTGTGATATGGTTAGTGGCATCACTATAGACATCTCAAATTACGTCACTGATGACATCATCCAGTGATTGTGAATGTTTCGTACATGTTTTTGAGTGTTATACATATATACCGAGTACTACAAAAGTTAAATTAGTATACTGGTGTACTACTAATGAGTGATACTACTTGTAACATTAGTATGTGAGTGGGTATGTCATTGTGTGTATCTGTGTGTGATTGGGTGTCAGAGGATGTATGGGTGTGTGAGTGGCTGTATTGGTGAGTGAGTGGGTGTGTGAGTGGCTGTATGGGTGAGTGAGTGGGTGTGTGAGTGCCTGTATGGGTGACAGAGTGGATGTGTGAGTGGCTGTAAGGGTGGTGAGTGCATGTGTGAGTGGTTGTATGGGTGAGTGAGTGCATATGTGAGTGGCTGTATTGGTGAGTGAGTGGCTGTGTGAGTGGCTGTATGGGTGGGTGAATGGGTATGAAAGTGACTGTATGGTTGAATGAGCGGGTGTCTGAATGGATGTATGAATGAGTGACTGGCTGGGCATATTTACAAGGGGATTGCACCACCAGAGCCTCACTTTTTACAATGCCAGGATGCCCGTAGGGTTGCAGAAGCACTTTACAAATGCTATAAATAAATAAATAAATAAATGCTCCAGTGGTGCAATGCCCTTCTCCATATTTACAAGGTGGCGCAAATCAACTTTGCGTGGCTTAACGCCACCTAGTAAATATCATACCCTTTGATGCAGATTTCTGTGTCAAAGGGGTGGGCAATGGGTGTTGCTCTGGGCATACCCACACAACGCACATTGCTTTTTTAAACTGCCCCAGATTTACAAGAAATGTTAAATCTGAGGCAGTGCCAAAAACTAATGCCATTGAAAGGGTGGTGTTGGAATTGCGCAACAAGGAGAAATACTTTACTTCTCCTTGTTTTTTGCTCTTTCTATGTGTTCTGCATTCTGCATCCTGCAGCACACATAGAAGGAGAAAATTACCATTAAAGACTGTTTATGTGCAGGAAGGTTTACCTTCTTGCACATAAACAAACATCCCTGCGATGCAAGCACCGTTGTACCATGGTCCAAGGCATTTCTGCGCTGGTGCTAGGCAGCATTTTCAGTGTCAGAGCAAGGGAAAACACAGGGGTGTGCTGTATTTTTGTAAATATGGCCCGTCTCTGCATTTTTTAAATGATCAGCGCAGCACAGCTGAATTGCTTGCAGTGCCACACTGCGTCATTTATTTTGTACATATGCCCGGTGAGTAAGTGTTTGTATGGGTGAGTGAGTGGCTGGTTGAGTGGGTGTTTGGTTGAGTGTCTGTAAATGGCTATATGGGTGAGTGAGCAGATGTGGAAGTGCTTTTATGGATGAGTGAATGGGTATGTAAGTTGATGTGTGAGTTTGTGAATGTGTGAGTGTTTGGGTGAGTGAGTGGCTGTGTAGAAGCTGTATGGGTAGGTGTGTGGGTGTGTGGGTAGTTGTACAGGTGAATAAGTGGGTGTGTGAGTAGCTGCATGGGTGGGTGTGTGGCTGTCTGAGTGACTGTATGTGTGAGTGACTGGTTGTATGAGTAGCTGTATGGTGAGTGAGTGGTTGTGTGAGTAGTTGCATGAGTGAGTGTGTGTATATGAGTGGCTCTATGAATGTGTGAGTGGTTGTATGAGTACTTGTAGGGGTCTGTAAATGGGTATGTGAGTGGTTGTGTGAGTAGGTGTATGAGAGGTTGTATAGAGTTGTCAGTAGGTATGCAAGTGGTTCTGTGGATGATGTCATCAGTGATGTCATTTGAGATGTCATTAATGATGTAACTGACCTTGTCATGAGTGATGTAATATGTGAGATCATAAGCAGTTAGCTCAGGTAACTATACCTGCTGAATTTCACTGGTTTTGTATGAGTGAAATCTGAGCCTAATTATAACATCCCTCTAACCTTTGGGTTTTTTGGGTTTTTTTTTTGGGCCTTCCAGATGTCTCACGTTAGAATGTTGTTAAAATCTCCAACAAATATAGGTTGTGGGCAAATGTTTGATGCGTTACTCAGAGGTGAAAAAATGGCTGGTCGAGGATTTCTATTTAAGTTCGGGGATCCCAAGTTTTAAAAAAAAATAAAACTGAAGGTGCTTAGAGATATGTGTAGAACATGGGCTAAACTGAGGGGCACCATCAAAATAGATTACTACTCAGGTAAGGCTCCATTATGGAACTCTCCAGGTTCCCCGACCTGGCTGCTTGATAGTCTAGCTATACCGCTGCGCGAGTCGGGTCTGATAGCTTGGGGAGACATTTTTGTGGAGGATACAATATATAGTGACAGTGTTAATGAAGTTAATAATATCAATAAGCCATGGAGTTTTCTTTTCTTGTTTTATTCCAAATCTTCACACACAAGTAGCCAATGCGTTACGTCCGAAGGACTTCTTCAGGGCGAATAGTAATCAAGGTTACGTCTTGTATTCTGTTTTCCTGGGCTGTATCAGTGAGAACCAATCTCCAGATACTTAGATGGAAACAATCCTTATTTTTAGGATGGACTAGTCAGATTTCTGCGATTGCTGTATTGAGTGGAAACGAAAATAGGGATGTCAAGATTCACATCCATAGGTAGTGATATCAATATTCACCTTCGACAAAGTATCTGGAGATTGGTTCTCACTGATATAGCCCAGGAAAACAGAATACAAGACGTAACCTTGATTACTATTCGCCCTGAGGAAGTCCTTCGGACGAAACGCGTTGGCTACTTGTGTGTGAAGATTTGGAATAAAACAAGAAAAGAAAACTCCATGGCTTATTGATATTATTAACTTCATTAACACTGTCACTATATATTGTATGGTGTGCTGAACCATTTTTTGTTGAATTGCATACAGTGCCTTTGGCATTGACTTTGGAGGCCTAGGGGTATGTGGCCTCAGATTTCTGGCACCCACAGATATAACTAGACCAAGATATAGTGGATAGAGTGCAGTTAAGTGTCTTACCCTGTACCCCTGTTCTAGTATCACTAAACATTTTTGTGGAGGGTTCACTACTGCCATGGGAGGTATTGAGTCTAAAAGTGGGGTCTCGGCTTTCTAGATTTAAATACCTTCAGATGCAAAGTTGGGCACATTCTTATTTACAGTCTTCTAATAAAGGTAGATTCCAGCTGGGAGGCGATAGTACACTGGTGACTCTACTAACAGATAAGCCTCCATTTAATAAAGAGGTCTCATTCTGGTATAATCTTATTTTAGATGAGGCAGAGGGTGAGTCACATCTACCAGAGCAGTTGTGGTCTGCACACATGATAGATATTAGTGTGTAAAATATATGGTATGATTCTTTTAAGATTATGTGGAGTATTGTAAAACCATCTTGGTTACGGCGTAACCACCTGTTTACGCTACACAGGGCATACTATTCGCCCCAACGTTTATCAAAGTTTTCGGATAGTTGGCCAGTTCTATGCCCAAAGTGTGGTTTGGCAGAGGCTTCGGACTTGCACATGTTTTTAGATTGCTCGCTACTATCACCATTTTGGACCTCAGTTACTACTTTTATTTCTACCTCTTTGGGATCCCGATTAACTCTTTGTTCTGCCCTGGTTATTTTTGGTATTTCTCCAGAGTTTCATTGTCCAGCAAAAGATCTAATCTTGTACTGTATGTTGTTGGCAAGGAGAGAGATATGCAAGGGATGGAAAGACCCCATATCTCCTACCTTGCCGGATTGGCAATCATCAGTGCTACAAGTATCAAAGATGGACCTCTCAAGATCAGGAAATAAAAATAAGAGAAACATCTGGAGGCTACTAAATTGGTGATATATTTTGGATTGATCTTATTTTTTTTTTTTTTTCCCCCAAGGTCCAATGATTACGTTGCTTGGTATTTTACCTCCTATTTTAACTATACCCTACAAAGTTGGAATCGATGCAAGATCGGGTATATGAACACAGCATGTGCCCCATATGGTTGATCTAAAGTGGCTTAAGTGGATTATGACAATATTACTGTGGAGCAATCAGGGTGTTTTCTCTTCGGCTCCTTCCAGATTATCTGAGACAGTAAGGTTATTCTCCACATGCTACTAGTTGATCACTAAGGGTGAAAGAGGAGGACAATTAAAAAAAAAAAAACCTTTGTTTTTTTTCAGTGAATTTCATACATTTTTTAAACTCTATTTCCTAACTATACGTCCCTGTAACTTTTGATTTTCTTTAAGTGAATAACAACAACAACAACAAAAATATATATAAATATATATCACATATATATAGCATCCTTGTTCACTATGCAAGAATCAACCACCTGGAGATAAACATGACTAAAAGAAACACGCCGCCTCAATTGTTCAAAACGATTTCCATCTGGAGTCAGTAACTAATTATAAATATCTGGGGCTATACCTTGAATCAAGATGAACCTTTGAGCAGCAAAATAAATACATTGAGAAGAAGGAGTCTGCACTAATTCACACCTTTATCCTCTTGGCAAAAGAATATTGGATGGGTTGTCATTTCAACCACTCTTAACAGTCATCACATCCAAGTTATTACCAACCATCACATATGCTAGTGTGGTGATAAGAGGGCTGGATGAGACAAAAGTGGGTAAAATGCAGATCATCTCCAGCATAAATTCATCTCCAGTTTGACTTCATAAAGCAAGACACAGCCAGAAGAGCAACCATGATAAAAAACTGGTACAAGATCAGCTGTGCCCAAGACCCATTAAATAGTGTCTTGTGGTCAGCTCTCCAAAGCGACCAGCTCTCGGAACAATACAAATACATGAACCTTTCTATCAAAAATGGAGCGTAACAGAACTATGGGCAGGAAGTGTGCCATCTGATGCCTTCAAAAAGGGAACCACAGGGCTACAAAATTACAATCTTGCCTTGAAGACAAAATCAAATTCAGCTCCCGCTCACACGCATGGATGGTAATCAAATATTATAGCATACTGTCCCCCGCACCCTACTTGGCAATTCCATTTCCAATTCACATCATAGGCAGCCTTATGACCCTGCATATTGGCAACATCCCGACCCTAGCAAATAAACCAGCATGGAAACACTCTGATCCAACATCATTCAGGCTCTGCAGAAAAAAGAAGAGGAACTTACTCACTTAATCTGCATATGTCATTGGCTGCACAAGCTTTGTTTGCAACTATTAAAGATAACCTTCACTGACAGAGGCATCCGTACATGCAGAGAAGCCATAACAGCAGACCTTAACCCCAGTAACCCGCAGTTAAACTGCATTTTCGTTAAATTCCTGGCAAAGGCGCTTAGTGAAAAGCCCAGGGACGCTCAAATTTCATAAAACTGGTTTGGGTCGTATCCACGGCGAAAAGAAGTTCACTGCGGTCCGGCTTTTCTGCACAACCTTAGCAAGAAACCTGAGGTTCCTCAAATCTTATAAAACTGGCCTGGATTTTATCCATGGTGAAAAGAAGTCCATAGCTGCCTGGCTTATTTAGCATAAACACCACCCCAGCTTCTCGAACTTGGTCTAGGACCTCCCGTGCTACTAAAAGCCAACAATCAAGATGATTGACTGTCACGTAATGACTGCCCAAAAAGGCACCTTGTTAACCAATCTTAGCCTCATTGGATTCAGTCCTCTCTGTGAATGTTTAAAGTTTGAAGGGTCTATATATCCCATCAGCTCCTAGATATTAATGTATTTTTATGTTCTGTGATAGGAAGCATGTAAAGGTCAGTGTTGAATGATTGTTTGCATCTTCCCGGGATTTATCATTTTAATGTCTGCCTATCTTGCACAAACACGGGACACGTTTTTTTCCATTAACTCGCTCAAAGATGTACGTTAGCAGGAAACAAGCTGAATGGCCTGTTGAAATGTCTTCTTGGATGCACCTTTTATGATTTATATACGGTGTAATGAACTATAGTTTTAATCTGCGAAATTGTTATGGTTTTAATTAACTGAAACAATAAACTTAAACTTGAACTTGAAAACAATGAGCCTGCTTCTACTTGTCTAATGTTGGTGCAGTGTTTAATAAATGAGTCTTTGCCTGTTAAATCTTGATCAAGTAGCCCAAATTCCAATTGAATCTGTGATTTAAATGTGATTTAAATGTGTTTTGACATAGGTGGAAAAGATTCCTGATGGCCTTACTTTGTAATTGATCCAAATAGGTGTTAATTTCAATGGAAAAGCAAGTAGAGCATAGGAAGTTTCTCTCTGACGACTTTCAAAATTGCATCAGCAGAGGTGCTGTGTTATTTAGCATTTAATCTACATAATGAAAAAATAAACAACAATGCACTACTCTTAGATTTAGAAGTTGAAATCTTGGAGATCATTGGTCAGTTAACCAGACTCTTTGAATAGTTATTTTGATGCAGTATAGCTCAAAATAAGAGTATGAAGGAGCCAGATTGTAAGCCCGTTGTTTTTATAAGTTTCACATATAACAACTTTAAACTTTCACTTGTTTGTCCATAACTTATTTTCTTGATTATACATGTGTATTTCAATCAAGACTCTCTGGAGTACTATTTGAGCCAGATCTAAAATCACAATGTTATTTGTTTATTGTAGCATTCCAAAGTTTTGAAGGCTGAATCTAGAAGGGAATGACCTAGCCTTCAAAAAGGCAGTATTTATATCCACTTTCTAAAGACTACATGATAATTAAGCAAGAACACACCCCTGCTTAAGACCCCTGTTTGTGCTTATCCATTTTGAAACTCTGGAGTCATCATCAACTTTCACTTTGATTTATTTGCCAAAGTACAAGGAGGTTATGGCTTTCAACTGGATTGGTGGAATATCCCACACATTTTGACAGTATGAATGAATTAATGAATGACTGGACTTGTAAAGCGCCGGAATCACCCCCATAAGGGCATCTCAGTGCTAAGGAACAGAAGTAACCGGGCTAGTGAGATCAGTTACTAAAGAGTTCTGTTTTCAGGAGTTTCCTGAATTGAAGAAGATTTGAGCACTTACGTAAGTGTATAGGTAGCAAGTTCCAATGCTGTGGGACTAGGTAAGAAAATGTTTTTCCCCCAGCGTGGAGTTTTCTGTACCACGATATGACAAGAAGAGCTTCTCCCCTGAGCGTAGCAATCTGCTCGGTGGGTAGTGAATATGTTTTTCCACAAGATAGCTTGGACCTCTGTCATAAAGTGCTTTATAGATGAAACAGCAGATTTGAACTTAATTATTTTACAAATGAAAAGCCAATGGAGATGTCTCAGCATTGGGAGGGAGGCTGTTCTAGGGGGCATATTAAGGGCCAGATTCGCTGCCGTGGTCTGAGCCACTTGCAACTTATTCAACAAGGCTTTGTTTGCCACAGCTAGAAGGGCATTACAAAAGTCGAGGTGACTAATTACCAAGGTTTGAATCAGGGTCTTAAGTACAGATAGAGAGAGGAGATGGAACACTCTCTGTAAAAGACTCAGCGTGTAAAAATAAGTGCCTGAAGTAGCTGCTACTTGGTCTCTCATGGTTAGAGAGTGGTCCAAATGGGCTCCCAAGATGTTTGTTCTATCAAAGAGAACTAGCTCTGGAGTGGGTGCTCCTAGTGTATATTTGTTTTGGAAAGGAAACACATTATGTTTATAGTAAGGCCCTCACTCACCAACCTAGTTGGTGACATGCTTCATTATCGGGCCCCACCCAAGGTACCGAGTGCACCTTGGGTGTGCTACGACGCCTGGATACTGCAGAGCTGGAATTGTGCCCTGAGAGTGCAGTGAAAGGAAGTGAGTGGATGTTAAAAAATCTGTTTTAATTGTCCCTGGGATAAAAAATTACTATTTTAATGAGTGGGCCCTTGGCAGTTAATAAAAACAAGAGTCGGATATTTAAGGAGATCTTTAGGTAACTCCCCAATATCCTAATCGGTTAACATGTTTCAGCCATGCTCTCTTAGTGGTATGGGTTTCTTCAGGACCTACGTGTAGTGCAAAGTGAGTGGTCTAAAAATGTGTTATTAAAAGACCATATATGTGACACACACGCTACGGTGTGATATATGATAGAGGAGAAATTCCTCTAGTAGCGCTTTCTCAGACAATATCCGGAAAGTGCCCCATGTGGGGGCCCAACCTGTAGTCACACTTTCATCAAGGTCTAGGACCCTTCTCAGTACCTGCTTCAGTCACCACAGGTGTCTGCAGCATATACCAAGGTGCCGAGAAGGGTCCGACTGTTCCCTTTCTTGTACAATAGGTGCCGGATGGAGCCGCGCCAGGATTCAGGCATCTGTATCAGCTGGAATGAGGTAGGATTTAGTCTTTGGAGCTATTGCCCTGTACTCAGTATCAGATTTCAATAAAGAAAGCGTAACCAGAGCGTAGCTTTGGGGGGGTTTAGGGTGTTACACCCCCCTAATAAATGTATTCTGTAGTAAATAGTTGGGTACAGGTGCTATACGTCGGGTATGGTGAGGTGTTTGTTGGATTTCACTTGGGATTTTTACATACACATGCAGACAAACACACACACATTTGTTTCTGTTTTAAAGGTCATAAAAAATTGTTATTTTTCAAAATATTGAGTTGTAAATACCCCTCACCATCCACACTTCTATCCACTCCTACTTAGGGAACCCCTAGTGCCCTGCTTCTTGTATATATTTTATAGTTGGGTATTTGTTATTAAAGACCAGGTCATAATAAAGCTTTTTTATGTGATCTACGCATGCTAAGACTCCAACCCCGTTTCACTTAGATTCCCTTGTTTGTAGACATTGTTCAAGCTTTACCGTACTGCTAAAATGTCCCCTAGCCTTTCCGCTTTTAAAGCTTATATATACACTAGTTGCTAATGTTGTTCATTGTACCTATTTTTCTGCCGATTACAAATTTGGCTATAATTTTTCATGGTCAGGTGAGGTGAAAATGAAAGTGAATAATAAGTCTTTTGCCATTTTGCACATTTAGTCTAAGTTTTTTGCCATTTTGCACATTTAATACCTTTTTAATCCTGGTTTTAGCACTTCTATCAATTTATATTTTTAATATACTGTGATACTAACTTTTCTATGTATGAATTGGATGTAATGTTGGATTTTGTATAGTATGTCTTTTATGATGAAAATTCGAAATAAAGACTTATTGAATTGAATTGAATACATATTATTACACTTTTATTTGGAGTCCAAAATGTGATCAGAACAGGAATACAGTACACAGCAAATATAATATGAGTGATATAAAGTGAAACTATGTGGTCAGAACAGGTATAAAGTGCACAGCAAATACAATGTGCGTGATATAAAGTGTAACTAACAGGTGTAGTTTATCATTACCTACTTCTGACTGCCAGCAATCACAGGATATTTTCCCACTGTGCAAATTAGCATGCTATCATGCGCAGTGGGGGCCATATTCTAGATTACATGCATATATTCCACTACCCCGCGCTCTCCTTCGCCAGGTGTAGCAGGAAAAATGTTCTCCACTATACAAAATACACGATTAGCTGTGTATACTCAGACTGTATGTAGCTCTACCAGGGTTTCCCTCTCCAGCAGACCACCTGCAGTCTAACTACCACATGAGCGGTGTGAAGACAACTGCCTGCCATATGCAAGAGAGCTGGGTGGGATTGCTGCCCAGTCCCTCATATTAAGAGTAAGATTGCCCCTCCATTTTGGAGCCCTGAACCTATCTCTGCATGGCATCCTCTCCCGTGGGGCCTACTGACAGCTCTCCAACCAACAACTATCGATTGCCTCCTACTGCAGCCAGATGTTGTATTGGGAGATGGTATCACAACACAACACTCATGTGCCCACTTCCACATCAGCCCCTAAATCGTATTCACCTCCTAAGGTCTGCTTCATTTCCCGCAGAAGGAATGTTCCATCTGTAATGAGGTCTGTGCAAGTGTTTGTTATGTAAATGTATAGTTTATATGGCATCTTAAGTTCTTGACAGTTACCAAGAACCTTGGCTTGAAGATCAGTTTCAAAGAGCATTGGTTGTATTTTGTGACCGAGCTCTTTCTATAGGGAGTGCATTGCGCATGCTCAGTGTTCAGACACTCATTGCTAAGGTATTGCCAGCAATGACACTTTACAATAGGAATGGCAAGTCGGTTAAAGTTGCCTTGGCCTGAGGAATCTCACAAATCCAAACCAGTTCCATTTGTCCATATGGAATCTCATTGGGCACCATTGTGCTAATCCTAAAATCAAACCTCTGCTATGAAAAAGTTACAGCAGTCTACTGAAAATGTATAAATGTAATGATATTTTTACTATGCTTTTATGGACATTGGGGAGGGGGGGTTGTAACGATTTTAATTAATCAAACAATAAAACTTACTGTATCAAAAGTGCCAAATTTTATTTGGGGACAGTTGAAGGAGCTTCCCTTGACTGTGGGGTGTCAGTCATTCAAACTATTCGCCATAAATAATTTTTAGGGTGCATGCTGTTTGCTGTCATGTTACAAACACTATCTATTAAGTTTTTGTATGATCTGTGCATGCTAGTGCTCTGACATGTCTGGTAAACATTGCTTTTATTGCAAGTGACTCCTTCGAAGTTCTAAATCCCCACATGGGGTATTCTTGTGCAGGACAGTTTTGCACCACTGCCTACTTGCAGGAGGCTGTGGGGCAGTGGCGTAGCAAGGGGGTGCAGGGGCGGTCTTCCCCAGGCAGCATGAGTTTTTTTTGGGGCAGCGACTGCACTTGTGCCCTTGTCGTCGTCTGTCTCCCCACCGTCGCCACTCCCCGCTCTTACCTGCAGCCGTAGCGGGCGGCAAACACAAGGACCGCCACAGGCGGCAAAAGGTCTAGCTACGCCACTGCTGTGGTGTGACTTGAGAAGCCTAAGGGGAAGATACAGTCTGACTGATAGGAAGACTGAAGTAGCTAATGGAATGTTACAAAGTGTAGAGTTGTATACTTATTCCTGCATAGAAAAATGTAGGTAGTTTTTATATGCAGCAGTGTGAGCTTTTGTTTTATGATACTAATGGCTTCTACATCATATGACACAATCAACTTAAAATTTATTAATAACATTTATCAGCACTTTGTGTTGATTTTGGCATTTACTTTCCAGCGCAAAACATGTTTTGTAATGGACAATAGTAACAACGTTATACAGTTAGGTCAGAGGGCATTCCATGTGTGATACATGGGTGTACCTATGCAACCACCCATATGTTTTGAGGCAAATCCCAATCTTCGAACAGTGGTGGACAGGGATTTGTGCCATAAAGGTACCCCTCTTAGTGGCAGACGTAACGCTAGAGAAAAGTTCTCTTCTCTCAGAACGTTTCTAGCTTTGCATGCACACATACAACATATACAAAGGTATAAAAATGCTACACTATGTGGAAGCATACTATTTTGTACTGGAAGAGCCCCCTTCCAGTACAGAACATATGCTTGACAGCACACACAAGCTCTTGCGCTATGGTGCAGAAATATGTATATTGGCGAAAAGCTGCCTAAAGTGCGCCAACGCAGGGATAAAAAAAACAGCGTCATATCTTAGTAGATATGGGTTGTTCTGTTCAATCCCTTTCGCACAACGCAACACAGCAATATTAGCTTGCGTGCTGTGTGGAATTCTTAGAAAATCTGCCGCTTTCTGTCTATTTGAATTTCGTCTGCATGGTTGTATTAATTTAGGATTCCAAAGCAGTGCTTACCATGCACACCACTATTTGTCAGCTTCTTTACCATGTTTGACTCAAGATGCATATTTATCCTACCACTGTATATTGGCACAATGATTCTTGCACTGTAGCCAGCTGTTCTTCCCATAAAATGTAGTGAAATTATATAGATTTTGAGATATTTTAATCAGATTTGGTGAGATTTTACATTTGTGTCCTTAATGGAGGCAGGATTTCTGTTCACTTCTATTATGTTTCTCCATGTGACATCCTCAAGGTTATTGGTAAACTGGTGGCACTTCTTTTGATGCTAGTCGATGAGAAGTTATGTTATTTCACTTTTAGTGATGTCATTGGGAGCTGTGCTCATTTTGATGAAGTGAATGATTTGAAGTTCTAACACAGATCACCCCCTCCTCCTCCCCACCGCCCCAGCACCTGCTTGCACTGGATGGTTGGAGGAACAGGTCTGTATTTTTCGGTCCCACTCCGGGAAAGTGGCGCTTTTGGACAGATGCAAGTGACATTATAGTGAAGACAAGCACTTGGCGGTGGTGGGGTGATTGACCTGGCAGAGGATATGTAATAAAAATAATTGCGGTAAGGTCTACTCACAGAGAGCACGATGGGTTAAGAAGCTGTAAGGGGCAGAAAATAAGGTACATACAGCACGTTCGGAGAATGATGCTGCTAAAAAGGCGTGTCTAAATAATTACAGCAGGATGATTGGCATTTAGTCAAAATATTTGTAATGCATAATTTACATACACAGTTAAGGATGTGCATAGAAAGCCTATAGCCACGAGGCTTATGTCGAGGTACTGCAAAAAGAACTTGCATTGAATCTGAGCGTTCTTAGTGTAGTATTGAGTAGGTTTATGATTGTATGGTGGGTCATTCAAGCTTCAGATGTTTCATGCCCCTACTAGTCATTGGCACAACCTCTAGGGGTAACGTTGAGCAGCACTGCACAGTCCGGTGTGTGTGATGGCTGCGAGGAGGCATGAAGTCCCTGAAGTTGTTTTGTGGGTCCCCTGCCTCATTGTTTGTGTCAATTGGTCCGTCAAGATCCTGCGTCGTAAGAAGATCCCACTGGCGATTTTTGCACTGAAGCGTCATTCTTAGCAGTTAGCATTATAGCATGGAACCCATCTGTGTCAAGGAGACCATTTTGTGGAACCAGATCCATGTTTATTGTAACATGATAAGTTTACAGTCAGAAATTTCAACAATTAGATCACCAGACTTTTATGTCAATTAAACTTTAAATCGATCCACTGAAGGTACAATTGCAGACATTTCCTCCACCGTTCAAGAGCACTACCTAAATAGGAACTTTTCGGCTGGTGTTGTTGACCCACATTAAGATTCATGCCACATAAATCACTACAATATTAATAAAGGTTAGTGTTAACATTGAAGAGGACCATCTGGGCTCATGCAGAACAATGTATCCCTGAAACTCTATGAAATGAACATTAATAAACTTTCATTTCTCTAAAGAGCTTTACAACAATACCCAATGTTTATCACGTTAAAATAAAAAACATAAATTCTTTACATATATAATGGGCAGACTGCCGAAATGAGCCTTTCTGCAGGTAACATATTTATATTCCGAGGAAGGCTACTCCAGAAGCATCTCTGTTTGTAGTAAGTGATTTCTGCATTTTCTTTTATTAATTTGATGCAAGTTTAATTCTCCCCTGAATTGTTGGTTCTACATTGGTTACTGGTTGTAAGAAGATACACCTGCAAGCTGCTTTGTATTACCCACAAAGCAATACTTTGAACAGCAGGAATAATATCACCAAAAACATTCAACAAAGGAACCTCCATTCAAGAGTGGCACCTTGCCTCAAAACCCCACTATACAAATCAAATTTCATAGGTGGTACATCTTTCTCTGTTCAAGCAGCTAAACTATGGAATTCTTTACCCCCAAACATAAGATTCACAGATAACTATCCTACCTTCAGAAGACTACTCAAAATTTGGCTCTTTCCTACATATTCACAATACTCAAACCTAATGTACAGCATATCCTTGTGTTTGTAACCATTTATATTTTGACTGTTTGTATGTATCTAAATATATGTATTTCTATGAAAAAATCTGTATAATAACAATAGTTTTGAAATATATAGATATTCCTTAGGTCTGCTTAATAAATGAATAAATTACCTAGAGTTAATTTATATATATATATATATATATATATATATATATATATATATATATATATATATATATATATATATACATATATATATATATATATATATATATACATATACATATAGATTTACTATTCTTCATGTTTATAGGTCATTGCATAGTTTTCATATAAGTAATATGATTAGATGCTTATGGGTCCCTGTTTTATTCATCTATCATAATACATAAATATTATCAGAACTATTTTATCTGCACGTGCTTCCCTATTGAAATATTGAGGAAAAGATCAAATAAAATATATATATAATATAATATATATATATAAATTATAAAAATAGTTTAAAACAACATATTTGCTTCAAGTACAGGAGAAGTGTGGCTCACTGGTTAGAGCCGCAGACTCTGAAGCAGAGATCAGGCCCGGGACCAGGGTTCAAGTCCTGACATGGTAGGGTCTTGGGCTCAATGTCCGCGGACTCAATAATTCTCGCCTCAGCGCCTACTCTAATCATGGGTCCCACGCTGCAACTCTGGGCAATAGCTTGCTTAATCTCCACAACGGCCACAACAACACTGGGATGCCTGGCTTCACTTTGGGGGTGCCCAGGAGGGGCATCTCACAGGGAGAGCCAGGAAGGGTTCCACAGCGCCGGGACGCCTCGTTGCTGGGGCAGCTGTGCGCTTTACAATTATACTACATTTACATTTACTTGAAAGTCTGAGTTTGTACAATGCAACGTAAAATCTTGATATATCATCTTCCTTATACATGTAAACCCTTTATATGTAGTTATGAATCTACATATTTATCGCTTTACCCCTGTTAAGGTCAAGGGACACGTGCACTTTATTATCTTGCACTTTAGATTATTTAGCACTAGCACTTTAACCTAACTAGAAAGTATATGAAATTTTAATATAAAATAAGATTTGTTTTTAGATAAAATAGGATTTAAAATGAAATAAAAAAGGAAAAAAAGCACTAGCACTTTAAAAAAAAACAGTACTGTAGCACTTAGCACTTTAACAAAGCCATACTGGAGAAGTGTGGCTCACTGGTTAGAGCAGGCAGACCCTGAAGCAGAGGTCAGACCTGGGACCAGGGTTCAATTCCCGACACGGCAGGGTCTTGAGCTCAAATGTCCACGGACTCAATAATTCTCGCTTAGGTGCCTGACCTAATCATGAGTTCACACTCTGCAACTCTGGGCATTAAGCTTGCTTAATCTCCACAACGGCCCCCCTTGGTGGGATGCCTGGCTTTCACCTTGGGGATGCCCTGTAGGGGCTATCTCACAGGGAAAAGCTAGGACGGGTTCCCAAGGCAAACGCTTAGAGACCCCTGGGTGACAAGCGCTATATAAATCCAATATACAATACAATACTGATAAATTATTAGAAGATGTACCAAGTGCTTGGTGGGCGAACGTGGAGCGTATATTGATTAATTCAAGAACATTACGTTATATGAAATTTATGATGTATTTATTTTTCATTTCTTAAATTTAATACAATGTTGAATATACACTGTGATTAACTTGTAGTTAATGCTTTTAATAATGCACTTGCATGAAAAAGCATTTTTAGTAGTGTTTTAAATACGTTCAAAGATGGTGCCCGTTTTAATGAAATCAGTGGCCAAGACGTACATTGGGATTGTCCTTTGTCTGTGTTCATGTTTCAATAGATGTGTATTTATTGTTCAAAAAAATGGCTACCTGCATCGTGAACAAGGCTGCATTTGACAGCCGGAACGCATGGATGCCATCTAACTCACTAAATAAAAGTTGAGTGAATAACTCCCCCTTGGAGTGCTGGATTATTTCTGAGAGTGAAGAAATGATCAACATTATATTACCTACTGGTGGTCGCCATTAGGTAGTTATAGTTAGGACCTATTATCCATAGGAAAAGCGTTTTTTGATATGCCAATATCTTTGGTGCCATTTGACGAATCCTTAGGAAATTTTCCAAAACAAAGGTTCACTCAGGTCAGCTCTTGTCTTGAAAGTTTCAGGGTGATTCGTCAAGCGGGGGCGAGAAAAAAGAGGGGTCCCAAAATGCGTTTTCTCCATGTTAATTTCCGAAGGAAACTTGAGCCATGGCTATAGCCCAAACTGCTGAATGTAATTACACCAAATTTGGCAAAAAGGTAGCGCTTGGTTCAGAAAGTGACCTTTTTTTAAAATGGTGTAACTCCGTTCAGTAGTTCCTGAGAAATTAAAAAAAAGAAAAGTTTAGATATCTGAGCACCGAGGAGGAGTCGCAAACCCTCCCGAGCCCCATCTTCATCCTAATTGGCTGCCAGCACTCCAAACCAGGAACAGTTGACAGCCATCTTGTGTAGAACCGAGTGACAAGAAAACAGTGAAAATAAGTTGAAAAACAAGACAAGGGAGCAGGGTAGAAACACCCTGACCCCATGGGCCTGCTCAGGGGGTTCCACAAGGACCCCCGGGGTCAAAATAGCACTTTAAAAAAAGAAATTGCCCAAATTCACGCTGGGGTCACAAATCCGACTGAGAACATTTAAAAAACTAAGCGCGGGTCCTGCGCTTCATTTTTTAAAGCCCCCAGGTGGTCCAGGTCCCGGGGGCACTCACAAATTATGTTGCAGGGGGCACCCGGATCCCCCGCAGCCCCGCCACCTCCCTGGGGCTATAAATAATAATTAGTGTGGGGGGCTTAAGTCCCCCCACACTGCCCCAGGGAAACCACCTCCACGGGCACTTAATATTCAAATGTGAGAGTCCTCCGCAGACCTCCGGGGACCACCACCTCCCAGGGGCTTTGAAAAGGGGGGGAGGGGGGCAGCGCGACCCCCCCTCCTGGAGCCCTTGATGGCCCTGGGGACCGCCATCCCCCAGGCCTGGCTCCTTCACTGTCCAGGGGTGCCTAACCCCGGGACATTGCTCTTTGCAATGGCCGGGCGGGAGCAGGGCTCCCGCCCTGTCATAGCAAACTCTGCTTTGCTTTCTTGAAGCGAGAGCAGGAATACCAGCTCTTGCTTCAAGGAAGCAAAGCAGGATAGCTTTTGAGCAAGGGGAGCTGCATGTCAGCAACTCCTGTTGCTGAAAAGCATTGCCAGCTCCGCAGGAGGCGGGGAGCCCGTGGTACTGTGGGGGCATTGGAGCTCACCCCTTGGTCCCCAACAGTGAGGCAAGCAGAAGTGGCCCGGGAGGTGGGCCATGCAGCCCCCGCGATTTTGTATTTTTTTTTTTTTTAAAGAGGCAATGCCCCTGGGGATGGGGTCCCCGGGGCAGAGAAAAGCCTCAGAAGGGGGGTGGAGCACACAGCCCCCTTCTAAAAAAGTTAATTTGAAAAAAGCTGGCATCTTGCCGGAGGCCCTGCCCCCTCCCTGAACCCCCCTGCAAACGCACCCCCAGGTGCGTTGTAAGTTAAGGGATGAAGTCCCCTTGAATACTAAGGGTCCCGGGGGGCCAACTAGCCCACCAGGTACCTCCAGTAAGCGCCACAGAGCTGCATTACAGAGAGGTGGTCTAAGGCCATGCCCCCTTTCTACACTACTCTGCAAACACAGCTCCTGGCGCACTGCTGGTGGGGCGATGAGGCCCACTTGTGTCCTGAGATCCTCAGGACACAAGAGGACCTCATCGCCCCACCAGCAGCATGCCAAGAGGCGCGTTTGTAGAGTGGTGTAAAAAGGGGCATGGCCTCGGACCGCCTCTCTGTAATGCAGCTCTGTGGCGCTTACTGGAGGTACCTGGTGGGCTAGTTTATTAATTTCCTCCTATTGTAGTAGAAGAAAAAACACATTTCATCAATGTAACCATAATAAACCAATGCAGTACTCTGTCTCACCCTCTACTTCTATACCTCTCTCAATACATCCTCTACCTTCACCCTCTGACTCATCCCAAACCTCATTCTACTACTATTATCTCCAAAATAATTCTTTCTAGAATCTGCCCCCCCCCCAATTCCTCCTTGGCTTACCTGAACCCTCATTTTACAACTGATCTCCCAAGCAACCCTTTCTAAATTTTTATCTCATGTATCCCTCCTTTGACTTATCCCAACCCTCATTTTACCTCTATGATTTAACTAATCTCTTTCTAGAGACTCTTCCCTCCTCCATCTCCGCTTTTACTCATCCCAAGCCTCATCATACTACTATGATCTCCCAAATAACACTTTCTAGACTCTTCCCTCTTCTATCCCTCCATTATCCTATTCAATCCAACTAAAAAGGCTTGCTTGTCCACCATTAAAAGTAACACATATTTTCCTATACTAATCCACCACTGATCTTTTTGGGTTCCAGAAAAGGGCCAAAAAGTGCTTCAACGTGTCGTCAGGAGTAGTAAATGCTATATAAATTACAATTACAATTTCTTTGTACCCGATACTCTGATCACAGTACTGTAAATGCTCTCAGAATCTCATTGTAGCTGAAAAGCTGATTACTTTCAACCTAAGTACAGCTTTCGCTCACCAAGGAAAAATAAAAGAATGCTCCTGTTTTATCCAGCTGTTCAGTTATTGTCAGTTTAAGTGCACTTTTAGAACAGAGACATGGCGGCGCAGCTACTTTTGTTCTTGCATTCTGGAAAATTACTTTAGGACAAATCTTTTCCATCAGCTTTCTAATTCAGCATCATCAGACTGCGCTCGACAGAGCCAAGGTGTATCCCTGTTAGCGAGGGAGAGAGTGTCAAAATTCACTGCAATAAAACCATCTGTTCATGCCATCCATGTGGAGAGCATTGAATTCTCCGGTCTTTGTTGTCTTCCTGAAAGTGGCATAAGGGGTTAAATTAGCACGAGTTGGCGACTTCAATAACACTATTACTCGTACTGAAGGAAAAAGCAAATAACTACATAACCTACTCACACCTAACATCGACCAATTTGAGATCTCTAGTAATTCCCCATCCATTTGCTAATTTAAAGGTGCCAGGTTTTAATTGGCTAGCGTGAGGTATACATGAAGGTTAAACATACCTCTGCTTTGTGGTACCTTTGAGTGTGCATAGGTTTGCAAAGCAAATAAATCGAACATTCCTGGAGACACTGGGTAGATTTGTGAACAAATTCTTCTTAACATGCATGACCAGATAACATCTGAAACATGTAGGCCAATTTTTAGCAGGATAGGGTAGAACAGGTATGAGTTTGGGTTCCTTTCAGAGTCATAAATCAATGTAGTGTGGCTTCATCACTGAAATAGGCAAAGGCCAGCTAGATTATTTCAAATAGACTAGACAGTAAAAATATTTTTTACCATGTTTAACATTTTGGCTATTTATCTTTCAGTGTCAGTATTGGCTATTGTATAGTTACTTGTTTTGCTTAGTTGGTCCCCAATTGACACCGAAGGTATATTTTTTCATTCACTTCGAGTGTTTCTGCTCACCTCTAGAATGACATAAGGCCATAATTGAGAACTGGAGGTGCTAAGGGCTTCAGTACAATGTTCTTGGTAACCTCCGCATAGCCGTTAACTACACTTAGCAACTGAACTGAGGTTACAAGTTCAGTGGTAACTTCACAGATCTAGAGTCTTCGGGGCATATCAGCAAGGGCCTTATCTCTCTTTAAAAGGCAAAAAAGCGGAGATAAAACTATCTCCCTATCAACAACAGGGTGCTAACGTGCAAATTCGCATGTTAGCACCCTTTTTCACTACGCCTCCCTTTGCATCTATAATGAGATGCAAAGTGGGCGTTTCTGCTGAAAATAACTGGAGAAATATCGCAAACCGATATTTCTCCAACTATCAATCGGCACGCTAACAAGCATAGCGATAAGAACAGTAGCGCTAACCGTGGTTATCGCTACTTTCCTTACGCCTGATTTTAGTTTGACTTACCTATGATATCCAATGGAAGGTGGATATCATGGATAAGTATGCATGCCCTATCAACAACGTAGCGTCAAACATTGTGCGATTATCTCCGGAATCCCATCAGTAATTGCACATTTGGCAGCTAACTTAGGTATTTTTATCGCTCTGGAATAAGCGTCGCTGATAGCGCGCTATCTCCGCGATAAAAACAAGTAATACCCGGCGATAATTATCCTAGCGCTAAGTGCGCTTAGCGATAATTATCCCCGGGTGTTGACGATATGCCCCCAAATCTCTTAAAAGTAGTTGGAGGCTTTGGTTGAAATACTGAGAGGGAATGAGGAATAACCAAGGGAATCGGGAAGGTTATTCATTATGTCTCTAGTAATTTCACATTTTTAAGAGGACACTCAGGTGTGTAATACCTGGTAATTCATTCATAGATTTTAACAGGGACTCTGGTATTGACAACACTGGTGGGCATAGTTACCAGGCAAAACTGTGTGCCACTATGAACAAAGGCTTTCCTCATGGGGAGCGTCATGAAACTCTGATAATGATGCATTTTTTTTTTAAATGCTTGGAGGTTACCCTTTTCTCAATAAGAATCATAGGATTTTTTACCACCAAAAACTTGTATCGTGTCCAACTTGCTTTATTCATACTATAGTCCCCACTATTTCAGCCTGGATTCTTTTCTTTAATTAATAGAGGGGCATATTACCAAGCAATAGCGATAATTATCGCTATTGCTTGGTTAGAGACAAACATTTACCGCTGAGCTGCGGCGATTTTTACCGCAAATAAACCTTGGTATTACCAAGGTTTATCGCAAATGCGATAAAAATCGCCGCAATGCATGAATATCGCTGAAAAGTCAGTGATATTCATGCATTACCGAGCTAATGCTCTTAGCCATGTTATCCACCTCCCATTGGATAACATGGCTAAGAACTGCTCAGGGCAGGTGTTAGCTTTTGGAGATATTCACGCTTAGCGCGAATATCTCCAAAAGTTGGTAATAGGAGATAGCAATGTTAGCGACTGTTTCCAGTCGCTAACATCTTGGCACGCCCACTTTGCATGTCATTAGTGATAAATATCACTGACATGCAAAGTGGGGCCCAAGATGGTCGCTATCTCCTACTAGCTGTCGCTAACTGGTGTTAGCGATAGCTAGGTAATAGGGAGATAATTTTATCTCCGCTTTCTTGGCTTTTAAAGCTAAAAAAGCGGAGATAAACCCCCTTGATAATATGCCCCTTAGTGTTTTCTCCTCCTCATATATTCTGGGAATACGCTAATTTATTCAACCTTTTACAAAATTAAGGGGCATATTACCAACAACTAGCGATAATTTTTGTCTCTAACTTGTTTAGAGACAAAAATTATCGCCGCACATCGGCGATTTTTATCGCAGATAAACCTTGCTATTAACAAGGTTTATCGCAAATGCGATAAAAAACGGCCGAAATGCATGAATATCGCTGAAAAGTCAGCGATATTCATGCATTATCGAGCAAATGCTCTTAGCCATGTTATCCACCTCCCATTGGATAACATGGCTAAGAACTGCTCAGGGCAGGTGTTAGCTTTTGGAGATATTCCCGCTTAGCACGAATATCTCCAAAAGTTGGTAATAGGAGATAGCGATGTTAGCGACTGTTTTCAGTCTCTAACATCTTGGCACGCCCACTTTGCATGTCATTAGTGATAAATATCACTGACATGCAAAGTGGGGCCCAAGATGGTCGCTATCTCCTACTAGCTGTCGCTAACTGGTGTTAGCGACAGCTTGGTAATAGGGAGATAATTTTATCTCCGCTTTCTTGGCTTTTAAAGCCAAAAAAGCGG
Source organism: Lissotriton vulgaris (assembly GCF_964263255.1). Taxonomy (NCBI): domain Eukaryota; kingdom Metazoa; phylum Chordata; class Amphibia; order Caudata; family Salamandridae; genus Lissotriton; species Lissotriton vulgaris. Next base: position 1,596,959,532 of record NC_141691.1, read on the forward strand.
AGATAAACCCCCTTGATAATATGCCCCTAAGCTTTTTGCTTGGCAAGAACTAAATAAAATTGTACTAAAACTTATTCTTAAAAGTACATTTCTGCAAGTATTTTAGTATGTCTATGGTAGTGGGACCTCCCTGAGTGAGGTGCTTGTTCTTGTGTGGAGGGATCTGGAAGAATAGAATTAATGAAGAGCCCTGAAAGCAATGCACAGGGCCTTAAACTGTATACGCTTCTCAATAGGTAACCAATGGAGAAGCGGAAGGGTAGCTGAAACTGATTCTCTTTTGCATATGCCTAGTATATGCGAAGCGGCTGAGTTCTGAAGGTCCTGAAAATTATTTAGACTTTTTTTTCTTATGTTTACGAAAAGAAGATTTGCATAGCCAATTTTTTGTGAGTATCAGAGCAGAAATTACTATTTTTAGCAGGTCCTTCGGAATGAAAGGAAAGATCTTTCGTAAAAGTTTCTTAGTATAGAAGGAGGCAGAATTTTTTTTTTTTTAAAGTTTCAAAAACCTTTATTATTTTCAGCAAGTGGTACACTGCTATTCAGCCAACAACCCGGAGGCAGGCAGCTTGTCTTCATAGCGTTACATCGCTAATTGCGGGTCAGTTCCGTACACTTGTGCAGACCTCCAATATACTTATTGAACATGTTAACTAACAAAACACTTAGAAGCGAGAAGGAGGCAGAATTGATTGTATTTACATGCCCTTCAAAGGTCAGCTGATTATCAAAGATAACTGAAAAAAATGTTACCTTCGTAACTGGCTACGGAAGTTGGCCAGGTTCAGGTGGGCACCAGTCTTGGGACCAAAAGGACAGGTCCTTCCTAAAGAGAAGTTCCTCGGTCTTGCCTGAATTCAACTTTAAGCAGTTCTGGGCCATCCAGATTCCGATCTCCTGCATACAGTTGTAAAAACGCTTTTCTGTCTCTGAAATATTAGATGACACAGAGATCACTAATTGGGGTATCATCTGCATAGGTAACTGCAGAGAACCCAAATAATCTATTAAGTTTGGCCAAAGGGGCCACAATATTGTTAAAAAGGGTCAAGCTAAGAGACGAATCCTGGGGGACGCCGCAAGTAGAGAGAAGGACAAGGATTTGAAATTATCAGCTGCAACAAACTGAATTTTGTCTGACAGAAATTATTTGACCAAAGCAATATCCTCCAGTCTATTCAGCAGGATTTGGTGGTTTATGGCGTCAAATGCAGCTGAGAGGTCCACTAGGACCAGCATTGCACTACCCCTACATCCAATGTCAATCTAATGTGTTCCGACGCACTTATCAATGCCAATTCTATATTGTGATGTTTCCTAAATCCGAATTGGCAAGGATCTAGGTGGCTCTGGTCCTCAATGAAAGCGGTCAACTGTGAGTTAAGTGCTTTTTCAATTATTTTTGCCAGAAGAGGCAATCTGGAAATGGGACAGTAGTTCCCAGGATCTAAAGGATCTAGGTTAGCTTTTTTGATTAAAGGAAGAATGTAAGCTATCTTCCAGACACTGGGAAATTTTCCTGACCCAATCATAGATTAAAATTTTTTGTTTGTGGTCCGAAATAGTGTCAGCTACTAAATACAAAAATTTCGGTGGGCATGGACCCTACGGAGATCCTGACTTTGCAAGAGAATGGTTTTAGTTTGGTCCTGAGAAAGTTCAGCAAAAGAAGTTAAATAGACCTTACATTCATGATTAATAGTTTGGGAGTCACTGTGACATTCATTATTTTTAGGTTTCGCCTGGGCCGGAGCACTAGCTCCGCCCAGGAGAAATCTTATGTTCCTACAGTGTGGGGATTAGTTTTTTTTTTTTTGTTTTTTTTTAAAGCTTTATTCGAGTTATAGACTCATAAAAGCACAAACATACATTTTAAAATACATAATAGTAAAAATCCATATTTCATACATAAAAATACATTTTGAACAGTTGTGCAAGCTTTAACAAAAAAAGTAATAAAAACTGCTATAAAAATTTCAATTCATGTTGGGGGATAAAGCCCTCCGCCTAATGGACCATGCCCACCCCAAGTACTTTGCTGTTCCCAGCACAATAGGCATGTCAGTGGAGGTACAAATAATTCTTAACCCCTCAACACCGCTAGATACCCCAAGATTTCTACAAACTGTGGCCAGCCATGCTCTCCTTGGGATTGCATAGGCTTCACACAAAAATAAAAAGTGGGCTATGCTTTCGTTAATTGCACCACACATCGGGCAGCATGTGGTATTCGAACTCCTCCACCTACCCGTCAATGATCTCAAGGGGAGGGAGCCCGACCTTAATTGGAAAAATAACTTCCTGTCTATCGGGACAGTAAGATTTCAAAAGAGAGGGTACCCCACTTACACCAGGGAACAGGTCACAGTGACAGCAAGTCAGAGGGAAATCCCTGGAGTGCTCTAGTAGACTTAATATACAGAGTATTATAACAACGGACTAAGTATAACACTTGTACAGTATGAAAATGGTTTGAAATACCCATAGGTAAACCCGATATACCTCTGTGATGTATACTATACATGTCAATGAGAGATCAGAGGCAGTAGCTAGATGTCTGTTGCTGTACCGTATAGGTAAATAAGAGACCATAGAAACTATCTAAGTAATATAGATGACTTGAACTATGAACAGTCCATAATCCAAAAGAACAGATATTGACACATTACTTTTCTCCCTAAACAGAGAAAGTAAAATCCGAAATTCTCTTGACACAGGAAACCCCTACCAAGAAGTCCTGAAGAAGGTGCCACAGAATCAAATGTACTGCACCGAAACGCGTCGACGCATTTCCTAAATAAAGAATCCAATTAGGGCCCAGTACACACTGGATGTACATGTATTATTGTCACAGTTGTTTACGAAAGTCAATGTAATCATAGGCCTTTGGATCTATAGATCAATAGTGGCAAAAACATCTAGGAGCCATAGTCATATTAGGGGTTAATTATTTTGTAGTGTGTTTTTCATTATTAATTGTTTATGAATTGCAGATATGTCATGTATGTATTTCTTTGCCCTGTAATTTTAATTGCTGTATTGTCTAATTGTGCATATGAGATATTGATTCTATGTATTTTTACTTTTCAAAGAATATTTCTTTGAAATTTTAATTGTCTTGCTTTTTTACTGTTCAATGTATGGTTTTTATTAAAAATAGATTGTGAACGACTTTATTTCTCTGTGGAAATTATTATTAAGTTTCCCCTATAGCACAGCAAACTATAGGTGTCTGCTATTTAAATGTTCAAGTGTAACTGTAACGATAATGGTATATTAAGTCTACTAGCGCACTCCAGGGATTTCCCTCTGACTTGCTATCGGGACAGTAATACTGTCCCAGTATTGTTCTAATACAGGTCTCGTTTTAATTTCCAGAAATCTACCCCCCATTGTTTCGGCTTGTGTACTCCTCCAGAGTCTTTCTCCTATATAATCCCAGTAGATGGTCTTAGTGGTGTTTTTGCTTGGGAATACTTCCCCAGAGGGATTGTCCCAAAGATTAGGGAGACCAAGTTCACCAAGAACAACCCTTGGTGTCTTCAACCATGATATTTTATGGAAAGTATCTGATTTAATTAAGGCTAAAAACCCATCAGCATAGTGTCGGATCTCTGGGGTTGTCCAAAGCCGTCTCCAATAAAGGATAGGCCTTAATCGAGCTCGGTCACTAACCGATCTCCTCCCTAGATCAAGTCCAAGCGGGATTAATGGCGCGCTCTGGGGGAGACCCGTAATTCCCCTCAGAAACCTATTTTCTGATATTTGTAAAGTAGGGAACCTCTCAAAACCCCATACTTCTGCCCCATACAGGGCTGACCCTAGAGCTTTGGCATCATAGACCAAAAGGACCGGTTTTATAGGCCTAGTTTTTGATTTTACTTGCTCTAACCGAAGCGCCCCTGCAATCTGCTGGTGTCTCAATACCGCCTTTTCTATATAGCGAGACCAACCTGGCTTACTCGATATCTCAACCCCAAGATAGGTAAAAACCTTTACTACCTCAAGCTCGATGTTGTTCAGGGATACCCTTGGTTGGGGTCTACGCCTTTGGGAGAAAACCATCAGCTTAGTTTTACCAGCATTAACTTCAAGGCCATGCTCCCTACAAAAAGTATCGAATATATTTAGAGCACGCTGCAGTCCAGCTGGGGTTTTGGACACAATTAGGGTGTCGTCAGCGAACATCAGGATCGGGACCCTGATGCCCGCTAGCGAAGGTGCATCCACACTTGCGTCCAACATTCTATCCACAATTCCATTGATGAATAGGGAGAAGAGCAGGGGTGCCATTGCACATCCCTGCCGTACTCCCCGCTCGACCAGAAAGTCATCAGTGGATTCCCCGTTCAGCCCCCATTGGACTTTGGCAAAGTTACACTCATGGAGTCGCATTATCAGAGTGAGCAACTCAGGTGGGACCCCTATCCCATTCAAAACTGCCCAAAGCTTGCTCCTTGGGACCAAATCGAAGGCAGCCCGCAAGTCTACAAAAGAGACATACAGGCTGCCCTCGCCAAGGAGCACCGTCCCCCACCGCAACATGGTAAAACGGAATATTTGATCTACCGTGCTGGTCGCCCGCCTAAAACCTGCCTGGTAAGGGGAAAGAGCATTGTTCTCCTCTACCCAGTCCATAAGTTTGTTTACCACCATCGTCCCCACCACTTTTTGGACAGTGGCAATCAAACTTATTGGCCTGTAATTGGCCGGGAGTGACCGATCACCTTTCTTATAGATAGGTATAATTATTGCACCCTTCCATATTTCTGGGATTACAGCCCCTTTTGCTACGGCATTTCCCAGTAGGGTCACATACCTGGCCCACCGTACCTTATCATTTTTAAATATGTCAGAGGGTATCCCATCTAAACCCGGTGCCCTTCCCCCTTCTAAAGAGGAAATTACCAATTCTGCTTCTTTGTTGGAAAACAAACTTTCCTTACAAAATACAACTGGAATTGGTTCCGTAACCGCGGTCTCCCTGCTCTCTGCATACTGGGGTTTAAAATACTCAACCCAGGATGTTTCATCGACATTGTTATCAGGGTTGTTTGGGGTACCACCTCGGCCCCACTTCACAATTTTCCAGAAAAGTCTGGAATCCCTTGCCCCCGAGGCCTCCAGCAATTCGTCCCAATATTCTTCGTCCCACTTTTTCTTAGCCTGACGAATACTAACATTGTAGTGTTTCCTGGCTAAACCAATCAAAACCCTGTCCCTACTTCTGATTGCTCTACCCAGTTCCAATCTAGCTACCCTGCACTGCTTATTAAACCACCTAGCCATTTTGGGTGGGGATTTTCTATTTGCCTTAGTCAATCTCACGAAATGTGGTTTTAAAAGGGAAAATAACTTATCATGTATAGCTGTCGTTAAGGCGGACCCAGGAATTACGGGATTTGCTATCTCCATGGCGGCGATTGCAGTATCCACCTCGGAACTTATATAGTCCATGGATGCTACGTTCGCCAGCACATTTGGCCATTTGACTCTACGCATGTCATTGGTCATAGCAGGTAATACTTCACCTCGCGATTGTGACTTGTCTGGCGTGGCCGTCCACCAAGTGTGGGTGACAAAAAGGGGATTATGATCGCTTTCCAATCTACCCTTTATTTCCATATCACGTATCCCATGCCATAAATTAAGGCTACAAATGACATAGTCTATTCTACTTTTACTATGACCATTGTCGAATGTGCAAATGCCTCCCTGGTCGCTCTTTGTCCTTCCATTAAGGGCCCTAAACCCATATTCCAAGCATAATGAATTTAATAGCAATATATCTTTCGTCCACCGTTTGACCGGTGTCAGATTTAGATTCGGGACACCCCATTGGACATCTTCCTCTTGCCCTATTGGATTTTCCGTATTCTCCAACGGTTCGGGGGATTAGTCCCGCCTCTGTCTCCCATTGGCTAGCTCCATAAATGGATGCTAGCCATTGGCAAAAAGAGGCGTCCGTCATCCTGCGAGGCGACTCGTGGGCGTTTCTGAGAATTTTTCTCATCCGGCCCCTTTGGACACGTCAGTGCGGCGGTGGACGGGGTTTATTTTTGTGTTCGTCGAGGTTTCTTTTCGTCATCCCGCGGCCGACCGCCCCAGGAGGAAGTCCAGGTCCAGGTGAGTGCTTTCCATGTGTTCCCACGCCCCCCTCCCGCTGTCCCTCTTCCTGTTCCTGCCCCCCCCGCTGTTCGTGTCCCCGTTGCCGCCCCCATCCCGCTGTCCGTGTGCCTGCCCGCCCCCCTCCCGCTGTCCGTGTGAAAAGTGCAGCTGACGATTTTATGTTCAATTTAGTCTGCGATAATGTAATATTTGAACGCAATAGACAAGTACAATGGTCTCACAACTTTAGTGTTATGCTTGTGGTATTAAGTTTTTACTCAAGAACTTGTCCTTTTTCTTACGCTGGAGTGCACAGATTTTCCTTATAAGGCTGGAGTGCACAGATTTATATAGTTGCTGTTCACTTTGGGCCTTGTGGTGCTGTGCTCTTCTGGGTGTGGTATGACTTTGTTTTAAAGGCTTATTTTGTAGATTCATGAGAGGATGCAGTTCATCCTATTTAGTTAACACTTAACCAACTGTATGCTTATGGTGTCTTGTTGGATGATGGGGTTGTCAGTCGTTGTATTTGTGTTACGGTGCGGACGGCGTGAATGTGCCTTGGCAGCTGTTTGCCCATTCTGTTTTGTTACATTGGTGAGGGCATGATGCTGCTCGGTGTTTAAAATGTGTTTTGGTATAGAGTGGTAAGTAGACTATTGCTGGGTATGCACACCTGTGCAGCGTTGGAATATTGTGTTCTCGGTCTATTGCTGGGATTTGGAACGCGTGTAGTGTGGTTCAATCCTGCAGTGTTTTAGGCGAGGCCAAGCACTCGTGACCTGTCAACGGAGCGAATGATAAGCCTTTGAGTTAATCACCTCCCCTGTACCTCTCCCAGCCTCGGGGCCGAACTGGGAACCCAAAGCACCCTTGGCAAATTTTCAAACCAGCTCCCAGTAAGCCACCCTACTACAAAGGGGGGCATTTAGGGATTCTACGCCCAAGACAATTTGGGAGAAAATGGTGCATTCAACTCATTTGTCATTATGTTCAATTGTGTAAGCTTTCAAAGCATATTAAAGGTGGAAAGTCCGCCCCACCTCCAACCATAGCGCTGCTCTAGTGGAATACTAGGTCGCAGGCGTTGCTGACACTCCATCATCATTACAATTCTAAGGTTTATGCTGGCTAGTAAATGGTATGTGTGTGTATGTGACTGATCCCGAGTGTGTGCGTGTGTGACTGCTACAGTGTGTGCGTGCATGTGACTGCTCCAGAGTGTGTGTGTGTGTGACTGCTCCAGGGTGTGTGTGTATGTGACTGCTCCAGAGTTTGTGTGTGTGTATGTGACTGCTCCAGTGTGTGACTGCTCCAGTGTGTGTGTGTGACTGCTCCAGTGGGTGTGTGTATGTGACTGCTCTGGTTGTGTGTGTGGGGAGGCTCTGTGTGTGTGTGTGTGGCTCTGGGTGTGTGTGGCTGGCTCTGGGTGTGTGTGGCTGGCTCTGGGTGTGTGTGTGTGGCTCTGGGTGTGTGTGTGGGTGGTAGTAATTGCTGTCTGCTGAGCTCGTCCGTAGGGTACAATAGTTCTCACATTTGCGAGAGATTAAGCTATTGGCAATGTAAATGACAATGCCATTTATTTATCTGTTTTTAAAACCAACACATAAATACAAATTTTGTCATTTACAATGCCAATAGCTCTAACTTCTCCAAAGGCGAAACCGTTGCATTGTAAATGCTTGTTAATTTGGGAGTCATTGTAATCAGTCAAAAGATTAGAGGAAAAAAGATAAAAAACCGACTTGACATTATCTTGAAAAAGGAAGCCAGTGAATCACAGAAGTTTTGGTCCATTCCCTGAAACCCATTTTCAAGAGGTTTAGATAGCTGTATAACAGTTGCAAAAAGATCTTTTGTGGAATTTGTGGCTGCTTCTATCTTCTCAGTGAAGTATTTTAATTTTTGTTTAAAAATCAAATTTTTGTATGAGGCTAAAAGAAGCTTCTATCTCTTTTTTTCTGAATACTCGTAATGATGCCTCCATTTTCTTTCCTGCCTACAACATGCTTGTTTAAGCAGTCTTAGGTTTTCTGTGAACCAAGGTTCAGAGGGAGTGTCCCGGTTTCTCCTAAGAGGTTTGGCATGTGCAATTTTTTCAGAATGGTGATGCATGTGTGAGTACATATTGGTAAAAGCCAAAACGAAAGTTAGTACTTTTTAATGGAATGGTGGGTTCCATTTTTGTTGCTGTAAAATGGCGTTTGTGTGGAAAAAGATAATCCTTGTGTAGAGTTGGACAGTTTCCAATGAGAAACACTTTTGTGAAGTAAGACTGATGCTTGGGTGTAGGTAGTATGATGCCTGTGTCAGGTATAGTGACTCTCATGCACCTTTTGACTAGCACATGTATCAATATATTATGCTTCTTTGGATGACAAATGGTGATACTAGTGTCCTATCAAATGTCACTTTTGGGTTATGCAGTTGTGATGGGCTGTGTCAGTTTGGTAAAGTGTCATTTGAAATTTTAAAAAATTAAAACATTACTTACAAAATTGTTCCTTATTCTTTAACAAGTATACTTAGAAAGTGCTGTACTTTGTAATAAAAAGAAAGCTAATTGATATTTCTGCATCTGATGATTGGCAGGAGGCAGGGCTAGGTCCATATCAAAAATACATAAAACACAGCCACCAGAGTAGACGAAAGTATGGCAAAATGAAATACAAAGCAGTAAGACAAATAAAGAAAGGAGGAAGCCGATGAGAGTACAGGGAGATGATACTCACTTCCTATATAAGGAACAAAGTTTAAATAAAAAAATATCCATGTAGCCCATCTCTCACTCAACTACCAAATAAAACAAAACAAATTCAGGTAAAACTAATTTTTCAAAACCAAATTTTGCACATATATTTGTTAAATGGTATAATTCATTTACTGATGTACTTCTATCATTATAGGACACAAACCTCAAGTTTTAAGACTTGTTTTTATGTTGCTATTTTAAATTAGCATTGATGCAGCCCTCATGTTGCCATTATCTATGCATTGCCATGCATTTCAGTAGTCTGGGGAGTAACTTTAAACAGCACTTTATACGTCGCTTTTTGTCAGGGAGGATGGTATCATATTTTTTTTGCCTGCCCGATGATGGAGTCTTTCTGGAAAGAGATATTTGCGCAAATTGAATTGGCCATTGGAAAACCATTTCCGCCCACGGTAGAAGTAGCCTTGTTTGGCATAAGCAAGGATAGAAGCAATATCAACAAATCGGAGGAGGTATTTATATTTATATCATGTGCGATCGCTCGCTCTTTAATATTACAAAACTGGAAATCAAGGGAAATTCCATCACTTATAAAATGGTTTAATAAGATGAGGGGAACCTGTCTCTTTGAAAAAGCATATGCGGGCAGAGTAGGTTCTATTAAGAGATTTGAAAGGAATTGGAAATATTTTGGGGATTTGGAACAACTGAAGGAGGGATGAGCAGCAAAAGAAGGATAAAGATAAAGAAAGGGTAAATACATTTAACTGCACTAGCACTTCTTTTAGATACCGCTGTATCATAGTTTTTTGCACATGCAGTAGCACTTTATTGCAGGTTTTTGCACTTTTTTGCAATGACACTTTATAAATTGCGGATTTTGCACAGACCCTTCTTGATTAAATTGTTATTTGTATTCCTTTTTTGTTGTGCTCGATGAATCTCTTCCCCTTTTCCTAATTTTCATGTCTGATATATATATGTATATAGGTGTCTTTCTTATTTATTTATTTATTTATTATTATTTTTTTTAAGGTTTTTTTTTTTCTGTTTAACCATTGAAATGATTATTGAAAAAGAAAATTGTAAAGATGCATTGTACCATTGATCATCCATTGCTATGTTCAATAAAAAATTTAAAAAAAAAAAGTATACTTAGAAAGTGCTGTACTTTGTAATAAAAAGAAAGCTAATTGATATTTCTGCCTCTGATGATTGGCAGGAGGCAGGGCTGGGTCCATATCAAAAATACATAAAACACAGCCACCAGAGTAGACGAAAGTATGGCAAAATGAAATACAAAGCAGTAAGACAAATAAAGAAAGGAGGAAGCCGATGAGAGTACAGGGAGATGATACTCACTTCCTATATAAGGAACAAAGTTTAAATAAAAAAATACCCATGTAGCCCATCTCTCACTCAACTACCAAATAAAACAAAACAAATTCAGGTAAAACTAATTTTTCAAAACCAAATTTTGCACATATATTTGTTAAATGGTATAATTCATTTACTGATGTACTTCTATCATTATAGGACACAAACCTCAAGTTTTAAGACTTGTTTTTATGTTGCTATTTTAAATTAGCATTCATGCAGCCCTCATGTTGCCATTATCTATGCATTGCCATGCATTTCAGTAGTCTGGGGAGTGACTTTAAACAGCACTTTATACGTCGCTTTTTGTCAGTTCTGTGTTCAAACTTGTGACTCACAGACAATTGCAAAGGGTCAACTCATTGAGTCATACTCCCAACTGTACCCTTGTATGCGAGTACCGCATAGTGCTTTTTTATTGTAATGCTTGTGCAAAGAAGGAAGATACGTGGTCTTTATGTTTGAAAATATTTCTCAGAGAAGAAGAATTGATGGGGGTTTGGGGAGACCAGAAAGAGTGCTGGTGCCAATGGAGCGACTTACATGGACATTCACTTCAACATTGAAGCGCCACAAATGCTGGTTTAGTGCATATATTAACCCTTTGCTTGCTCGTGACGGAACCGTTCCGTCACGAGCCTCGGGTGGGCTGTGCTGGTGACGGAACCGTTCTGTCACGGCCCACTTGCCGTGCCTGCGTGGCGCTAATTCCGCGCCTGCGCTTAGCGTTCTATTGAGCGGGCGGGGCCGTGACGGAACCGTTCCGTCACAAGCACAGCCCACCCGAGGCTCGTGACAGAGCGGTTCCGTCACGAGTACGGGAGCGCCGCCGGCTCCCGCTCCCCCTTAGCACTGCGGCGGAATAGCCGCCGCAGCTAGGGGGTAAAGGAAACAACTCAAATGTGCGAATACTCACTTTTTCTCCTCCATGTTTTCTTTCTAACTAGCATTAATATTTGTACAATATAGTTTGACAGACTCTCCACTCCATTGGGCAGATTATTTTTTAGCCAAGCTAAAGTTGTCCTGGGGCCGAACCAGCACTCATGCAGCATTGATCCTAGTGGGATTGAAGCACAGCGCCTCCCTGGGGTGGGATTTTCTGGCGGAGGTGGCCGAGGCACATCTGGGCAGATCTAATACAAATTTGGCCGCCGCGTTCTGGACCATTTGCAAGCGCTGCAGCAGACCCTTGTTTAGTCCCGCATACAGCGCATTGCAATAGTCCAGACGGAAGCCAATGAGTGCAACCACAACTTGTTTTCTCCCCTGCTGAGAGAGATAGTGTCTAATCTTCCTCAGTACATAGATTATGCCCCAGCAGGTTGAAACTGTTCTCTTGACCTGTTGACGCATGCTGAGGGTAGGATCAATCAGGACTCCTAGGTTTTTAGCTAATGTAGCAGGGACAGGACAACCTCCCAGTGAGTCCGGCCACCAGTTCGCCGACCATATCTCTTCTTTTCCTCCGAACACCATGACCTCCGTCTTCTCCCCATTTAATTTCAATGAATTGTGGATCATCCATTGGGCGACTGCCTCCATGCAAGATCTAAACTTGGAGGCAGCCGAGCTGGCCGGCTGGGAGAAAGAGACGAGGATCTGGGTGTCGTCGGCGTAGGAGACTACCTCCATCCCGAAAGATCTAATCAGTCTGGCAAGAGGGGTCACATAGATGTTGAAAAGGGTCGGACTTAATGCCGACCCCTGAGGGACCCCACAATGCACAGACAGGGATGGAGATAGAAAATCCCCCAGCTTCACCCTCTGCTCTCTCTAGTCGAGGAAAGAGGTCAGCAACACAGGGCAGACCCCTCAACCCCAATCTCTCTCAGGCGTGATGTTAAGACCGAGGGAGAAAGGGAGTCGAAGGCAGCTGTGAGGTCTAGCAGGATCAGGAGGGTGGCCTGGCCCCCATCGGCTCGTGTGCGGATATCATCCAGCACTATGGTGAGGGCCGACTCGGTGCTATGTTCCCTCCTGAAGCCATGCTGCGAGTAATCCAGCTGACCAGAGCTTTCGACGAAGCCTGCGAGATGCTTATTCAGATGGATTTCCAGCATCTTCGCAGGAGCAGGGAGCAGTGAAATAGGGCGGAAGTTCTTTAATACCCCAGGGTCGAGAGATGGTTTCTTGAGCAACGGCTTTACCACTGCCCTCTTCCATTGCTGAGGAAAGATGCCGTCCCTCATAGCCCTGTTCATGATCTCAACAAGAGGGGGCAGGAGAGATTCCCTGCACTGCTTGAGGATCTTAAGCAGACAGGCATCTAATGGGGAGCCAGATCTAGTTTTATTCAGGAGGTTCTCTAATTCCTGAAGAGAGGGAGGAGGAAAGGAGGCCAGGCGCCCCAAGGAGGAGTTCTCAGCAGGAACTGGTGCGGAAACAGAGGGGACAGAGGGCTCAGTAGTGAGAGTCCTCTGCAGCTCTAAAGCTGAGTAAATATCAGCGATCTTAGTCTGAAAGAAAAGAGCTATGTTGTTACAGAGTTGTTGAGAGGCAATAACAGGGTCCGGGATCTGCAGGGATGTCAGAGAGTCAACAATCTTGAAGAGCTCTTTCGGGGAGGAAAGTGAAATGGTGAGAGCTGTGAAATATTCCTGTTTCACCCTTATTACCTCCACCTTGTAGCCCCTCAATAAGATCTTATGTGCCTCTTTGTCCCTCAGATCCCAGCTGGTATGCCAGAGACGCTCCTGTCTCCTGACTCCCTGTCTAAGGAGCCTTGGGTGCTCAGAGAACCACGGAGCCGACGGTTTTTTCCTCGCCGAATAACGCGACCGGGCAGGGGCCAGTTCATCAAAAGCCGTAGTAACAGCCTTTTCAAACTGCGAGACTGCCAGATGAACGTCTTCCTCTTGGGAGGTGGACATACTGGAAATCCAGGGGGCAAGGGAGCTATTAGAGATATTTTTAAAATTTATCCGTGATTCCATTTTACTCGGGACCTTTTCGTTCCTGTCAACAATCAGACAGGTCACTTCAATTGGTACAGCAAAGTGATCCGACCACGAGAGGGGAAGGGGGTCCTTTACAACCAACCTGTCGTCATTGGAGAAGACCCCATCAAGCGTATGGCCCGCTTGATGGGTGGCGCCTCTCACAAGCTGATTCAGCCCACAGGCAGACAAGGCATCCAACAGGGAGAGAGTATCACTAGCCTCCAACTTCTCTAAGTGATAGTTCAAATCTCCCAAGACCGTTAGATGTTCACGGCCAAAATAGGGTTCAAGGATGTGAAATAGCTGTTGTCCAAAATCAGCTCTGGGGCCGGGGGGACGGTAGATCAGGATCCCATTAAATGGGGTTTCATAAACGCCCTTTAGAGAGAAATACAGGGCCTGGAAGTTATCCTGAGGATCCGATAAAGGTAAGGTGTGACAATTAAAGCTATCTTTATAGAGGATAGCCAGCCCTCCTCCTACCCGACCTCTTCTATCCAGCCGGGCCAAAAAATAGCCCTCTGGAACTGCCTCAACAAGGTCTGGGCCAGAAGAATCCTTTGCCCATGTTTCAGTGACAAATACCCACGAGGGCTTTCTATCCAGCACAAAATCCTTGAAAGCAATATTATGCTTGATTAGCAAGCGAGCATTAATGAGGAAGCCGTCTTCTCTCACAGTACTGCCTCTTTTGTTAATGTAGTGTCCCGATGGGTAGGGTGACAGATGGAGGCTGGAGCCCCCAGAGCCCTCAAGGGAACACCCGCAGCATAGAGGGTCAGAGAGATCCTCCAGGGAGATTTTAAAGTGACATGGGAGCCGAGATGGTTTTAGCCTAAGCAGGTCGTAACTAGAGTACCTGACAACCGTAGATTTGTCCTCGAGGCGACCCGACGACCAGCCGTCCAGGCCGTCCTCAGCGCGGACGGGCATAGACGGGGTGGACTCTGGCGTGACTCCGGCGTCACTGGGGCGCACACGCAGCGTGCACGCGCTGTGCGCCATCATATCGGGTTTAAATAGGGCTCTAGCTAGTCCACCTGACTGCTAGAGCGCAGAGTGAGGCGTGAGCTTCCCTGAATCCCCCCCAAGATGGCGCTCACAAGAGTAGAAAGCGCAAGGGACAAGCCGCCAAAATAGCGGTGCGGGGCACAATTAAGGTGCGGCAATGCGGAAGGGAAATTAAAACCAAGGTAAAATGTAGTCCCAAACAAATACAAATAATACGACAAAACGGGAATATTTAAAAGCCCTGAAGCGTCTTAGAGCAAAGCGCAGCGCGCAGTAGTGTGGAGCCTAACAGGCCGTTCCTATCTCGGTCAGCCCTTAAGTAGGTGATGCCCAAAGACTGCCTCTAGCCAGTCCACCTGACTGCTAGAGCGCAGAGTGAGGCATGAGCTTCCCTGAATCCCCCTCAAGATGGCGCTCACAAGAGTAGAAAGCGCGAGGGACAAGCCGCCAAAATAGCGGTGCGGGGCACAATTAAGGTGCGGCAATGCGGAAGGGAAATTAAAACCAAGGTAAAATGTAGTCCCAAACAAATACAAATAATACGACAAAACGGGAATATTTAAAAGCCCTGAAGCGTCTTAGAGCGAAGCGCAGCGCGCAGTAGTGAGGAGCCTAACAGGCAGTTCCTATCTCGGTCAGCCCTTAAGCAGGTGATGCACAAAGACTGTCTCTAGCCAGTCCACCTGACTGCTAGAGCGCAGAGTGAGGCGTGAGCTTCCCTGAATCCCCCCCAAGATGGCGCTCACAAGAGTAGAAAGCGCGAGGGACAAGCTGCCAAAATAGCGGTGCGGGGCACAATTAAGGTGCGGCAATGTGGAAGGGAAATTAAAACCAAGGTAAAATGTAGAATGAAAAGCTACAGCATTTGTACATGAGTCACTTTAGGGGGACAGCATAGGAAATGGCCTGGCTTCTGGGGGTTTTACAGATGCACCAGAGTAAGTGTTGCAGGAGAGGCTATGAATGGCTAGGGGAAACATGGATCCTCTCCACCGATGCCTCCGCTGGGGAAAACCTGGTTGGTGACTTTAGGGCTTTGGACCTTCTAGCCTGCACATTTAGTCATGTCTAGGCACTCTAGTGGCCCGGGGCACTCTGGTTGGGGGGCTCCATTATGCCTGGGCTGTCTGGTTAATTGCCCCAGTGTGTATGCGGGCATCTTGTTTGTAGATGGTCAGGGCCATCTCATTGGCCGATGACCAGGGTTATTAGGTGGACAGGTGGCTAGCGTCATTTGACTGGGGGGCGGATAAACCAGATTGTCAGAGGACCAGCCAGCATGGCTGTCTCCAATTTATCACTCCTCCAGTGTTCCATAAACCACCACTATATGGGCTAAAAAGGCAAGGAAAAATGGCTTCCCGGCCAGGTGTCAGAATGCACTAACCTGAATTATGGATCCCATGGGGCCATGAATTTTTCTGCACTTATCTGTAACCACTGCCAACCATGCACCATAGGAATATGTGGGCTAGCAGTATACCCAGAGAAAAGGGGATGGGATACAGGATTGAAAGAGGAAACAGAGACACTGGATATCACTATTCGGACTCATCATTCTGCTGGACATTGACATCAACTGGTCATAGTGCCTACCTAAAGACACAATTATTAGCTTTAGTAATTTATCACTACACTTTTAGGTGAATTAGAACATTTTGGGTCCTTCATGAAAAATATACATAAATGTGCAACAAAAATGTAGTTCAATACTCCTTCAATGTAAACAGAAAATCATGACATGCCACTATTACATCTAGTGGGCTGGGTGTGAAGTACATATGGAATGTTAGTACCTTGTTGTACTTCAGCTGAAGTGATTCTGATATTAAATCAGGGGTCTGTCCTTGTGCAAGCCAGGACAAGAGACAACTAGCAGAGCAGAAAACTATTAAAGGTTCTCTTTTTGAATAACGTTTAGCGCAGATATAATTTCCCTTTTGATTGATTACAGTAGAATAATGACATGCAGTATATAGAGTACACTGTGCATGTTGGGAGTGGCATATGTTGAGAAGGATACAATGAGGCCCACATACGCTGAGATGATTATTGTGACAATGGTTGAAGATGATATAGACATAGTGGTTGGATGTCAGAATACAGAGCAAAAAAGCTTGTGCTAGCAAATATCATAGCTAGAATATCAACTATTAAAATACCATAAAGGTAAGTATACTTAGGTAAGTGTACCTGTACTATTTTGAATTCCACATCTATGTACCTTGATAAGGTGTATATTTATTTATTTATTTATTTATTTATAAAATTTCTAAAGCGCGCAAATGCCTTACGGCGTCTCGGCGCTAATATTAGCATATTTCAGATTACGAGGGTTATAAGATGTTACTGGTTAAAGAGCCAGGTTTTAAGATGTTTTCGAAAGGAAAACAACGAAGTGTGTTCCTTAATCTGAGAGGGAACCTGGTTCCATAATTTGGATGCCGCCACTACAAAACGTCTATCCCCCCATGTCACCTTTTTTGTTGGGGGGATTTGGAGCTGTTGGGCCGTAGATGACCGCAGTGTTCGGCTGGGTTTGTAGATTTTAAAAGCGTTTTTAAAGAAGTCAGGCCCATTATTTTTCAGCGCCTTGTAGGTGATGCACATGGCTTTAAACTTTATCCTGCTTCTTATAGGTAGCCAGTGAAGCTCCCGAATTGTGGGAGAGATAGAGGCATATTTTGGAATCCCCATGAGGATCCTTGCAGCGGCATTTTGGACAAGCTGAAGCTTGTTCACCACTTGTTCCTGTGCATTGAGCAGAAGGCCGTTGCAGTAATCCACCTTGGATAGTACCAAGGAGGACATTAAGGTTTTGCCAGCAGTAGGAGGAAGAAAAGGGAGCAGTTTCTTCACCATTCTCAAAGTGTAAAAAGAGGCCGAGACCACGGCATTGGCGTGACCAAGGAATGTGAGCTTGCTGTCAAAAAGCACGCCCAGGTTTTTCACCTTGACTACTGGCAGTGGAGGCATACCCAGTTCCGGAGGCCACCAGACTGGAGACCAAGACGGGGTTAGTTCGCCAAAAACCAGTACCTCCGTCTTGTCGGAATTTAGCTTTAAGCAGTTCTGGTTCATCCAGGTGCTGATGGCCTTCATGCCTGCCTGAAAATTAGCTGCCACAGCTTCTCCGTTTTTGTGTATCTCCAGGACCAATTGTGTGTCATCGGCGTACGATGTTAGCCCTATGCCAAATGACTTAATTACCCTCGCCAAGTCCGACACGTAGATATTGAAAAGTGTCGGACTTAGCGAGGAGCCCTGGGGAACACCGCACGGGAGAGAGAAATCAGGGGAGCTGAAATTTCCCATCTTTACGGACTGTATCCTGTTGGCCAGAAAGGATGCTAACGTTGCTCTGGCCCTGCCCTGAATGCCAAGGGTGGCGACACGGTCGATCAGAGTAGAATGATCGACCGTGTCGAAGGCCGCGGATAGGTCCAGGAGTATCAGGACAGCGGCGCCGCCCCTGTCCATGATAATCCTGACCTCTTCTGACGCT
The DNA here is from genome assembly GCF_964263255.1 of Lissotriton vulgaris. Classification (NCBI taxonomy): domain Eukaryota; kingdom Metazoa; phylum Chordata; class Amphibia; order Caudata; family Salamandridae; genus Lissotriton; species Lissotriton vulgaris. The sequence continues at coordinate 1,596,977,191 of NC_141691.1, forward strand.
TTTATTAGAGCTGTCTCTGTCCCGTGGCCCTTCCTAAACCCGAACTGCGTGTTATCAAGCAGATCGTTCTGGTCGATAAAGGTCGACAGCTGTTGGTTTATAACCTTTTCGATTATTTTTGAGGGGTAGGGAAGGGAGGCGATTGGACGGTAGTTTTTGGGCTCTAAGGGGTTTAGTGCAGGTTTTTTCAGGAGTGGTGTTACAGTTGCCCTTTTCCAAATAGCGGGGAATACACCTGTCTGAAATATAGCTTGGCAGATATTGGTAAGTACTGGGGCGATTACGTCAGAAACTGATTTAATGATACGTGGGGGGCAGGGGTCCAGAGGGGATCCTGACTTAACAGTATTTATGAATTCCATCATGGATGCAGGTGGCGTAAACGCCTCTAAGATTGGTTTTAATGGCCGAGGAAGAGTCACCAAAGAGACTCCGTCTGCCATCGGTATTGTGGTGAATTTGTCGAAAATATCGTTAACCTTGGCCTGAAAGAAGTCTGCCACCTTATTGCAAAAAGATTGGGATGGTTCGATGGAAGGTGGAGCTGGGGGATTGGCTAGATCTTTTACTACCTTATAGAGCTGTCTGTTAGAGTTGAGAGCATTTTCTATTTGTGTGCTATAAAAAGCACATTTTTCGGCAGTGATCAGCTTTTTGTAGCTGGTCATCGCGTTCTTGTAGGTCTCTCGGTCGGGGCTGGCATAGTTCCTGCGCCAACGCCGCTCCAGGTTTCGGCAGCGTTGTCTCTCGAGCCGTAATGACTCCGAGAACCAGGCCGCAGAAGGTTTGACGCGGTTTGGCTGCATTTTTTTGGGGGGAGCTAGGTGGTCTAATGCCTTAAATAGCCAAGCATGGTAGTTCTGAGAGGCTTCATGGGGATCAGATCGATCTTCGGGTATCGAAGATTCCAGTATGTTACGTAAGGCAGTGACATCAATATTTTTCCAGTCACGACATAGGATCAAAGGGCAGGTGCTGGAGGGCAAATTCTTGTAAGATTTAAGTAAGATAGTGAATTTGACAGCTAGATGATCTGTCCAGGTAAGAGGGAGTACTGTGGAAAAGGTGATGTGGGCATTGTTGGTAAATAAGGCATCCAAGGTATGCCCCGCTTGATGAGTAGCTGTAGTGATCTGCTGTTCTAAACCAGCGGCCTGGAAGTCCGAGATCAGTGTACGCGAATCCTTGTCGTTAGCATTTTCCAAATGGAAATTAAAATCACCCAATATGGTGTAGTCCTGATTAGCGGCTACTGGTTCTAGTAAAGAATTGAGAGATTTTAGGAAAAGTGTGCGTGAGGTGGGTGGGCGATAAAGGAGGGTTCCCTATACATTTGGTGGTAAGTATAATAAATATTTACTTACCAATACACAACTACTATTGTGATATTTTGGTAGCCGATATTCTGGTGGGTGTCCAGTTCTGGTGGCTGGAGGCAAATGTACCCTCTGAAGTGGATTGGCAGAGGTGTTGCCCTGCCACCGTGAGGTTCCGTGATAAATGTAAGTGGTGTTTTTGACTCGCCCGATTATGGTCGAGTCTGGTATCTATGAACCGCAAATGACGAGTTTAGTGGGTGTACGCGTTTTCGCTGTGCTAGCCTAAACCGTTCGTTTGTTTCGTGGGTTTCTTCATCTGAACCCACGGGTTCCATTTTAGATACGGCATCCATTTTGTTTCTTGCCCTCAAGTAGCCAGCGAACGGACACTGTCCGCTTCGTGACCCTGGGATTACCAAACTCTTGCGGAAGACACGTGTTCCTTTGAGGGTGTCTTTATGACGAGGGGAATGATACTGTAAGGCAGATGGCCCCGCTCGAGGCTCATCTTGCCGTACGGGTCTATTGTCTCAGTTGTGCATTCATTAGGCACGTCCCCTTTGATCCCTGCAATCGTGTTTTCCTGGTACCACCCCCTTTTACACTCTTTTCGATTTGTTCGCTATCTTCGTCTTCCTCTGCACCTGTTTCTGACTCTTCCTTGATTCGTTTACAACCGAACGAAATGCACTAATGGTGGGAAGATGTACTTTTACAGTTGGGAACCGACAAATGTTACTGTAATTATGTTCCGGGTCCTGAATACATGAAAGCGACCCCCTATGAAATTTACTGTGGGAACCGGGTTGTAACCTTTTGTCTGTCATGTTATCATATGTCGAAAAACTGTATAAAAGGAGCGATCCACAGATACAAGTCGAAGCAGTCTCCGTGAACCTACATGTTATGTACTTCTCGTGACTTCTGTGTTCCCTGCAGTAAATAAACCTCGAATCTTTGACGCCGAAGGAAGTTTCCCGTGTCTCTGTCATTTGTACGCCGGAACAGGTAACCCACGAAGCTTTCAGGTGTTATCCCTGGCACCGCTGGGTCTTAGAAAAACCCAGTCCTTCAGTTGGCGCCCAACATGGGGCTGCATCAGCGGTACCGGTCCAAAGCCCGACGATCGTAAGGAACTTCGTGTGAAATCTCCGAGGGAAGATGCACCCCGCTTCATCGATCCTGTTGTCGAAACAAGTGGCCCGAAGACTTTTCCAGCGAAGATCCCCGCCTCCTGACAGCTGCAACAGACTGCTGCCCTGACTGTAGACCTGTTTTGGTGCCTGGCGTAGACCTTGGTACAGCGAGACGATTGACGGGCCTTCCTGGTGACGCCATTGTTCTTTGAGTTAAGTATTTGTGGGTCGCTCCCAAAATCCTTTGTTGTTGTGGGTGCTTAGTTGTTGCATGGTTCCATTGCATTTGAGGTTCTTCGTATTTTGCTCTTAGTTGTTCTATTTGACGTCTGCAGTCGCCAAAAACCGAGGGTTTTTGCACTTTTGCAGGGACATTGTAATCCAATAACCCTTGACGTTTGTGATACTCGGTTAGTGTGCACGATGCCTGGCCGTAGTACTTTGTTCAGTTGCTTTAGAGGTTGTGGTACGGATTCCCGATTGGAGGACTCGTGTCCGATACCTCCAGTTGGAACTCCGATTTACGAATTATATAGTCGCCATGGTGTGGGTCCTATCACGTTCAATGATTGTTGGGTCCGTTATACTAAGAATGACGGTGTGCTTAGTTGGCCACCTCACAGTAGTTTTGAGACCCCGATTCTAGATAATCTTGAAGCTAAATTGTTCCAAAGAAAAGCAAGGCCGGCCATGTTTGATTCCTTTCGGTTATGGCGTAAAGAAGCCAAGCAGAAAGAAATCAAGCAGCTTAAACGTAATAAGAGAGAAGGTATCGTTACGACGATGAGAAATGCAGAACAGTTTCAGCGAGACAAAGAAGAGAAGGAAAAGGAAATTTTTGATAGATTACAACGTATGACTGTGGATAAGTGTTATCCCGCTTTACCGACGGGTACGGAAAAGAAGGGAGAGGAAGCAGCAGAGGACCCTTTGTTGTCCTATCTATTGAAATCGCCACCTCCATATGCACAGGATACCGCAGTTCCCGTGGTTCATCCTGTCCCTCAACCTGTTGTTCCGGCGGCTGTTAATCAGCCTGTCATTGGTCCTGCCGTTGCGAATCCCCTTGTTCCTATTCCTCTACCTGCTCCTGTTCCTACTGCTCCACCGTCTATACCTTCTCAAGCTGTTGTTCCCGCTACTTCTGCTCTTGTAGCTACTCCTACTGCTCCTGCTGCTCCTGTCTTTAGCCCTCATGTTGTTGCTCTTGTACTTTATTCCTCTTCTCCGTCTGTTCGTAGACGCATTCCTAACACTGTTGCTAATCTTTATTCTCCTTTTGGACCGCTTCTTGGTTCTGATGATTCTGATGCTCCGCAACGACGGAGTCAGCTTCCTGGTGGTAGGGAACGTGATACATTGATCAATATGGCGCGTAATTGGATTAGGTACCCCCTTAAAAATCCCCCACGCATAATTGTTGAGACTTTCTCTCAATTCAATGTGCCAACACAGAGATTTGTGTTTGACGAAATGTGCAAATTCTTACGAGAAGCAATATCTAATGATGAGGTCAACGAAGTACCGGTTGACGTAACTGAACTTCAGCTTCAGTTTGCGAGTGGTATACTTGTAGGTAGCAATGTTCGACGTGCTCTTGAGCATCTTCTATCTTTTCGTCCCACTGTGATACCCCGAGCATTGTTTAAAGACGATACTGAGGAGTGGATGGCGACGCCTGGTCAGTATCCCATGCGTGAAGTTCCACCAGTGTATATGCCAGGTAACCCTGGTGCTAATCCTCCAGTCCTGCCATTCTTTCAGAGAGTTTGGATACACCTCCCATGGAAGCGATCGGAAGTTTTGCAGGTGAAGCAATCTTTGCCTGACCCTCGCAAAAATCCTGCAGGGTATTATAAAGAATTGTCTCAGTTAGTGGATGCGACGGTAATGAATCTTGCCGACATTGATATGTTGTTCGGCAATGTCGTACCGCAACCGGTATGGGCGAAAATCCGTCATGAAGATCATGCAGCTGAATTAGGTGGTGATTGGGCTGCACTTACAGCCGCGGACGGTTTGCAGGTCGGTGGGGCTTAGCCTGAGCAGTTAATTGCGGCTTTGCCTCAGAGGATAATTGCCCTTATGAAAACGCTTATGCCAGCTATGAAAGTTAACTGGGACAAATTGTCTGCTTGCAAGCAGAAGAAAGACGAGAGTGTCTCCGATTTCTTTACGAGATTTGAGGAGGCATTCATCGATCATAGTGGTCAGGATATGGGCACTGAGGGAGGCCAGAGATTGTTCGTGGACAAATTTGTGTTGAATTTGTTGCCTGACCTCGGTAATAAATTAAAAAATTCAGAGAGTGCATGGGCTGTTTCTACTTCTGCCCAAATATTGGCTACGGCTCAATATTATGAAAATAGGGAAAAAGAGGAAAATGATTGTGCAGACAAAAAGACGAAAGAACTCAAAACGAAAGTTTTGTTGCAGCAAGCATATCCTCCGCACTCGAATCAAAATGATTCTCAGCAACGGAATAGATCGCAATCACAGCCCGCTAGGTCACAGTCGCGAAATGACTCTCCTTCGCAGAGATCTACGCTTGGGTACAATCAGTGTGCCTACTGTAGAGGAGAGGGTCATTTGAAGTTTGATTGTCCAGTTTTGCGTGATCGAAATAGTGGAAATTCATCTAGTGGTCTGCAGCAGGCTTCACGAGGTAGAGGTCGTGGTGTTACGCAGAATCAAAATGATCGTTCTAATAATTCCTCTGATTCTAATAATTGTTTTGATCAGCATGGGTCATCATTAGGTAGGTCCCCACAGTACAATGTGGACGATTACTACGTCGATCAGGGTACTGACGACGGTAATTACTAGGACAGCCATAGACAAGGAGAGGGAGTAGTATCAGTTCCGGTTGATCAGAGAGGGCCTTACGTCGCAGTTGCCACCTCGGACGTAGTTGAGCCTTTTCTGTTGGACACTGGTGCAGCGAAAAGTTCCATCATGCATTCGAAACTCCCTGGCGCACCTTTGTCTGGCTTAACAAATGTTTCCGTTGGATTCTCCGGCGCCCCTGTTAGCAATCCGGTTTCTCGCCCTTTGCCCCTTACAATTGGGCCTCGTGAGCTGAAAGCTCCTTTGATTTTGACTACTGGTTGTGGTGAGAATCTTTTGGGCCTGGATTTGTTGAAACGTCTGTATGCGACTTTGTATTGTTCTCCTGCGGGAGTAAAGCTTACATTGGGTGAGAGAGTAATCTCTCCTATGTACTTGTCCATCGATAAGCTCCCACCGGAATTGAGTTCTCTTCCTGCGTCTTTGTGGGCAACAGGTCCCAATGATGTGGGCCTGCTTGACATCTCCCCTTATGTTGTTCAATTGAAATCGAATCTGCGATTACCACGTATTCCCCAGTATCGTATCTCCCTTGATGGTGAGCGAGCGTTGTTAGCGATCATCTATGATTTGATCGAGAAAGATGTTATAGAGGAGACTCGGGGAAACGTGTGTAACAGCCCTGTGCTGCCCATTTTGAAACGCACTGATCCATCTAAGCCTCCTGTCTATCGTTTTGTCATTGATTTACGGGAGGTGAATAAAATTCCTCAATTTCCTGTGGTGCCTGACATTACGGCTTTACTGACTCTGATTCCAGCATCTGCGTCCTGGTTCTCAGTGATCGATCTGAAGAACGCTTTCTTTAGCATTCCGATTGCTGAGGAGAGCAGGGACCTTTTCGGTTTCTCTTTAGGTGGCCGCAGCTTTAGGTTTAAACGCGCTCCCCAGGGCTATTGTGAGAGTCCATCGATATATAGCCAAGCCCTTAACAGCCAACTTGACGCGTTTGTGTTGCCGGCTGGTGCGGCCTTGATCCAATATGTCGATGACTTATTGGTGGCTGCGGACACACACGAGATTTGCAACACTGCTACTGTGTCGTTGTTGCAGCATCTCTGTGACTTACATCATAAGGTGTCACCTTCTAAACTGCAATATTGTTGCCAAGAAGTAACCTATCTAGGTCACTTATTGTCAAAGGAGGGAAGAAGGTTGACCCCAGAGAGAATTGCAGCGATCGCTCGAATGACTGTGCCAACAACTCAGAGAGATGTGCGTGCTTTTTTAGGTATCATGTCATACTGCAGGCAATGGATTCCAAATTTTTCATTGCTAGCGAAACCATTGGTAGCTCTTACGTGCAAGGATGTTCCAACTCCTTTGCCATGGACGGAAGGGTATCAGAAAAGTTTTTCTGAACTGCGTGATGCGTTGTGTTTGGGCACGGTGTTAGGTACTCCTGACTACAGCAAGCCGTTTACACTATACGTTCACGAGAGGGAAGGTTGTGCGTTGAGTGTTTTGACGCAACAATTTGGTGGTAAGCAGCGTCCATGTGCATATTTTTCCTCGACCTTGGACCCAGTAGCTAGAGCATTGCCGAGTTGTTTGAGAGCAACAGCAGCAGCTGCGGTGTCCATCCGACAATCTGCAGGATTGGTCATGGATAATATGCTTACGGTGATGGTTCCGCATGCAGTTGACACTCTCTTGAATCGTACGACAACCCAACACTTGACGAGTGCAAGGTTGTCTGGTTATGAGTTGACGCTCCTGGCAAGTCACATTCAAATAAAGCGCTGCAATGTCCTCAATCCGGCGACTTTGTTGCCAACCAATATGGAATCAGATGAGGTATCACCACACAATTGTTACTTACGAACTGAGGAGGAAACGAAGGGTCGTGTTGACCTAAAAAACACTCCATTGGAAGAACCCGATGGTACTTTGTATGTGGATGGTTCGTGTTTTAAGTTGCCGAATGGTGATGTGACGACTGCGTATGCTGTGGTAACGTTGAGTACGGTTGTGGAAACTGCGAGACTGAATCAGAACTCTGCACAGGCGGCAGAGCTGATTGCCTTAACCAGAGCGTGTGTGTTGTCGAAAGGGAAACGGGTGAATGTGTTTACTGACAGTCAGTATGCGTTTGGTGTTGCGCATAGTTTTGGACGATTGTGGAGAGAGAGAGGTTTTATGACATCGCATGGTACGAAGATCCAGCATGGACAGCTTGTGAATGATCTTTTAGATGCACTTACATTGCCCAAGCAGGTGGCGATTATTAAGTGCAGTGCACACCGTAAGGTGACGGATGATGTTGGTCGTGGCAATGCATTTGCTGATGAGATTGCTAAGGAGACTGCACGAAACTTTACAACTAGAATGTATGTGACGAGTTCGGTAAGGTGGCCTGCAGAAGCTGGTATGTGTGAAGATACTATTGAAAGTGTGAAAGCGATTCAGAATGAGGCCACCGAGACTGAAAAGACCAAGTGGAAAGAGAGTATGGGAAAGCTGGATGCGAATGGCTGTTGGATTGATTTGTCGGAGAATAAAAGGTGGATGTTGCCGGATGCATATGTGCTAGCTGTTGTGACTATGGCGCACGGTTTGTCACATATTAGTGCGAAAGGTATTTGCAAGCTGTTGTCCACCTATGGGAGAATGATGGTATTGCTAAGTGTGCTGAGAGATTGGTCAAGAATTGCATGATATGTATGATGTACAATCCTGGTAAAGGAACTCCTACACCCCCTGGTCACTTTGCTCCTCCTTCATGTCCCTTTGAAGTGATTCAGTTGGATTTCATCCATATGGAGCGATGCAATAACCTAAAATATGTTTTGGTTGTGGTCTGCGCATTCCCCCTATGGGTCGAAGCCTACCCTCTCAAAGACAACACTGCCCTGTCTACAGCGAAAGTCCTACTGAAGGAATATTTTCCTCGGTATGGAATGCCACGGATTGTATGGTCTGACAACGGAAGTGAGTTTGTGGGGAGTGTGATGAAGAGTGTGTGTAAGGGCCTTGGAATTACACAAAAATTCGACAGCGCCAACCATCCCCAGTCAGCAGGTTTGGTTGAGGGGTACAATGGTACTCTCAAACTAAAACTCGCAAAGATTCAGGCTACGACTGGTCTCTCGTGGCCTGACGCTTTGCCCCTGGCTCTTCTGTCAACTAGGGCGACTGTACACTCTCGAGTAGGGCTCAGCCCATATGAGATTGTGTTCGGCCGTCCTGCAAATATTTGGGGGGTTCCTAGACCCAGTGCGTTTACTGACCTTGAGTATCCAATGCTGATCGATTACCTTCATGATCTGACTGCTAAACTGAGGTTAATTCATCAACAGGTTTTTGAAGCACTGCCGGCGCAGACGGAGGGTCCAGGCCACCAGCTCCAACCCGGAGACTGGGTGGTTACAAGGAACTTTGGCCGGAAACGAAATCTTGAGCCGAGGTTCATCGGACCCTTTCAGGTGCTCCTTGCCACGAGAACTGCTGTCCGTTTGGAGGGCCACAAGCATTGGGTGCATGCCACTCACACCAAAAAAGGTACCAATACCTTTGCCAGCGGATTCGTGGGTGAGGACGGGCATCGCCTCATCTGAAACGGAGGCTTTGCCGAATTTTGTGCCATTCAGTGACGCTCAGCCTGTGGGAGAGACTGCAGTGCAGCCAGACAATACTGTTGAACCTTTTTCATTGGAGAATCCAAGATCTGAACTATTGCCTGACCGACAGGACTCTGTTTCATCATCCAACCAATTGTTTGAAAAGCAGACTCGTCCTGGAAGAAGCAGATATTTTCTCCGTTCCAACACTAGAGACTAATAAAGAAAATTATTTTTGCTTTTTCCCTTGACATTCACGTTACCCCATTATCACTCTGAACATTTTTTAATAACTGTAATCTTTGTATGAATTCTGAGTTCTTTTCCGCCTATGTGTATTTGTTTCCACAGCTAGGAGATTTTGTATATATATATATATTGTTTAATTCAAAAAGAACCTTACATCCGGATGGACCGTAGGGCCGTGCGGGTACTTCCTTCTGTTTGGTAGGTCCTGACACTAGGTTAGAGACCGTCGATTCCTAGGAACTCCTGGGGATTGACTATTGCTACACAGAACGAAGTGCGTCAAGAACGTTGCGGACGGTTTTAGAGGATGGCTTTCTCGAAGCTGTCGGAATTGGAGAAGACTCAATCACAAAGATTCGAATTGCATAAGATTGTACGTACTAAATGCTTCATGTTTCAGGTGTTCCTTCTGTTCCTAACTGTTTCCTCGTTATTGGTGGGTGGAGTGTATTATACGATACAGTCATTATTGCCTTCTGCTTCACCTACCCCTTCTTCTGAACCTAAACCTACTTCCACTGTTTCTCCTCATTCCTTCTACATCTTACCCCAACACGAGCAGGTTAGACGTGCGGAATTTATGAACAATTCCTTCGTTCAGCTCCTTCATCAACATCAGTTGGTGATGAACACTACCAACTGTTGGGTGTGTGGGTTAATGCCACATACCACTGATAGGGGAATTCCGTACTTGGTCCTTCCTTACAGTTCCCAGGGTTCAGCTCGAGCATTCCAAACAATGTTTCGTAGCGCACTAGATTCTTACCCCCATCGAGAGCCACGCACTGCAGATCATGGTCCTGGCCCGTACCACAACCCTTTGGCAAGGGCGATTGCCGATTTAGATAGGGATATCTTTGACGCATCGCTTATCCCAGAGGAAGAGGTGCGAGCATACCGAGATCTGAGTGAGGCTGAGTATAGCATGTCAGTGGGTGATCGGCAGCTTAAAAGCTCGTCTCCGATCTGGATCGTACCCCATCTCGGTAATTTCTGTCTGAAAGGCATAGGCCGAAGCCCGCAAGCTCAGCTTAGGAGGAGTGCCTGTACCGACACTTATGTTATGCCAATGCTCTCTTCCCCGATTCTTCTGACTGCCAAGGGTACTTATTTTGTTTGTTACGACCGCGCATATACATGGCTGCCTCGTGACTTCTCAGGCACATGTTATATTGCGAATTTGTTGCCACCGACCTTTACTGTTGGGTCGGATTATCACAAGACCAGAGTTGTGAGAGGCGTAATTAGCGAAGAGGACACTGCCGGTCAAGAGGCAGGAGACTTCTTTAAGGGTTTCTTGCCGTTTTGGGGTCCTATGATCAATAGTAGGAACCTGAGACAGTTGACTCGAGTGGTGGAATCGACTGCTAATATCACTGCGAGCGCCCTTGGCAATATCACAGCAGAGCTTCAGGCGGACAGGCTTATGACGTTACAAAATCGTATGGTTTTAGATGTCGTCCTTGCAGATAGAGGTGGAGTATGTAAGGTGATGGTTGGTGTTTGGACTGTCAGCCACTCAATCGCTACAGTCTCCACTGTGCTTTTTTCTGCTTCTGCAGTCACCAACTGCTACCCATTCCCATGTGACCAGAACTTGTGGGTGAGTGATTATGTGACATTGGCACTGGGTGAAATAGGTGATGAGGATAGGATGAGCACGAAAGCTCAGTCCTATCCTTAAGATGTTTGGGTAGCACAACATTTAAAACAAGAGAGACATACACTGAGAAAGGCGTAGGATAGGAGAGAAAGTGGTGAGCACAATGTATTGTGTGGAAGGCGAAAGCAATAGCAATCATGGCATGATGGGAAGTACAGAGTGGGTGATAGTAAGTGTACACTAATGAGTACTTCAGGCAGTGCATGAGAAGGAAGCGACAAAGGAACTTTAACCTCTTAGCTGCTAATGACAAGGGTAACTCGTCATGGACTTTCCATTGATTTCAATGGAAATTAAATAAGATCCGTAATAATGCCTTAGCAGCCAAGAGGTTAAAGGAGTCAATGCCTGGTTCTTCAGATAGACAGGGATGGCTACACCCAGGGGTTGAAATTGGAATGCATGGCCAATCTACTACTACTGTACCCCCGCTTCTTTTTAAGAGTAGTTCTAGCACTTACTCTCCCCAGAAATAAATGTTAAATCAAGGACCCATGTTTGGGCAAGCTACGAAAAAAAAGAGACAACTAGCAAAGAAGTGATGTAGAAAATGCCTTTCATTGAAGAAACACCGCTGACACAATGAACAATAATTAGGTTAACTTAATTATATTCTTAATTCACAGAGATGTTTCTTCTTTAGCTTAGGTAATAGGTTAAAGAAGACATTTAAAGATGGTGTAATGTATTGGACTGTTGCAGCCACATGCATCATTGTAGGAATTTGCGATTCCTAAATTGCGAAAATTAAGGAATCGCAATTTAGGAATCGCAAATTCCTATGCATCAAGAAATTGCAAGAGTTTTAGCAATTTCTAAATTTTCCTTATTTGCGATTCCTTAATTGCGAATCACAAATAAGGAATCGCTTTACATTGATTCCTATGGGCCTAGAGGCCCATAGGAATCAATGGGAAGGCATTCTCATTTTGCGAATTTGCAATTAAGGAATCGCAAAATGAGAATGCAATTTCAAGGGTGCAGGAGGGGGGTCCAAAGGACCCCCCCCTTCACCCCTGGAATGTCATGTAAGTACATTTTACTCACACACATGTCCCAAGGGCATGTGTGTATGTAACATGTAAGTTTCAAAAATGCACTTTTTTGCATTTTTGAAACTTTTCGCAAATTACCATGAAGGTTTACTTCATGGTAATTTTTCCCTTCCAAATTGCGAATTCGCAAATTAAAATTAATCATGCATAGCATTTAAGAAATCGCAAAATTTGCGATTTCTTAAATGCTATCGCAATTTGAGAAATCGCAAAAAATTGCGATTTCTTAAATTGTGATACATGAAAAATAAATGATGCATCCCAAAAAGTGATTTTGGAATCGCAAATGGCCGAATTTTGCGATTCGCACTGTTTGCGATTCCAAAATCGCTTGATGCATGTGCCAGTTGGTTCTTACACCTCGGGCAGTGTATCTGGTACCAGCCATTATGGATCAACAACATATGGAGAAAATGTAGCGAGGAATATGAATCGAATTTAAAGGCATACTTCACAGGGCAACTATGCATCTACAAAAAAGCAACACATTATTAAACAAATGAATGTGAAAATCCATACCTTCCTAAAACATATTTCAAGTTTATTCACCTCAATAAACAATTCTTCGTACAGAATGAAGGAGGGGCTAACTTGAGTCAGAACCTGGAATAGAAGATGCAGATCTTTTCAGGGCATCAGTCACTGCACTATGCTCTTGGAAGCTGCTGGGGGACGCTTTTCACAGAAGGTGGACTACTGCAGCACAGATTGTTGCGCCTCTACCCTGGAGGTACGAGAATTTCTTGGACAAGATGTCACCTGTCCTAAATATTGTTTTAACAAAATCGTCCCATTGGAGTTTACACTAGAAAATCCACACTCAAAGAGGCAAGATCTTTAGTAAACAACATTATTTATGTAATTTGATCTATTTGTCACTGATATCCCGTCATACGATTCCCCCTTCCTGCACCATCACCGGCTAAAGCTTAAACCTCCCCCACTAGACAAAGTTCCCTTTTCGAGAACCACCCCGGGTCCCCTATGTGAGTGGCCGTCCCTCCCACCCACTATTCAATCTCCCTCCCACCCTTGTACCCTCTACTTGTTGCTGCATTCCCAGAGGGTCCCCAGACCCCAGCTTCAGGCTGCCCTCCCTTCTTGAGTCAAATACCCCATGGCTGACCATGTCTACTACTGGACGAGTTCAACTTCACCTAAAGTCTGGAGCAGTGCGAAGAATGTACCTGACTTCACTGGCAAAGCTTTAATCTTCACCCACCCTTGCTGATGTTGCAGACAGACTGTTGACAAGGTGTACTTGTAGGTGGGGGCCACCATGAAGAATAAAGGAAACAATGTAATTTCCAGAGAGTTATAATTCTCCAACCCATGGGGCACACGGTGTCCACCCGAAAGAGACACATTTTGCAACTGAAGCATTTGCACGTGTGTGTGCGTGCACGTGCTCTGCATGCTTACCCTGGCGTGTGACTGAGCCCGCTGCAAGCATGTTAAGTATGTTAATCGGTACTGGTAGTGTGGTTGCACAGTTCCCTCCTGACTCACCTGAGCACCTCGTCATCGCATGATTAATACGCCGCGTGAAGCCTAGTACGCCTCTTGTCATATGCTGGGTGACAAAAAACGTGTCAGCTCATTTAGTTCCCATTAGATTCCCCCAGCGCTTCCATTTATCTGGCTTGCTGTGTTCCTTAGCAGCTGCTCTCTGGTCGAAAGGCTTGCGAGATTTCCCAAAAACCTATTCCCCAGCCTTTTTCTCCATTAGTATACGCCAGCAGTTTCTAATTAAACAGAACGCCTTCTGTTCATTGTTTCCTCCCGGGCTGTTGTAATTTCTGAAAAGCAAGCATGCTATAAGTGACATTAATCTACATAATGCAATTAATTTTTGTCATGTTAAGTGTATCGGAGCATCTGTTACCCTAAACCTTTTCAACCAATTGTTCATACCGTGGGCGCTGTACATGCTCCTATTTGTTTGTTACTGAAAATGTGTGAAATATCCGTTGGCACCAGGTCTCCTCCGAGTGTACCCTCACCTGTGTGGCAATGTGCGGATCAGAGCTTCATATTTCATGGGTGCACATTTTCTGAACAAACTTTAGAATTCCCCTATGCAATTGGTTAGGTTTACACAACTGGAACATATATATGTACTAGCTGTGAAGATGTAGGGTATCACAAGTGGGGTTGTGAAAATGCGAAGCGCTTAAAAATGATAAGTAACAGCGTAAGCAACATTCCGAAGTGCATGAAAATGCTGCTGTATAGGAGAATGGCATATAGTGATTCGTGAAGTGCCTTAACAAATGAGCAAATGCACTACGCACTACCAGTGCATGGAGTTGCTGTCGGCCCTTGTCTTTTTGGCTGTGTGAACATATGAGATTCTAACCATGGCCTAGACAGTTTTTTCTGCCGCCTGGGTTAGTCTGTTTTCTTCCATGTTTTTAAATACCTCAGCCGCCTACTGCTTATTTCTTGATATCTACTTATGAGCGCAGGGCTAGCTGGTTCAGAGTTGTTTTCACTGGCCACAGCATCCACGGATCCAAATCTGGTTAATACTTGATGTGTCTGTAGATAGCAGTTTTATGTTTCTTCCTGAAAACTCAGTACTTTTCCTATATGAGCACGAACGCTGAATTCAAATACACAAGACACAGACTTGTTACAAGGATGCTGCATTACTATTAAATAATAAACAGGTAAATAATAAACACTGTTAGGTGTCCCACATTTGTTGTACCGATGAGTGCGAATTAATGGAAAAACGGAAACCGAGAAACAGCATTGTAGTAAATCAGATCACGGAAAACCAATTTTAAGGAGAGATAATTTTAGGGAAGTACAATAAAATCAAAAATTGCATAAGAATTGTACTAACAGAACGAAACAATCGGCTCGAAAGCATACCCCCACTGGATCAAGACACTACTGAGAATAAACTTCTGGTATGCCATCTCTTTTTCTCTCCACCTTAATTCCTATCCGTTCCCCTTTCACTCTCTCCATTTCTCTTACTGTGACAGTGGATAGGGGGACAGGCAAGCATATATAATCTGAAACTGTACTACAACTAACACAGCCAGTTTGGACTGCCACCCTGTAACGACAAAGCGTTGACGATTACATGTTATATGTTATATGTTGTAAAAAAACAATAAAAACTATATGGAAATAAAAAAAAATGTAATAACTAAGAAATATAATATTATTGTACTTAGGTTTTAGAATGCATATTACAGTTGCAATTGAATATGTTTTGTAAGCATCCCTAATATCAAATCCCAGTTAGTGAATAGTTTACAAACGTTCGCTCCCTCTCTCTGTCTCTCTCCCTCCCTCTTGCTCTCTCCTCTACCTCCATATCTCTCTCTCTCTCTCTCTCTCTCTCTCTCTCTCTCTCTCTATATATATATATATATATATATATATATATATATATATATATATATATATATATATATATATATATATATATATATATATGATTTATATACATACATATAGATATAAATATATACAAAACTGACTGCATTGCAATATATATATGGCACCCACAGCACCCAGGATGGGTAGGGGAGTCAGCAGGCCTTGGGGTGCCTCAGGAATCCTACCCCTCCCCCCCCCCCGGCCTCTGAGTTGGGACATGTTGTGTAAAAAATAAAGAAAGAAAATAAAAATGCCAGCTCCTGCAGAGGCAAGGAGCTGGTGGGGCCTAGGGCTCCCGATGTGGCCCCCAACAGAAGTAATGCCATATGGTGGCCCAGGTGGGCACCACAACACCCCTGTTTTCTTTTTAAAAACAATTAAAAAAGAAAAGGGTTGCTGGTTTCTGCAAGAGACGGTGGGCCGTGGGGCCTTTAGAGCTCCCTTCACAACTCTCAAAAAAAGATCTGGGTGTCCCAGTTGGGCACGGGGAGACCCAAAAAATACATAAAAAAATTAATAACAAAGGAGCTGCAGGAGACACTCATTTATTATTCCCTGCTGCTTGCAAAGAGTGGGTGTTGTAAGCAGGCCTGGCCATATACCAGGCCTAGTGGTCAACCTGAAACCGAGAATGGCCAAAGGCTGTGCGCAACATGGGGTTGACTGCCCGTAATGGATTGCACACAGGGCCTGACCAAAGACCGGGCCCTGCGGTCAACCCCACACCATGAAAGGCTGAAGAGTGAGGGAAAAAGTCAGTTAACCCCTCCCATTTTTAAATTTTTTTTTTTATTGCAGCAGGAATTCATGTACAGACTAGTCAGCGATGAAGTCAGCATCTTACATTCGTGGTACAAAAGTTCTAATAAGGAAAACTTAATCTAACACGGCCATTCAGCTCACACCCCGGAGGTCGAGCAGCAGTATACAGTAGTCCATTATTCGCCCATACCTGTAAGTGTACACATAGATAGCTGTTTCTCAGGTAGCGCATACGGCTGCGTTTCTAACCAACCCATTCCTCCCGCACCTGTTCCAGAGAGCATTGAACACCAACAAACAACTTTCCACCCTCCGCCCAGTCCCCCCCCTAAACCCCATCATCCCTTACCTCCCTATCCCCCTATCCTACCCCCCTCCCTCATCCCTCCCCCTGGCGTGTCAGAGGTCCACAAGAGCAAGCCCGATTTCTCCACAGGCACAACAGGTTCGAGCCCGACAATCAGAATTAAGCCGTAGGAAAGTGCAGTCAGCACGTGGGGCGCGGGGCGATCCCAGGAAGGATCTGGGCTGAGCACCTATCCAAGCCATAGTGTCTAAGGGCCAGGGCTGCCTGCGGGGGAGTCCTCGCTGTCAGAGGCCGGTGATATGAGTTCTAGTACCAACCGCCCCCAGGCCCGGCCCGCTCCAAAGCAGTATCAGAGCCTGCCCTGAGTGCCAGTTGCAGACGTATCTCTCCTTCACAGCTGGCCCATTTAGTAAGCTCCGCTCGCCACCTCTCCACTGTGGGCTCCCTATTTGCCTTCCATTGGGACGTTATGGTTCGCTTCGCTAGCAGCAGAGCTAGGTCTAGGAATTTACTAGTGATTTTGTTTTTCGATGTGTGCAGGAACCAGTCTAGGACGCAGTGTGCCATTGTGGGTTGCAAATCCCTCTCAGTGACCTCCCGCAGAGTCTCCACCACCCCCCGCCAAAAGGAGCCCAGTGCCGGGCAGGACCAGAACATGTGCTGGAAATCAGCCACCTCTGCCGGACAGCGTGGACAGGCTGCTGAGTGTGTCGGAAAGTACCTATGGAGCTTGTCAGGGGTCAGGTACGCTCTGTGTAGGATGTAAAAATGCACCAGCTGAAACCTTGCATTGCGCGTCCCTTTCCAGGCCCGTTCAACTATGCCAGACCACGCCGTGTCAGGGATCTCCGTCGTTAAGTCCGCCTCCCATTTCGCCTTCAGAGCTGCTAGCGGGGACTGAGCCTCCTCAGTCATGCGTTTATAGAGGCACGTTATAGCCTTAACCGTTCCCGCGGCCATCACTACGTATTGACAACCCATGGCCAGCGGAGGCTCTACCAAACCCACCTTCCAGTGTTTACGGATCGCCGCAGTCAGTGCCGCATGAAGGAGGAAGTCCCCCCCCGGCAGCTCGAAGTGATCCCGCATTAGGTCGAAAGGCATGAGAGCCCCGTTGTCATAGAGGTCTCCAATGGTCACCAGTCCCTGGTCCTCCCAGTTCTGTAGCCGGTGCCATGAGCCCCCGTGCGGGAGCGCCCTGCAGAATTTGAGCGGGATCTCCGGTGCATACGGCACTGCAATGTGGCGTCTCCGCAGATACCTACTCCAGCACTTCCGAACCGTCGCAAATTCTTGGGTAAGATGGAGGTCTCCCATCGGCAGGCCCAGTATGATCCGGGAGACCACCTTTACCGGCCCCACCGGCTCATCAGATCCGCCCTCCTCCCTCGTGGCCGTCGCTGCCCACTGTGTCAACCACTGCAGCTGGGCCGCCAGGTAGTACAGCTCGTAGTCCGGCACCGCTAGCCCCCCTCAGCTCGAGGCCGCAGAAGTGTGGACAGCGCCACCCTGCGCCTATCCGAGCCCCACTGGAAGCCGGTCACCATGGACTGCAGCCGACGGAAGTAGATCGCCGGGATCCAGACCGGAAGGGCCCGAAAAAAATAGAGCAGCCGAGGCAGCGTCACCATCTTAAGAAGTGCTACCCTTCCCCCCAGGGAAAGGGGGAGCGTACCCCAGAAGTCAAAGTTCGTTTTGGTGAGTCGGATTGCCGATGTGATGTTGCCCTCTAGAATGTCTATGTTAGTATGGTAGATCGAAGTGCTCAGGTAACGAAGGCTCCTCTCTTCCCAGGTCACCCCTTCCGAAGAGTGCGGACATGGCCCGCGCACCCTAGTCGGGAACAGGTACGATTTCGCCCACTTCACTCTGAGGCCGGACACTCTGCTCGGCGCCTGAAGCAGAGCCTTGGCTCCCCGCAGGGAGGTCGCAGTGTCCGCCAGAAACAGTAGGAGGTCATTAGCATATAATGCGATATGATGCACCTGCCCATAAACATCCAATCACTGATATGCTCGTCCCAAACGGGCACGCGCCACTAACGGTTCGACCGCTATGGCGAACAACAGGGGTGAGAGTGGGCAACCCTGACGCGTGCCTCTCCCTACTATGCAAGCCTCCGATATTACACCTCCCGTTCTGACTCTCGCCGTAGCGTTCTTGTATAATAGAGCCGTCCAGCCCACAAAATCCGTACCCAATCCCATGGTGCTCATAACATGGAAAAGATACGGCCATTCAAGGCTGTCAAAAACCTTTTCCATATCTACAGCGAACATCGCTGCCTCGTCCACCTCGTAGGTGTCAGCCTCCAGAACGTGGAGTAGGCGTCGTATAGTGTTGCGGGTCGGGATAAAGCCCGATTGGTCCACGTGGATCAGAGTGGTCATGTGGGGAAGTAGGCACGTCGCCAAGATCTTGCTCAAGATCTTGCAGTCCAGGTTAAGCATGGACAGCGGGCGGCACACCGACCTGTCCCAAGGTGGCTTGCCAGGTTTCAGTAGGGGGACAATGAGCGCCTCGCCAGTGGTCTTCGGTAGGCTGCCCAGCCGCTTAGCCTCATTGTAGAGCCATGCCAGTCGGGGTGCTAGGAGGTCGGCGTAGTTGTGGTAGAACTCCGCCGGTAGGCCATCAGCGCCCGGTGTTTTGTTCTGCGCCATACTCTTGATGGCGACTCTCACCTCCCTTTCATCAATCTTAGCCCCTAGAGGTTTTGCCGTCTCCTCATCCAATTCCGGTAGATCCAGTCCCTCCAGGAAGCCCTGGAATTCAGCTTCCTGCAGAAGCACCCGGCTGCGATAGAGCTCTGTGTAATAGTCATGGAATAACTCATTTATCCCCTATTGGTCGAACCACGGCTCTCCCGCATGATCTCTGAGTTCGAGGATAACCGAACTGCGGCGAGCCAGATTGGCTAGCCAGGCCAAGAGCGCCCCGGATTTGTCCCGTTCCAAATGCGCACGTCTAAGGTAGGCTTTGTGATCGAAGCACCTGAGGCCCTCCACCGTCGCCGCCACCAACTCCCTCGCCTCAAGGAGAGCCTCCTGAATGTTTGGTTGCTCAGGTCGGTCTTTCTCCAGCGAGCATAGCTTCGCGTCCTCCTGGTTAATTGCGCCGAGCAGGTTCTTCCGCACCCCCGATCCCATCGCAATGCAACGCCCCCGCACCACTGATTTAAAGGCATCCCACTCGATTGTCGCCGATCCCGCAGTCCCCCGCGTTATCCTGAAAATACGACTCTATATCCGTGGCCATCGTGGTCCGGAAGACTTGATCTTCTAGCGCCTCCGGGCAAAGTTTCCAGGTGGGGATGCGTGGGCGGTACTGTGACCATCGCAGGTGCATCAGCAACGGGTTGTGGTCGGAAATCGTGTGCGTTAGGTATTCGCTCTGGGATACTTCACCGTGCACTACCGGGGAGCACATGAAGGCGTCTATGCGGACGTGAAGTTCGTGAAGGGAGGAAAAGAAGGAGTAGACCCTGTCCGACGGGTGGTGGGCCCTCCAAGTATCAATATGCCCCCAACGCCGCTTCCAGTCGGAACGCGCAAGCGCCAGTCTGTTCGCCGGCGCATTTAATAAAGGGGGTTGTGACCGGTCCAGGGCAGTGTCAGATACACAATTAAAGTCCCCTCCAAGGAGTAGGGAGCCCATTAAGAACGGTGCCAATGTGCGGGACAGCTAGGAGAAGAAGGCAGGTTGGTCCACATTCGGTGCATATATGCATCCCAGCGTGAGGTCCCTCCCATCTAGTCTGCCCCCACCACTACATATCTCCCCTCTGGGTCAATAAGCTGTTGCACGCATTGAAAGGGTACCCTCGCCCTTATCCAGATGACCACTCCTCTGGCATAGACCGAGTAATCAGTGTGATACACCTGCCCCCGCCATCTACGCTGCAGTGCTTTCCCTTCCTGCACTAATAGATGCGTTTCCTGGAGGAAGGCCACATGTATGCCCCGCCGAATTAAGAATGCGTGGATCTTGTGGTGATGTGCATCCCCCTCATATTCCACGTGAGACATTTGTATCCTAAGTCGGGTCCCATGGCAGTACACATTGTAGTCCATTTAGTCCCCCGTGGGAGCCTCTGACACATCAAGAACCCACCCCCCCGTCCCTCACGCCCAATATCAAACAGTTCTACCCAACTCCCTCTCCCCAGGACAGACAACCAACGTGGTAACCCCATCCAAACCCTGCAAAACAAGTGACAATCAACAAGAGTAGGCTAGGCTATGTGGAACGTCAATGTCAGTTAGGACCGGAATTTCCCCCCCCGCCCCTCCCAAGCATCCAAAAGTCCACCCAGTCTAACCACCCCCGCAACAGTACAGTTATGAGCAACAGAAGCCAGCTGACCCCTGCCACCCCCGCAATAGTAAGCCGTACTGTCCCCGTGACCCAATACCGTGTTGTAGCGTGTCCCATGACCTCACAGCCAAAGATGCCGTCCGCCGTCTGTGGGGTAACCACCGGGAGATCCGTCTCGGAGAGGCCATTAGCGCTGCTGGAGCCTGGACTCAGTTCAGCATTCTTTGAGTGTTCCGAGCCGTTACTGGAGGGGCTGACCTCCCCTTGGCTGATGGCCGCCACCGCCAGCACCGCCTTGTTTCTCTCCTGCTCCCATCCAGTGGGGGAGCCAGGCCGTTGCGTCGGTGTCAATGCAGGAGATCCGCGTCTAGGCGTGGTCGCAGCGGGGGTGTTTCCATCAGCTGTCCCCCTGGTCTCTATCCAGTCCCAAGCCTCCTGCGGCGTAAGGAAGACATGAGTGCTCCCGTCAGCAACGACCTTGAGGCGGGCCGGAAACAACATAGCATAGGGCAGTTGCAAAGCTCTCAGCTTCCGCTTGACCGACAGGAAGGATGATCGTTGACGCTGAACGTCCCTGGTGAAGTCCGGGAAAATCATGACCTTGCTGTTACCAATGCGTAGATTCAGCAGGGCCCTAGCCGCTTGAAGAATGTGGTCCCGATCCCGGTAGTGTAGCAGGCGAGCCACCATCGGACGAGGCAGACCCCCGCCCCTAGGCGGGCGCGACAGGACTCTGTGGGCGCGCTCCAGAGCAAAGAATGGGGAGAGCCCCTCCGACGCCACCTCCGTCCGCAACCAGCATTTCAAGAAGGCCACTGCGTCGTGGCCTTCTTCCCTCTCCGGGACTCCCACAAGGCGGAGGTTGTTACGTCTGGAGCGTCCCTCACTGTCCTCGGCCCTGAGTTCCAGCACCCAAACTTTCTGCACCACCTCCGCCAATGAGGCCTTCAGGGCTGCCACGTCACCTGGAATGTCTTTCAGGTTCGCCTCCGTGGTCGTAACTCGCTCCTTCAGCTTCCGGTGGTCATCCCTCAAAAGGGACAGGTAAGTGCCAATGGTGTCCATTCGCTTCTCCAGGGCCTCCCGCGATGCCACAATGGCCTGCATAATGTCACTCAGGGAGGGGTCCCGTGGCGGGACCGTGCCCCCAGAACCAGATGCCTCCTCGCCCTCCATCCTCGTGTGACCCGGGTCATCGAGCCTCAGCACCTCAAATCCCTTTTTTCGGGTTCCCCGGACCATCTTGCGGTGAGTTTCTGCCACAAGTCCCCCACTCAGGTTCAGTGCACCGGGCCCGTCAGTCCTCAGTCGCTTCCGCAGGGGAGCCCCCGGCACCAGGTCCGCCTCTCCTCGTCTCCCGTGGTCAAGAGCCCTTCCTCTCCCCGGATGGTGGATGCAGGGGCAAGGTCAGCGCAGGGAGGACGTCTCAACCAGGCTCCCCAGGGAGGGCTCCAGGGCCATCCGCCTCAGCAATCGTCAAAAGAGTGGGGAATCTAGCTCGCGGACAGCAGGATGTATAGTTTGCCTCGAGGAGCTGCCCCCCGGAGGTCCAGGCCACTCAACACAAGTCCAGCACGGGCCCTGCCAAGAGTGGGGAGAAAGAGGAGGCCCCCCGGGTCTTCCCCCGCCTGGGGGTACTCCGCGGAGCAGTCAATGCCGGTACCGCCGGCCCTGGGACACCAGAGAACTCAGGGCGGTGGTCCGCCACCTGTAGGCCACCCTTGAAGGCGTCCCCCAGGCCCCCCCGATGTCGCGACAGGCCCTCCGTCCCAATCAGCTCTCAGCCAGCGGCCCCGGTCGTCGTGCCCCTCTCAGCACATGGTCCGCCGCTGCTCCCGCTTCAGAGTCCGGGAGACCCCTCCACGAGGGAGGGGGGGAACCGCAGGCCCCCCAATGTATCAGGCCAGGGATCCGGGGTCCGGGGCACTCACGTGGGCACCGCCATCTTGAGGTCAGGCGGCCCGCGAATTCATCACTTCAGGGCGCCTCCAGTACTCCTCGCCAGCCCGCTCTCCCCACCTCAGATTAGGTGCAGGGCGCTCCGCACCAGGTGCCGCGGGGTCCAACATCATTGCACAATTTGAAATGATATAATTGATGGCAAAACTGTGTATGGTGGATGCATGAGTTATAGTTACTTTAGATCACAAGTTATAATTACTTGTGATAATTAGGTGCAGGGCGCTCCACACCAGGTGCCGCGGGGTCCAACATCATTGAACAATTTGAAATGATATAATTGATGGCAAAACTGTGTATGGTGGATGCATGAGTTATAGTTACTTTAGATCACAAGTTATAATTACTTGTGATAATTATAACTGGTGAATTTAAGTGGGTTTTAACACCACATGATTTGACATTTTCACCTAACTATGATGTCCCTTCAACCTTTGTTTTTGCAGCATGCCACCATAATGTGCTGACCTACAAATAGGGAAATTATTTTTCATAAAACAGTCTCCGTATATACTCACAATCCAAAACAATCTGCACTATGATGGCCACTACTGTAGCACTACATAAGGCTCTTTACCTGTAATGTGTGAACAAAACACTCCTCATTCAATACTTTCCACATGCCACCACCAATCCTCTCTGTTCACTACAGCCTATTCCACTTGTTTCCTCAGACAAAACTCTATTCTTACTCTTTATCGCATGCTTAAAGGGAAAAAAATGAATAGACCTTTCATTATAATGAATAACTCCAGTCGTATATCTTCTTTCAGCAGGCTACCGGACCTAAATGCACACTAAAACCTTTGTGAGCGTAACTCTTATCACTAATTCCTCAATTAATCAGCCAAGCCACCCACTAGTAAAGGCTTTCTTCACACTCAACAGCAAATCACTGGTCATTTTTCCAATCAGCCAACAATTTTTACCAAATTATCCGACCTGAATACACTTGATAGCCTTGAAATGATGCATATTACTACTAACTTCACAACTGATGAGCCAAGTACCCACTAGCAAGTATTTACTTGGCACACAAAGGTGGCATATCAGTCGTCCTGGCACTCGTTCTCTCCTTTACAATTAATCACTTCAAACTAGACCTATATATTGTGTGTCCAAAGTCAATCAACCCAACTATGGGGCCGTTTAGGATTGCGGTGATTCCGCATCCTCCGGGCCGGCGGAAGCCACCGCCGGCCCGGAGGATGCGGAATCATCGCTGCAGCCCTTCAAAACACCCACCGCCAGATTAGGATGGCGGTGGGATCAGCGGTGGATGACAGGTCCGTCCGCCACTGATCCACGGGGTGTTGGCCTCAATTTGGTGGCGGTGTCTGCAAGACACCACCAGCCAAATTACAATGTGTTTCAAAACATGCTTTTCCGCGGCAGATTCACCACCGTGAAAAAGCATGTGGAAAATAGCTTCTGGGGGGCCCTTGCGGGCCCCCAGGTCGTGGGGGGAGGGTGGGGGTTGCACATGGCGGGTACCTATGGTACCCCCCCACATTTGCATGTACAAGGTGGCAGGCACCGCGCGGTGCATGCCGTTTTGTGCATGCAAATGGAACAAATGCATATTTAACCTTGCGGCGGGTGCTGCTTCAAGCAGCACCCGCCGCAATGTTAAATATACAGGATGTGACCACCAGGGTGGCGTTCACATCCTAATTCGCACGGAGGGACCGCCGCTGCCCCTGCGGACGGTCCCTCCACCTCGGGGTGGCGGACGGACGCAGGTCCGTCCGCCATCCTAATGAGGCCCTAAGTTCGAAATTCCAAAATCATATTTCAATTTGGGTTTTCCTCTGGTCTTTAAAAACATTAAAACAAATCTAAAGATATAATCACTCAATGCGAAAAGGCCACCTATCACTGTATATATTTTACTTGCTCCATGAGTGAAGCAAGGATATTATAAAGATTATTTTGCTAAAGATCTAAAAATTCCCTCATAATTACCATTAATTAAAAAAAACCATTTGATATGAACCCAACATCATATCATATAGCAGAATGATTAAGACACACATGGAGCTATAACCTTAATTGCAAGTTTGGAGATTAACCCTAGTAAAACAACAACAAGCATTGGCATAGCCAATAGGTCTCACCTATGAGAGCTATTGGCTGTTCCATGCTTGTTAGCAGCCACGGCCCGTTGAGGGAGTTTCGGTGGGGCAGAGAGGGGGGCGGCGGAGGGTCAGGGTGGGGGGTGCTAAAAACCGGAATATGGATAATTGAAGGTAAGTAAACAATTTATTAAATAAAATGAATTTCGTAGTGCGTCCTGTATTGCAAAATGCAGGACATTGCAAAACGCCTGTCTCTCTATTTCTAAAGTAACTCTGGTGAAACTAAGCATGCACGATTGACTGAGTGAAATAGCCATCTATTGTTTCCGCTTCATACGATACGATTCATTCTGGGGAAACAAAGTTGTCATGTTATATGGTTGTCAGAGACTAATCCCTTCTTGTTTATTCGAGAAAGTTTCTAGTGACCTCTGAGCTAGCTGGCACTCACAATTAAGTCTAATATATTCGGCAGAGATCTAGTCGACATCAGTCCTACGTCTATGCTGCAGGGTATATTATTCCAATGCGCAGAGCCTATTGGGAATATAGGAACTACACTACACTCCCTCCCACTTCACCGCTAATGGAGGCCGCGCAGCGGTCGCGCCGCTGGCGTGCCGAAGGCGCGCCAAAGGCAAGCCCGTCTGCGCCCGTCCGTGCCTGTACCGCGCCCAGTGCCAGAACCCCTGAACCCCGCGCCCCCGAAACGCCAGACTGCACTACAACTCCAGCACCCTCCACGCACTCAGCACCGGACGAGACCTCCCCTGCTACCGGGCTACCCTGAAACGCACCCAGGGGCCCTTCGCCTGCCAAACTGCAGATTCACCAGCATCCAGCCCACCAAACCACCAACCAGAGAACCCAACCACCTCCGCCGCATCCTCCTTGACACTCGCTCCGCTCGCAAACACGCCATCGAACTCTGGGACCTCCTAGACTCTATCGCCCCCGATGTCGCCTTCCTGACGGAGACCTGGCTAAACACCACCTCAGCACCAGACATCGCCATAGCCATCCCACAGGGTATAAGATCTCCCGCAGAGACCGCACCAACGGAGTGGGAGGAGGAATCGCCATCATCCACAAGGACACCCTCAGAGTCTCGACCATCACCGACGACACCCTCACCACCGCCGAACACATGCACTTCCAGATCCACACAGAACCCAACACCACCCTCAGAGGAACACTCGTCTACAGACCACCCGGACCACGACCCCAGTTCAGCGACACCATCGCCGACCTAGTCAGCACCCACGCCCTTGCCTCCACGGACTTGAACTTCCACCTCGAGAACAACAACAACGCCAACTCCACCGCCCTGATCGCCAACCTCGGACTCAAACAGCTCGTGGCGGCACCTACCCACGGCGCCGGGCACACGCTGGACCCCATCTTTTACACCAGCCCCCACGTCTCCTTCAACCACACCACCGAACCCCACTGGACCAACCACAGATGCGTCCACTTCACCTTCAGGAAACCCACCACACACCACCGCACCCAACAGCTGCCACGCTGCTGCTGGGGCAAGATCACCAAGGACCAACTGACTACCACCCTCGCCCTGAGACCACCAGCCGACCCCACCGACCCAGACACCGCAGTGACCAACCTCAAACAGTGGATCAACGACTGCGCCAACACCCTCGCCCCTCTCAAGACCTCGACAACCAACCACACCAACAAGAAAGCCGCCTGGTTTACCGAAGACCTCCGGATCTCCAAGCGCACCTGTCGGAAGCTGGAGAAGAAATGGCTCCACGACCAAACACCAGACAGCCACACAGCACACAAGAGCGCCACCCGCAGACACCACCAATTCATCAGGACCGCCAAGAGGACCGCCTTCAAGGACCGCTTAGACAACAACGCACACAACACCAAAGAGCCCTTCAACATCGTGAAAGAACTCTCCAACCCCAGCTCCAACACCAACGACATCCCACCATCACAAGACCTGTGCGACTCCCTGGCCGCCTTCTTCCACCGCAAGATCACCGACATCCACGACAGCTTCAACTCCCAGACCCCCGCACCCACCACCGAGTCCACCACCCCTGCGACCACCACCCTCATCAGCCACCTTACCGCCTGGTCCAACGTCAGCGACAAAGACACCATCAAAATCATGAACTCCATCCACTTCGGATCCCCATCTGACCCCTGCCCTCACCACGTCTTCAACAAAGCCAGCACAACCATCGCGCCCCACCTCCGAAAAACAATCAACAGTTCCTTCGAGACAGCAACTTTCCCGGAAAGCTGGAAGCACGCCGAGATCAACGCCCTTCTGAGGAAGCCCAAGGTGGACCCCAAGGACCTCAAGAACTTCAAGCCCATCTCCCTGCTCCCGTTCCCGGCAAAAGTGACAGAGAAGATTGTCAACAAACAGCTAACCAGCTACCTCGAAGACAACAACATCCTGGACCCCTCCCAATCCGGTTTTCGCAGCAACCACAGCACCAAGACCACCCTCATTGCCGCTACTGACGACATTAGGATCCTGATGGACAAAGGAGAAACAGCCGATCTCATCCTCCTGGACCTATCAGCAGTCTTTGACACAGTCTGCCACCGCACCCTATCAGCACGCCTCCATGACGCCGCAATTCAAGAAATGGCCCTGGCCTGGACCACATCCTTCCTCTCTGGCAGAACCCAGAGCGTCCGCCTCCCACCCTTCCGCTCGAAATCCACAGAGATCATATGCGGCATCCCAGATGGATCCTCCCTCAGCCCGACGCTGTTCAATATCTACATGGCACCGCACGCCCACATCGCACAACAACATAACCTCAACATCATCTCCTACGCTGACGACACCCAGCTGATCATATCCCTCACCGAAGACCCCCACACCACCAAAGCCAACCTCCACAGAGGAATGAAGGCAGTAGCCGACTGGATGAAGGGCAGCAGATTGAAGCTGAACTCAGACAAGACGGAGGTCCTCAGTCTCGGACCCACCCCATCAGCCTGGGACGACTCTTGGTGGCCCATATCGCTAGGCACAGCCCCGGAGCCCACAGACCACGCACGCAACCTGGGGGTCATCCTCGACTCCACCCTCTCCATGACTAGGCAAGTCAACGCCGTCTCCGCGTCCTGCTTCAACACCCTCCGCATGCTCCGCAGGATCTTCAAAGGGATCCCTCCCGACACGAGAAAAAACGTCACCCAGGCCCTCATCACCAGCAGACTCAACTACGGGAATGCCCTCTACTCAGGAACAACAACCAAGCTCCTGAGACGACTTCAACAAATCCAGAACGCATCGGCATGACTGATCCTCGACGTCCCCCGACGCAGCCACATCACACCCCACCTGAGAGGCCTGCACTGGCTCCCCGTCAACAAAAGGATCACCTTCAAACTCCTCATCCACGCACACAAAGCCCTACACAACACCGGACCCACATACCTCAAAAACCGTCTCAGCTTCCACACCCCCACCCGAAACCTCCGCTCAGCGAACCTCGCCATCGCCACAGTTCCTCGTATCCATAAAACCACCGCCGCCGGCAGATCCTTCTCCTACCTCGCCGCAAAGACCTGGAACGCTCTCCCCACCAGCTTGCGACAGACGCAGGACCTGCTGGCCTTCAGAAGACTCCTCAAGACCTGGCTCTTCGATCAGTAGCGGCCCCCCTCTCGGTTATGTAGCGCCCTTTATTAATGCAGTGATTGATTGATTGATTGACCTGTATATAGGTATGTATGTCACAGTCAATCACACGATTTTTCATGACCACAATCTCGAGCCTCCTCTATGTCACTTTTGCACTGTGCAGCATTGGAAAACGCTGCCCTCACT
Organism: Lissotriton vulgaris; assembly: GCF_964263255.1. Lineage (NCBI taxonomy): Eukaryota > Metazoa > Chordata > Amphibia > Caudata > Salamandridae > Lissotriton > Lissotriton vulgaris. The sequence continues at coordinate 1,597,005,662 of NC_141691.1, forward strand.
TTGTTTGGCAGGGCCGCTCTTTATAAAATGATGGCCTTCCACGATTTCTGTATGCCCTGCAGAATACACCCTATTTGGTTCCTCCGCAATATTTTAATGCCATGGAGTCAGAGGTACGTGCCTTGCTGTGGAATAATGGAAACCCCCGAATAGCTTTGGCCAAACTCACAAAAAGCTGGTACGATGGGGTTATCACCCTGCCTGCGATTAAAAGCTATTATTGGGCCTCACAGCTTGTGGTTCTTAACCACTGGGTGCACAGCCCTAGTACAGATCCTGCGTATAGAATGGACAGGCACAATATGGTCCCGGGTAACTATCCTATGGCCCTTTACGGAGGGAAGAAACACATACCATCACACATCCCAACCTCCACCACAATTGCTTTATGGCATACGGGAACGGCTGCCCTGGGGTGGGAGGATAAAATGATACAAGTTACCCCACTGCTTGACGAACATTAGTTGGGCGTGCTATCAAAACGACTGGGATTTGATAAAAGGGAATTAATAGGCCTTTTGAGGCTTGACGTTCTGTGTGCTAGAGGTAAGGTGACCCCATTTAGCGACCTTCAGCGAGATTATTAATTGCACGGCGGGGAAACTTTTAGAGACCTTGAGGCCTGAGGCGTGTTACAAAAAGCAATACCCAGAGGTACAGACCTGTCAGTCTCTTCTCCATTAGAGGACAGACTCCTAGAGGATTACCTCTAGGAGAAAGCCATCTCACACACATACTGCAAAATACTCAATAACAAGCCAGATCCCCTGGAGAAACTCTGCACTAAATGGGTGGACGATGTTGGGGACATCGATGATGAGGATTGGAAGAAGGCCTTGGGTTCTCCTGGTAAGGTGGCTATTGATCCGGCTTTAAACTTATCCAACTTAAACTTTTACACAGAACCTACTACACCAGCTCGGTTCTGGTTAAAATGGGTATACGGAGCTCCCTCTCCAGTACAGGAGGGTGTGGTCTAAACAGCACCCACCTCCACCAGTGGTGGGCTTGCCCGTTTCTCCAGGTGTACTGGGTGGTAGCCATGTCGGCACTGTCCCTTGTCTGTCTTAAACCTATCAAAGTCTCTCCCCACCTTTGTCTGCTTAACATCTGGGAGGCTACCGACTTGTCCAAAACTGAGAGGTTGTGGGTATCCCTCAGATGTATGGTTGCAAAACTCAATATTGCCAGAACATGGAAAGGACTGACAACACTGAAGTTCTTGGATTGGGAATCCAACATGGATTGGTGCATGCTAGCAGGGAGAGTGATTTATGAAGGTAGAGGTGCCCACATAAATTTACTAAAATTTGGGGGCCCTGGAATGTCAGTAGAGGTATGATATGTACTCCCTTTCAGGACGCTCCAACGGGATCAGCTGACCATGATGTGGAGTAATGTCGTGCTAGCGCCAATATGTATGTATTATCTGACCATTTTAGTTCTCCGTAGACTTACAGAGGTATTTGATGGACTATTGCCATGAAGACGTTGCATATAACTGATGATTGCACTGCACTGCACTTTATTACTATTAGTCAATGCTGCTTTTGTTTTTTGTTATTCAATACATTTACAATGAAGCCAGCAAATGTTAAGCAATGGGCGTGCTGCAAGCCCCTTGTAGTATACAATGTCTTGAGCAAGTGAAAGTGAATGCAGTGCATGCGTGGTGCAGGTGAGACCTAAAAAGGCCCCATAATTAAATGTATTATTCCTTACTTGTTTCCACAGAACCGTTTCCTCACCAGGTGTTCTGAACAGGTGCCTCAATTTAAGCTAACTGGATACGAACACAAAATCAGTACCAAAACGTCCTAACCTGTTCAGTTGTAAAGTTTTTAAACAAATGTTTATCATTATCCATGCGACTTGATAATTTGTTAAACTCTGTATCTATATAATACATCAATATTTTTGGGATCTCAAATCGTTTTCGTTGAATTTTCAAGAAAAGAACACATAAATAAATAAACACAAAGATCATTAATAATGATCACAATAATACTGTCAAATATTAAAAACCAGGAAAAAAGACAAAAGAAGTAGAAAAACAGCAAATTATTCAAGTGAGTTACCGTGGAAGTTGCACTGAAGCTAGAAAGAAATACAGGTGGTCTATTAAAAATCACACTCTTCACAATTGTTATATGACAAGTACAATACAAGCGTAATACATAGGACATAGCATACTATAATCAATACATTATAGAAGCAATCCTGAAGTGGGGCGGTGTATAATTGGAAAGCCACCAATTTAAAAGACGAGATCTCTAGGGCATGTGTAGTTGTGAAGGTAGTCGATGAGATACATTTCATGGTGGATCATATGTGAAGGAAAAGGCATCAGGGGACGTCCATAGTTTCCTATGTGTTTGTAATATGTCAATATAAGAACTATTTCTTTCCACATTTATTCATATTTTTATACAAGTCTCTTTTCCAGTTAAAAAAAGTTATTTAGGGGTACCCTGTAGTATTAGAATTCCATGTTGATGCACACAATAGACTAACTTTGCATAACAGTGGACAATAGCTGTCACAATTAATTTAGAAGTTAACAAAATAGTATCACAAACTTTTCAGTAGTTCCGAGAAGCCACAAACGGCTAGGCTCAACGAGATCAGAAACATTAAAGGCTAACACATCAAACTCAATTACAGACGTCATACTGTCACTGGCTACATCTTCTAAAAGAGCAGTAATATTTTAGGAAATTATTCAAGACAGTTATTTTAATTTGCTCGTGTCCACTATACCAGTATTTTTAAATAAATCCAAGTAAAACATATGGCAAGCAATAATATTGGAAGCCCCCGATCCCTTTAGTTGGTCCTAATTTTCACCAATGATCACATATGATGGTCTTTAGGGGTAACAACACTACTGTTTTCTAGATTCAAACAGAAATTAAAACTATTATTTCCATATTTATTCAGACTTTGATATGATCATATCTCTCTTACCAGTTAAAAATGTAAACTAGGAGGTTCCCTGTAGGATTCGACCTCCATGTTGTTTAACACAATGGTCTACCTTATGACACAAGTGTGCTATAAGCATCAATTTGTAAGCCATCAAAATAGTATCACACACTTTTCCGTAGTGCCAAGAAACCATATACAGCTATGCAGTATTGCGTTAGAAAAATCAAGGGCTTAGCAATGCAACACTTTATCTCATTAATCGTAAGTACGGATCTCATTCCACCACCATTCACAAGCTCTAATAAAGCAGTCATTTTTTAAGGACTTAATCTAACAAAGTTACTTTAGTTTACTCGTATTCACTATACCAGTATTTTCACATTATCAATGATGTTCCTTGAGCTGCCATTAGGGACATCATCAATGATATCATTTATGTAATGAGCAATGTTATATGTGAGGTCATAAGCTGCACATGGTAAAGTAAACTGATGAATTTCAGTGGATCATTTTGGTTTTTATATGTTCGTTTTTATATTATTAGAAGACCTAAGTAAAACGTCCCTTTAATTGCTGTTTTTTTCTGTGAATTTCCAGGGTTGTTTTTAACATGAGCAAAAATGTTATTACAAGACCTTACTAAAACTTCACTTTAATCTTGTTTTTTTAGGTCTCGCTGAGCCAGCGCATGCGCTGTCGGTGAGAAATTTAGTTAGGGCTTTTAAAAGTGCTGCTACACGGCCTAGGGCTTGCATTCACGCGCGTGTGAACGCTCGCAGACGCCAGCTTTCAGTGCCCTGGCCTTTCTTTCTTTCGCGCGCACCACTTGCGTGGTTTTTTTTTAGCGCTTGCGCACGCACACAACTCCAGGGCTTTTTACTTGCGCTTCTTGTGCTATCTTTGTTTCAAGATGGTCTACTGAAAATTATGTTCTTTACTGTTTTAACAAATAATTTGCAATTGTGTATATGTAACAGTTCAGGCTGGTGATATTGTTAGTTACTGCAGCCCACGTTTTCCTTGTGTATGAGTCATTTGGATTTTGTGGTACTAGTTCGCCCGTCCATTCCCAATTATGCAATGGATCTAAAGGCGCAGTTGAAAATTTGTAGACCGGGCTGTTTAGAAGTTTGCTGTTTGTAGTGCAATAGTGGTATTTTGGAAGTGTTGACTATAGGGAACCGTTTTTATGTCTGTAAAAGAAAACGTAGCTAGGATGCCTCCTTGTCGAGTTTGGCGTCCATGGGGGCTCTTAAACTGCCTACAAGACCAAAAGCAAAGCGGCGTGGGAGTGGGAAGTGTTGGAAGAGCAATCTGAATTTCAGAAATGAAACAATAAATATTTTTGTAGTAAGTTCACCTTAGTTTATACTTGCACACCTGCTTACTAAAAAGAATGCTCTGAGATGTATTTTATCCTAGTTAACCAAGTAATATGGTACTATTGGACAATGGGTTTCTACTTTACTAGGAATATGCTTTTGTCACAGAATCTATTCTTAACACTTCATACATAATAGAGGACTTGCTCTGTGTGATTTCCTGTCCTCACTGACCCGTCTCCAACATTGGCTGTAGACAACAATTCCTCTTGAGTGCTCCACGTAGCAGCTTAGCATTGTGTCTATTAACATGCAAAATAAAAGATTTTATTTACAAATTTCAAGTAGTCAATTGTTAATACTTTTTGTCATCTTTCATTTAATGTTTGTTTCGCACTATTTGCTTAAAATTTTGAAAGAGGCTTTTGTAAATGACTTCAGTGCTTATATTGCTATGGATAAAGTTTGCTCAACCACGCACCGGTAGCTAAGATCTTAACTACTAATATTGTTGCGTTGTAGCTGCAGCTGAGCTGAGTTTGCATTCAACAAGATAGTCTATCTGTTTCATAGACCCAAGCTTACTTGTAAGCATGCAGATGTATCTAATAAAAAAAAAAAAAAAACTATACAACGGTGATGCACACATCTTAATTCAAGCTAGGCAGTAGAGCAAATCATACGCTCGGTGATGAGAAGCACTGACTGCTACCAGTAACCAATCGCCATTGCAAGATTTTGTATTCAATACCAGGTATCTTGGATGTAAGCGTTTTCTCGTTTTTATTTTTAGATGTTTGCAACTGCCATGGGGATTTTTTTTAATTTGCATGTATCTGTAAATGTGTTGCATTCTGGAACAATTGTAATAGAACACACAAAGAGCAGGTCACATAAGTACATGTTGCCCTTAGTTTTAAAGCCACAACTATTGTTTTTGTCATTGTTTTATTTTTATTTTTGTAAAATTATACATTTTCTGTTCAATTCCATTAATCTTAGCTACTCTGTGGTTGAGTAAGAGGTTTTAATAGTTTAACACCATGTTGTTGTCGTTAAATTCAGATCATAATCTTCAGTCCTCATCCTTTCAGTGACTGTCGGTATAAACATTGCAGTCTGTACCCTGTGATTTGTTTTCAATTTATGCCTGCTGACACTTGTTCACGGTTGTTTGTGGTTGAGACCATCACACTTATTTCTCAGCCTATTGAATAGCCTCTGAAGGGGGAAGTTGGTTACTCCCGGAGAGGTGGCATGAAAATAAGTGCAATGTCAGAAAGAAGCCCTAGCGAGTTGTCAACCATTTTCTGTTTTTGTTTACAATCTTTAGTTTTGATGCGAATATCGTTCAAGAAAATGTTGTTCCGAATGTATTGTCTGAGATCACAAAACGATCTACAGGTTTCTTTGTAAGTACCTTGCACTCCTTCCTTCTTAATTGTTTGGGATCACATGCAGTTGCACCCACGTTTAAAAGGTAGTCCATTTATTTACAAACGGAAGTAATGACGTTTAACCCGGTGAATCCCCGCTATCACCAGGCATTCACTGAAATTGCTTTTTTAATAAGAGAATTACGTCACCAGTAACATCACTTGTCTCTGCACCAGTCAGTGACTTGGAATAGCCAGTACGCTTGTGAAGGTGCTTTCTCCGTATTTAATTTGGTATTGTACAGCAGAGGGCATTTTATTCATTAAAATGCATGGTCACACGGTCTCCCTGCGTCCTGCTCCGCCAACAACTTAAGTCCTTGGTGTATTGTTGTTTCAACTCAGAGAGATACCATGCATGAAGAAAAAAGCGGAATGCAGTGCGAAATTAAACACACCAAAATGCAGTAATTTGTTGCAGAAAAAAATGGAATCCTTTAAAATTTGAGTCAGTTTAAAAAAGCATTAGCACAACCAATTGGTGCAACAACATCAAGTGTTGCATGGCTAAACACTTATAAGGTCCCAAAGGCGAGACCTATTGGCTATGCCAATGCTTGTTTTCAGTGAAGTTCGGAAGGTTTTCTAATGTAAAGTAAAACCTTATTATCACACCTAATTATAACGTCATGTTAATCTTTGTGTTTTTTCAGTGAATTTCTATTTTTTTTTCAATTATCTTCACCCAACTGCCTCAGTGAGGGTAGCTTTCTGCCATGCACAGCGTGACTGTGTGATGCAGGGACTGGCCTGTGTGCAACCCTGCTCCCACCCCCCAGCGGGTGGCCAAGCGAATAGGAGTCTCTGACAATTCTCAACTATGACACCAGCCTCTAACATGGTTTCAGCAATTTTTTTCTTGGTATTGTGATGGCTGAGGCATGGTACCACGTTAGGATCGCACCAATCAGGCTGGGCCATTAATCCCATTTGTGTTGACTTTGGCCTTCACTTGATCCATATGTCAACCCCCCCTACCCCCCCCCCCCCCCTCCTGGCTTTCATCTTGCAAAAGACAAGTAGTTCCTACTCTCACAAACGAAGTAACAGCTAATATGTCTCCCAATTAATATGCAAACTGTTGAATGCTGGCTTTTAGATCACAGTGACCCGCTGCCTCAGTACCACTCTTCATAGTGGCATCACTCCCGGAAACCTTTTCTGCTTCGGAAAGGAGATTAAATGTTGTGCAGCCCTGAAGCAACAAACTAAATCTGGATCAGAAGTTGGAAGGTGAATCTGCTGTGGGTCAGAGCAGGGAACCCCTCAGTGAGTCATTCTGCTTATTCAGGTTTACCGCAGCTAGACTGTGGATCTCTCTACCGATATCCTTGAGAAGTATGGGAGACCTCCCTTCCTTTAAGAAAGCTTTAAAAACACATCTTTTCCCTAGGACAGTGTAAGCATGTCAGTAGCTGAAAACATCGTTGTATGGATTACTGAAGTCTAAGCGCCAGGATACCCGTTGGGTGACAGTCATTGCGCTATACAAGTATGCCAATACATACATACATACATATTCTGATGAACTGCTCAGGTGTATTAATGGGCGTGGCGTGGCTCTGCACAGTAGACCGGAGAACCCAGATTACGTTTTTCAGGTGCTCGTGTGCTTTGTTGAACATTACTGGATTGCGGTCCTCCCATGACTACCCGCGACCTGTGAATTGTGCCATGCTTCAAAGTTCCTTCTTGGTTCTGTGCGATACTACCAGTCTACGACGCCATTCAAAACTCTCTCTACACTGGCAACACATTTCAGGGGCGGCTCTAGGCTCATGGCGGCCCTGGGCAGGGAGCGTAGGTAGGGGGTCCCGGAAGAGGTGGCCCACCTGTCCCGAAAGTTTGTCATGTGGTAAAACTGAAGCTCGAAAAAAGATTAATACACAAAAAAAGACTGTCTCGAGGCGAAGCAACGGCATAAAACTATCCAAGAATGCCGAGAACTTTTTATCTTGCTACTACCTGTGTTGTACCAAAAAGCACTAGTCTCTCTCAGATTGCCCCGCCGCTTCTGCCTACTTCCTAGTTCCTCCGGACGTATCGGCACTCTACGCCGGCACATCCGGATTATTAATCCCAGCCCCCATGGTGCCACGCTGGTGATTGACAGCTGTAGTATCAACTGCTGAGAGGGAAGCCCGCCCCCCCCCCACCCTGTGTGTGTGAGTGTCTCTGAAGCCGCGCGCCGCCTCGCTGGCGCAGCATTCATTGTTTCCAGGGCAACACAGCAGGCAGCTGCCTGGAGTGCAGAGATACATTGTAGCGCTGCTCTCAGCCACTCCACAGAGCAGAGAGCAGTCTGGTTAACTATTTGGGAACTTGGCTCTGCAAGCAGCACCTCTCTCAGAGCAGCAGAGAGCCGGGGCACAGGTGCACCTGGTGGCGTGCCTGGCAGGTGGCAAAATGCGTGACAATGCATTTCAGTGCGGTGATGCGGATCACCGCACTGAAATGAGTGACCGTGGCAGCCCCTGGGGTTTGGCGGCCCTGTGCCGGTGCACAGCTTGCACATGCCTAAGGCCGCCCCTGAACATTTGATCTCAGGTAGCCGTTAAGAATTAAACAATAGTCCATAAATCCCTGCACCTCAGGTCACCCTCCTTTCTGGTCAACACATTTTCTTACTATTAACCATCACACCCGCACGGATTGGAAAACCATTTTTTGTTGGCCACTTCTAGGAACAGAACTGTCATACAGCACTGGCCAAGTTGTGGTACTTGCTCAATTTGAGTTTACAGACAGAAACAAATCTACTGCTTCAGACGCCAAAAGAAAAACTGATTTTTAAATAATTAAGCATCTTCTAGCCTTTGTTCCCTAGTTACAGTTAGGTTTTAAGGTTGTGTCTTCCTAAAGTGTCAAGAGTCATCTATGTATGAGCACTGTACAAATAAATTATAAAATAAGGTAACATAACGGATCACTAACAAAATATCGACCTACAAAATATCGACCTACAGGAATATCGAGTCAAAAATATCGAGGGCAAGAATATCGACATCCTATCTACAACATGGTAAGTACAAAAATATCGAAAAAATAATATTGATGTTAAAAATATCGATGTTAAAAATATCGTTTTTTTTCTTTTAAAATATAAATGTAAAATAAAGTAAATAACACTAATAAATAAAATGTACATAGTTAAAAGTATCTAATAATGTTTAAAATTAATAAATAATACATATTTAATAATAATACATTAATTAAATATATACAGTAAATATATAATATATATGCACTGAACAATAAGTTGTAATAATTATTTTACTAATTTATAAATTAATAAAATATATTCTAATTTACTAATTAATTTACAAACATAAAACAATAACATAAATAAAATGTAAAAAATATAAATAATTAAATATTTTTTTAATATTTATAACATTAATTATTTAAAACGTTGTATAGCGTAAGGGTAATATTTCTATTCCTACTCCAGAGAGTGCAACTGTAGGGAAAGTGTTGAATAGCGTAGGAGTATAAATTACTATTCCCACTCCAGAGAGTGCAACAGTAGGGAAAGCGTTGGATAGCGTAGGGGTAAAAATTACTATTCCCACTCCAGAGAGTGTAACAGTCAGGAAAGCGTTGGATAGCGTAGGAGTAAAAATTACTATTCCCATTCCAGAGAGTGCTACAGTAGGGAAAGCGTTGGATAGCGTAGGGGTAAAAATTACTATTCCCACTCCAGAGACTGCAACAGTAGGGAAAGCGTTGGATAGCGTAGGGGTAAAAATTACTATTCCGACTCCACAGAGTACAACAGTAGGGAAAGCGGTGGATAACGTAGGGGTAAAAATTACTATTCCCACTCCAGAGAGTGCAACAGTAGGGAAAGCGTTGGATAGCGTAGGGGTAAAAATTACTATTCCCACTCCAGAGAGTGCAACAGTAGGGAAAGCGTTGGATAGCGTAGGGGTAAAAATTACTATTCCCACTCCAGAGAGCGCAACAGTAGGGAAAGCGTTATATAGTGTAGGGGTAAAAATTACTATTCCCACTCCAGAGAGTGCAACAGTAGGGAAAGCTTTGGATAGCGTAGGGGTAACAATTACTATACCCACTCCAGAGATTGCAACAGCAGGGAAAGCGTTGGATAGTGTAGGGGTAACAATTACTATTCCCACTCCAGAGAGTGCAACAGTAGGGAAAGCGTTGGATAGCGTAGAGGTAAAAATTACTATTCCCACTCCAGAGAGTGCAACAGTAGGGAAAGCTTTGAATAGCGTAGAGGTAAACATTACTATTCCCACTCCAGAGAGTGCAACAGTAGGGAAAGCGTTGATAGCGTAGGGGTAAAATTTCCTATTCCCACTTCAGAGAGTGCAACAGTAGGGAAAGCATTAGATAGCGTAGGGGTAAAAATTACTATTCCCACTCCAGAGAGTGCAACAGTAGGGAAAGTGTTGGATAGCGTAGGGGTTAAAATAACATACTTATAAATAAAACCTTTTTTTAGTAATAATAATATAAAGTATTAAATAAATATAAACCATACACAATACCTATACATAATTATTAAAGACATGTTTATCAAAATATATTTAACCAAAAATAAATATTAAAAAATACAATTTTCTAATATTTAATTACCAATTAATAATTAATTATCAATTATATTATTAACAAAACAATTAATTTAAAAACATTATTACTTACTTACATTTAAATTACTTCCCACCATATTCCCCTATAAACCCACTACCCGCAACAGAACACATTTATCTATTTATGAATTAATTAAAATGATTTACCAATTAATTAAAATTAATAACCAATTAATTAAAATTAATTACCAAATAATTCAAATTAATTTATAATTCCTACTAATTAATAAATAATTAAACATAATTAAATTACTTCCCACCCTATTCCCCTATAAACCCACAACCCGCTCCGGTACTAAAACATATAATTTGCTTATAAATAAATTTATTAATATATAAAATTAATACACATATAATATTATTTATTTTAAATACTTAAGTAAAACATATAACACATACATAATAAAAAACAAAAAAATCATACAAATATCGATATTAGTGTCATCGAAATTAGTGACATCAATATATATGCTATCGATATTACTATCTTCGATATTACTTACATCAATATGAATAATTTCGATATTACTTACCTTAGGGTCGATATTCTGTCCAACGATATTCTTGACATCGATATTCTATACCTTCGAAATTTCAAACACGATATTTTGGTAGGTCGATATTTACAACTCGATATTTTGACTGTGTACCAACATAACATCAACCCTCCTTGCCATGGCATGCTCCTTATCACTGTACATCCCTGGCTGAGTCAATGTCACAGCCTCACTCTTCCACTGCCATTGTCCGCTCATGTATACGCAAGGTGTATTTTATCCAAACACATGCATTATTGTAACCAGATTTATAACAGTGGTGCCTAAAATAGCCTTTATCTGTAATCCCAGTCACTCGAGATCTCATTATACAAGCAGGTTTTTTCATTTCAGAAGTGCTGAGCCCAGTGTGTCCTGATTGACTACTGCTGCATTCCATTATTGTCACCATACGGTTCCCTGACTCTATTTAGTCCAATCTCTTGGCAACTTCCAATACCACTGAAAATATAGAACATTCTACTGAGATGGTGTTTGAGAGGAAGTTGGTGTTCCAGATATCTTTATCACACCAGTTGTTTAGACTGACTGCTTTGCTAATTCCTTTCTGACAACTTCTCTCATATCCACCCACCTGACAATCTGGATGTTACTACAAAACAGAAGAAAGTTTTAAATACATTACCTTAGGACCCCTCATAGAAGATCTAAATAGACAAACAAAGGGCCTGATTACGATGCCGGTTGGTCACCGCAGCGGAAGCAGGCCCATCCGACGACGGTCCTGATGCCCTGATTACAATGCGACCGCCTTTGCGGCGGTGTCTGCCACATGGTGCGGGGATAGTAGGCCCTATAGCGGAGGGCCATGGGAGAAGGGGGCACGCTAGGGGCCCCTAAAGTCACTTTCCACCTGTCTTTTCATGGCAGGTGAACCGCCATGAAACGGCTGGTGGAAAGGGACATTGTAATCCCAACAGTGGTGCCTGAGCAGACCCTGTTCTCATTGTAGGGATTACGGACCTTCCGATGCACCAACAGGCTCCTTGAGCCTTTTGAAAGCTCAGCAGACGGTCCCTCCACCCGATGCCTCTGCCCGCTGCATCGTAATGTGGTGGGCGGACCGCAGGGGCAGATGTCGGTGGTTCCAACACAGATGAGCCATAGGTGTTGGACCCACTCACATCGTAATCAGGCCCAAAAAGCGGGTGACAGGTGTTTTCTTACATGATAGGGACCCTGCATGCGGTCATTCATCCAAGATGGCTGGCTGCCAGGTGACCTCCTTCATTCGTATAAAAACACTCATGCCAGAATGATAGAATTAATTTTCTTTGAGATTATGGCTTAATTAACCATGTATTACTGTATCATAACTTTCATAAACTAATCTATGCATCCATATACATTCCATAATGTGTTAAATATCTCTGGTGTGATGGTAATAAGAAAACAAAGTAAATTAAACAAGATATGAACAAAACTTAAATATTCAACACATTCCTTGTGCCTGCAAATGATGGGCGAACTCATTGTCCATTTGTTCCTCCTTGTGTTCTTATTATCAGATGGAAAAAGGTGGTTGTCTAATGCGCCCACCTTCCAGTCACCCCAGAGGTAGTCACCAAATCAAGGGAGTCCTGGAACACCTGTCTCTTTACTGTACAAATTAAATATCAATGTATCTAGTTCTACTCTTCCTACTGAAAGTTCAACACGTTTCGGCTCACAGTCATTAAAGGCCTCCTCTGTACTAGAAAACCAAGAGAACCTCATCCTAAAAATGAAACACTAAATATTCCACATCTCAAAAATGTGTAACATTATATAAACATGCAAGATAAATGATCAGTTTGTGCAGATGACATATCATATCTTATGCCAGAGTCCAGAGATCTATAAACTATTATGAAATGTATATGGATGGATACATAGATAGGCTCTTTCATTATTTGACAAAGTAAATACATGGTTGAATAAGTAATAATCCTGGTGAAAATTAATTATTCCATTGTGGCATTAATTTGTTGTATAATAATTCATCTCTACAATATACCACCTTTCTATTTTGAGTATTCTCTGACCAGGTTTAGTGGGGTTAGATGCACAACCCCCTCCCCTTTTATTTCTAGCGTACATGGTGGTAAATCCAGCCACTAGGAATCTCTGCATGTAATTCTGCACTATTTATGAAAGTGCTTATAAGAGCATTTAAAGTATAATCGATTCCCATCATCACACACAACCTCGAGGGTGCTTATTTTCTGGCAGGTGACCTTTCCTGGCTTCAGATTTCTATGGTATCAGAAAATTCCTATGGTGTTGTGCTGACTGCCACAAAGGTTTGGACATGGGTGAATACATCCTAGAAAAAGATTACTATTCGGAGTCATAAAATACATAATGAGCGTCTTGCAATGGCATCTTTACATCTGACACTTATTCTATAGTGCAGCAGATGCATAGAATTAGTGTGATTGCCACGTATGGCCACAAAAAAAATGTATGAACCTTCCAAAAGTAAGCGGATAGTGGAAATTATCCGCACATCCTTCAGGTTCAGTGTAGGGAAAGGAAAAGAGCTTGAAATGTTTTAGGAGTTTGACAAGCTAGCAATAAGGGCTAGCGGCTCGTCCCAGGCGCATGGCCTTGCTTGAGTGAGGGGTTAATGAAAACATTTTACAGTGAGTGCACTGAATACACAATGCGGGCAAACCTTTCTGCTGCATTTTTCACAAGTTGAGTTAATTAATTATTGAGCAGCATGGCATTTCAGTCATTGCAAGGAAAAGGAAATGAATAAATCTGCAGATGGAATGAATTATTATTAAATATGTGGATGGTAGTGATCAGATTGGTGAATATGTAAAACGTATATGGCCTTATTTAGAATTTGGTAGTTACGAGACTTCCGCCAAAAAGTGCCCTATTTGCAGTGTATATATGCGTATACACGAGGCGGATGTTCTGTCCACCCAACTACAGGCCATATTATCAAGAACGGCGATAACATTATCGCCGTTTTAGCTGCAGTTTTCTGCCGCTAAAACGGCGATAATGTTATCGCCGTTCTTGATAATATGGCCTGTAGTTGGGTGGACAGAACATCCGCCTCGTGTATACGCATATATACACTGCAAATGGGGCTTGATAATATGCCCTTGGGAATTCCTATAGAAGCCCAGGTTTGCTGTCCTCCACACCAGAACCTGGGCTTCTATGGGAATTCACAAGGGCATATTATCAAGCCCATTATCGACGCTTTAGCGGCAGTGTCCTGCCGCTAAAAGGGCGATAATGTTATCGCAGTTCTTGAAAGTATGGCCTTTAGAGTGTGAACATGTGCCTGCGTATGTGTACACTCGAAATAGGGTGGACAGAATATTGTCCTCCTTTTGACAGAGATCCTGCATCCACCAAGTTCTAAAATCAGGACCATAGAAATCAATAAGAGAGGAGGAGACTCTAAGGTGTATTAGAAGATTGGAATGTTGGGAGCTCCATTGCAGACAATGGAGTGCTCCCTGCTTCTACGGGCCGGTAAAGGCCCGCAGAGCAACATTCCAATGTTCTACAAAGGCTTCTCGAAGCTCGAGGGGATTTATATCCCCTTGAGCTTCGAGAACCCTTTGTTGAATTTGTTAGAATATTCTGCCCTCTAGTGGCAGAATGTTCTAATAGCCTTATAGCCCTTCGTAGTAGGGCTATACCGTCAATTAAAGTCCCGCTGTCTCGTTAAAGTCCCTCGCCTTCGGCTCGGGCCTTTAACGATTTAGCGGGCCTTTAATAGCCGGTATAGCCCGCTACGGCAGGCTATAAGGCTATAGTGATTGGCCATTCCATGCTTTAAGAGCAATTTATGAGAAGGCTCGACTTCCGAGTCTGTTTCTGTGAATGCATGGTGTGTGTGCGAGTAGGAGTCTGGTTGTGTGTAGGTGTCTGGCTGGTTGGTGGGAGGAGATGTGGTTGTTTAGGTAGTCTGATCCTGTGTTGCTTAGTGATTTGAATGTGTGAGTGGGGAATTTGAACTGTGATTTCTTGTGGATTGGTTAGCCAGTGGAGCTTTCTGAGATGTGGAGTGATGTTAGCCCTGTGAGGAAGGTTGAAAATGAATCTGGCTGAAGCTTTCTGTATGGCATGCAGAGCATAGTTATGCTGCACTGTATGCTATGATTTTGTTACTGTGTACATTTTCTGTAGTGTAGAGTACAGGTCATGTAGTGCATAGCTACCATTAAAACGAATCATAATACTTAGGTTTCAAGGAAGGACTTGTTTCTTTCAGCTGTGTTCCTTGAGGTGCACAGTTGTTGAACAGGAGACTACTGAGCAATCTTAGTCTAACAGGGGTTGTTCAGCCTTCAAACAGTGAAGTTTGGATATTGCTTTTCAACCCAAACTTCCCAGCAGGAGTGTAAATACAATATATATTCTCACATCACAATGTTCTCAGATGTAGGTTGAAATTGGTCTTCATCACCTAATAAATAGGCTTACCTTGCCCAATAAAGAGATCACATTTGTCAGTAAACACCTCTAAAATTAAATGTATGATCATTGGGGGTGAAAGCCTAAATTCAGTGAAGACCTTGATGCCCTACAAAGCAAGAAGATTGGAAAATAATAATATGGCTGTGGTTCCAATGATTGATCGCAGTCGCAAAAATACTTACCAAGGCCCACATGCATCAAGGTATTTAGGAGTCGCAAACGGTGCGAATTGGTAAATTCGCCCGTTTGCGATTCCTAAATATCTTTTTTGGATGCGTCAAACATTTTTGTGAAAATCGCTATTTTTAGCGAATTCCAAAAATGCGATTGCTTTTAAGGAATCGCAAATTTGCGATTCCTTAAAAGCAATGCATGATTGCATTTTAAATTGCGAATTCGCAATTAGGGGGTGCAAATTACCACGAGGTTGAACCTTGTGGTAATTTGCGAAAAAGTTTAAAAATGCTCAAAATTGCATTTTAAACACTGTAATGTTACAGACACACATGTCCTTAGGACATGTGTGTGTGAAACATGCACTTAAAAATGCATTTCAGGGGTGCAGGGGGGGGGTCCAAATGACCCCCCCCCCCTGCACCCCTGAAATGCATTTTTAAGTGCATGTTTCACACAAAGAAACACTTAAAAATGCATTTCAGGGGTGCAGGGGGGGGGTCATTTGGACCCCCCCCCTGCACCCATGTAATGCATTAACATTTTGCGAATTGCAAATAGAAATTCGCAAAATGGCAATGCCTTCTCATTGATTCCTATGGGCCTTTTGGCCCATAGGAATCAATGGGAATTGCGAAATCGCAATTTAGAATTCGCATAATCCTTGCGATTCTGTAAAAATTGCGATTTTCACTGAATCGCAACAATTATGCAAATAAATTAATGCATCCCATTTTGCGATTCTTTATTTGCGATTCCCTATTTTCCGCAAATAAGGAATCGCAAAATGTCCCGATGATGCATGTGGCCTCTAGTATCTTATTTCTTTGTTTGAAAACAGCAACATATATGTACTTTAGATTCTTGCAACTAATGTGAGAGCAGTTTAGAGGATTCCTGGAAACAATGGTCCAGTTAAACGTCTTATGTGGACTTTGTAGGCGCATTAAGAAAGACATAACCCACCTTATCATGTATTTGACCTCGAGTACAACACTTCAGAAGGGTTTATTTGAAATCCTTGTTTTTAAAAAATAAGATTTCTAATGGGCAATAGAAGCATTCTGTTGTGCTGGAAAGGCTATCTTTGAGCTGGAAAGGACACGTCTGCTTATTCTGCTACTAGGTTTATATCTCCGGGAGATTACTACACATTCTGGCCCTATGCAACTGTGGGGCGTGCATACACTACTTCTTGTTTCTTTTTGCTTGGGCCAAATTGGAATGCAACACTCCTGTAAGCAAGATGTACGTTCTAGGTAGCTTATTGTTGTTGGAAGAGTTTCTCTTACATTTAGTTATTAGGGCTACTACCTTATTTTACGTAGTTGAAGGATTAGACTTATTGATAAATTTGCATAATAATGCAAAATAAAAATATGAATGTATTAGCTGAATGCAGTTTGTGGATTTTACTGAATGTGATTTGGTGTTGTTTCATTTTAATTAACTGCACAATAAAGTTCACACCACAATTTCAACTTATTTGTATCTGCAAGTCTGTCAAAATAGCTTCGGACGTTTTATGGCTTCTTTGAAAGGCATCTGGCAAAAATGGAAGCAGCAGTAGTCAGGGAGAGATGTATAAAAATATCAGATGCAAAAAGTAGTGAGCACGCTCTTTGTTTCGGATAAATATTTCCCAAAAAGACAATCTTGTTCAGGTTTTTGCCAGAGATGTTTTAAGGCATAGACAAAGTATACAATTGCTCAGGCCCCCGTTTTCCAAGATGGCCCTGGGAGAGTGATCTTTTCTCTCCTTGTCTCGCCTCTGTCTATTTCTCTATCTTAACCTCTCTCCGGTGTTAACTTTGAGCTGGTAGTTGCAGGTGGGCCCTACCGACACAAATTGTTCTGGACTGGCACTTTTTTTCCTTATCAGACTTTGACCTAGAGCAAAAGATCAAAAACCACACAAAGGGGGAAAAAGTAGAAAGAGAAACATGGAAAACCTGTACAAAGGGAGAAAGCAAGAATGAGATAAAATGGCAGGGAGTGTCTGGTGTTGGATTAAAGAGACATGAGATAGAGTCAAGACCATGCAGCCTTGGTAAACGGCATGCCGACATTCAAAGGTACCTCTCGCAGACTTCTAAGCAAACCTTCGGGCCCTGCATTTTTGATTTTTTTTTTACAAATTAAGCACTGCATCTCCTCCTTCCTCTGCCTACCTCCCATTGTGTTTCTCTATACCTACTGTCATCTTATGGTTTTTATGGAGCCCAGTGCAAGACAAATTTCAGCTGTTTTTGTGTATCACAGTTTCTGAAACTTTAATGTACATTTCAATATTACATTGGATTTGCAGGAAACAGGTAATGAAGTTAAAAATTGTTCCACACCGAGGCCCCAAAATATGTTTTGTCAGGGCCCCAAAATGATGCTGTTTTATGTTTCTACTTCTGAAAACAGTCAATGTTAGTTTTATTAAATGGAACCTCCTGCAAACATCTGTCAGTATTAGATATGTAGGTATAATGTTCATTACTCCCACATACTTATATCTATGAAAAAAACATCCAACAGAGGTGGGGAGAGGTTTCTTGGAAGTTTGTTGATATCCATGTTATGTTATTTTATGTTATGTTATGTTATGTTATATTTTGTTAAGTAATGTTATATTATGTTATGTTATGTTAACCCCTTAAGTGCTGCGTCGGGGCGTTGGCCGACGGCAGCACTACCTCCCCAGTGCTGCGCACGACCATTGGACGTCCATTCAGGACTAGTTCGAATGGACATCGCAGCACTGGGGAGGGATATTTGCGCCGCATCTATGAGGTTAAGTTAAGTTATGGTGTATTATGTTATGTTATGTTATGTCATGTCATGTCATGTTAGGTTGATTTATATGATGCAACCTATTACTTGTGAGGGTATCCAGGTGCTCGAGCAGGAACATAGTTCGGGCAGAGCGAGTAGTTGAACAGCCAAGTCTTCAGTTTCTTGCAGAAGTTGAGTAGTGAAGGGGTGGTACTGATGCGTTGAGGGTGTGCATTCCAGGTCTTCGCAGCAATGTAGGACAAAGAGCGCCCTCCTGACTTGCTTCATCAGATGCAGGGGACACATGTGGGGGTGCGTGAGACTGAGCGCATCTGTGTGGTAGGATGGTAGAGCTGAAGCCGGTTGTTGAGGTACGCAGGTCCATTGTTATGGAGAGCATTGTAGGCGCGGACGAGCAGCTTGAATTGCCATAGTTTCTGGATGAGTAGCCAGTGTAGTTATGTGAGGTAGGGAGTCATGTGAGAGCTTTTGGGGTTGTCTAGGATGAGTCTGCTGGCAACATTTTAGATGGTCTGGAGTATGAGTGAGCTGGTTGGAGAGGCTAACATATGCCAAAGTCTAGTCTGCTGGTTATGAGTGCCTGGGTGGCAGTTCCTCTTGTGTACGTGGGAAGCCATTTGAAAATATTGCTGATCATTCTGAAAAGGAGGAAGCAGGGTGAGGTCACTGCCTTCCCTTGTTTCTGACGTGGGCTGTGAGGGTTGGCATGGGTCCCAGTGCAGCTGCCCCTTGACTCAGTAAACGCCGGAGGCAACAACGGACAGAGCGGGCCTCTTAATCCTGAGCTAGGTCCTGGTGAGGTGAGGTCCAGTCCCCAGTCAAGATGGATGCCATCTCCATCCCTTGAAGCGGAGGATATGTTGAAGTAGGTTGTATTGATTTCAACCTTTTGTGTTTTTGTATTTTTATTTTTTTATTTTATAAAGTTTTATATAGCACGAACCAGATTCCGAGGGATATCAGAGCGCTTTACAAAAGGATGAAAGGGAGAGTACTAGACCAGTAAAGAATGACAAACAGTTGTATTCACAAAAGTCACATACAAATGATACACTGCGAGAAGCAAGGGAGAATACAGAGCCAGTAACAATGTCATATGAGAATACCAAACAGTTACATGTCATATAAGAATACCAAACAGTTACAGTCACAATAATCACCGACAGGTGGTACACAGCAAGTAATGAAAAAAGCAGGTCAAAAACAGGCTGCTACAAGGGGTAAGCCTTACATCTGAGAGGAGCATGGAGCACAAGTACAGGAAGGTAAAAGGATGTAGAATTAATCAACACCTGTTGTATGATCAGTGGATATGCGCGAATGCACAACAGCCAAATTAGGGTTATGCTTCAACAAGACATCCTACACCAAATTTTGTCACCCAAGAGATGGCGTTTCGATAATTCTTTACTTCTTGACCCTAACTTCAATACATCCTTTACTTCCTTTATCCATGAATTCTTTCAAACTTACCAAACTGATGATCTCCCCTTCCATACAGCCTGGGATGCTTTTAAAGCTACTGCTCAAGATTTCATTATTAGATATACATCAAATAAATGCAAATCATTCGGAACAATCCATAATACAATTCTTACTACAATTAAAACACTTGAACATGCCTTTTACATCTCTAAAATGAAGGGCAGTCTAGAAGATCTTATAAATTTAAAGATAGCTTTTAGTAAAACTTCTACTGAAAATGCCTCTTTATATTTACTGAAAACAAGTGCGAAATACTATGGTGGCCAAAATAAATCGGGTAAATTACTAGCCAACTATCTCAAGATTAAGCAAAATAGGCTTCACTTTGATTCCATTATTGATGACAATCAAACACCAAAACATAAAGATCCCGAAATCCTTCAAGAATTTGTATGATTTTATGAATCTCTTTATACACCAGAAAATATACCTTCGGATACAGTTATACTTCAATATTTTTCCAATACCCGAAAGCGTGATATCCCCCATTCTAGTTTAGATATTTTGGAAACTGACATTACACAAGCTGAACTGCTAAATGCACAAAAAAGTGAAAAAGCCCCGGGCCCTGACGTATTTACAGTTGAATTTTTTAAATATTTTGCCCAACTGCTCATTCCGTACTTATACACTCTCATTTCCTCCTTCACTTCTTCTTGCAAATTAGCAGCATATGTGTATGATATATTAATCTTCATCTCTCAACCACAGCCTTCACTTCCTACATTTTTACGGGAGGTTGAAGCTTATGGTTTAGTGTCTGGGTACAAACTAAATACTGAAAAATGTGAGGTAATGCCTTTAACCAAATATACGTTTAAAGAAGAGTGTCAGGTCTCCAAGTTTGCATGGAATGCCAAACACATAAAGTACCTTGGATTACGGTTCTCTCCCTCCATAGCGACATCCATTTCTCAAAATGTAGCTAAATATATGGATAAATTAAAAACGCTCACTGCAAGATGGCATCCGCTTCATTTCTCGTGGTGTTGACGTTTAGACACAATTAAAATGATGCTTACCCCTATCATACTCTACATCATTTCTAATATACCATTATCTATACCAGCAACATTTTTTTCATAAGGTCAATTCTATATTAACATAATTTTTATGAAATAACAAAAAACCAAGACTGACACTACAGAAACTAACAAAACCAAAATCAGAAGGAGGTGTTAATATTCCCCATTTTTCCAACTATCATAAAGCATTTCAACTGAAGAATCTCTCAAATTGGATGTCTGACCACTCATCTGACAGCCCACATGATTTTGACACTTTTCTCAAGTCCACAATTTGGCATAACAAATTTATACTTGTCAAAAATAAAGCTATATACTGGAAAATATGGTGAAATATAGGTTTCATTTGGGTACACCAGTTATTTGAACAGGACACACTCCAATTTATGCGGGTATGGTGCCTTTATCACCTGCCCGTTTCCTTCCAGCATAAATTTTCAATCCTACGAACTGCGATACTTGAAACCTGTGCTTAGTTTCCAAATACGCCCTCTTCAACTTCCCAGACTGATAGCATTTGGAATAGTCTTCTACATTTACATCCTAAAGCATCTACTATTTATTCTTGTTTAGTACAAATCTAAATTAGAACTTTCCTGGGAGACTGACTTAGGCATTGATTATCCTGTCTCTTTATGGAACAGAATATGGCTAGAAATAAGGAAATCATCCAGAGCGGCAAATACCACACAAACAATTTTCTTCATTTATAACAGGCTGCTTCTTACACCCGCACATTTACACAGGATACATGCTGCTACCACCACTACATGCTGGACTTGCTCTCATGAAATTGCTGACTTAAAACATATGCTATTTACATGCCCATATGTACTCAAGTTTTGGGAACAGGTTTGGTCTCAAATTAACATCATACCCAACACTACAGCTCCCCTTTCCTTTATTAATATTATCTTAGGTAGCTTATCCACTGATTGGAAGAAAAGGCATTCGCACAGGCAAATCATAGATCTGCTATTAGCAGTTGTTTTTCAACAGATAACAAAAAATTGGAAGGACACCTCTAAATTATCATATCTTGCCTGGTGGTATGCTATCTGTCATAATCAAAGATTGGACACGACTCTAGTACACCCAATATCGCTTGCTACAAAACAATTACAGCTATGGTCTCCTATCACACAATTTCTAGATAATAGTGCAAAAAAATCCTTTATACCCCAACCTTCACTACAAAAAGTTGCTAAGCCTCCTTTACTTCCTTTATATATCTTCATTCATTTGTTTTCTCTTTTTTCACTTGATTTTGAGAGAGATTTATGCAGTAGCAATTTTTAAGAACAGAGGTGCTGACGAAAGCCTAGGGCACTCTTACCCTATTGGCTGAAACATGTTAGCCTTGATAATTTAGCAGTTATTTGTTAGTACTGCTTCTTGCACTGTTCAGTTTTTAGATTAGAGGGAGAGGTGATAACTTTAATAAATTCTGTATTCTCTCCTCATGACTATATTTTAAATATCACTCACTTTTGTTTTGTTGCACTGCTTTTGATTCCCGAGTGGTCATGGACTTAAATAATGCATAGTCTGTCCCACTTCTCTCTGGTGTTCCTATTCTGATTCCATTAAGCGAATCCCTTTCTGGAAGTGTGTCTCTATGATTAAGAGAAATATCATCCATATGGGTGGATAACCAGATGATAAGACTGATCACACTGATAATTGATGGGAATCCAAGCTTTGCTCAATGATTTCCGGTTCCTTTAACATTCCTTTTTTCTTTGCTTTTCTAATTCTGTTTGTAGCAACCTAAAGCACCTGGTGGCTTTATATCTAGTAGACCCCCTGTTCAGTTGGTAAGTGTTATTGTGTAAATTGGGGATTGGAACTGTGGCTGGTCGGTAAAATATCCCTTTGACCCTAATTTTCCCTGTTGCGTCCCAGTGCAGCTGGCCATCAGGAGAAGCCCCATGGGTAGCCCTTCTTTCCAAAGTTCAGGATCTTTGTTTTGTCTGTGTTAGGCAGTTCTCCCACATTTATTTGACCATGTTGGTCATGCAGGAGATGAACTTAATCCTAGTGGTGTTGTTCTCATCGGTGAGGGAGAGGAATGAGTTGTGTGTCATCAGCGTAGGAGACAACGTTGATGTCATGGGCTCTTATGATTTGTGCAATCGGTGCCATTCACACGTTGAAATGGATTGGGCTGAAGGCAGATCTTTGGGTGACTCCAAAAACAAGCTTCTTGGGTTCAGAGATATACGAGGGAGTCTAAATTGTTGTGTATTGTCGGAGAGGAAGGAGGCGAAACATCTCAGGGCAGGATCTTGAATTCCTGGGTCATAAAGTCTAGAGATGAGGGTGCATGGGATATGGTGTTTAAGACCACTGTGGTTTCCCCTCTGCCCATAATGGTCCTGATGTCATCCGTTTCTACCAAGAAGGCGGTTTCCATGGTGTGGTTGCTGCAGATCCATGACTGAATGGTGTCAAGGATGTGGTGCTGTTCTACGGTGGGAGGAAATTTGACTCTTGATCTTTCTCTATGACTGTGGATGGGAATGGTAGGAGTGAGATGGGTTTGTAGTTGTTGATTGCAGGGTCTGCCAAGGGTTTCTTTAGGAGACCTCTGTCTGTTTCCAGATTTCTGGGAAGGTTCTGCTAAGGATGGACGTGTTGATGACAGTTGTGAGGTTTGCACTGATCAGTTTGCTTCCCAAGTTGTAGATGTGGCAAGAGCAGGGATCAGCGGGGAGCCCCAAAAGGGATAGTCTTCATAATTCTGCCAGTGTCTTCTGTGGTGAGGGGTCTCCAGTTTGTTAGCTGATGGTGGTAAGTTGCCTGACGAGGTCTTCTGTGGTGGGTTGGGGTGCATAGTTACTGTAGATCTTGAGTATTTTAGTATGGAAGATGTTGGAGAAGCTGTTGCAGCGGTCCTGTGAAGAGGTAAGGGTGTTGGCGGCTGCAGTTGGGTTGGAGAATTCTCTGACAAAATTGCCAGAATTGGAGCAGGATTCTAGTGTCAGTTTGAGCAGTGTTTTCCTGGCTTCTTTGATTTGGGAGTAATACCTAGTGTGGATTTGTAGGTGTCTCTTCAGGTACTTGCTCGGCTGGTTCTCCATTTTCTCTCTAATTCCTTACAGTAATGTTTTGACACCACCCGCTATGCACACCTCACCCTATATCACATGTATGCTCCTCAGCATCACATCTGTCTGCAAGCATGCCTCCTTGGTCTGAGACAGGCACGACACATTTTGAGTATTCAAAAACTGTTCCAAAGCCCAATTCCAACTTAGATATGGTTAGATAGTAGCTCCTTTCTTGGGCAGCAGTAAATCCATGCCCAAGGAGTTAACACCTTGGCTGCTAGTGGTTTTCCCCTCCTGTGCTGCATATGCAGGATCCCCATTGTTCATGACGAGCTCAGCTCGTCATAAGAACATGACCAGTGTACTTACTGCATGATGAGCTGAGCTCGTCATGAGCAGCGAAGGGGTTAATAAGGAGAGAATGCCCCTACTTTTTAGGTCAAGCGTACCAAACTGAGCAAACTCTCTTGTTGTGAAAGGCACATTGAGGGCTTGCAGCCATTCCTTACCATTGGTTAGCTTTACTGTTGCTCTCATTTGCCTGGTTCTTATTTGTGTCCAAGCTTCTTAATTTTGTCTTTGTCTCTCTTATGGATCATAGCCTGTTTACAATCTCTTTGATTGGCTGACATCCATGCCTCCACTGGTTGCTTGTAAGGATTTACTTTTTTCTTTGTGTTAAAGCACTCCCTGACTATGCATGTGTTTTCCAGCTATCTCCTCCATGTTACCCTCTTCCACTTATATACTTCTCTTTCACACTCATTTTTCTATTCACAAATCTGCCTCGAAAACACAACTTTTCTAAGCCCAATCAATTGTTAGTCAAAACAATTGCCATAATACATTTATGATTTTATTTGTTCAAACTTAATTGGTAATGTAATACCTTGTTCCTTACAAGAATAGAAACCAATCTATCACGAATCAAACATGCATTAAAACAAATACATAAATTCAACATAAAAAAACTGACAACAAAATCAATCTAGCCCCCAACATCGTAGAGTTACTTAAACCAAAAATTAAAGCTTTAGTTAAAAACAATACCCCTGCTGTAGCCACATCGTCCATACACCAACAAGACAGATTATGTTCTTTAATCCTTATGTGGCCAACAGCAGTAGGTTGATTAAAAATGCTGACATGTTTCAGTGGATCACCCTAGTTTTTCTTCCACCTTCATCAGGACAAAACACAATAACCATATGATGCGAAAAATACAGATCTTTAATCTCTTGACAAAGTTACAAGGGGGTCAGTAGTCCTAATACCCACTAGAGAACAAAAGAGGGAATTTCAATAATCTCACCCTGGGGCTCTTCAGGTACCCCCAGGGAACAAATAATGCCCAAATCGTAATCAAAGCTGCACCAGCAGACACACAATCAATCAGAGTGGAAGGCATTCACTGTGCTCAAAGGACAAGAGAACTTTCAGACATTATAATGGAATTGAACCATGGGCAGCTGCAAACATGTATGGAGGAGTAGAAAACCGTTTACACCGGTGATACAGCGTGGAGAATATCTAAACCCTGAAAGCAGAAGAGTACGCGGCCATAAGGCAGAGTCAGCGTTGAAAAACAAGGTGTTGATTTATCAATGAATTTTGAACAAATGTAATCATGAACTTATTCTGATAGTTGTTTTAACTAACAATTGATTGTTTAGATTTAGAAGAGTTCTGTTTTGGTTCTACATGACAAGTGGGCACTCTTTTGCCCAAAAAATCCTACTTCTTGTTGGTTTTGAGTTCTTTTTGTTTATTAGCTATGTGGCAAAGCAGTTGCGATGCTGTACAGCATGGCTACAGAATACTGGGAAAAACAATAGGTCTAATAGGCGAGAGCTATTGTTTTTGCCAATTCTTGTTTGTAGAGTATTGGGTTACACCAAGGCAAAAACCTTTGCCCGTGAATAAAAGGGAAAAAGGACATACGTTTGTACTCCAGAGTCACATGGATGCACGAGTAAATGCACACGAAGGCCCTGATTATGAGTATAGGTGCTATTTATCATAGGTGATCAGTAACGGTACACAGACAAAATATCGATTTTTAAATATCGATGTACAAAAATATCGAAGTTTAAATATCGATGGACAAAATATCGAAGGTAAGTAATATCGACAGTCTTAATATCGATATTGGTATGATATCAGTAATATCGAAGTTGTAAATATCGATGTCAATAATATCGAAATTAATAACTTTGATGTTACTAATATCAATTTTTAAATAAATTTAGTGTATATTATATTGTATTTATTATGTTTTATTATTTATTTTTAATGTAATTTAATTAAATATTGTCTTTTACTACTGTAGCGGGTTGTGGGTTTATAGGGGAATAGGGTGGGAAGTAATTTAATTATGTTAAATTAATTATTAATTATTAGGAATTATTAATTAATTAATTGAGAAATATTTTTTCTTTATTTTTAATTAATTGATTAATTGATAAATATGTTCTGTAGCGGGTTATGGGTTTATAGGGGAATAGGGTGGGAAGTAATTTAATAATAATTAATTAATTGATATATGTTTGTACATATTTTAATTAATAATTAATTGGTAATTAATTTCTATTAATTAGTTAATTAATTAATATAATTTTTGACATATTTATAATTATTAACTAGTTGGTAATTAATTAATATTAATTATTTAATTACATTAATTATAGTAATGTTTTTTATATATAATTTATTGTTATTCTTAATTAATTAATTGGGAAAAATAATATTAATTATTTAATTAAATTAATTACAGCAAATGTGCTAATATATTTACTTTATTGTTATTGTTAATTAATAATTAATTGGTAATTAAATAATATTAATTAATTTTGGGTAAAGGAGTATTTATAGGGTTCAGGGTCAGTTTTCAGTTTTTGGGTAAAGGGGTATTTTTAGGGTTCTGGGTCAGTTTTCAGTTTGTGGGTAAAGGGGTATTTTTAGCGTTCAGGGTTAGTTTTCAGTTCATGGGTAAAGGGGTATTTTTAGGGTTCAGGGTCAGTTTTCAGTTTT
Source organism: Lissotriton vulgaris (assembly GCF_964263255.1). Taxonomy (NCBI): domain Eukaryota; kingdom Metazoa; phylum Chordata; class Amphibia; order Caudata; family Salamandridae; genus Lissotriton; species Lissotriton vulgaris. The sequence continues at coordinate 1,597,032,506 of NC_141691.1, forward strand.
TGGGTAAAGGGGTATTTTTAGGGTTCAGGGTCAGTTTTCAGTTTTTGGGTAAAGGGGTATTTTTAGGATTCTGGGTCAGTTTTCAGTTTTTGGGTAAAGGGGTATTTTTAGGGTTCTGGGTCAGTTTTCAGTTCATGGGTAAAGGGGTATTTTTAGGGTTCAGGGTCAGTTTTCAGTTTTTGGGTAAAGGGGTATTTTTAGGGTTTAGGGTCAGTTTTCAGTTTTTGGGTAAAGGGGTAGATAGATAGATAGATAACTTTATTCGATTCCATAGAGGAGTCATAAAAGTATACACTAATTTAAAACAAATAATTTATCATGAAAACCACAATACCTATTTGCAAATTTAAAATTTACAATACATTAGAAATAACCTTAAACATATATATGGAGAGGACATAAAGTGCAAAGTTGATTTATCGACCGGGAAACAGAAGAAACGTTTATGGATAGTTTACTTTGGGTAGAAGTCGTGTAAATCCCAGACGGATATAGGACCGTCTCCTTTTTGAGGTGGGTAGGATCGTAGAAGGGGGACAATGTTCCTACTTCTAAATTTTACTAGGACCAGATCCCCACTAATATCTTTAGTTAGAGACCCTAGCCAGCCTACCCTTCTAACACTCATGATACCTCCGTCATGATCATGTGCGAGTGGTCTGTTTTTGGAAAGCCAGAATATGACTTTATTTAAAAGTTCCTGACGGCTTTCAAATTTCCCACGGCTGGGTGCCGGTATTCCTGATAAAACCAGAACAAATGGGGCGGCTTCAGGGGGCAAGTGTATAGATGCTATGCTACTTGGACTTAGATCCTCTCTGGCAGCAATATGCCTTTTAAACCCAGGTTTAGGAGCGGCTTTGAGTATAGCAAGTTTTTTAGGAATCTGTGGGGAAGTTTGGGAGTATTTACTTAGATTAGAAGGCAAGGGAACTTTTGTGGTAGTGGATAAAACAGAGCCATTAGGTATTGCCTTCTTAAGGGTGGATGGAGAATTAGTTGTAGTAATTATCTCTTTTGTTGTGGAGATAACCAGAAGGGGGATTTCCCCGTTGGATGGGTCATTATTAATATTAGGTGATTTGAGATTGGCTGAAATAATTCTCTCAATGCCCGTTATTCTATCACCCAGGGCGTTGATTTTTCCTACCAGTGGTGATACGATAGAATTAAATAATAACTCTATCTGAGACAGTAAAAGTGCTTGGTCTACATAAGTCCCACTCTCCACCGTGGTTAAGGGGGGGTTGGTGACTGGCGGTATAGGACCATGGCACGATTTTGGTGGGTTTAGATGATTCCCACTTTTAATAATCTCGTCATGCTTCCTTTTGTCATTAGGGCCCTGAAGCAAAGAAACACCTTGAGTATTGTCTATTAAGGATGGTAGGAGTAAATCACATGATTTCCTAATTGGGGAAGAAGTGCTAATGTCTTTTACATGGGGTAGGGATGCCACTGGGGCATACTTAGTGCCGCATAAGGAATTCATTTCCTCCCAAAAAGATAAATTCTGTGACTTAACAGGGTTCGATGGGGGAGATTGCCTGATGTCTATCAATTGTGGCGACTCGTTCACATCTTCACGAAAAGTGGTCAGTGATCGATTGGTCACAGTAAAGTTCAGAGTCCCCTGGCCTGGGTCAAGTATTTGAGAAGATTTCTTATTTATCCCCTTACGTGACATAGTGCAACCTGGTAAAATAATAACGATAGGAACGCTTTAAGGGACAACAGATACACTGACCAGGAAGTAATATGGGTATAGTGAAAACGATGTACTTCCACTGGTTGCGGTGGCAAAGGGGGTGGCCCGTCCCGTCCTCCTCGGGCCTCCTCGGGCCTTAGAGGGCCCACCCTTTGCCCGGGCTTCGCCCCGGGCGCTCCCGCGCGCTACCGCGCAGCGGTCTCCCCAAACAGTTAAGTAGAGGTAGGGCGGGGGGGCGTGACCGGCAGGGAGAGCGGCCTCAGCTGTTACGAGCAGGGACTCCTGGTCAATTGAGTCCCTGCCAAGCTGCTCGCAGCCCTGCCGGTGCAAAGAAGCACAGTTTTGGTCAATCACAAAGAGCCCCACTGAGGCAAGGAGTTCGATTTTTCAAAGGTCCCACGAGGTCCCACGGAGATCAGCAGCAACAGGTAGGGGCCTCAGACAGTCCGTAGGGCGCTCCCCTCCACAGAGGGTATTTTTAGGGTTCAGGGTCAGTTTTCAGTTTTTGGGTAAAGGGGTATTTTTAGGGTTCAGGGTCAGTTTTCAGTTTTTGGGTAAAGGGGTATTTTTAGGGTTCTGGGTCAGTTTTCAGTTTTTGGGTAAAGGGGTATTTTTAGGGTTCTGGGTCAGTTTTCAGTTCATGGGTAAAGGGGTATTTTTAGGGTTCAGGGTCAGTTTTCAGTTTTTGGGTAAAGGGGTATTTTTAGGGTTTAGGGTCAGTTTTCAGTTTTTGGGTAAAGGGGTATTTTTAGGGTTCAGGGTCAGTTTTCAGTTTTTGGGTAAAGGGGTATTTTTAGGTTTCAGGGTCAGTTTTGGGTTTTTGGGGTACAGGGATATTTTTAGGGTTCAGGGTCAGTTTTGGGGTACAGGTGTACAGGGTAAAAACAAAAAAAATTACATTAAATCAAATAAATTACATGAAAATATTTAAAATTACTTTAAATTATTAAGTGTTTTATTTATTTTAAATGTATATGTATTAGTTTTAATTTTGTTTTAATATTTTTATTTAATAGTTGTAAAATGATATGTATTTTAAATTAATTTTTACATTATTATTAATACATTTAAAAAAACGATATTTTTGATTCCGATATTTTTGTACTTCGATATTATTTTTTCGATATTTTTGTACTTACCTTAATGAAGATAGGATTCCGATATTTTTGCTGTCGATATTTTTGCTCCGATATTTTTGCATATCGATATTCTGTCTGTCGATATTATGTCAGACATTCATCAGTAACTATACCACGGGGTACTTTATTTATCGGGTGAGATGAATAGCACCTATTACAAGTTTCTGAGGAATAGCATGCAAATTTTGATTGTTCACAGCACCAACATCCGCATGATATGATCAATATCATATACTTTCCCATCCGTAAAATGTTTGCAGGCTTAACCTGCCAAAGTTTAATGAATGTTGAGGTATTTAACACATCCAATAGTCATCAGATAAGATAAATACTTTTTAACGTGTAATTCTAACCCATGCGTGAGCCCCTGTTTACTCACGAGTCGGAATACACCAAATGACTCATGATCAGGTCTTAAGTAAATTAACACATGGGAAAATGCTTTTTCTACAGAAACTTATAGGAATTTACATGAATGCTCAAAGAAGCCTGAGGCTGTCAAAGCTTCCCAGGAGCATTTGTGGGTTCATTTGTGAATTCAGAATACAGTGGAAATTTTAGCTAAACCAAGTAATAAAATCTAAGAGAACATTTCTGACTTTTTTGTCTAAACAGGGCCTTGTTTATGGTTAAAATAAACATATTGTGTACATTTTTATTTGCAACATTAAGTTGCTAAAAAACAAAACATTGTCTAGTGTAGTCGTTCGTGAAGGACATTCATTTCTACTGACACTCAGAGAGGACTCTCCATATAAAAGTCATTACTGCTTTCATATGGATGAACATGGGTTTGCATAAGCACTGTACAGTATCTGAACCAAAGACTCTGCAAAAACAGAACATACATTGTTTATCATGCAAACTCCAGCATCAAATCTATTTTTTTTAAATGTGCGGAAAAAGAACTGAACAAATAAATTTTTTAATTTCGCTCTACTAAAAAGTTCAAAATAATTCCATATATATTTTCTTTAAGGTATTGCAGACTATTGAAAACCAATCGATTCCATGTTTGAGACTAATCATAAAGCATCGCCTAAATATTCAATAAGAACGGGCTTATGGGTATAAACTGTTAAAATGAGTGTCTAAGGTTTCGATATTCAACTTTGCTTTGTAGGGGTTTACTTGACTGAAAATGTTGCCAAATGAAAATTTCTTTCAAGTAAATGCTATTGATGGGATGAGTTTTACAATGCCTCTAGCTCTGAAAATAGTTTTTGAAAGTTGCTTATTATCTACCCACAGTAACCAGGTTAAGATTTTTCTACCTATTTAATTTTAAATCGTCTTTCTTGTTTCCTTTCATCCAATTCCTAAAATATATTTTGTCTTTCTCTTAAATGTATAATTGTTATGAGTTCTTGTGGTGTTTTATCATTGCAAGAAGTTAAATGAACATTTTTCAGTAAGATAGAGGAAATCTATCTGCATTTTAACTCAGCTGTTTCTGCAGTGAGGCCAAATGGCATTACCCTCCCCTGCTCATTTCACTACCTCCTTTAGGTTTGCCTGAGTTACGCACCCTATGTAGCATTGTCAAATCGGCCTCACCTGCAGAACCGCTCAAGCCTGACATGTTCCTGAAACTTCAGGCTTTTCTCCTTCCATCCTATCTAGAACTGGTCAATCTTTCTCTGTCTTCTGCCACGCTACCTGGTGCTTGTAAGCATACCAAAGTTATCCCCTCCTTTAAAGAAGCCATCTCTGGATGCCTCCAAGCGTGAAACTTTATGTTTTATTTCTCTTTGTCAATGCCATTCTAACTTTTTCTGGAGGCATGCAGAATATGGACATTTCACAAAATGGCTTTCAACCGGCGCATATACAGAGTCCACGCTCCTTGCGGTTACAGAGCAAATCTGTAGTTCTCTGGAAGACGGCAGATCCTCAGCCTTGATTTTGCTCAACTTAAGCGCCACATTTAATATGGTGTCCCTGAAGATCATGCTTCAAAGCTTACAGCATATTGGTATAGGTGGGTCTGCACTGGCCTGGTTTGACACATGTTTATCTCAGCAGTCTCTCCAGGTCATCTACCCCCAGGAGTTCCTAAACTCATGCTCTGCACCACAGAGTTCCCCAGGGCTCTTCTTTGAGTCCTACTTTGTTCAATGTTACATTCAACTGTTGTCTCAGTCATTAAATCCTTGGGGCTCACACTGGAGTCATATGCTGATGACACTCGGCTCATACTTTCCTTCTCTGATAATCGTGTGTTAGACCTGGTCAATTTTTAAAAGGGAATATTAGCCATCGCAGAGTACATTTAATGCTAATTGCTTACGCTTAAATGGGAGAAAAACAGAAATTCTTCTTTTAGGAAAAGATACCCACTCTTGGAGTGACCACAGGTGGCCTCCGTCGGACCCTCTACTTTACCAAAGACTTGCATCAAAAATCTAGGCGTTTGAATGGATAATACTTTATCCTTTGAGGCACAGGCCAAATCGGTAGCAGGCACATGCGTTGGGCTCATGAGAAGGCTAAACCCCATTCTTGGTTCTTCGATCCTGGCTTTCGTCAAACCATCAATCAGGCAGTTATCTATCCCAGTTAGATTACTGGAACATTCTGTACCTGGGAGTCAACACATCTGTAATAAGAACACTCCAGCTGGCACAAAATGTTGTGGCTAGGCTGCTGTTCTCCCTTCCGAAATTTTGCTCTGCCTCCGGCCTTCTCCACAAATTGCATTGGCTCACTGTGGATAGGCGTGTGCACTTTAAGACCTTGTGCATCACCCCAAAGATCTAGTGCTCCCAGAAAGCTCCTATTTTGTCCAATCTGGTATCTCTGTATCGACCATCAAGACTTTTGCGTTCGGCCAATCTCAATCTGGTTACTATCTCCCATGTCAGGAGAGTAAGAGCGGGAGGCCGCTCCTCCCACGCTAAGGCCCCAGCTCTTTGGAAGTCCCTCTCTCTATCAGAAACATGCAGAATGATTTTCAGTTCATGAAAATGCTAAAGACCTGTTTTTTCTCTACTTAGGGTCCCTCTTCTATTACTGTCATAAGGCGGTTTTGTTACAGTCTGTTTTTTCACTGGACTAGTGCTGGGAAGCCCCATTGCTAGGGCAGCTACTTGCTTTACAAATTTTACAGCATAACATTGTTTTCACAGGAGGCCAAATTCACTGTTATCATTTACACATCATGATACATAAAGAATTATGGGTCTCATTTATGAGGCCCTACCTGCACTATTGCGCCACCGGAACATCACTTTTTTGACGTTCCCGTGGCGCAATGTGCCTCTGTCATATTTATAAGGCCACGTAAAGCCACGTTACATGGCTTTTCATGGCCTCATAATTATGTGCCCCTTTCATGCAGAAAACAGCGTGAAAGGGGCATTCCATGGGTGTTGCTTGCTGGGGGTGTTCCCAGAAACATCCATGGCTTTTTGACACTGCCCCAGATTTACGAGAAATCGTAAGTCTGAGGCAACGCCAAAAACTTACACCTCCCAGGAAAGACATAAGGGAGGCGCAACGAGAAGAAATATCTTTATTTCTCCTCGTTTTTCCTCTTTCTAGAAAGAGGAAAAAGCCTCTTGTGATTGTTTTTGTGCAGGAAGGTTTCCCTTTCTGCACAAAAATAATCCTCCCCACAATGCAGGCATCCTTGCACCATGGTGCAAAGGTGCTTGTGTTGGCGCAGGCAGCCCACTGTGCACCGGTGCTGGGGAAAAGGACAGCTGCGCTGCGCTGCCCTATGGCAAAAAACCATAAATGAGGCCCTATGTGTATAAGCCTTTCGACTGTCCACCAATAAAGACCTTTTTCAAAGCACAATTGCATTTATTGAATTCTTAAATGTCTTTTAGATTGCCATTCTAAGCAGAAAAGTGCAAAATGTATTTAAATACAGTGCATAACTCTAAAACAAACAATAAAAATATGACAGTCCTGCAGATAGGTGCTGCCTATTTCAAGTATAACAGCCCTGCTGAAGAGAGTTGGTCCTACACACTAAAATATAAAAGCTACTTTTGAAAATTCCTGCCTGCTAATGTGGGGTCTGCGGAGTGAAGCTAAAGTAACAGGGCTATGACATTGTCACCTCCCCTGTGCAACCTTATGAAGCCTGCACCCTTTGCATAGAGGGAGAAGAGGGGCATAAGCTGCAGCTATGTTTTGGGAATGTAAGCATGAGTGAAATGTGCTCAGGAAAGCAGAATATAATTGGGGCAGAACTAGATTGTACACTGTGAAGTCACTATTAACTCTACAAATGTTTTACTTTATACTAATCTTGCATTTGAGGTACAGAGGATTGCAATGATTTGCTTACCTCACCCTATCACGTCCACAGTGAGAAAAACAAAAATGTGATGGGTGAAATGTTAAAATTAATCTCAGCCACTGGTATTATTTAGATTCAATTCCACTCCATCATTTTTTAGAACACCATATCACCCCAGACATGAACCGACGAACAGCAAATTAGCCTTGCTCATGCTCCAATAGGAACGATACAGCCAGAACTACCAGGCTAAACCCTCTCTGAATAGGAACACCAGTAACCTCAGACTGGATTAGGCGAGATTAGGCCTCATCAGTGAGGTATACTTTAAGCCCCGTGGCACAGCAAGCATAATACTCATGTCTCGGTGTACCTCTTGCATTTAGGTTGTTGCACTGAGGAGATGGGTAGAATGCTTGAATTAATCCAAGCCAATGGTAATTACCCTGGGTCGCATTCCAGTCATTCATTTTTTGCACGACATAAATCCTCAGACAGGATCCAGCGATGGACACAATGGCTCAACCAATTACTGCTCTCACCTCACAATATAGTTAGTCAATTACAGTGCCACAATTCCCAGTTCAAACTTAATTGCCAGACTGCTTCTGGTCTTTCTTTAAATTACCCCCAAGATGTTGTCAAAATCTTCAAGTGAAAGTATTGGTTAAGTCAGAGATTGTGGTTTATTGCAGCTTGAAACACTTCCATTTTTCAGCTCCGTGGGGACTCTCCCTCTTTTATGATCCCAAAGCAGCTTCTATAAGAGAAGGGTGGCTATGCATGCTGCTCTTGTGCAGAGAGGAACACAGTTTCATCAAAGCATAAACATCTGAAAAGCAAGTCAGATCACAGGCACTGTCATGTGCTCATCTATGGACTGGCAAGTATTATTTATTTATTTCGTAGTTTTATATAGCGCTAGCCTGACCGAGGGTATCGGAGCGCTTTACAGAGGGTACATTGCGAAGAAAACAAAATATACAGGAAAGTGACAAAATGCAAGTCGATGTTGAGGGATCAGCTTCGTAGTCGAGGGAACATCTTTCTCAAATTCTCACCAAGGTGGTGATGGAGCTTAAAATAAGAGTCTGTACCTCCACTCTGAGAGCTCCTATCGACTCCCTGGGGAACGGTTGAGAAACAGGATTTTGATTTGGCTTTTGAATTTTACAAAGGAGGGGATGGTTCTGATGTGGGGGGAATGGCGTTCCAGATTTTTGGCACGCTTCCGGCGAAGGAACAAGTCGCAGTTTTTGTTTTTCGAGTTTTTGGCGGGATGAGAAGGAGGGAGTTAGAGCTTCTAGGGTTCCTGGCCTGACCGGCTTTTTTGAGTTTGGCCGCCAGGTATTCTTGTTTGCCGGTATGTAGGGCTTTATGAGTGAGGCACGCTATTCTGAAGCTGATCCTCATTTTAACTGGGAGCCATTAAAGTTCACTGAGAGCCGAAGAGATGTGGTCAAATTTCTTGATTCCGGTGACCATTCTGGCTGCCGCATTTAGAGTTGTTTTGATGGGAGCTAGGTGTGACTTTGAAATTCCTTAGAGGACTGCGTTCCCGTAGTCCTGCATTGACAGTACCAAGGTTTGAGTGGCCTATTTGAGATCACCAGGCGGGATGAAGGGTTTTATTTTGTTCAAAAGTTTGAGGTTAAGGAAGGCACTCTTAGCCGAATTCTTGATGTGTCTGGACATGTTTCCGGTCTAGTGTGATATCAAGTAATTTGACAGAGTCAGCAAGGGTGAGATTCCCGTTGAGCGCATCTACGGCTTTGAGCCATTCCGCGATTTCAGGGTTCTCCTCTTTCTTCGAGATGAGAAGAATCTCGGTTTTGTCGGGGTTTAGTTTAAGATAATTCGAAGACAGCCAGTGTTGGACATCATTCAGTACGTCATTGAGTCTTTGAATGTCACTGAGGGAGGAGGTTTCCAGATATATCAGAGTATCGTCTGCGTAGAGATGGAAGCGGATGTTGGCTGCTCTGAGTAGTTTGGTGAGGGGTTCCATGTAGATGTAAAAGAGTTGGGGGGGGAGAGTACTGAGCCTCGAGGGACTCCTTTGTTGATAGGGTGAGAGTCAGAAGTAAAGTTTTAGATTTTTATTTTTTGAGTGCGATTGTGTAGGAATGAGGAAAACCATTGGGGGACCACTTCATCAAGTCCAGCTCTTTTTTGGAGAACCCTGATGAGGAGTTTATGGTCTACTGTGTCAAATGCTGCCGATAGTTCGAGGAGAATGAGGAGGCAGCATTGATCAGAGTCAAGTGAGTGGTGGATATCGCCTATGATGTTGAGTATCGCGGTTTCAGTGCTGCTGCCTTTTCTGAAGCCAGATTGGTGAGAATCCAAGAAATTGATGTTATCCAGGTGTTGGGTAAGCTGTTGGAGAACGCATTTCTCTAGAATTTTGGATAAAGGGGAAGATTAGATACCGGTCTAAGTTATTCAGATCTGTTGTGTCAAGGCCAGGTTTTTTCAGCAAGGGTGTTACTTGACCTACTTTAAGGCAGTCTGGAACAACTCCATTTTCCATGGAGCTGTTTATTATTGTGCACCCAAATGGTGCTAGGGAGAGCTTCAGTTCTTTGGTTAGTAGGGGTGGGATGAGGTCAAGGACATGGGAAGAGGGTTTGGAAGTGGGGATCAGTGTGACTATCTCATGATCTTGGGTGGGGCGGAAATTTAGCCAAGAATTGGAGGTGGAGCCAGGAGCTACTATGACCGTCCCGGGCATGGAGCTCTTGGTGGGTCGAGTGTTAATGATGTTCAGGGAGAGATCGATCTTAGTGATCTTGTCATTAAAGAAGTTGGCGAAGTTGTCACAAAGTTCGTTGGATACCTGAATTGAGGAGGCCACCGGTTTGGAGGTTTGTTGTCTAATGATGCTGTAGAGTTCTCTGGGTCTATTTTTTGCGCTATCCAGCGCAGAGCAAAAAAAAAGCAGATTTCTTGTTTTTGATGTGATTGTTGTATTCCCTGCGGGCTGTTTTGAGTTCTTCGCTGAGAAAGGAGCAGGGGTTCTTCATCCAGCTTCTTTCTATGGCTCTTAGGTTTCTCCTTTCAGTATTAGAGTCCGTGTTGAACCAAGACCTGGATGGAATGGCTCTGCCTTTTTTCAGTTTCTGGGGAGCGAGTTAGTCCAGCATAGTCTCCAGGTTCGAGTTGTACAGAGTAGTGAGATCGGTAGTGGAGAGGTGGTCATTGGGGCAGGGCAGGAGTGTGCTTATCCTTTCTTCGAGGACTTTCATGGGAATCTGAGAGAGGTTTCTGACCCACTTGAGGGGGTCTTGCAATGGTGGTTGAGAGAGAATATGTTGGTTGATATGGAATAGGATCATGTGGTGGTCCGACCAGTCCACGGGAAGTACGTGTTTGATCGAGATTGCATCTCGTTTGGCGATAATGGCATCTAGGGTGGCTCCTTTGTAATGCGTCTCCTCTGTGCAGTGTTGTGTAAGATTATGGTCACAGAGAAGATTGGATAGCGTTTGGATTAGAGGATTATGTGTTTCATTCCATCACAGGTTAAGATCACCAAGAATTAAGGAGTTGGAATCTCCAAGAGCACAGTGAGCACTCAGGTCTGATAGTTGTTCCCCAAAAGCTGAGGTGTTGCCTGGTGGGTGGTACAGAAGGTGACAAAGCATTGATCCCTAATCTTTGGTCTTTATGTTTGTGGTAAGGCATTCAAAGGTCTTGTATTTGCATGAGTCTATTTCCATGATGGAGATGTTATCTTTATGGATGATGGCAGCTCCACCCCCTCGTTGGTCTTTTCTGTTTTTGTTGATAATGGAAAAAACCTGGGGGTACAAGCATGTCTAGGTATGTTGAGGAGTGCTCATTGAGCCAGGTCTCTATGAGGAATGCAATGTCAACTTCCAGCGAGAGAATGGCTTCGGCTAGTTCGGTTGCATGCATGGATGCTGATCTGCAGTTGATGAGCATGCAGTTGGTGGTAAACTCTTTAGTGCTAGGGATCGTTTCCTTGGGAGCTCTGGGCGGGGCGGTGAGGAAAGGTGTTCTGGGGAGTTTAGTGCACAGAGTGTCTCTTCCGCGACCCATGAGCACTTGGATTTTGGATTTAGGGGAGTCAAAGGTAGGTGTGTCATACGAGGAGGCTAAGTCAGCTGCTTCTTTGTCAGACATCGCTGCTTCAGTCCTCATAGGTCTAGAGGAGATGGGCTCAATGTCAGTATTTGAGTGAGTTTGAGCTCTAGTGTCGCGGTCTGTGTTTCTGAGGATTTTTTGTGACAGGTCTTCCTTCTCCCTTCTAGAGGGTCTCTGTACTTGCAAACACCTTAACATCAGACAATTAGTCCACAAAATGTAATATGAAAATCTATACAAAAGAGCAGCACCTCAGTCACAAACAAATCCTCAACAGAGAACACTGGCGATACAAACAGCCAGCAATTCTGTCTTCTATGAAGGCTCCTTTCGAATATTGAAAACTTTACCCATCAATCCTTGGAAAGTTTTGAATCAGGTACTGTTGCAAAGTGAGGGCAAGGGTGAGCAAGTTGTGTGAGTAGTAGGCCTGGAGTAGCCTCAACCTATCACTCTCTCCCAGTCATGTGCCTCAGGAAATACCTGTGGTACAATTTGAAATGCAAGGAATCCAATTGTGAGAAGGTGTGATTTTATGTATTTCCCCTCTCCCTTGTTCCCTACGATCACATCCAACGTTCACATCTGGGGTGGTCATAAAAGCGCGTGAGGCTGGGTGAGCTGTGGTGTTGCATCATGGTAAATGTAAAATTGATACTTGTATAGCGCACTACTCACCCGCAAGGGTCTCAAGGCGCTTGTACGAATACCGCTGTGGAACCCATCCTGGCTTTCCCTGTGAGGCACCCACTCCTGGACACCCCCAAGGTGGAGGCCAGGCATCCTTAGAGTTGTGGGGGCCGTTGTGGAGATTAAGCAAGCTATTGCCCAGAGTTGCAGAGTGGGACTCTATGATTGGAATAGGCACCGAGGCGATAATTATCAGGTCAGTGGAATTTTGAGCCCAAGACCCGCCGAGGCGGGGAATTGAACCCTGGTCCCAGGCTAGACCTCTGCATCAGGGTCTGCCGCTCTAATCATTGAGCCACACTTCTCTCCACACTTGGTAAGGACCAAGGTCTGCAGGTTCCAAGACGTAAATAAGTCAGTGCTTTAAATGGGAAAAAATAAGTGCAGGTACTCATTAAAATGAGCTAGAGGCGGGGCTAAGGGCAAGACATGATGTACATAATGACTTCTATACCAGTTGCAGCGCATATTAAAACACTGGAAATGTGTTTTAGTAAACAAAACAGGTTAACTCATTACACAAAATGAAAGCCGAACAGGATGATATGTTAACATTTCCTTGTATATAAATATACTAGCAGCCCGTCTGACCTTGTCCGGGAGCAATCAGGCTTCCCCGCCCCCTGCCCGCCCCGACATTGTCCAGCAGCCCGGGCCCCCGCCGTGATCATTAGTGCCCTTTGTTATTTGGGGCTCTTGGTATTGAGCACAGTGTACTTTTCTTTTGGAGCGATGTGACATTGCTGCTGTTTGGCTCTATCCATGACGTGACCCCCGCCTGCCCCGACATTGTCCAGCAGTCCGGGCCCCCGCCCGCCCCGCCCCCCGCCCGCCCCGACATTGACCAGCAGCTTGGGCCCCCGCCCGCCCCGTCCCCCGCCTGCCCGACCCCTGCCTGCCCCGACATTGTCTGTGGGTCCCCCAGAGCCTTACCTCAGCCGCCGCTCCTCCCCCGCGCTCCTCAGTTCACCGCTCCGCCGCTCCTCGCCGCTCGTCACCGCTCCTCCCGCCTGTCCGCCGCTCCTCACCGCCTGTCCGCCGCTCCTCACTGCTCCTCCCCCATGCCATGTCCGCCGCTCGTCCTCGCGCTCCTGAACGCCACTCATCCCCGCGCTCCTGACGTCAGCACGCAGGTCGCGGCCGGCGCTACTTCGAAGGGGCTACTTTTTTTATGTAAATTTTTTAAATAACGCATATTTGTATAGTTTATATAGCCTATGTCCATCTGCACACCCTGACGATTACAATGATGTATCGGGTGTGTGGATTGGCGCTGTGGTTCCCGAGTTTACCCGCCTCATAGGTTCAAAGTTCTTACTTTATAATAGTAGTATAGATATACATTAACAAGAAATACAGCAGAGTTTCAATTTTACACACATTTGTGTAAAAATGCCATTTATAAGCCCCAATTTCAGAAGTGAACAAATATCTGGTATTTTTAATCTGAAAAAGTGTCGACCCTAACTTTACCTGTCACCTCACTTTTGTACATTCCCCCTCCCTCTTCCTTCTATGCTCACCTCGTTTTTCCCCAAACCTGACCCACTGCTCATCTCGTTTTCCCCCCAACAAGACCCCCTGCCAGTTGTCACAGGGGTGCTGCAGCGTTCCCTCCCATTCATTGCTCCTTTGGCAGGGCTACCTTCACACCCATGGATCCCTCCCTGCGATGTAAATGCAGCCATTAGTGCGGGAGGGGCACACAAAGGGTAGCAGCTCCTGTGTTGAAGAAAACAAAAATGAAAAGAAAACCGGCTTTGGAGAAGGTGTAGGATTGTGCTGCACTGGCGCTCGCTTTAGTAATGCCAGTGCAATACCCTAAATAGGACTGGATTACTGACCACAGCCCTAGCCCAGGCCATTTCATGCAGGAGTGGGCTGGGGCGGGTGGAGGAGGGGAAGGGGTTAAAGCACATGCACCTGAATGGTCGTTGAACGCCTAATTAACAGTGCAGGGTCTGCCTAGGCCCTGCACTGTTAATCACAGTGTGATCCAAGCACGCTCAAACCCCTGCAGTGTCGGTAAATTCAAAGGGGCGCCTCTGGACTTTAGTAGCGTCCCTTCAAAAGTCTACTTCAGAGGAGGCTCAGTGCAATTGTGAGATCCGGAAGCAGAGCGGCATCTGTCCTGCGTTGGAGGAGATACCGAACTCGAGCGTGCCGTGCCATCAATCAGGGTACCGGTACTCTTCCCTGACTACAGAAAAGTGCCGGTACTGACGGGTAGAAAATTTGGAAGTGCCGGTACTCAGGACCGGTGAATACCGGCCCATTTAAAGCACTGAAATAAGTACATTTAAAAATGTTACTGATAAATATTAATTTTTCCAATTTGGAATTGGGACCCTGCCGTATAATGGTAATTATATGCTACGTCTTCCCTCGCTTCACTCTCCAGCAAAAGGAGAAAATGTGTTCAGCAGAATGTATTTTCAAGGTAAATAAAGCAAAATATATACCATAGCAAATTAAGTGCCCGATTTAGATTTTGGAAGACATGTATTTGGTAACAAATGTAACTGATGCACCTTCTGCCTTATTACAGGGGCACTAAGATTTACAGATCCTATAATAAGGTGGGTGAGCTATCCGTTATGTTTGTGATGGAGTATCAGTTCCGACCACAAACTCTACATTAGTCCCTACGTTTTGCCACATTCAATGACTTTACTTTCAAACTGGCAAGTTTGTTTCATATTATTTCTTACTCTACCCTCAGCCTCCCTCTTCCTTCTTCTTTCTCTTTCTATCCCTTAGCCCCTCATCTTACTTTGATCTCTTTCTCTTGATTTCCCCGATCATTTTCTAGTGCTTTCCTTGTTTATCTCAATTGCTCACACTTTTCACACTCTCGCATTCTCGTGCTCTTCATCTCCCTCTCTTTTTCACTATGTTCCATGGCCAGGGCTCTTCACTGCTCTCATGTTCCAAGAGATTATGATCATAGCTTTCAGTCCTTTATCCATCATTTACTATTGATGATTGAGACTAGTTGCTGCAGCTCTAGCTGTTTCCTTCCTTCGGCTGTGAGTTCACAGTCTAGTAAGCGAAGAGGTTACACTTTGATCAGACCAGTTATAGCCAAGTCTGCACAATATGCAAATATTTTTGTCTCAACCCCTTCAACAGTCATATGTGAGGTAAGAGGCGAAGGGCAATCAATAATACTGTGAACAATTAAAAATGCAGCAACTGCTCTTACACTGCTTTGGCTGGAGAATCAACTAAAGCAATACATGGGGAGAGAAAATCTGTTTATTGGTTTCCACTAAAAAGCAGGTTTTCCCAGTTTTTTCCAGTGTTATCAGCTAAAACCAAAATACAATAAGCCTAATTGTAATATTCCCTCAGCTCTTTGGTCTACGTGGTATCTGGAAAATGATGCTTAGGAAATGTTTATGCCTTCCATGAAAGTGTATCTTATTCTTACCATGAGTTGTTGGAGCCGGAAGCAGGAGCAACTTGACGTCACACGCTTCCAAACTAAACAGCTGAACAGCCGACCATGGAGCCTAGGAAGCCTTGAGCTGGGGGCTGGAGAGTTGGGTGCTGGGATGTGCTTCAGTACTCCACTTCCCCTGTCGCTGCCGTCTCCCGGGAGAGCGGGGTCTTCGACTTCCGAGTGCGCTTCAAAGGTAGAGCAACAGTTCAGTGGTGCAGTGCTAGTGTGGCAGCTGCAGTCAGCTGCTGCTGAAAGGGAGCCACAGACAGTCGCGAAGGCAGCCCAGAGGGGTATGGTATGGGTGCAGCCTGTGGCACACCTAGTGGGTCCCACTCACTACGGCAACAAGCACCATTGACACCGCCCTGCTGCCACCACAACCGCCACCCAACCACTGGACTGGACCAGAGTGCAGATCCTCAGACCTCTGACCCCTTGAATCACCCAAAGGAGCTCTGCCTCAGAGACAGGCAAAGGCCTCAAGCACCCCAGTCTTCCAGACTTCCAGCCACCCGCTGCAGACTGCAGGCTGCTGCGACTGTGGCACCCATGACAACGTGAGGGTAGCACGCCAGGGGGGAGCCCTACCCGCTTTGTCACTGATCTCACCATATCACCAGCCACTGCTGTATCAGAACGCAAGCATGCAGTGATAGAGTGACGAGGACAGTGAGGGGCTGAACAAGGCAGGGGAGCAAGCAGAGAAACCACAAAGGAAGTAGAGCAACCTAGAAGGAATACAGAGGGTACAGCGGAGCTACCTGCTACAGCTACTCAGGAACAAATCTCTGCCCAAATCCGTCTGGCGACTGGGCCACAGCAACTGATGAGCTCCTCAGGAGATCTGCGTGCATCCTGACACTCAACCAGAGAAATCTTCTTCAGGAATCCTCTTCAGGTATCCTTCTTGTTTCCATCTCAATATTCAGGGGCCAGCCACTCCCCCGGTCCATCAGGGCGAGACAGGCACAGCTCACATTCTCTCCCACTCCCTACATTTGCCCGGTCAGAAGCAACCAGACTAGTGGATGATCTGCCCAGCAGATCAAGTAACTGGTCAACTGAGGGGTCAGTAACTCACAAGAAGGCCTAGGTCCAGTCACTCATCTTGACCTGCCTCAACAGTCACAGTCAGTACAGATAGCGACAAAAGCACCAGGAAGCAGACTACCCAGTACAGAGCAGGCACTGAATACCCAATGAGGTACGGTAAAACAAGGGTGCCCCTCCCACCAAGGCCGGCTTGGAAAAAAGGAAAGTTACGACCCACTACTCAACCAAGTGCACAAGTGCCACTAATTGCAAATGAGCCAGAATCAAAGGATATGGGGACGACCCGCACGGAAGGGACAACACAGAATCATACAGAATCTGTATCCCAGCTGAAAATGTTCACAAAATCTTGCTTCAGAAAGAGCAACGATGCTCTAAACGGTCTGCAGACCCCTCTTAGGCTACTACAGCTGCAGAACACCTTACACTCCTCGCAGGCCCAAGTGATGGGCAACTGGCTCAATGAAGACCCTACCGGCTCACTCATGCCCATTCAATCTACAGAAAACGCTATGCTACTAACTACCGCAGAACAAACCATCTTTCCTCTCATGTTTAATCAACCAACGACAATCATTATAACATTAAAAGCCAAGGACCAAACCACGCCACAGTCAGAGCACACAGGCTCCTCGCACCCAGTTGATGACCAGGCTGCAAGTAAACAGAATGTGGATCAACACTCAGCATCTCCAGTGTCCTCATCAGCATCTCCTTCAGCCGCAAATGAGCTCACTGCTATCAATCCAGCCCCATAATGGCGCAAAAACTAGGAGAGACCCCAAACATCCACACCATACAAAACCACATAGAAGCTTCAAATAGCAAGAAGAGGGAGCAGGGACATCAACCAGAACTTCAACCAGAAGAGTCTTATACCTCAACTCACAACAATAGTATAGCCAGCTCGGCTTCTGGGACCCTGTGGGCCAGAGCCAGCGCTTACACACCATCAGGGATCCAGTCCCCCACCAGTACCAACCCACGCCCCCCAGGCACTGTCGACCCTGACCACCAAGAGGAGGGGCGAGGGCCCTCTCATATCTGAATATGCAAGAATGGTAAGACATGTTGGTCTCCTACCCGCAAGACCTGTCGTACTTGGCCACCCCACCAAAGGGTGCCATGGCAACACATCAGGTTTCAACCTGGACACTACAAGAGGTATCAACTCCAGCAGGGGTGCCGAGCCACAGTTTGGAACTGCATGAGGCTCCCTCCTAAACACAATGTACCTGTCTGTGGAGGTGCTCCAGTACCAATCAGATGGGATGGATATTCAGCTGACCCATTTGCATACCGTGGTACTGTTCATTGCTGTTATTGATGAGAAACTGCGGGAGCTTAATGGATTAATAAAGAGAGCCCAATCCGAGAAGCGAATAAGCTGTGGATGCGGCCCAATCATGGACAAACTGTCCGCTCTCTCCTCCATGCTCAGCGCTGTGCTCAGTGACCTAAAGAAAGAACCAACTGCTTCCTGCACCACACCCCCACCAGGAATGAGCAGCCACAAAGGCCCAGTACAGGGTCGGTCCAACAAGGAAATCAACCAGTGCCACCAGCAGCAGGGAACAGATCCCCCACCATCATAGGGTAAAAGGGAGCCCCCAAAGAAGCATTTCCGGTGCAACCAGAGGGAACATTAAAACCGAAATCCAACACCAAGCAACAACGCCAGCAAAGAAAGAAAAGCAGCAAACAAAAAATGCTCCCAATTCAAACAGCCTACTATTCCATTTTTGGCCAACAGCAAGATCAACCTTGCCCTGTGAATCAGGTACCCAGAAAACTGTGCTACGAGTACAACCACCTCAGGCACCAGGGCAGTCACACTACTTAAGAACTCTCCACATAAAAATAGGTGTCACCTAAATAAAGCACCAGGATTCACCACTGGGTCCCCCACTCCGTCCACCCCTCCAGCCCAAAGCCAATCAGACACAATCTGGAAGAAGCCCTGGACCAAAACGACTACAGCGGACGCCAGAGATCTCGGGACAGCAGGGGAGACAAGCAAAGGCTCAGGCTATGCACAGACAGTTACCAAGGGTTGGCGGAGCACAAGCATGGGCACCACTGCCCAAGACCCAGTTATGGATAAAACTACAAGGTGCAGCTGACAGCCCCCAGACCAGGACCCTACATGAGAGAAATCACCCTCGCCTGAGCAGGCACTCACAGTAGCGCCCAATACCAACACAGAAATCACGAACAAAAGTCCAGGAAAATTAAAGGAACAAAACCCTCTAGATGGATAACGATTGCTCATGTAGGACATTAGAGGGCTACTCCATCCAACAAAGCCCCCAATAACTGTGCAGCCTGCTACATCACCACACTCCTCAAGCCTGAGTACATTTCCAAAGGGAACCATGACATTTTGAACAGAGGGAACATCCTGAAGTTATTGTGGACCACCCCTAATCTAGCAAACTTGATATCAGCGGACCTATACTCAATAGAGTTCATCCGCCCTGCTGCCCCCTCAGAGCCCAAATCTACGAGCACTACCTGGAGAATGGGACCAATCACCCAAAAAGTGCTAGCTGAGCATCGCACTTTCAAAGCCTGGGAATAAAAATGTCCTCTCATCAAAACCCAGGTAATCACTTGCCTCTGCTTGTTCCCAATTATGACACTGCAGCGGCTAGCCCAACTAGGCGCAACTGCTCAGTACTCAGAGGGGTTCCGGGGCAGTCGCCTCGGAGTAGGTCAGCACCAATTGGCCAACAACAAAGAAGGCCCTGGGCAGAACCATGAAGCACGTATCCAGAACTTGGGCAGATCACACGAACTATAAACATCTTGCCTTACACCCAATGGTAAGATCCTTAGGAGGACGTAGCCAACACGGAGAGTAAAACCACCTTCCACCTCTGTTCAAGGAACGTAAATGGCTTGGCAAACAAAACATCTGATCTGGATTTCCTGCAATAGCTAAAATTATTTGATATAATAATGCTGCAGGAAACATGACATGCAGATCCATTCCATCTGCAGGGATTTATGTGCTTTGTGACGCCAACAGTAAAGGAAGGGAGATTCGGGCACTTATAAGGAGGACTGGCAACCTATGTATCCATAGCCAGTACAACCTGTGCAGAGCTAGTGGAGCCTGCCTCAAAGGCCACCATCATGATAAAGACCACCTTTTCCATTCTGGGAACACAAGATGAGGCAGTAATAGTCAAAGCCTACATCCATCCAAAACGCAAAGCAAAAGACTCGGAAAACCTAATAGTGCAATTATCAGGGTACATAAGCTATACAGACACACTAAACTTTATTCTCGAGGGATCTGAGCCATCAACCTCCTAAACATGTTATTGACTAAGTAGGTACGCAACCAATCCCTACACTGGAACATATCGGCACATAGTGGGAATACACACAGGAAAATGAACTGTAACAGCAGACGCCTAGTAAACGATCTAGAGCATCTTAACCTCAGGGCGCTCAATGGAAGATTTCCTGAGGACTCAACACCGGTGGCCATTTACTACTCTTCCTTCAGCTTGCTCAACACTGGACTGCACTTTTGTCAGCCTCTCATTGTTCCACTGTATCTCGGCATTCCACTTAGGTGACAAGGGAGACAGTGAACATCATCCTCAAGAAACACTCCTCTTAGCAACGGCACCCCTACGCAACCGCCTGGGGGTGAACCCTGACTTCATTTATACAATTAGCTTGAAGAGAATCAAATTTTAGGTAGCAAACATAGAGACCCTGTCAGTGTCAGCAATGGTCCTCCTACAAGCCCAAGCAGGAGCATCAAACAGTCACATAGTCAGATGGAAAAGCTTCACTGCCAGACTAGCAGATCTTCACTCCATGTCACCCAAAACAAACTTCCACCAGAACACTCGTTTGGGTAAACAATCTTTACAACGCGGTCAAAACACTTCTGTGCCATTACAAAGCAGATTTTAAAACGCAAGTCGTTACCACGACTTGCACTGGAGGGTGCTCTAGACTAAGGATTAGTAGATTTACTATTCCAACACCTTCCCTACTGTACGTAGGTTAGAGTTGGAATAGTAAATTATACTATTCCTAAATCCAGCACCCTACAGCGCAAGTTGTGGTAACGACTTGTGCTGTAAAAGCTGCGCTGTGATGTACCGCAATCATTTTGATCACGTGGTAACATCATACATCCCTCGTTTGGGACATTGGATTACAAAAGCCCAATGGTAACAAAAAAAGCCAATCAAAAGAGCCATAAATAGCATTATAAGATCCCTGCGCCATCACCCGTGGAGAACAACTCTCCATATACTTCTTTGACAACAAAGAACCTGACTCAAGAAACTGAAATTGGAAATCAACAGAGAGCAGGAGGACGAGGATTATGCAAAGCTCCTACATGTCATAAACTGCAGGGACAGTGCACGCTTCTGGGGAACGGTCAACAAGATAATGCTCCTGCACCACTGAGGAATTTCATCATATATATATCAGAGGAGACCTGGGCAAACTATCTAAGGCATCACTTCAATCACCAAACAGTGCAAAATGGGATAAACCAGATAACCAAGATTATGTCAGAGTACTTCATTACAGAAGTTCTATTAGAGGGGGACAATGCCACACACACTCTGGGAACAACTAATGAACAGGAGCACGAACATAGGGCCTCAAGTATACACCTAATAAAGCAATTAATAACAAAAGGAGGGGGCATCTGGCCCCAACAACATCGCAACAGCGCTGTTCAAACAAAAGGCGGAAGACAGGGCTGGAATCCTGAACCCACTTTGCTTGGAAGTTAGATCCCTTGGGAAAATTCCAGCTTCATGGAAAGGATCACCAATCTCCCCAGTCCACAAATTCAATACCGGGAAACTACTGACTGTTGGTGTTGATCGACAACGAGGCAAAATATTTTGCAGGCACTATGCTAGCGGAACTCACATCCGGGGCAGCGGCGAATGCATTAATCCCACTAAAGTGAAACTAGGAACATGCACAAACCTCTCCAGATGAATACCAAGAACCGACAACCATAGGCCTGAACCAGGGGTGTGTGCTCGCTCCCACCATATGCAATCTATTTTTGGCTGACATGATGCAGGAACTTAACACCAGCAATTCTCATGCCGCCAGGCAGGGAGGAAAAACTCCAACATGCTTCCTGTATGCTGACGATGTAGCCCTGGCAGGCCTCACCCAGGTGGGCCTGTAAAGTCTCCTTAACAAAATGTAGGATTATGCTTTGGGGAATAACCTGAAGATCCATTTTGGGAAAACACGAACAACAATCGACAACAAGAGGAAAGGGCTGCAGACCTGGCACCTGTGCAACATAGGACTACAGTCTGCTGATGCCTACAAGTACCTAGATGCCATCACAGACAAAGAAGGTCTCTTTGTCAGAAAGAAGAAATTAAAAGGAAAGGGCTCACATTAGCAGAAACATTAAAAAAGCCTCAAGACCAAACTGGCAGGCCCCACATTAAGCCCCCTCCTAAAGGTCGCACAAGCCAACATTCTCCCAACACTTACCTGGGGTAATGAATTAGTGCGTGGCAGAGATGCCATGCTACTGGACAGCACACTAGCCAAGGCATACAGAATTATGTTTCGCCTTCCTAATTGCCCCTCCCCAGCTCAGATAAGGCTAGAGTTTGGCCTAATAAAACATTCCCCGGGCAGGCAAAGAACAAACATTATCTGCTGGAACAAGATCATGAAAGTCGTCCCAAACACCTTAAATCAACTACTACGGAAAGAAGTCCAACAGAGAGACACATCACCCTCAAAAAGTTATCTCCAGGAGTCCCTGACAGCATCTGGGCTGCTCCATCTATGGAACGCACACAGCCATCACTCGTGTTTTAAGAAACTGGCATGGAAAGCAATAAACAGCTTTCACTTGTGGAGGATAAGGCCACCTTCTCAGCTAGAGGCCACACTTTGAAGAAATTAAACAATTATGGATTGCTTGCACATCAAAAATATTTCAAGCAAGGCTATTCTAGATCTATTAAAACAACATTTCTGAGGCACCATCTGGGCATACTCCCGAGTGCCTTGAATTTGCCACCTTGGTTGAGCGACTCGACTCAATTTTCCTGCCGCTTGTGCGACAACGGAACAGAAGATCTTCTGCACCTACCCTGTTCATTCAAGGAGCTGCTGAAGGGAAGGAGGCAACTGCTAAAGGCTCCCTTCAACCAAAGGGGAGTCCGCTCTCGGAGGTAGGCTGTGCTGGCCTGCTTTAAACCTGGGGACCGGCAGCTGAACTGCAGACTGGTCAGATTTCTTATGCTAGCTGGAAGGAAAATGCCACCGGCCTCCAACGGGCACAGAAACACGGCCGCAAGCAGACTCTGCATGGGGCACCGATGACAGAGTGAACACTCATAATAATCACTGCCTGCTAAATTCTCCGCTCCAAAGAACTACTGGCTTGTATAAAACAACCTTTACTGCACAGCACTTAGCACTTAGAGGAGATTTTTATGACCATCTGTTCAATATTTTAAACATTTAATGTTTGATGTATTCTTAGGGTTGTATAATGCATTTGGGAATATGCACAGGTTTTTATTAACTATGCAATAAAATCAACATAACCTGAAAGTGTACCATAAAATATGTTCACGACTGTGGTAAGTCTTGTATTTCAGCTCCCCACAGTGACACATGGGTTCTAACCCTTTGTGGTGACTGGTTTTTGCTCCGATTAGCACCATAAAGACATTTGCTGTATGACCTGAGAGTGTCTGCACAAACTTTTGAGTGTTTGATTTCCTATTATGCATGCTGTAAAAATGGTATTGTAGTTGCTCCTTGTTTCAAAAGCGCAAAGCTACAAGGGTCTGAGTTACAGATCATATGTTTCTATCTATGATTTGTATCGGTGTCTGTTTTTAAAACCCCAAGGAATGCACAAGGAACACAATGCATGACCCAGGTCTGCTTCTCCCATGTGATCACCTGTATTTTCACCTCTATCGCTGAGGTTACTACTGGGCAAAATCCACCATACTAGTGGACTTTCACCAGTGTGATCCACATTCCATTACGGTCAGGTGTTCATATTCAGGCGCACACAGGAGATTGCGCCAAAATCCTGATTACATTTTCAGCACTCCGCCTATTTTCCCTACACAAATTTCACTAGATAAATCTGGTGGAATTTGTGTGGTGAAAGTAACACACATTCTGAATTTTGTGGCTTGCACCACAGGAAGTGGGGTGCAATTTTACTGCGTACCACGAAATGATGTGGTACTAGCACAACAAATACCACAGCTTGTGGAATGAGGCAATTCTTCATCTAATTTACTGTCAGAATAATGTAAACCAGAGCATTTTGACTTCAAAATCAACTTTGGGACATTTTGTTGAATCACTCAGAAGTAGCACGCTCCTTGCTCTCTTACACGCTGTTTAAGCGTGGATAAAATAAAACAGCTTCGTTTGCGAGCTTTGATATTTTTCTTCACATCCAAGCCTCCAAAATAGCCACGCTTGCTATTCTCCTCACGCTTGCCTGAATGTTATGTATTCAGTTCACCGATGTTTGGAGTTGTGCTGCAGCATTTATTAGTGCTTTCTATTACAGTACAGATTTGGTAACAAACTGTAGGCATTCGGCAAGGGTCAGCATTTTTATTGTGCTATGAATTTATGAAACCGGCATTTATCTTCATCACTATAGGCTCGGCTAATTATTTCGGACAAAATGTCCTTACTCTAGTGAAATGGTTTCAAAGGAATTAACTAGAATGATGGGCTTTATTTTCGAAGGCTTCCTGTGCATGCTGATAGGCTACAGTGGTCGTGGAACAAACCTGACTGCCCACCAGATCCCACCGCAGGAAGCAGGTTTGAGGAGATATTTAGCAGTGAAGCTCTGCAGTTTGCTTGTTATGTTTTTTAGTAGATCCTGATTTGGTTTATTATTTATTAGATCTATAAAACCCTTAGGGCCAGATGTATCAAGCAAATTCGCATTCGCAAAGGCCTAAATTCGCAGAATTTCGGCCTTTGCGATGCGAATTTGCTGAATGGAATGTGTGAAGCAAAATCTGGTGCAAAATAAGGAATCGCAAAATTTGCGATTCCTTATTTTGTAATTGCATTTAAGGAATCGCAGATTTTGGGATTCCTTAAATGCAATGTATGTAGCAAAAAAAATTAGCAAAATGCTCTTAAGGAATCGCAAATTACCACCAACTTCTAGTTGGTGGTAAGTTGCGAATTCCTTGAAAAATACACATTTTTGCATTTTTCAAAGTGCCATGTGACGCACATACATGCCCTTAGGGCATGTATGTGCACCACATGTGCACCCATACATATTTCAGGGGTGCCTATTTTGCACAAAGTAAGGTTCTGCTGCTATTTATATTTGCTGCTATGTATGTTTGCACTGAGTATTTACCTATTGTTGTATAAAGAGTCTCCCCCTATTTGCTTATTTGCACAAAGAGAGGTCTTCGATAGCTACCATATTACTGTACTGTTCATTCGCCTATTTGCACAAAGAGATTTTGCTGCTTTTATACAAATGTATTATTATATAAATATTGTGCTCAATACCCATCTGTATAGGCTGAGTTTTATCATAGCCATCTCTAAGCAGGTTTTTAATTATTGTCTTCTTTAAAAACAAACAAGATGCTGAAGTTTATCTCTTTTAATGCAAATGGTCTGAACAATGTTCGTAAAAAAAATGCCATCGAATGTTGGTTAAAAAATCTAAACCCTGACATTATCTATTTACAAGAGACCCACCACAGAGACCAGGTTGACGCAGATAAAATATTTAAGAGCTGGGCTGGCCATACGATTTCCTCTTCAGCTGGACTGTCACAGAGAGGAGCATGTATTCTGATAGGAAAACATCCAGGCTTTACTCTGGCAGGTACAGCCACAGACCCCAGAGGTAGATGGGCCGTCGCTCATGGTAAATTAAACAATGCAAACATAATTCTTGCTACAATCTATGCCCCGATTTTAGATGATTCACAGCCAATTCTACAGTTACAGAATGCTATAACAGGCCTTCCCGGGTTAATAGTATGGGGGGGGGTGATTTTCATTTTTTGCAAAACACTGTATTGGACTCGTCCAAAAAAGATCGCCGTCAGAATAAACCCCAATCTGCTTTAGCGATTCAAAGTTGTAAACTAGACCTTGACATCATGGATTATTGGCGAGTCAACAATCCTCTCAAACGAGAATATTCATGTTTCTCGGCGAAGTACAATTCTGCTTCAAGATTAGATTTCTTTTTAACCACCCATGAGCTAGAGTTATATAACTATGTTCATTTATCTAATGCCTTTTCGGATCATGCAGCAGTTTCCATGGAGGTAAAACTGGGACCACAAGACACAAGCCCTATAAAAAGATGGTTTTTTAATACATCTAACCTTTTAGATCCTCAATGGTGTGCTGAAATTGAAGAATTCATTGAGGAGTTCTTTGCACGAAATAGAGGTACAGCCCCATTAAACACGACTTGGGATGTATTTAAGGCCACTCTACGGGGGTTAATCAGATCTAAAGATATACCAAAGCATAAGGCAAGAAAGGAGCAGAAAATTAGATTACAAACAGATCTCACTGAGGCAACCCAAGAACACTACAGGGTTAGATCAACATATTCTAGGCAAAAACTTTCCGAGGCTAAGTGTAGGATGAGGGATTTTTACTATACCCTGGGCGAAACTAATAGCAACTTATACGCTCAGAGGATATACGAGGAGAGCGAGTACACAGGGAAGCTCCTGGCCTGGCAAGCCAAAGAAAAACAGGCTCACAATAGAATAGATCAATTAACCGACCCGATCACTAAAATGCATGCTAAGACCACAGCCTCAATTGGGGAGTGGTTTTTGAAACATTACGAGGGGGTCTATCAAATAACAGGAGAGGCCACTTCTGATTCAATAGGGGAGTTTTTAGCTCAATTTACAATTCCTAAACTAGACGATGAGGACAAGAAATCCCTCACTCTGACCTTCTCAGAGTCTGAATTAAATGAGGTGATTGATTCCATCCCTAATGGTAAGGCCAACGGAGACGATGGCCTTCCGATCGAATTCTTTAAAAAATTTGGAGGAACTCTACGTAAAGAACTTTTAATCTTAGTAAATGATTTACTCCAAGGAGGATCCCCCCCGGACTCTTTTCGCTCAGCTGTAGTGGTTAGTATTCTAAAAAAAGGAAAGGACAGGGAGAACATTAATTCGTACCGACCCATAAGTCTACTTAACACGGACTATAAAATTTTTACAAAGCTTTTAGCAAACCGACTGAATAAAATAGTGGGAGGTCTGATAGTCAACGATCAGTGCAGTTTTATTGCAGGCAGGCACCTCCATACAAATACAAAGTTTGTATTGGAGGCACTGGATTTTTTTAAACTAATAAAGGGAAGGCCAAAATCTGTTTTTTAGACGCGGAGAAAGCCTTCGATCTAGTGTCCTGGGACTGCCTGTTTGCTATTTTACATAGTTTTAGTTTTCCCGAATATTTTTATTTCTCTTTTAAAACAACTATATATGAATTCTAGGGCACAGATTATCATCAACAATTCTAATATTGGGACATGCCAGGTTACTAGAGGTACCCGACAAGGCTGCCCGCTGTCGCCAATATTATTCGCATTGTTTATTGAACCTTTGGTGATTGCGATTAGGAATACACAAACCAATACAGCCCCGGTAGCTGGCATGACTAATATAAAATTGTACCCCGATGATATTGCCCTATTTCTAGATTCTAACCCCCTAAGTCAAGCGAAAATCTTAAAAATATTCTCTGACTTTCAAAAACTAGGGGGTTACAAAAGTAATGTTAACACGACGGAAATTATTTTAATAAACTGCACTGTAGACACTTTAATACCAGAATTTAGGCAAATTTACAACCCAACGCCGAAGAGATACCTGGGAATATTTTTATTGGACAATTTAGACAACCTGTTTTCACTTAATTATTCACCGCTGCTAAAAAAGGTTGAGTCCCTTTTAGATTGTTGGAATTTATTACCCCTGTCTTTAATAGGCCCAACAGCACTGATACGAATGTCGATTTTACCTCTTTTTAATTTTTTATTTAATGCAGCATCCTGTGTTATCCAGGTCACCTTCTTTAAAAAAGTAGATGCCCTGATCTCCTCATTTCTCTGGGCCAGAAAGACTCCTAGGCTCGCACTTAGCACTTTATATCTTTCATTAACACAAGGAGGGCTGTCCCTCCCAAATATTAGAGAATATTATTTTGCGTCTTTTGCTCACCACAGCTTTAGGTTTTCTTTCTAGACACTAACGAGGCAGACAATTTTTTTATGAAGAAGATACTGCCAGAGGTAAAAATAACTGATCCGATTAGAGTCACAAAAGACCCAAAGAAAATTCGCTATAAGTCCCTTCAGTGGATTTTCAGACAGAAAATCCAGTTTTTGAAATTCCACTCTATTCCTAGAATATCTAATACAACGGATTTGAACAATTTTAACCTAGGGGAAGAGGGATGTATGGACAGTAAAATAATAAATCTCTGGAAAGACAATGGCTTTGAGAAAATTGAAGACTTCCTGGTTGGTAACAGGTGGAAGTCATGGGACCAAATAGCCAGACAGGTACACCATTCTCATTCCATCCTGAATTGGTCTTTTCTTATGTTTAATCCAATCCTAGATATAGGAAATGGTAGGGAGACAAAATATCGAAATTTAAATATCGATATACAATAATATCGAAGTTTAATTTTCGATGGTATAGAATATCGATGTCCAAAATATCGACAGACCGAATATCGTTTTTATGTTATGTATGTTACTAATATCGAAATTTACTAATATCGAAATTATGTTTAGTGTTATGTATTTTATTATGTTGTTTATATGTTTGTTAAATATGTTATTAAATGTATGTTTGATAATTAGTAATTTAGTTTACATTTTGTGTTTTAGTATCAGAGAGGGTTGTGGGTTTAGAGGGGAATAGGGTGGGAAGTAATTTAATAATAATTAATTAATTTATATAATTATTTAAATATTTTTAAATAATAATTAATTGGTAATTAATTAATATTAATTAGTTAATTAAAATAATTCGAGTTAATGTGCTAATATATTTAATTTACTGTTATTGTTAATTAATAATTAATTGGTAATTATTAATGTAAATGTGTTTCGATTTATATAGCGCACTTTAACCCAGGCGCCTCAAGGCGCTTGCTTAGGGAACCCGTCCTGGTATTCCCCTGTGAGATACCCCGGCCGGGTATCCACAAGGTGAAAGCCAGGCATCCCGCCGCGAGGGGCCGTAGTGGAGATTAAGCAAGCTATTGCCCAGAGTCGCAGAGTGTGACCCCGTGAGTTGAGTAGGCACCAGAGCGAGAATTATCGACTCCGTGGAATTTTTCTCTACTGTTGCACCCTCTGGAGTGGGAATAGTAATTTTTACCCCTACGCTATCCAACGCTTTCCCTACTGTTGCACCCTCTGGAGTGGGAATAGTAATTTAAACCCCTACGCTATCCAACGCTTTCCCTACTGTTGCACCCTCTGGAGTAGGAATAGTAATTTTTACCCCTACGCTGTCCAACGCTTTCCCTACTGTTGCACCCTCTGGAGTGGGAATAGTAATTTTTACCCCTATGCTATCCAACGTTTTCCCTACTATTGCACCCTCTGGAGTGGGAATAGTAATTTAAACCCCTACGCTATCCAACGCTTTCCTTACTGTTGCACCCTTTGGAGTGGGAATAGTAATATAAACCCCTACGCTATCCAACGCTTTCCCTACTGTTGCACCCTCTGGAGTGGGAATAGTAATTTAAACCCCTATGCTATCCAAAGCTTTCCCTACTGTTGCACCCTCTGGAGTGGGAATAGTAATTTTAACACCTACGCTATCCAACGCTTTCCCTACTGTTGCACCCTCTGGAGTGGGAATAGTAATTTAAACCCCTACGCTATCCAACGCTTTTCCTACTGTTGCAATATGTGGAGTAAGTATATATATTAATTTATATGTAGACTTTTTAATTTATTTTAAATGTATATGTATTACTTATTATTTTTTAAATATGTTTTAATGTTTTTATTTAATATTTGTAAAATTATATGTATTTTTAAATTATTTTTACATTATTAATACATTTAAAAAAACGATATTTTTAATTTCGATATTTTTGTACTACGATATTTTATTTACGATATTTTTGTACTTACCTTTATAAAGATATAGCTCCGATATTTTTGATTTCGATATTTTTGTGTCGATATTTTTGTATGTAGATATTTTGTCTGTCGATATTATGTCAGACATTCATAGGAAATCTTTATCTTAACGAAACCATTTCTACAGCGTTGAATAATAAAACTCAAAAAAAGATGAGTATTTGGATTAAAATACTAAAAGAGGACAAGGCGCAGGAATTTCCTAGTAAGATTATTGAGAGGTGGAAAAAGAGGGAGGATATTGAAATCAATCAACAAATATGGGATAAAATAAATAAATTTAACAAAACAATCTTCCGCGGCGCGAACTTTAAACGCATGCAATTTTATAATAAATGGCTGATTTACAGAACTCCCTCTTATCTCCATAATATCTTCCCCCTTGTTGCCGACAAATGTTTCCATTGTGAGGAAAAAGGAAACTGGAAGCACATTGTCTGGGAATGTCCCAAAATCCAGCCACTCTGGAATGAAATCGAAAAATACCTCTCCCTTGAGCTTAAAGCTTCTATAATATTTGATGATCTAGTCCCTGTTCTAGGCTGTTCAGCGACCAGCACCCAATACGACAAATTTCTTTTTATAGCCTCTCTAATAGCTAAATCGCTTGTTCTGCAGTCCTGGAAAACCAACCAAGTACCGACCTTCCAGGCTTGGAAGGCTAAACTATTACGAATCCAGGGCAGGGAAAGAAAATATGCGCTTAGATCAGGGCCTCTCAAGAAATATGAAAAGTTTTGGAGTGTGTTTGATTTGTAAAGTATATCTTCATAATCACCAGTCTGCTTCTATGCACTTTTAAGCACTTTGCACTTTATAACTCTATGTTGCACTTTATAATTATGCTGTGGATACTTGAACGCCGATTACTTATTTATATTTATATGCCATGTACTGTATTAAATCTCTTACAAATGTATTCTGCAATGTTGATCTTGTTTTTATGAACTCTCAATAAAAATATATTTTTTAAAATAAATATTTCAGGGGTGCAACAGGGTGTCCTTTGGACACCCCTGCACCCTTGAAATTATTCTTAAATTGCGATTAGCAAATTGCGAATTGCAAATTGAGAATAACTTCCCATTCATTCCTATGGGCCTCCTGGCCAATAGAAATAAATGGGAAATTATTCCTTAATTGCGATTAGCAATTTGCTAATCGCAATTAAGGAATTTTAAGAAATCGCTAAAAAATAGCGAATTTCTACATACATCCCAATTTGCAATTCCCAAATAGCGATTTCTAAAAAATCGCTGTTTGGGAATCGCAAATTATGGTAATGATACATCTGCCCCTTGATTCATTGGTAAGGCCCACAGTTGGACAGTGAATAACAAATATGGGACTATTAAAGCGAAACATAACAGAAAAAGTCTGGCTGTCTAAGAATTCTTTTTAAGGTACTCTCAGTGGCCCATAGCTCGGACTGTTATCCGTCTCCTTGGATTTACCATTACAGGGCAGGAGAATAACAGAATATTTTACTTTTTGAGCTATAACATGCAGAAATTGAACTTAATGTCGATTTCTACATGTTATCTCCAGTATTCCGCCTGGAGAATTTGCCTGCTTAAAGCAGGTGATACCTCCAGCTAAAATACCAGTTATCAGTGGTATTTCCTCTAAACTCGTAATTCGTGTGGGCCTGGTAACTCCTGTTACCAGGTCTGTCTGAATTAAGGGGCCACTAGTCATGGGCTAAATGGCTAATAAACGTATTTGTCATTGCGTGAGGGGGTTTGAAGATGATCTTGAGATCCACACGAGGTGGCAGAACACCCTCCAGTGTGATTCCAACTCACAGGAAACTAAGGGCCTGATGAAAAGTCTGGCGCTCTTGCGACCACCGGACTTGCAGTGGCGAAGGCGTGGCGGTCCACGGTTTTGCTAATTATGACTTTGTAAGTGATATCGGCGGTGGATCGTCAGCTGCTCCAGGGAACAGTTGTTCCCTGGTGCTGGCGCAGTAGTGACACAACGCATTATGCGTTGTACAAGCTTTATTCGAGATTATTTCTCATAAAAGCACAGCATAAAATTGAACATTACAGAATAAAAACATAACATTTACAAATATAAATTCATATAGGCATTCTGTGCAGCTCATACAATATTAGCGTAAAAAATTTACATGTGACAAAGTAGTTTTACATTTTTAGACAATAAAGATAAAAGGAAAACCTGATTAACTGATCCCCCCCAAAAATCGTCGCCTGATTGCCCAGGCCCATCCCAAGTATTTAGCTACCCCAATGACTATCGATTCATGAGTTGTTGTACACAAAATTCTTAAAGCCACTGCACTGTCACGTGTCCCCAGGTTTTTGTATACAGGTGTGAGCCATAATCTCCTGGGTGATGAGTAGGCTTTACATACAAATAGAAAGTGGCCTACACTCTCCTCAGCATTTTCACAAACTGGGCATAACCTACTAGTCGACCTATGCCAACCTGCCGTTAGTTTTTTTAGGGGAATAGATCCGGATCTTAGCTGGAAGACTAGCTTCCTATCCATTGGTACCGTAATGGTATCCCAATAATTTTCTAAGATAGGAAAAAATTTTGTCTCCAAGAAACGACCAGCCATAGAGTCAGACCTAACGTCTTTCAGCAGATTACCACCCACCCAATCCCAATAATGTGATTTGAGGGCTTCTTTGCTTGGGAACTCCTCTTCCACTGGGTTATTCCAAAGATTGGAAAACCCCAGGTTAATTAGCATGGCCCTTAGATTTTTAAGCCATTTTATCTTGTGGAAGATGTCTTCCTTAATTATCCAAAGAAAACCCTCTGCATAGGGGATCTCTTCTACCCCCTCTACTTGAGATCATGAATGGGGCCATGAGGGAGGGTATCTTTCCACAGCAGTGGAAAAATGCTGTGGTTAAACCCCTTCTTAAGAAACCCTCCCTTGATCCTGGGGTTTTAAAAAACTTCCGCCCCATCTCACTGCTTCCGGCCCCTGCAAAGATGCTCGAGTCCCATCTTAACGAGCATCTAGCGGCCTTTGTGGAGAACTCAGGCTGTCTTGACCCTTCCCAGCATGGTTTCAGGAGGGAACATAGCACCGAGTCCGCCCTCACCCTGGTTCTCGATTCCATCCGCATGAGTGTGGATGAGGGCCGGACATCCCTCCTGATCCTTCTGGATCTCACAGCTGCCTTCGATACCCTATCTCCCCAGGTCTTAACATCTCGACTGGGCGAGATTGGGGTTCGGGGGGCAGCCCTGGGTCTGCTCTCTTCCTTTCTCGATCATAGGGAGCAGAGGGTAATGTTGGGAAAATTTCTATCTCCATCCCTGTCTGTGCAATGTGGGGTCCCTCAAGGGTCGGCGCTTAGTCCCACCCTTTTTAACATCTATGTGACCCCCCTTGCCAGACTCATTAGATCTTTTGGGATGGAGGTAGTCTCCTATGCGGACGACACACAGATCCTCGTGTCTCTCTCCCAGTCAATTGAGCTGACCGCCTCCAGATTTAGATCCTGCATGGAGGCCGTCGGCCAGTGGATGATATACAACTCACTCAAATTGAATGGGGAGAAGACCGAGGTGATGGTGTTCGGTGGAAGGGAAGATATCTGGTCCATGGAGTGGTGGCCCGACTCGCTTGGTCTGTGCCCCAAACCTACTTCCTCAGCTAAAAACCTTGGGGTAATGATTGACCCTACCCTGGACATGCGCCAGCAAGTCAACAGGACGGTATCGACCTGTTGGGGCATAATTCATGTCCTCAGGAAAATAAGGAACTATCTTTCCCAGCCGGCAAGAAGACAACTTGCTGTCGCCCTTTTGGGATCGCGCCTGGACTACTGCAATGCGCTGTATGCTGGACTGAATAAGAGTCAGATGCAGCGCTTGCAGGTAGTCCAGAATGCGGCAGCTAGATTTGTCCTTGATCTTCCCCGTCGCTCTTCGGCCACGCTGGGCAGGAAGCAGTTGCATTGGCTTCCGATTAAGGAGCGGATTGTCTTCAAGTCCATGTGTATGGTCTATAAAGCCTTGGCCAAAAGCAGCCCCACAGGGATCAGAGCCATCCTGACATACTACAACCCTGGCAGGAGCCTCCGCTCCTCCAATCACTCTTTCCTCCACATCCCCCGTACTCGGAAAGCCAGATGGGGTGGTAAGGCTTTTTCCCTCCTGGCCCCTAAATGGTGGAACGATCTTCCATTAGAACTTAGGTCCCTCCCCTCCCTCCAAACTTTCAGAGCAGCCCTTAAAACTCGCCTCTTTGTCCAAGCGTACATGTAAGTGCATGTCTGTTCGCTCTTTGTTCTTTTTTGCTAGGCGCCTTGACACCTTCGGGTTTTAGTTTGCGCGGTATAAGTTGCAAAATAATAATAATAATAATAATATTGTCTGATCTCTGGAGTTGTCCAAAGACGTCTCCAGTAGAGAACAGGGCGCAATCGCGCTCTATCGGTAATTGGGCGTCTACCCAGCTCCAGGAACAGTGGTATTAGGGGGGTGCTCTGTGGAAGTCCTGTAATCCCTCTGAGGAACTTGTTCTCAGATGTCTGTAGGGCCGCAAGATTGTCCCAAGCCCATAACTCCGCACCATATAAAGTGGCACCTAAGACCTTTGCATCGTACACTATAAGTGCGGGTTTAATCGGTTTTGTCTTGGATTTGCGGTGTTCTCCCCTCAAAGCACCTGAAAGCTGTTGATGTTTTATGGCCACTTTTTCCAAATGATGCGACCAGCCAGCGCCCTCTGCTATCTGTACCCCTAAATATGTAAACTCCTTAACAGTGTCTAACTTGCAATTATTTAGGGTTACCTTGGGATAGATTCTACGGCGTGGGGTAAAGGCCATTAGTTTCGTTTTCCCCATGTTTACTTCAAGCCCGTGCTCTGTGCAGAAAATATCAAAAATATTTAATGCACGTTGCAGCCCTGCAGGGGTTTTAGACAAGATAAGGGTATCGTCAGCGAACATCAGGATCGGGACCCTGACGTCTGCTAACGAAGGAGCGTCTACGCTTGCTTCCAACATTCGCTTGACAATCCCATTAATAAATAATGAGAAGAGTAAGGGAGCCATGGAACAGCCTTGTCGGACACCCCTTTCCACGGGGAAGTCCGAAGTTGACTCGCCATTCCCACCCCACTGTACTCTTGCGAAATTGGATTCATGTAGACGCATAATTAGTGTGAGCAAATCAACAGGAATTCCCAGCTTTTGCAAAACCAACCATAGCTTAAACCTGGGGACTAGATCAAATGCCGCCCGCAGGTCGACAAACGCGACATACAGGCAGCCTCTTCCTAATAAAACCGTCTTCCACCGCAGTATGGTAAAGCGGAAGACCTGGTCAATGGTGCTGGTTGCTCGCCTAAATCCAGCTTGATATGGGGAAAGGGCGTTGTTGTCGTCAACCCAGTCCATAAGCTGGTTTGCAACCATTCTCCCCACTACTTTTTGCATGGTTGCTATTAGGCTTATGGGCCTATAGTTGGCAGGCAGTGAGCGATCTCCCTTCTTGTGAATGGGAATAATAATTGCACCTTTCCAAAGGTCGGGGACCACCCCCCCCTTGGCTAGGGCGTTTGCTACTAAAAAGATATACCTCACCCATCTCGTCATATCATACTTGAAGATATCCGGGGGTATCCCATCTAGCCCTGGCGCTCTCCCACATTTCACGGAACTAATCGCGATTTCTACTTCTTTGGGGGAGAACAAATTGTCAATAGCATAGACTGGCGTTATGCCCTCACCTACCCCGGGGTGCATGACTTCGGCATATTGTGGTCTGAAGTAGTCAACCCAGGCATCTTCAGCTACATTATTATCAGGCTTTGCTGGTCCACCTCCTCTACCCCACTTAATAATTTTCCAAAAGGTCCTGGAGTCCTTATTACTAGAAGCCTCTTTTAGCTCGGCCCAGTGGTCTTCGTCCCATTTCCTTTTGGCTTGAAAAATGGCCAATTTGTACAGTTTCCTTGTCTCTTTTATTGCAGCACGGTCCCTGTTCCTAATAGCTTGTCCCAATTCTAGTCGTGCAGATCTACATTGGCGATTGAACCACCTTCCAACATCCTGGGTTTTCCTCCCTTTCTTACTCTTGGTCAAAAAACATGGTTTGAGGAGGGAAAATAACTTGTTGTGGATATCAGTGATATCCCTTGCCCCAGGAACTATTGGATCTGCCGCCTCCATTGCGGTAATTGCACTATCAACCTCATGGTTGATATAGGTCATGGTTTCCTCGTTAGCCAATACCCTTGGCCATTTTAGCCTACGTTCGTCGTTGCTCATGACTGGAATCTGATCATTCCTTAGGTGCAAGTTTCCCACTCCAACATTCCACCACCTATGGGTCACACAAAGGGGGTTATGATCACTTTCTACTCTAGGCCTAATGGCCATATCAATAACCCCCTGCCACAACTGGAGACTACATATTATATAATCAATTCTGCTCCTGCTGTTACCGTTATCAAAGGTACAACTACCCTCCTTATCCCCTGGGGTTCTCCCGTTCAGTGCTCTTAGACCATGTTCCATACAAATAGCATTTAGTAATAGGATGTCTTTTGTCCACCGTGGGACGGGGTTTAAACATAAAGATGGTACTCCCCAAAGATTGTCCTCATCCTTCCCTAAGGGATCATTTGTGCAGTCTAAAGGTTCAAAAGTCCTATTAAGATCCCCGGCTATTATTACCCTGCTATCTTGGGACTTGGTCTCTAAGCAGGCAGACAACAGCTCTAAGGTGGAAGAATTGGTTGTATTACTGCCTCTTACATAAACGTTGTACAAATCCATTGACGAACCCTTATCTGTGGAGATTCTTAGCAGTTGTAAATCGCTAGTTCCCAGGTCCAACATTTTGATGGTAATGTCCAAGTCCTGTTTTATCCATACAGTAAGGCCTCCCATAGGCCGACCCCTTCCACCTTTCGATGCTGGTATCGAAAAGTTTAAATAACCGAAACAAAAGAGGGGGTCACAAGCCCAGGTTTCTTGGAAACAACAAACATCAAACCCACAGATATATTCCACCCAAGATTGGGAGTCTAACTTACTACCCAACCCTGCAACATTCCAGGATAGAAGCGTACCAAAGCTAGACTCATTTCCATCATGATTGTTAATATTAGAGGACACTTGGGAAATCATTGGGCTTTCGATGTTGTTGACGACCTTCCCAGGATCATCAGTGGGGTCAACAATCATATTAGCTGTTGTTAAGGGTAATTTCACAGTACTAGCATTTATATTTTCCATCCCAGTACCTCCCTCTGCAAAAAAACTCTCCTTCTCTGTGTAACCAACAGTTAAGATTGTAACAGTAGTACCAACATGATCTTCACAGGCCCCCTTGGACTCATTATTGTTCCCTCCATTACTACTGTTCAACTCTCTAGTGATTTGTCAACATCCCCATCCCGGGTCCTGCCATCCAGCATGAGGATTATAGTTTGTACATGTGGTATAGTTCTGACCAAATAGTGGAGCTGGTGTGGAAGTGATTGGCCATGGTGCAGTAGGGGGGTTTAGGGGTTCATTAAGCAGGCTAGTCAGTACACTGGTTGGGCGGGGGTAGAAAAAGGTAAGATCTACAATTCCAATACCTCCCTTGTTTGTACCCCAACCCTGCCTAGTAATCCATCCCGCCACCCTTGGATCTTGAAAGTTGACCACAATACAGTCCCCACCCAGACTTTTCGGTGTATACCCTATCCAGTCTATTCTCCTTACCCCTATGATTAACCCATCGATGTCTCCTGGGAGAGGTCGATTCTCCCTTAACCAGTGCATGATCTTATTTTTGAGCATCTGGAAGGTTTCTCTCTGCCCTATAGGTAATGGTGGAACATTTATAAGGACTGCTACATAGGGGAAGGAATCCGGAGTAAGATTAACTGGGGGTTTTCTGTGTGGTGGCTTTGTCAAGGGAGGTGGGATTGATTTGGAAACTGTAGGAACAGGACGGGGTGCAGGTTTCAACACCAACTGGGTATTAGTTGGTTGGGTTGGTACTAGAACTTTACCCGCTGGAGGACATACATTAGCCCCTTTCCCGACTGCAAGATTGTTTGGAACTATCTGCTTGTTGGTTACTTTTGTAGGTACTGGAACTTTACTCGCTAGGGGGCATACGGTAACCCCTAGACCAGCAACAGGAGATGAATTTTGTGACTGGAGTACCATAGACTGAGATGGATTTGTAGTGTTAGGCTGAAGTTGAACAGGGCCTGAGTGTACCAAATCAGTAGATTTGGTAATTGTGTTGACAGTGCTGTTACTTGACTTAGAGGGTAAAGGGGGGTTGTTTTGAGGCCTTCTTCCCTTATCTTGAGTGACAAGGTTAATATTGCCGTGGGGCTTTGTACTTACATCCACCCTAGCATTAGCTTTAATCAAAGATTTTGTAGAATAAAAGTTATCTAATGTTGCCTGCTCAAAGTGGTTTAACCTATCAGAAAGCTTGGCAATTCTATCCTCTATCGGGGTAAGTATTAGTCTAAGTAATTTTTCTAGCTCAGGGAGCAGATTTGCAAGTGATAGCAACTTATCGTTAATTGGTAAGGCAGACTCAGGGCAAATTTTCTCTTGGGAGTCTGGGCTATCCGAAGGAGCAAGGTTTGCGTTCGGAACACTTTCTATGCTATGGTTTTCTTCAATAACAGCCTCTCTGGTAATCACAGTTTTGTGTAGCTTCCTATGCTTTTGAGGGGGTTTGGCCACAGTTTTACATTTTCTCGGTGGGGCTGTTCTTTTCCTTTTGGACCCAAGCTTAGGTTGAGCCAGGATAACCTGGGCACCTGAGTCAGGGAGCAATGTAGGGTGAATATAACTCCCACTGGAATTGTTCAATTCTGTAATAATTTCCTTATTTATTATTTGTGCCTGTCCTTCAGGTTGTTCGTTGGCAACTGGAAGATTTACAGAAGATAATGGAGTTACCAGGG
Source organism: Lissotriton vulgaris (assembly GCF_964263255.1). NCBI lineage: Eukaryota > Metazoa > Chordata > Amphibia > Caudata > Salamandridae > Lissotriton > Lissotriton vulgaris. Next base: position 1,597,071,051 of record NC_141691.1, read on the forward strand.
TGGGATACGTTAGAGTTAGGTGCTTGTCCGTAGAATTTTTAAGTAGTTCAATTGATAGTCTACGCTCTGCGCGCCTCTCGGCCAAGGATAACTCTTTGTCAATTGAAGATGAACGATTAAAAAATAATTTATCCAAAGGGCCAATTGCCAGTGGACCAGTCTCAACCGGTGGAGTAGTCGAACGGGCGCTGGCAGTACTTGTTGAGGCAGACATTGCCCTACTTCACACCAATAGGATACAGTATATCAGATTTCACTTACTGGAGAAGGAACCGTGGAGTACTTGTCAGGGGGATGGCCCAGCCCGGCCCCCTTCGGCCCCTGACGGCCACAGACGGTCCCGCCCTTGTCCCGGGCTTCTCCCGGCGAGCTCCCGCGCGCTCCCGCGCAGCGGTATTCACACGTTAATTTATGGCTCTTACGGTGATCACCCGGTCGTTGGGGGCGGGGCGGGGAGGGAGAGCAGCCCAGGTGGAACGGGCGGGGTTACTGGGACTCCTGGGAAATGTAGTCCCAGCCCTCTTGCTAGCAGCCCTCAGCCCCTGTCTTACCCCAGCAGCAGCTAACAGCCCACGAAGGAGAGCGCCCCTCTGCGAAGCGGGACCCGCGCAGCGGGTTCCGCGAGGCGTTGGTGGAGATGCAAGGAATCCACGGGCAATCCAAACAGCAAGGCAGGTTTGTCAAGGTGTCCCACGAAGTGCAGGGCAAGCCGGTATTTGATCACCCGGTCGTTGGGGGCGGGGCGGGGAGGGAGAGCAGCCCAGGTGGAACGGGCGGGGTTACTGGGACTCCTGGGAAATGTAGTCCCAGCCCTCTTGCTCGCAGCCCTCAGCCCCTGTCTTACCCCCGCAGCAGCTAACAGCCCACGAAGGAGAGCGCCCCTCTGCGAAGCGGGACCCGCGCAGCGGGTTCCGCGAGGCGTTGGTGGAGATGCAAGGAATCCACGGGCAATCCAAACAGCAAGGCAGGTTTGTCAAGGTGTCCCACGAAGTGCAGGGCAAGCCGGTATTTGATCACCCGGTAGTTGGGGGCGGGGCGGGGAGGGAGAGCAGCCCAGGTGGAACGGGCGGGGTTACTGGGACTCCTGGAAAATGTAGTCCCAGCCCTCTTGCTCGCAGCCCTCAGCCCCTGTCTTACCCCAGCAGCAGCTAACAGCCCACGAAGGAGAGCGCCCCTCTGCGAAGCGGGACCCGCGCAGCGGGTTCCGCGAGGCGTTGGTGGAGATGCAAGGAATCCACGGGCAATCCAAACAGCAAGGCAGGTTTGTCAAGGTGTCCCACGAAGTGCAGGGCAAGCCGGTATTTGATCACCCGGTCGTTGGGGGCGGGGCGGGGAGGGAGAGCAGCCCAGGTGGAACGGGCGGGGTTACTGGGACTCCTGGGAAATGTAGTCCCAGCCCTCTTGCTCGCAGCCCTCAGCCCCTGTCTTACCCCAGCAGCAGCTAACAGCCCACGAAGGAGAGCGCCCCTCTGCGAAGCGGGACCCGCGCAGCGGGTTCCGCGAGGCGTTGGTGGAGATGCAAGGAATCCACGGGCAATCCAAACAGCAAGGCAGGTTTGTCAAGGTGTCAACGCATTATGCTGAACAGGGACTGGAGCAGTCCAGCTCAGCACGTTTTCAGTTCCTGGACCACAAGCCTATTCATGGTGGAGAACCCACCATGGGGAAACATTCGGGGGCACAAAATGTGCCCCCCTTTCTGTATTCCCCCCCAGTTCCAGCACGGCATGAACGTCTTAGTTAATGTTGTGCTGGAACTTTTTGACTATTCCCATTGTGGTGCATGTTTTCAAGGCACTGCCGTTGGAAAGGCCAAAGGACCACTGACCGTATTGACTGCGCCAAACTAGAAATCGGGCCATAAGATACTTAGGGTTAGATTTACAAAAAAAAAATAGTGCAGAAACCAGAGTTGCTGTGCTGCGTTACTCTAAATATAGAGAGTGACACAGACCCAAACCTACCAAGGTGTGATGCTGCTCTCGCTCCCAGTGCTGGTGCACAAACAGGCTCCCTAGTGCACTCACGTACCTTTGCACCATGGTGCCAATGTGTGTTTTATGTCTAGCAAGCTAGGCCTACGTACATTTTTTACTTTTCACACTTTGAACGCACACATGCAATGTGTGAAACATTAGGAGAAATAAAACTATTTTTCCCTCAAAAAGGTGTTTATTTTTTGTGGCAAACCCCTTAGTAGATGGGTTGTCGCATCGAAAGCCTTAGGGAAGCCAGGGGACGTTCCATTGATACAAAGTAGCACACAACACTATTTGCATTACTTTAAGTTTTACTTTCTATCTCAAAAGAAACGTTGCACTGGTAAGGAAATACTTTATCAAGACTTTGTGCTGCTTTGTATCCCTCTTCTAATTTCTCAGTGGCGCAGTCTTTCTAAAACTGCCCCTTGAGGCTGTGAGGAAGGATAGAACACTGAGTCACGATCGTGTGCATGCATGCTTGTCAATTTTTTTGTTTATGTGATAAAATGCCAAAAAAATGTAAATGTGTGCCTCATAATTAGCTCATTTTAAGACACAGCACTCTGACAGTTCATTGTTCTACCAGGCTGTGAATTACTGGGCGCATCCTGGGTATTTGTGTTAAATTGAGAAAAGGCTTATTGGGGTGTAGAAAAACCAGAGACAAGGCACAGCTGGAGTTTGCCCAGACCCCATCTTCTTCCAGACACTTTAGCACCTTGTGTAATCTTCGGATATCCCTGTAGGTCAGTACAGTTCGTTGATATTGAAGTCATATTCTAAAATATATTTGGATGTCAGAATATAACACATATTTCATAGTGGATTGAAGTAATTAATTGTACATCACCAACACTTTGAAGAAAACAAAGACCATCTCTGTTATAAAAGGGTCTTCTTTGAGTGGTCTGTGGGTAAAGAAGTCAGACAAGGAAAATGAAAAAAAGCATAACAACTGTGAAATATGCATTTGGTACGTGGCAAATAGGGCAACTACCTGGTCCTGAGCCAAATATCCTTCTCACTTTCACCAGTGTAAGGTATACCCTATGCAAAAAGTAGAACTGAATTTATTTAATCTCCTCTTCCTGGACACTTTGGCTACATATTCAATGGAACTCTTCCTTGCTTCATCACTTTATTCCTTATCTAGGACATCTTCCCATATTGCCAATATTTCTATTGCGGCGTCTGAATAGTTGTAACACTACCCTGTGGCCAATTCCTATGTGTTGGTTGTCTGTAACACCTTATCCAGGGGCAGTTCTAAGGTGACTTTGCCCCAGATGGTGCGAAATAATGTACTGAAAGTCAGAACCTGCTCTGGGCCCATTCCTAAATTCTCCTGTACTTCATCAAAGTCTCCCAGCATGCAACCTGAAAATATTTACCCTACTACTTCAGCTGGTAGGTTCACCCATAATTCAGAAGGAAACTCAAGCTGAATCTATGACCAAAGCTTCAGGCATCTATTTGAGACCTGACCTTTCAACGTGATGCATCTCTTCCATCAGTGTGTCACTACTGTCTTTAACTCAGGTATTGTTTTAGCTCCCGGTCTCATGCCAAAAACGGCGTCTGATGCACCCATCTCTCTCAGTAATTTCACACCCTCAGAGTCAGGCACCCAATTTGCATATTGCAGATGTGTGGTAATATATTAACAATCATAATTTGGAGGTCTGAGGCCTCTGTGATTTTGAGTAAGACTTAATTCATCTGAGGTCACTATGAATTCCTTCCCTCAAACCAATCCGGTAAAGCAACGCATCCAGTACTTTAAAGAAATTTTGAGAGCGCACTATGGGGTTAATATTAAAGAACTACAGTAGGTAACCTAATCATTTTAGTGCGCGCAATACTACCCATCATCGAGAGAGGGTGGTCCTTCCAAAACTGTGTAGGAATCCCAAATGTGCACACAGTTCTCAGTATGTTGCCCTCTATTAGGTCCCTTTGATATGCTCTCAAGTAATTAGTCCTAGTTAATGCTAATTCCAAGGAGAAGGGGTCAAATCACCGATGCTCAGCCATTTCTTTGTTAAGAAACAGGAAGAGATGCAGTTTCCCCCAGTTTACTCACAGCCCAATAACTCTCCAAACCTGTTCAGGAATTGTTTTAATTGAGGATCTACATTTCTAGTTCTGTTAAGTACAGTAAGATATTGTTTATGACATAGGGCTTTCATATGCTTAGAATCTACCACCTCTATTGTGCTTCATGACCAATTTTGCCTAAAATGTTCAGTAAGGAGTGTGCAGCAAACATAAAAAGTAGGGCTTATAACAGGCATGCTTGTCTTGTCCCCATTCTTATCTTCCATTCTCTGGAGTAGATTTGACCTGTTTGCACTCTGGTCACCGGGTCTGCATATAACAAATGAATCCATCACATCATTGTTAGGCCAAATCTCCTGTTTAATAACACAACAAGCAGGAAAGGCCACCCCGAAGAATCAAGGCCTTTTCTACATCCAGTGTAGGCCCTGAAGCCCTCAGGAGGTCAGCCAGGGCTTCCTTTAAAACATAAACTAGACTTTTGCAAGTTTCGGGACATGCTTCAACCCACTACAAAGCAGTTTTGGTTCAGCTCTATTAGGGTTGGAAGCAACAGGAGAAGTCTAGAGGCAAGTGTCTTACTTAGGACCTTGCAATCAACATTAAGCAGCAGCATCGGTCTATACAATGCCTTGTCCTCAGGGTCTTGCCCTGGTTAGGAAGCACCACAATTACTATTTCTCTCTGGGTTTTGGGAATGTTCCCTTGTCCTTACAGTTATTGAACAGCTCCACCACCTGCTCAGTACAGTCTTCAGGCTCCACCTGAACAGCAAGATCTACAGTAGGCTGAGCTAAAGATTTGGAGTACCCTTGCATGTCCATGAGTTTCAATCAACTACCCTACCCATGGCATCCCTTTGGACTGGAGGCAGAGATCCAGAAGCCTTGTGTGGACTCCCAGGTCCCTTGAGGAAAAAGGCTCTAGAGATGGCCAAGTCAGAACTCCTGCACGCCCCCACACATATCCAGAGCATAGCCTCTGTTTTTGGTCACAAGTCACGGAGGACAGGCCCTGCACGCTACTAAGGGCAGAACTACAGAAACCCAAAATATCAAGATGGATGAAATTACCTTGCTCACACATGGTCCCAACTTGGAGACATATGAGTGGTCAACCTGAGCTCTGTGGAAGCTGGAAAAGAACCTGGGAATGCAGCTTTCTGTACTGAAGCAGTCAAGATGAACGGGATATTCCTGACAGTGAATGAGGAACAAATGATGGTATACTTTTTTCGCCTTTATCAGTTAGTTATTATGCAGGCTGGCTTCCAAGAAATGATCCCCACACACAACATACAAAACACATGGCAACTTTCTTGGGATTTTCTGCAAGCTACATACTCAGCTGTGTTTCAAAGGAATGGATCTTTGTGCCCTGGATCGTCTGACTCAAGGATGTCTCAGGGGGTCCTGTGAGGATTCCTGCCAACAGTGAAGGCCAAGCAGCTTTCTTAGCTTAAAGCAGAGTGAATGTGGTTGGGATGGGCTAGTCCAAGACACCGCAGGTTGGTTGGTGCCCCATTGCCATCTCATTCGCCCAGCACATTTCTTCAACAAGCCTGAGTGACCGATCAGCAGGCCATTCCCACAATATCAGTGGTGAAATGCCAGTATTCTTTTGTCTTGCTCAGGTTGTGCATTGATGGCCTCCCTCTCCCTGCTATAGAGCAGCTTGGGTGAAGACATATGTGTGCATATCCTATCCACCAGCCTTCCCTGCAAGACGCAGGGTTCTCAGACTCAGTACACAGAGTCCTACACAGGTTCATAGCCTCCTCCACACCCTAATCAACTGGGTTTGCCTGATCCTACTATATGCTTGCCTCAAAGAATGAGGTCATGCACACAGAAGAACATACTTTCTGTACAGGGGATTTTTAAGAGTCTTTTTCAAATCAAGTGTCCTTCCTTTAACCCCTTCGCTGCGGGGGTTATTCCCCCGCTGTGCTGGGGGTCGGAGGGCACGCACAGCGCCCGCATACTCATGACAAGCTCAGCTCGTCATGAGGCACAGCGCTCCTGTGCTCATGACCAGGTGCATTGGCTCCTGTGGAACGTTCAGCACAGGAGGGAAATTCTCCCCGCACCTGAGCGTTCCACAGGCCATGACGAGCTCAGCTCGTCATGAGCACCGGAGCGCCGTGGCTCATGACGAGCTCAGCTCGTCATGAGCATGGGAGGGGTTAAGCATTGCATCTGTATTTGGATAGCTGTGGTAATTCTAGAGCTGCAGACAATGTAATACTTGAAGAGCTTCAAGTCGCAAAGTCCAGAGACACAGAGCAGCAATCTGAGTGTTTCCAAATCAGTCTATGCGATGTAGATAGCTTGTTTTTCATTCGAAATGGGTGCATGGGTCCATTTTGCACAGGTGCACAAGCACAGAAACGAGAGTTGCAAAGTCAAGCAGGCGTGTAATCATCAAGAGGTAAAAGGGAAGATTGTATCATCAGTCAGGACTCAATGGGTTGGGAAGGGTGGTCACCTGGGAGGGCAGATTTCCATACCTGGACCACAGCTCAGGTACACTGTACTGCTGCTGTAAGCATTTCTTATATAGGTTACTAAGCAACAGAGGGGTAACCTGCACATCTATAATTCTTCAAAAAATATTATTTGAATTGATTCAAACAAAGTTATCAATATTTTCAAACAATTGGTGCTGACCCCGGAAATACCTGACTAGCCCCTGTCAGGTGAAATACATATTGCAATTTAAACAGAATCTGTTGATGTGCCAGGGTGCACTGTTCACAAGCCCAATAAGGTGCTATTATTTAAGGTTATACACTAGTACTGATTCTTCACATCAAATAATGCATTTGATACTTGTTATCAACAGTAAAAGTTAGATCCACAATATTTCATCATTTAAGTATCTACCTCTAATTGGTTAATCATAGAACGTCGCAAAATAAGCCGTACATCTTGTACATAAATATGTGAAAATCTTAAGCCAGAAATAGAAGAAAAACCCCATGGCTGGTGAAGCTAATTAATAATTAGGAATGGATAAACTTAGATAAGTCCACATTGATTGCTTTATTATGATGTTTTTTTAATATGGAAAAGAGTTGCTACATGTATATACATATTTTTACAGTGTTCCCCTAATGAAGGTGCCAGCACCGAAATGAGTTGGGAAATGCTGGACACTTTGTTGAAGAATTCAACATTGGAACATTGGAAATTCTCAAATACAAAACTGCATATACAGGATTTACTATTTCTCTTGTTGTTTTTCTTCTTTTTCTTGTTTAAAATTTTCACATGTTATATAGGTTAGTGCCATGACAAATTCAGACTTGAAGAGGAAGGCTTTGATTGAAGGGGGCTCTCCACTCCGTTTGGAGAGTGCTACAAACCCTGTAAGCAGTTCTACTGAGATGAATGGAGCATCTCTGTGTCTTGCTTCAAGGAACTGTAGTGACCCTGCTTGGAGACTACCAGAAAGGAGATGAGGTCCACCTCTTAGTAACTGTTGAATGGAGTGGACTTTGCTCATTGTGCCCTGGCTGCAACATGCTCTTGAGTGGGGACTCCCACTCAATAACCATGGGTCTAAAGTGATGTCAGTTATGCACCCATCAATCTTATAACATGGAAGAATGCATCTAATGTGAGTAAAAAGAGGGCTGATTAAAGCCATGGGTGTCTAGAGACAGTGAGGACCAGAGCATTCTGGATGAAGGTATATCAAAATCATCTCAGAGAAGCTGAAAGTATTCTTTTCTGAGGGAAGCATCAAGGAGAGACAGTGTAAATCGTGTTCTGAGCATTCAACCATGGCCAGCACCTATCAAAGTCTCTAAAGGCTGCAGGCTCCTCTTGGCACCCAGACCAAACAAATCTGAATTTCAATTCTCAGGCCTTCACATAGTTCACTAAGTGGGCATGCAGGCTTGTTCTAGGCCAGGGAGTGAGACTTGTCTGACTTTGAGCTCCGCCAGGGGTTCTGGGACCGAAGGGGTGGTGCTCGGTAGAAGCATACAGGACCATTTAACTCAAACTTTGGGGCTCCATTACGATGTCGGGCGGATCGCCACCACCATGGTGGCGGTGGCGATCCGCCCGACAGAAATGCCCGCCCGCCACCCTTTCCCCCCCCGCCACATTACAATGGTGGGGGGGACCACAACGGAGAGAAACACCGCCCACCACTTTTCCGCCCCGGTCGCCTTGCGGCCGGGGCGGAAAAGAAATAATATGGTGGCGGTGTCTAATAGACACCGCCAGACATATTAATTAAGATGATAAGATGAGTGGTGTGCAGTGCCTTTCCGCGGCGGCGATGCCGCCACGGAAAGGCATGCGGTCTTCCCTCTGGGGGCCCCCTGCGGGCCCCCGGAGTGAAGTACAGGTGGGGGGTGCACGTGGGGGGTACCTGTGGTACCCCCCTTCATTGTCATTTGCAAAGCGGCAGGCACCGCGCCGGTGCCTGCCACTTTGCATATGGCAATGTTAAAGTGCATTTTCAGCATTGTGGCGGGCGGTGCAGAGAGCACCGCCCGCCACAATGCTGAAAATACAGGATGTGCCCGCCACTGTGGCGGGCACATCCTAATGGCACCCTTATGGCGGGCGGTCCCGATTTACGATGGGATGACGGGCGGGCAAAGTCCACCCGTCATACTAATGGAGCCCTATGTGTCTTGAGTGTAGAAAAGAGGCAATAAGCCCATTACGGGACATCCACGTGTGTCCCAGGCTAGAGTGAGAGATAAAGATAATGTTAAATTTCGATCTGGAAACCTTGTCAGTTTTTTGTTTGCTCAGCTCTCTCTACCAAACTTGATTTATGGGTATTTCTATCTGCTAACGGTAGTGAAGTTATCTTCATTTAGTCCTTATTAATAGAGTACTCGCAATTTAAACAAAATTAGCTTTCCATATGTTGAACAAGTTCACATGAATGATGATGAGAGCAACCATGAAGAGACCAATAAAACAATATAAAATGTTGTTGACTTGGAGGGTACAGTCAGGATGTCTGGAATGGTGCAGATAAAAAAACAAAAGCAACTGCAACATTACTAAGGACCATAGAAAAAGAAAACTGAAATACCAAAAACAATGATTACAAAATTTCCTTGCTAGAGGCTTACTATGCAAACTACCATGTGCTACTCAAAGACCCTGATCTTTGGGACAATGTCAGAGAATAGTCTCAAATTAAATACACATGTTGTGCATCTAAAAGGAATACTAATTTCTAGTTGCCTTCAAAGGTATCCTGTACAGTCATTCACTGATGGTGTTGAACTCAATGTATCACCAACTTGGTAAAGGAAGGATGGTTTGTATGGTCTATTTTCTGTGATACTAATATCACTGTTGTAAGACCTGTATTATCCTTTAGAAAAATGATGTAAGTTTGCAATTTCAACATTTCACCTTTCATGAAGCTTTTATTAACCACGTTAACCATTTAAGTTTTATACATTTTATTAAGACCCAGGCCCCAATTTCTATCTGTTATTAAGATAATATAATTAATAATATAAATATATTGCTGCAACTACTACAGAATTTGCCATCAACACAGTGGTGAAAAAATTGTTTCATGTAGTACTTAGTGTGTTTAAGTCGAGCGAACTTCTAAGTCGCCTGTAGTAAACCTTTTTGTCGATGACACTAACCGCAATGTATTAGGACCTACACATCAAATGCCATCAAATGCCATAAATGAGGATTAAATGGTCAACATTGTGTCAATGTACAATGTTGTATTAGTTTGTTAATGCTGCTGAAAGTAGTGTAAATGGAAGGTTGTGTTCACCGGGGACAAGATGGCGGTCGCGTGCTAGACCGCAGTGCAGCACTGACTGGAGCTCCTGAGATGCTGAGACGTTGATACCGAGCTAACCCCCTCTGACCTTGGTGATGGTATGAAACGGGGTACAAAGAGGAGAGACCCATGCGAGCGCATTTACACTCCATTAGTACCTATATCGGGCTGACGGTACTACGCTATCTGGCGAGAAAAGCCTATTCATCCCCTGAATTGTGTTGTGAAAAAACCCGGGAAGGAAGCCTTATAAAACCCCAGCACAGCCCCTACCTGCAACGCGACTCGACTCATCCAATTAGCCCGAATCAGGAAACCATGGCACCGAAAGTGGTTGCTGCCCCAAAAGCGGCTCCGGTGTCTGCAGCTGCCAAAGCCAGAGCAGCTAAACTGGTGAAATCTACGCCACAGGATGACCCCCAATTGATGATGTCGGGCGCAGGAAAAGCTCCCCCAGTCGAACCGCTGAGTCTAAAGACGCCCTACTGTGGCTGACCTCTTCCGAGAAGCTGCAAAGCCGGGTTTGGTTCCGGTTCAGCAGAAGCAGAGCGAGTCGGTCCCCGCGGTGGGATCGGAGAGCTGCATTGCCGCGTCTGGGGGCTCAGGCGATGTGATTCCTGAGCAAGTGCAGCTGGAAGCCACTGAGAACAACCTTACAGAGACCCCAGAGACCCCAGAGGAGAGGGGCGAAGGTATGCCTTTTTTACATATAACCGTGCTTGATGAGGACGCAATGGCAGTCACTCCGGATATCACTAACTCGAGAGAGTTAAATTCTGACAGTGATCTTGTAGCTCACTCTCCTAAGATTTTGAATGTCGTTTTGAGTAACGATCAGATGCAATCAGGGGGGGCAGCTAGTGGAGAGCATCAAGTAATCTACTCCCTTTTGGAGGTTCGTTTAACAGTTTTACCAGATAATGAAGCTGAAAAGGACCCGAGTGATTTCTTTTCATTCTCTGAGAGGGGTGAATGGTCAGATGACGACGCTTCCTCTACTACTGATGAGAGTCTTAGTGATCAAACTGATGCACCGAACTCCAGAGTTAAAACTACCCTTAAAAAAAGATCTAAATGGCATGAGTTGAAAGATCTAGCCTGGGATCACACAATTAACCCACTTAATACACCTCTTGAATCTCTCTCTAATGATTATCTGGGGCAAAAAAATCAATCGGATACACCAGCTGCCTCAGCAGTGGATACCATCTTACAGGCCATCTCTATACACCGGGAAGAAACACGCCAGGATGCCCGTAAGAACCAAGCCGCAATGCGCAAGATGCAGGGGGTAGTGCGTAAACTGGCTAAAACATGCAGTTCTTTTGGAGATTGGCTCACGGAAGTAGAGTCCTGCATGATGTCTAATGGATCAGAAATGGCTACTCATCAGGAGCCCGTAGACTCACATGAAGCGCAGCTAACTGACATTAAGTGGAAATTGGAAGAATTCGAGAACCGCCAACGAAGAAGTAACCTATGAGTCTTAGGGATTCCGGAAGGGGAAGAGGGGGGGATGCTCGCTCCTATGTTATTGATCTCCTTCGTGACTCCCTCCCTGAACTGACCGGTTGGAACTGGGCGGCGGAGGTCCAGAGAGCCCACTGTGTCCCGCTTACTAAAAAACATCCACAGAAACCTGGGGGGTATCCTCGTGCCATATTGGTGTAATTTGGTAATTTTTTTTTACGGCAAGCGGTTTTCGAGAAGGCCAGACCTGAGGCCAAAAGAAGCAGAAATGAGGTCTCATATTTTGTCCGCCCAGATTTCTGCCACACCACCGTTGAGAGGCATTGGAGGCAACGCCAATTAATTAAGCCCTTTCAGGATCTAAAGGCCCAAGCGTACCTCAATAATCCCGCCCGACTGAAAGTGATCTGGGAAGGGCAGTCTAAGTTTTTCATATCGGAAATCAAATCCAAAGAATTTTTGGATGAAATCTCACTTAAACGCTGAGTGGTTTAATAATTGTCAATATCCATAGTATCCGTAGTATCTATTGTATTTGTATTTGTATTATGAGCTTTGTCTGTCTTAGGTCTAATTTAATAGCATCATTGATGGTATAAAGAATGTGATGAAAGGACGCCAAGCTTACCTGCTATAATGGATACATAAGGGTTACATGTTGGTTGAATATTATAGGTATAATATATGACACAGTGTACGGCACACCTTAGCACATCTTAGCACACCTTAGCACTAGTTTAAAATTAAAATATATGAAGCATAGGTCGGTGGGGGGGGGGTTATTCTTTTCTACAAGTTTTTTTTCTCTCTTTGTACCTTGAGCTTGGTATCTGTTAGACTAGATACGATATGATATAGGAGCTCCAGTCACATGTTGCATGCTCATCACTACGGACTCTTGCAGAGTCTGTTTGTCTCACTGGGCTGGCGGGGTGGGAAAGTGGGTAGGGGGAGGTGTGGGGGGGCAGTGGTTTGAGGGGGGGGGGTAATTTTTTTTTTTTTAAAGACAGCCCCAATATTAAATTCACAGCAACATTTCAGACAGTAACAGCAATAGTAATGGAAAAAAAATTTATTCAAAAAAGAAGCTCCGACTTGATTTTTCTAGAAAGATTTTTTTAAATGGCAGAAGGACTTAAGAAATGTTTTAGGAAACAGCAATGGGGAAGTTAGTAATTTGTTCTTGGAACGTTGCAGGCCTGAACGATAAAACTAAGCGAGCTCGCTTTAGTGAAATAATCAGACAGGGTTTATTTGACATAGTCTGTTTGCAAGAAACTCATCTTCCTTGGGGCAAGAGAGAGCTATTAAAAATCTTTGGTTATAATCTACTCGCTTCTACGTCCCAAACATCCAATATTCGAGGAGTAGCGATTATTCCCAGAACATATCTAGGTGGGCCCAATCGCAAATGAGTAGACTCTCAATGAAGATGGGTTATTGTAACTTTAACTTCTGGTATAACCATCTGTTCGATCTATGGTTCAAAAAAGGACGAACCAGCAATTTTCGAAAATCTAGAGCTTGAGCTCGCTTCTTGGCCTAAATCACTAATACTATGCGGGGACTTAAATATCTCACTAGGGTCATTAGGTAGAAATGCTGTTCAAGTTAATTATGTAGGTCGGAAGCCCAGGGTATTCAGAGCCTTTAGTCACTTGAGAAATAGCCATGATTTGATAGATATTTGGGATACAAAGAATCATAGTGATCCCGGCTATACGTATTTTTCGTATCCACATAATGGATACGTGAGGTTAGATTATTTTGTTGTTGTACGTGATTTGGCAACCAAAGCGGAGATAAAAAATCTCCCAAAAATCATGTCAGACCACAATCCATTAGTATTAACATTAGATATAACTAATTTTGCTAGACCATTCACTAAATGGACGTTTGACAGGAAACTTTTGGTAGATGAAGGATATGTCATCTTTATTAGAAAATGGGCGGAAGGATTCTTTGATATAAACCGATACAGTGCCTCTAGAGGGGTTATATGGGATTGTTTTAAGGCAGCACTCAGGGCCGAGACCATAAGTTATGTGACTCGAGTTAAGAAACAACGAGAAGCCAAGAATTTACAATTAACTCGCAATTTGATTAAAGCCGAAGAGGAATATGCTCTAACAGTATCCCAGGGCACTGATGGTGTACATATCCTTCATCGAATAATTATCCTCAAAACTCAAATAAATAGTTGGTTAACTAAACGTTCAGCCGAGACTTTCCAAGTACATCGAAATAACGTATATGAAAACGGTGAGAGAGTCGGTAAACAGGTTGCGCTTCGCACTCGTCAGAAGGCTTCTTATAACTCGATACCCTTTATAAAAATAAATGATATTGAATATACTGATCCTGATCAAATAGTTGAAGGATTCGGGTAGTACTATCAAGATCTCTACTCTGATGATAACCCACAAACTAAAGTAGAAGTCAGAAACGCCATGAACCAATTTATTGGCAATACAGATCTAACAAAAACTCTAGACAACTTGACTAAGTTAGATCTTGAGAAACAAATTAGCAGTACTGAATTACAGTTAGCCCTTTCAGGCCTGGCTTCCGGGAAGGCTGCCGGCCCGATAAAATTCCTCTGGAAATATATAAAATATTAGGTACTGTGATACAGCCCCTCTTACTTGATCTTTTTACCGGTATACAACTAACGGGTAAAACTCCAGACTCTTGGGCTGAAACGGATTTAATTATTTTCCACCAAAAAAATAAACCTGTTGAGAAACCATCTTCGTACCGACCTATCTCCCTGATTAATTCAGATTCCAAACTTTATGCAAAAACTTTAGGCAATCGGCTCGGGAGGGTTGTTGAGCATCTGGTCTCCCCCTGGCAACACTGTTTTATCCTGGGCAAGGGCACGACGGATCGTATTCGCAGAGCTATTGCACTTTTCGACTATGTGTCTAATGGGGGGCCAGATGTCAATAATGCTCCTCGATGCCGAAAAGTTTTTTGATCGGGTGTCATGGGAATTCTTGTGGAGTATTCTTCTTCTAAAAAATTTCGGGTGTATATTCATCAATTCTATTCGAGCTATATATTGCCACCGAAGGGCAAGGCTGTCCTTGGGTGCGGCATCAAAGAGGAATCCTTTCACAGCGCGAGTAAGTGTTTCCCGTTTTGTACATGATTCAGTTTGCATGGAGAGCACTTTTGTAGCAAGACGCTACACTCTTTTCCCTGCAACGGCTCGTGGCTGAATTATACCGGCTTGGACGCCTGATTTCGTTTTACCGACTAGCCGTCCTCCTGCCCCGAATTTGTAATGCAGCCACCACCACATGAACAAAGCATGTGAGCCGCTCCCACAACTGAGTGAGCACCGCCTTGCGGGCACCGTGTCTTTCTCCAATTATCTTGCCCAGCACAGTGGTGCAAATAGCCCGGACGCAAGGTGCTGGAGGAATAACTGGTTTTGGTTAGTCTTCTCAGTCCTGGCTTTACAGCCCAGTGGGAGTGACTGGAGGTCACTGGGAAACAGGCTAAGAGCGCAGAGGAAAGCAAGAATACACAACGAGCGTTTGAGGGAAACAGAGTACATACAACGCCTGAAACCGGAGACTGCTGCTGCCGTGGTTTGAGGGTATTTCTGGACCCTTAATTTTTGCTTCAACAACTTGCGGAACCCGCTTCGCGGGTCCCGCTGCGCTCCAGTGAGAACAGGGAGCAGGTTTGAATAGCGTGGACTGGACCAGGGCTGCGAGCGTGTGGAGCAGGACTTCTAGGACCAGAAGCCTCTGCACACCGCGCCCGCCCACCAACACCTGGCCGCTCTCCCTGTCCACCACGCCCCGCCTGCAACTCTTCAAAAGGGCTGAGTGGAGAAATCGCCGTGGGACGCTTGAAACCGGAGACTGCTGCTGCCGTGGTTTGAGGGTATTTCTGGACCCTTAATTTTTGCTTCAACAACTTGCGGAACCCGCTTCGCGGGTCCCGCGGCGCTCCAGTGAGAACAGGGAGCAGGTTTGAATAGCGTGGACTGGACCAGGGCTGCGAGCGCGCGGAGCAGGACTTCTAGGACCAGAAGCCTCTGCACACCGCGCCCGCCCACAACACCTGGCCGCTCTCCCTGTCCACCACGCCCCGCCTGCAACTCTTCAAAAGGGCTGAGTGGAGAAATCGCCGTGGGACGCCTGAAACCGGAGACTGCTGCTGCCGTGGTTTGAGGGTATTTCTGGACCCTTAATTTTTGCTTCAACAACTTGCGGAACCCGCTTCGCGGGTCCCGCTGCGCTCCAGTGAGAACAGGGAGCAGGTTTGAATAGCGTGGACTGGACCAGGGCTGCGAGCGCGCGGAGCAGGACTTCTAGGACCAGAAGCCTCTGCACACCGCGCCCGCCCACCAACACCTGGCCGCTCTCCCTGTCCACCACGCCCCGCCTGCAACTCTTCAAAAGGGCTGAGTGGAGAAATCGCCGTGGGACGCCTGAAACCGGAGACTGCTGCTGCCGTGGTTTGAGGGTATTTCTGGACCCTTAATTTTTGCTTCAACAACTTGCGGAACCCGCTTCGCGGGTCCCGCTGCGCTCCAGTGAGAACAGGGAGCAGGTTTGAATAGCGTGGACTGGACCAGGGCTGCGAGCGCGCGGAGCAGGACTTCTAGGACCAGAAGCCTCTGCACACCGCGCCCGCCCACCAACACCTGGCCGCTCTCCCTGTCCACCACGCCCCGCCTGCAAATCAACGGTCCATCTACATAAGGGAAGGCCAGTACCCGCTAGCGGGAGCATGCGGGAGCGTCCCGGGAGAAGCCCGGGACAAGGGCGGGGCCGTCTGTGGCCGTCCGGGGCCGAAGGAGGCCGGGCTGGGCCCACTCCCTAACACCCTACATCACGGATTTGCCAAGGTACTGTTTTTAATGCGATAAAAGTCGTGGACTCCTGATATTGTTTGCCCCTGATCACTGTCGCCCGGCCCATTATCTGTAGTGTACCTCCACTCTTCTCCTCGTTGCCAGACGGGGGTCAGCAGGGTTTTTCGAGCCCTCACTGAATCGCCCAGGTACAAGGTCTAGTAGGGGGGGATAAACGCTACAGAATAGGACTAAATTTAGAATATATGGTCTTTACTAGATGTTTTAGTTGATTGATCTTGCCTTACAGGTGGCTTATTGAGACCTTTTGGGATTGATTTTTAGGAAGCACATCACACATTTGAACCCTAGCATTTTGTGTAAACGACCCAGGATCTGAGTTTATTTAATCTCTAAACTGTTTATGTTGCATGATACTGTCTTAGCTTTTGCCTTGCTAGAACTGTAGCCTGTTGCTATCACCCTATATCATTTACCTGTGTAGTTTGTGACCTCTTAACCTATTCTCGCTCACTTGTAATTATGTCTAAAAATTCGGCCTCTGTCACCCCAGCACCACTTAAAACCCTTGACTCTTTCCTAGTACAAGTGGTTAAAAAAATAAATAATGACAGAAGGGAATCCCTAGGTTTGAGTCAATCGCCAATTTTGCTCCCACCGAGCCCTGACCCCAGTACACAAACTCTTGATACCCCAATGCCCGACCCTTCAATCCTCACAACTGATGCTAACTTAATCAATCTGGAGGCAGATGACGGAAACTCTGATTTGTTAGCTGATCAGTCAATAAACGTCACGCCTGACTCTGAGCAGCAGCAAAATACTGTTGCGGAGATTCCCTCATCTTCTTCCCCTGTTACGCGTCCTGTGAGAAATTGTAGAAAAGCCCAAGTTAAAAGGGGGGGTAAACAGTCAGGAAAAAAAAAGATTAACTCACCTCCTAGACATAAAGGAAATAACGTGGAGCGTGAAGACGCTGATGAGCTCAAACAAATCATCGATGATGATCTATTTAACAGGATTTCAGACATGATAGACATCAAAATTAAAACCATCATCAAGCCCCTCATTGGGAAGATTGATAAATTAACATCCGAAATAAAAAAGATGGGAGGGTTGCAAAGCAAGTTGGTGAATGACTTAGAGAACTTAGCTAGCGAAGTTAGTAAACCTGTAGTTGTCGCGGAGGGAGACCAGGGTGTTGTCCCAGGTCCTACAGATATTCAACAACAGCCCATCCCGGAAGGCCAATTACTACCACCTGCACCCACCCATGATGTACCTAGTGAGCCCCCTACGCCACATCCTATGGCACCAACCCCATTGCACTTTGGGGACGATTCCTCGCAATTCATCTTGGAAGCCTCACCATTAGTTCTGGTATTGGCAAACGTCCCTGTTTTATCTCAGGAGCAAAAGGAATCCGCCCAAGGTCTCAAGGACAAAGCTTTATATTGGCTTACCAATAATATGCGCATGGCAGACCAGGGTGCCGACCAGCTAGCTGGGGAAATCGTCATGGCAAGGAGGGTACCATGGATTGGGAACAAGACCAAGAAATTCAATGGGGACTGTGTCATATTAAATTTTGCTAGCGCAGAAGTACTCCCTAACATTCTTGCTAACATCCTCCCACCGCAACGCAGAACAGGATCCATAATTCCCCTTACCCTGAAATTCTTTTACACTGAGACCCAGATGGCGAGTTTTTCCAATATCCCCAGGCCTAGAAGGAACGCTAGAATTGCTCATTGGGGTGGGGAAACTAGGCCTAGATTTAACAACAACCATTCTCGCCCCTTGAGTAGTCGTGGTTTAGGGCAACACAACTTTCCGCATGGGCCAATGGCAAGAACACCAGGGCCACTTTGGCCCAATATAAATAGGTGGGGACCAAATACTCCAGGCTATGATAACAGAGGCCAGGGGAATGGGTTTATGTTTAGGCAAGGGAATGAACATTTTTTAATGAGACCTAATACTCCCCAGCCTATGTGGAATCCATCAGCAAACGGATGGGGTCAGGTGCCTACTCCATTTGATTGGGGACTGGGTATGGGAAATAGATACGGGGTTCTGTCGGGCCTAAACGACTGTGACTGACATATAGAGGACACGAACCAGGGGATAGATGTCACAGCCCAACAACTGGATCAGACTTACCCCCAGTCAGTGCACGAAGGTCATTACACGATTTTGAATGATTACCCAATACCCATGTCTCATCTGCCCGACCACAGTCCGACCTTGGGTTGGGGTAGTGTGAACCTGCACAGTTCTTTGGACGTAGGATTTAATGAACCAAACACCTCGAGAGCCTAAAGTGGCATCAGCTCCGTGCCTAGCACCTGAGACATCCATGGATTCCTGTAGGCTAATGAGCTGGAATATAGCGGGGCTAACTGGTAAACGTCAGGATAAATCCTGGTCAAGCTTTGTCCTAGGCCACCACATTATTGCGCTTCAGGAAACGTGGGACACTTCTGACAATTTGTGGTGGGATGGTTTTATCACCTTTACCAAAGCTGCTGTCCATAGTCGCACGGGGAGGGCCAAGGGAGGCCTTTTGTTTCTGTTTTCTTTAGATTTAAAGGGTAGCTGCAGGCAGATCGACACTGACTCCCCCAATATCCTGTTGGTCGAAAGAGTGATCACAAACACTAGTAGGACTATTTTCATAAATTTTTATAACTCAGGGAACAGTGATTACAGAGGCCGTAATATCAGTGATTTGGATACTATTTTAAACACGGTCAGTCAGAATAATACGTTTGATACAGACTATATTTTATTAGGTGATTTTAACATTCATCCGTGCAACCTAAATTGCAGGAGAAGTGGTCTCGATGGGGATGATGGGCCTGAGGGACCCCATTTTGAACATTCTATTGAGGGAGAGGAGTTGGAGGATTTTTTAGCCAATTTCGACCTCTACGAACCAGATGGAGGCATTAGACAGCCAACCTTCACTGGTATCCCTCATGGTACTATCATTGACTATATATTTGTATCCCTAAGCACTCTTACTCGGGTTAACGCCTACCGCACCACACAATCACACTTTAGTGACCATAACCCTGTAGAGTTAGAAGTGGCTTGGGGAGGCAATATAGGACCATCCCCATTGAAAGTAACCACCCATCCCCTAAGGACAACTGGCCAAGGAAGACGCCTGAAATGGGCAAAGGTGGTCCCAGAGAAATTTCATGCCGAAAATTTTTTAAAGATTAAGAGGCAGGTGGAAGTCTGTAAAAATTCTGGCGCACAGGGTCAAGAAGTTGTAGAGGCCTTTGAAGCCATATGTGTCCAGGTGTCACAGGACCTCTTGGTTAAGACTAAAAACGTAATCCCAGGAAATAAGCGTTGGTTTGATTCAGAATGTTCTAAAGCGCATAGATCATTACTAGTAGCTTTAAAAAGTATCCCCAGGGCAAACGATGAGATCGCCAGACTCAGGAAAATTTACAAATTAGCATTAAAAAAACGAAAGGACACCATTAAACAAGAAGCATGGGAGGACCTCCTTTCGGCGGCAGTCCTGAAGAATAGTAAAAAATTCTGGGAAATTATTAAACAGCCCTTCTTCTCAGATGATGATAATGACATCATGGACTGCGTTATTCCTGATGAAAAATGGTTATCTCACTTTAAAAACGTTTACGGGGATACTGCTGACGCAACTACAGGCGCAGTGTTGACAAGATCAGCCACGTGCTCCATTATCTTTAACCAAGATGAGGTGGAGAAAGCCATTAGGTCCACCACAAAGCACAAGGCACCTGGCCCTGACGGCGTGCCTGCCGACTTTTTTATGTATTCCCCAAAACTGTGGGCTGAGGTCTTGGCAAATGTGTTTAATGCAGTGAATGACAATCTTGTACCTGCATCATGGAATACCTCTACCATTGTCCCCATTTTTAAAAAAGGCCAGCGGGACGATCCAGGCTGTTATAGGCCTATATCCCTCCTGGATTCCTCGGTAAAAATTTTAGGCAGAGTCCTCCTATCTAGGCTGAGGGAGAACGTTGAGGGCTGTGGTGGATTGTCCGAAATCCAATATGGATTTAGGGAAAAAAAGGGTACTATTGAACAGTGCATTAATTTACATCTGCTCATCTCCAAATACACTATAGCCAAGGAGGGGTCTTTGTATCTTGCATTCATGGACCTCTCCTCGGCTTTTGACTTAGTCAATAGAACTAAGTTGTGGTCCATCTTGCTGGAGATGGGCATAGACGAGGCATTGGTCACCTTTATGTCCTCCCTGCATCAAGAACTCTTCTCGAGTGTACGCGTGACCAATGAGGGCAGGTGTACCGCTCTCTTTAGATCCTTAAGGGGCGTGCGGCAGGGCTGCATTTTGGCCCCCTTACTCTTTACCATCTACATCAATGGCCTGGGTGCGCACCTAGGGGGGCAGGAAGCCGACGTCCCGCGTGTAGGAGCAACAAAGATCCCGGCACTCCTATACGCGGATGATGCCGTGCTGATCGCCCGTACGGGAGTTGGCCTCCAGTGCCTATTGAATGCCTTTGGCACGTTTATGGACCAACTAGACCTTAAAATAAACGTAGCCAAGTCACACACTATGGTGGTGGGCCTAGAGAGCCGTAGGAAGAGAACTAAAACATTCACTTGTAGGGGGGACTTGGTCTCTAGGGTATCCACATTTCCCTACCTAGGCATACTGTTCGATCAGAAAGGGACTTGGGGACCACAGGTTAGAGCTAAGAGATTGGCCGTCACACGATCATCCTCAGCAATTCTGAGCTTTGCTGGTAGGCTAGGAGCCAGGCCTATGGAAGCCATCTTAAAAATCTACAACAGCAAATCTGTGGCCATCGCACTATATGGCTCCGCACTGTGGGGATACGCAAATGTGGAACCAATACAGAGAGCAGAGAATGGATTCATCAGAGCCCTGCTCTCTGTACCTCAGTCCACCCCAACGTATTCCATACATAAAGAAGTTGGCCTCCAGTTCCTCTCAGATAAGCTGAGCATGGCCCCTCTGATTCTTTGGTTAAAAATATGGATGAACGAAGAACTCCCACTAAACCACAAGATCCTGACCGATGTCTTGTCCCTTGACAAATCTAACAGAATCCCCTGGCTGGCCTATCTGGCAAAGGCTTTTTCTGACCTAGGTCGGCCGGAGCTTTTTACTTCTCCGGAGTCCATTAGGATCCAAGATCTTGACTCAGTTAAAAAGTCTTTTATGGGGAGGAGGGAGATGTGCCGTGAAGAGAGTGAACTAGCAAAGCCGGCAGTGAGGGATCATTGCCTGCTGCTTACCTCACCTTCACTGGCACCATACCTGGGTTATGTTACACCCCCTTTCCATAGGTTTCTTTTAACCAAATTTAGATTTAATTTGCTGCATTATTATTTAGGCTCCTTTAATAACTGGCAGAAACCAGAATCAGCCCCGCCCTGCAGGTGTGACCAGTTCTCAGTGCAAGATACAATGCATTTTGTTATGTTTTGTGGTTTATATTTAGAGCCTAGAAAAAAATTCTTGTTGCCAACTCTCAAGAAGGCCGGCTTCACGCAGGTGAGACCGGCTTTGCTCTACTTACAACTACTACCTAACCCTCACATTACTTTTTGCGTTGCTAAATTTCTGGTTGCCGCCTCAAGGGCGAAAGCTGCTTGCCAAGATTTGATTAGCTATTAATGTTTAACATGTTTTTCTTAAACTGTTTATTATTAATCTTAAAACTGTTGCTAAATTTCTGTATCATGTGTATTATGATAAATCTTGTATGAAATGTATTTTATTGTTCATCTCTTTGTATGGTTTTTAATAAGCCGAATAAAGATATTTTGACTTTGACTTGGGCAAGGCTACAGATAATGGGGAAAGAATCTAGGGCAATAAATATATTTAGGGGAACAAGACAAGGCTGTCCCTGCTCCCCTATTCTTTTTGCCTTGTATATTAACCCATTAATTATTAAATTACTACATAATCAGGAAATTAAACCCATATCTATAGGCAATTTTGATACGAAAGTTCTAGCTTATGCCGATGATGTGGCGATTGTAACATCAAATCCTGCAGAGGCAATTGCACAAATAGATATAATAACTCAACAATTTGGTTTATTTTCAGGATACTCGTTGAACAAAGAAAAAACAATTATCATTTGTACTGATAATACTACATATAACGAACCCCGGAGAGTAGAAAAAGCCATTTATCGAGGGATATGTTTAACATCTAAAATAGAGGCAATTAACAATTTGAATTATGACCCCTTAATCAAAAACATAGAAAAAGATCTAAGGAGAATTGATAGTTTGCATTTATCTATCTTCGGCAAGGGAAACTTTGTAAAAATGAATATATTTCCAAAACTACTATATTTATTTCCTGCAATACCTTTAGCAGTTGAGGATAATACTCTTAAAGTAATAGACTCATTATTATCATCCTTTATGTGGCAATATGGTAAAATTAGAAGATCTCTCAAATACCTTTCATTACCACAGCATAGAGGGGGCTTAGCCCTCCCTAATATTTTGCTGTATCACTGGGCTGTCTTTCTCCAACAAATGGCTCCCATGCTTAGTACTTCGGCGGCTGGCACGGAAACTTCATCGCCAGAAGTACCCTCTATATACAAACTATTATTAGGGAAGAAACATCAAGGTCTCCTATTAAAACAATTAGAGCCAAGTTACTTTAAAAAAAACAAATTTAAGATAATTCATAGTTCTTGGAAAATATGGTGCAAAATCTCAAAAGTTCTGACAATTCCAAAATATAATAGATATACTTCCTTATGGTATTCTTCCCTTTTGCCCCCCTTAATAAACGATGATATGGCTAAGATATGGAAAAGAGCATGCATAAGAACAATTTGGGGTTTTAGTGGAAGTGAAGTAGACCTCAAATGTTCTACTATCCAAAAGAAATACGACTTTCCCTGTAGTCATCACTTTAAATTTTTGCAGATTAAAGCAATTCTGAAATCTAAAACTCCTGGGATTTTACTAGGAAATATACCACTATTTGACATTATGACTATTAAATCAGTTAAAATAGGGAAAATATATAATCTGCTCCTAGGTAGTTTGAAGGATGATCTAGAGCACACAGAATCATCATGGGCTGGTAGACTCACTAATCCCAATGTAGATATCGATAACAGTTTATTATTAGCATCCAAGATACTCAGGTCTTCGAATCTAAAAGCTCAGTTATATAAAACCCTATTTAATTTATACTTTACTCCCGCAGAGTTGTTCATTTGGTGTAAAAGACTGGATGATCACTGCCCAAGATGCGGGCTCAGCCCCGCCGATTTAATTCATATGTTTTCTGAATGTAGGGAGCTAACCTCGTTGAAAAAGGAGTTGGGTAAATATTGGGAAGAGCTATTTGGGCTAGGCATGGGCGGAAAATCCGTTCCGCTCGCGGATTTTGCGGATTTTCGGGAAATCCGCAATCCGCGAGATTTGCGAATTTCCTGCAAAATCCGCAAATCCGCGAGCAGCGGATTTTGCTCGCACTGCTCGCACTGTTCGCGTGAGTTCGCGCCCCGCGAATAAGTGCGAAATTGCAGAAATACGATCTAAGCAAAACTGAAAGTAACTACTTACCAGGTTCAAAAGTTCAGGCACATCATTAGTAGCCATTTCCTGTAGTGCTTCCTGAGGGGCCCCTCCAGAGTTCAGTTGCCAGTTGAAACTATTATGTGACCCTGCTCTGAACCTCAGAATAGTTACACATATGCCACAAAGGTCATGAATTACAGCTAAGGGAGACAAGCAGGAGCCAGGCTGGAAGTTAAAATCCATTAATCAGCCCCTAATTCATTATTGTCAGTTGGGGCAGGGCAGGTGTTGTAACTA
Source organism: Lissotriton vulgaris (assembly GCF_964263255.1). Taxonomy (NCBI): domain Eukaryota; kingdom Metazoa; phylum Chordata; class Amphibia; order Caudata; family Salamandridae; genus Lissotriton; species Lissotriton vulgaris. The sequence goes on from NC_141691.1 coordinate 1,597,095,048, forward strand.
ATTTTGCAACAATGAAAGCACTTAGCAAGTGCAAAAGATCACTAATCAGGGCGCACTAAGGAAGCAGGTGCCAGCTAAAAAAATATTCTGTGACACATTAATCAGCCCCAAATTAATTCAGGTCACTTGAGGCAGGGAAGGTGTGCTTTGCTTTGCCGAAAATAATGTACACTGGACAACCAGAGGGTGTGGTGATGAAACAGAGGGTGGCATGGGTGGGCCAGAGGGTGGCATGAGTAGTCAGAGAGTGGCAGTGGTGACAGAGAGTGGCAGTGATGAAGAAGAGTGTCCCAAACAGGTTGGACACGTAGAAACAACAAGTTCGCAAAACTTGCGACCCGACAGGTAAGTTCGCAAATTGCGAAATTGTAAAAACCCTCGCGAACTGGCAGAAACACGGGCGAACACAAAAAAAAAAAAAAATCCGCAAATTCGCGGGAATTCGCGGATTTTGCGGATTGCGAGTTCGCAAATCCGCAAATTCGCGGATTGCCAATCCGCAAAATCCGCTCATGCCTGATTTGGGCTACAGCTTCCGGTTTCATCCACGTTATTTATTTTAGGCTGTGATAATACATTGGGTTTGAGCAAGCGTCAGGAAACATGTTTCTTTATTGGAACAGTGGTGTATAGAATTTGACTAGCGGCCAGCTGGAAGGATACGGCTCCCCCAACCTTTCAAATGTGGTTGGCCAGGTTTTTGGCCCCATATAACCAAGAAACGGCAGTATACGCAACTAAGGGAATCCGTTCTAGATTACGGGGTCAGAAAATTTGGGAGCCAGTTGAAATTTGGATGCACAGATTAAAAGGAGGTTCCTAACTAGCTTGATTCTTGATGTATTGATAGCAATATATTTAACTCAAGCTATGGATATGTAAAACATTGAATATTTTAGTATTGCAAAATTTTCTTTGGTTCTAAAATTTAAAACTGCTGTTCGCTGTTTACTTATTATCGATTTTCCCTGTATAAATCCAATGTCGCTTATTTTTGTTGTTTTCTCTATGTATCTTTTTTGTGCTGTTAACATAGATGCTACGTATAAATTAATTGCTGAGAATTCATTTGGTGCTGTTCAATAAAATAAAAAGAAAAAAGAAAACAAAAAAAAGAAAGTAGTGTATATGAATTAAAAAGTGTATGGATATTGCTATTATTGTGTTTATGATATATTGGAAGAGTGACTCAATAATTGTTAAATAGTTTTGTAGCCCTGACTCAGCGCACAAGCACCAATACATAAATATTTGTGGCTTTGTTAGTGTCAGAGATCTCTGGTTCTCCTTATCAGGCATGAGCCCATCTTCCAGCGTTGTTTTACAATTTGCATTCTAGGACCCTGAGTCCTACAGTTATTCTGGATGGAGCACAACTACAAGTACCACAATACAAAGAATAATATCAGGAATTCATAAAAAATACTCATACCTAGTGTGGATCACCTTGAGAACTCTGATGTGTTTTGACGGGCATTTCTTCACTTGTTAGAGGATATACGCTTGAATGAGGTTATTGTGTGCACATGGGTCTATTTGAGTGGATAGATATGCTTGAGTAACGATACTGTGCCAGTGGAGAGGTTGACGAGGGTGATATGTATATGCATGCTTTAATGGTAAAAAGAACATGGTGTGCAACGAAGTCTGCATATGTGGGGTATCTGTCAGTGCCTTCTTTGTTGAGAAGACTCCGCCTGTCTTTAAGGAATTTGAATGACTATGCTGGTATTTATATGCGAATGGTTTATGAGAGTGACAGAAAGGTGTTTGTCATGTGTGCGTGCGTTTGTGTGTGTGTGGGAGAGAGAGTGCATGAATGTGGGCATTCATGCTAATTGTGCTCAAGATCAGTATTTCAAATTCCATCTCATATGCTTAGTATTTCAAATTATGCCTTATGAGTTGCAGCGGATACTATATATTATGGTCATTATTGCAGACCCTGTCTTGTATAGTCGCTTCTTGAAATCATGCTTCATCTGGTTATTATTTCAAGTAGTGTCTCATACCACCATTATTTTTTCAAATTCTGCTTCATATGTACATCATTTCAAAGGTAATCTCATATATCAATTATTCATATCCTTCTCTTGTGATCAATGATTCCAGTTCTTACTCATGTGGCAAGTGTTGCTAATTCTGGCTCAAATTATTACATTTGACAGCTTCCTGGATAGGGTCATTATGTCCAAAATTGGCATTATTGATAAATATTGATAGTATAGACATGATGTCAATGAATGTTTTAGGCTATGGCTTTCAGCAATAACAAGGTAGAACATTTGAAGCTTACACTTTGAAGGTGATTGAGGTTTAAAATCTCAGATACAAATGATACATTGTTGGTGCCTGATAGTGATGTAGCGTTTTATTAATAATTATGAGAAAATAATACAGTTTACAATAATGTGCAGAATTAACATATAGGCTTTAATAAAATATAAAAAATGTTTAAACGCAAAAATTGTGGTAGGCATTCATATTTATTTGTACTAGACCTCAAATGGCTGAAGCAACATTACCTGACAAACGAATATGCCTGGCATATGTTTACTGTGCATAAAATGTTTATTTCTTGCCCTTTCCATGAACATATTTTTCATAATAAATAATAGTTGCATAAATGTTTGCTTATATTTTCATGGAATGTTTCTACTTGCACAAAGGTCACTGTTAACAAATGATTAGAAATTAGTATTTCAATAGGGTAATGACCTATACTGGAACTTAGAATTGATAAAATTTCGTTGCAAACTCAACATTGCTGTCTGTGGACTATTGTATTTCTGTGAGAAGACAAGGTGTGATCCTGTTCCCATGAGAGCATCGTAAGATCATTTGCTGGCTGAAGAAGGATGAAGACCGCAATCTTCAACATTGATAAAATGTGTTGTCTATAATAGCGTGTGTTCCTAGAATAGGTTACCACTTGCCATTACAATTTTTACAGTTAGACTTATTCCACTGTTTTGAGACTCTACTGAGTTTCTTGTACCTCTCTATAAGGGAAGTTCTGCCATTAATTATTTTTGATCTATTGAGCTGACTTTAATGCTGAAGCTTTGTGGTTTTCTCTCTCTCACTCGAGCTAGAACTGTTTATAGGTTCTGACTGTCACCTTTTCCCTGAATTTTGGAATAGGGATTCTTTCATTTATGGAATGCGCTTAATGCATTTTATTATGATTATTATTACCTAATCGATCATTGATTTCTGTTCATATTTGATAATTGAGATTAGTACAAATTAACCTGTGACCTTAATGACCTTAATAAAGATACGTTACTAAAGTTTTCTATACTAATATAATAAAGAGAAAGCCCAAACCTTTGAGGCGGTAATCTCAGGAACCACAGCACCAATCACAACACACACAATACAGCATTGGAAAGGACAGTTGCAGCAGATGGACATAGGCTATACAGCTGCCCACTATATACATTAGAAACATAAAAGAACCTTACCGGCAAAGTAGTCCCGCGTGGGTGTGGGCAGGGCGCAGCATGACGACAAAAAAAAAGTGTTCCTTAAACGTGTGCGTTATGCTGGGGGTGTGTGCTGGGACGTGAACAAGGCCAATGGGCACGGCAATTGCAATTGCGCTGCACCAAGGGTTGTGGGCAATGGGCGCGACAAACATCAACAATCGCACGGCACATCCCAAAAAAAAAAGTGCCTTGAGGGCGTGTGGAAAACAAACGTGAGCGTTTGGCAGGGGGCGTTGCCAAGGCCAATAGGTGCGGAAATTGCACGGGAGCAAGGGGCGTGGCCAATGGGCACAGCAATTGCCAGGACTTAGGCGGGGGCAGACGCGACTGATCGTGCCTGCGGGGACAATAACTGCACAGTATCCTGCGCGCTGTCAGCCAGTCAACTCTCTGCATAAAGGACCGTGCCTGCGGGGGCACTAACTGCAGCTTCTCCTGCGCGCTGTCACACACTCAACTCTCTGCATAAACGAATTGACACCAGGCGCACAACATCAACCAGGGCTGGAGCAGGGTTCAGGGGGCGGATGACGCGACTAAGCACGCCTGCTGGGACACTAACCTTTGAACTGACTGCACTTTCCCACACGCGCAGTATCTCCATCGCGCGCTTTCACCCACTCAACTCTCTGCATCAACGACTTTACACCACAAGAACAACATCAAACAAAACTGGAGCCGGGCCTCAAGCGGGGGATGACGTGATTCAGCGTACCTGCGTGGACACGAAATTTACAACTGAATGCACTTTCACACACGCTTACCTAAGGAAGTGGAGTACATACACACTAGAGACATCTGCTAATACTTCTTACTCCGAGGTACACACAGTATCTGCACACACATGCCTAACTATTGTGACACTTCATGCTAAAAATGTTGTCTACCGCGAGATTTTAAAATAAATTTCCCTTGACTATTACACACATTGCACACATTCTATTTCGTACCCGGACAACGTCGGGACGGGCTGCTAGTATTTAATAAAACCCTTCAACTCATACCAAACTTTCTTTATTGACTGAAAACAGAATAGTGATTTTGATTACAATTTATGTGATACGCAGCTCCTGATTTTCTCTAAAACAATGGCAAAGAGATCCATTGCTTCAGTACAGAGAGGGAATTAGCCTGAATGATGGTAAAGCGATATTTTAATTTAAAATGAATCCCATGCTCCAGCAATAGTTTGAATGTCAAGGCAGCGTTATGGCTTTTTAACTGGTAAAGGCTTTTGATTACTTTAAGATTCAATAGAGTATTAAGCTTAACATGCTTGTAGACGTACAGTATTTTATTATTTGCTAAATTAAGAATACAGTGCAGACTGACTCCTATGGGCTTGTTGCTAAACTTGAATTACATGCACTAGTGGTACAAAGAAGAGTGGAGGTTTTAGGCCTAGGTATTGTGTCCGGTCTGTGCAAGGAGTCGTAAAGTTCTGCTTAGGGTTCATTTATTCAGGTTTGTAAATCTGGTGGACTGCGTGTTTACCACACATTTGCTTTGAGGTCTGCAGCTCTCCACCTATGAACAGCAACAAGGACTCATGGTTGGCAGTAGTTGTGAGGCCTCGCTTGTTGATTACTAATATGCACAAAGATGTACTCAGTTTTTGAGAATACACCCAGCCACATTCTTCGGACATATGGTGGCACACTACAAATAAGCAAAGTGTCTGCCATAGGCAGGGGTATAGATGTGACTGCATCACACAGAAGCATGGTGAGGCTTAGTACACAAACTTTCAGACCAACCAAACAGGGGTCAATCACAAGAGTAGGAAGACGCATTGGGAAACCTGCACTTCTGCAGTGGTTTTCTGTGAAGGCTTCTTGAATTCTTCCATCACATACATGCCCATTGCTCACATTGATGGTTTCTTTTCTATTGGAAAGATATCGAAAGAGAAGAGAGAGTATAGCTCTAATTGCTGATGGCCCTGGCATACCATGCACAGCACAGTTAAAGCTCCAATCTCAGGTAAACTCTTCTTCCAAGCAGCTGTCTCCATAGGACATGCAAAACAGATGGGTTTTTGCTTCTGTAACAAAATAAACTACACTCTCACTATGCCAGCAATTGTGGCACCTTATTCTTCACATCACAGTGCTAGGTCTGCCACCCACTCAGATCAGCTTAGGAGAATTTGAAGGGAACCATATAAGACCAAGTGCATCTTGCTTCAAGTGGTGTTCTGCCCATAGTAACATCCACCCCATAAAGTTTACAGGGTCAAATTTTTTTTTGTACTTGTATAGCGCACAGCTACCCGCAGTGGGTTTCCTGGCGCTTGTACGAATACCGCAAGGGAACCCTTCCTGGCTTTCCCTGTGAAGTGTCCACTTCTGGGCACCCCCATGGTGCAGACTAGGCATCCCTCGCGTTGTGGGGGCCGTTGTGGAGACTAAGCAAGCTATTGCCCAGAGTTGTAGCGTCGGACCCATGATCAGAATAGGCACTAAGGCGAGAATATCCGGTCAGGGGATTTAATGAGCCCGAGACCCACCAGGGCAGGAATCGAACCCTGGTCCCTGGCCAGAGCTCTGCATCGAGGTCTGCCTGCTCTAACCATTGAGCCACACTTCTCCAATAGGGTCAATAATTTCACAGTAGTGGCAAACATCCCAAAATATCACTAATGAATGTATTTTAATTTGAAGTAGTCTTCAGCCAATCAAGGTTGTTGCTCGCTTCAGCTCACCTTGCCTAAGCTGTCCACGGAATGTGCAGCATCACTTGTGTTCAGCTGAGACCAGTGACCATACGCTTGGTCAAAGTCTTTGTTAAAGTATTGTTTCTTGAAGGCCACAGAACGACCCATCCTAACGGTTTTGATCAAGTTAAATGAAAACAAAGTGTAATTTCCTGACATATAGAACATTTTGTTGATCAGAGGCAGACACACAATATCCAGGCTGCAATTGACTGTGCAGAAAGGGCCAGAGTCAGATGCTGTGCATGGATGTTCATGGGGACTGTTGCTTAAACGGCTGATACTATTTAGCACGACACCCCACTTTTGGACAGTTCCCATCCTCTCTGCCTCTAGGAATAGTGTGGAGTCAAAGTTTCTTCTTTAAGCAGCCTCACCAACATGGGGTGCAATTAAAGGGCTGTTCCCACAATTAGTAGTTGTTGGACTTGGCCCTTTTTGCAGGGTCATCCCTGAACTTTTTGGCTTCCTCCTAGTCTTTTTTTCTGACCAGTTGTTAGTGGTTTTAGGACTCTGGTCACTTTAGCACTGCTGTCCTGTGTAAAGCGTGTGTGCTCCCTGTGGTAAACATGGTAAGATTGGTCTACACTTGTTTGGCATATTTAATTTACCTGTCAGTCCATTGTAAAGTTGTACCTCAGATACCCAGGGCCAGTAAATAAAATGCTACTGGTGGGTTTGCAGAACTGCTTGCGCCACCCACCAAAGTAGCGTTTCAAACATGTCTAAGGCCTCTGCCATTGCAGGGCCTGTGCGTGCAGTGTACTGCCGCTGTGACCTGGCACACAAAGTGTGTGCCACATCTGTGACTCCCCTTTTCCTACATATCAGTCACCCCTAAGGTAGGCCCTAGCAGGCCCTATGGGCAGGGGGCATTGTAGGTAAAAGGTAGGACATGTGCCTTAACTGTGTGATATGTCCTGGTAGTGACAAACAGCCATTTTGGTTTCTCACTGCTGTGGTAATTCCTGATATGAGAGGAGCAGCATGGTCAAGTTTGGTATGTTTGGAATAGTAATAATAAATGCTGGGTAATGGTGTTCTCAGATTCATTATCACTATTTTAGAAATGCCACTTTAGAAGTTGGCTTTTCTGTGTGCTATGTGTCTTTGCCTGACCGATGTATATTGCATGTCTGGCTCTGGAGTGACAGGGGCTGGTGAGGTGTGTGGCTCCAGAGGGGCTGGGTGAGTCATCACTAGGCTGAATGGCCGATCTGCATTTAGAGTAGTGGGAGGAGTAGTCCCTGAACCTGAATAGATCTGTGCCTGCCTTGTTAAATGCTGGCTTCGCCCTCCTGTGGTGTGTCTGGGGCCAGGACCTACTCTGACACTGAGGGTGTTTGTGCCCTGTAAACAAAGGTTGGAGTGCCCCCCAGAACTGGTTTGGACAGGGCCTAGGTCTGTGCCAGGGGGAGAGAACAAAGACGTGTGGGTTATAAATATTGGGGCTGTGACCCCATGTAAGATATACCTGCCTGGAACTAACTTGGGAGGAGAACACTCTGCCAGGAGGAACTGCTGTGGGACCCCGTTGCTGCTCTGCTGGGAGGCCCTGCGTGCTGGCCACCTGATAGGCGTCTCAGGAACCTGAAAGACTCCAGGAGAGGATCTGGACTATCCCTTACTGTTCCTCTCTGCTACGCAGAGTAAAATCGTCAGGAGGGCTTAGTTTCATCCAGCCGGGCGCTTGGCTCTATAAAGACAGTGCGTGTTGAGCGCTAGTCTCTTGACCCCATGCGAGGGTCCTGGTAGCAGCGTGGGGGAAGTGTTGCTGCCCCTTGCTGACACTGTTGGGAGATGAGCTGAGTGCCTTGGTCATTGCCCCCCCCTCATCCCACACATGGTGAGCACTATGCCATTTTTTTTGTCTCCTCGATCATGGAAGATGTGAAGAGGGGGCTTTAGGTTGCCCCAGCTGGAGGAACAATGATGGCTTCAGCTCCCTGAGCCCGAGGAGTGGGCTCCAGCAGTGCGGGTAGTGGGCCCCATCGCGCTGCAGCCAGAGAACTGTGAAATTACAGAGATCTCGCTCCATTTTTCCTTGCATGCAGGAAGTCAGGAGGAGGACGCCTGACCTGGGGAGGGGCTCCCTGGAGGAAGGAGACCGCCCCTGGGTTCCAGTAGCCTCGCTAGGGGCGGGCCCATCGAGGACATCGCACCAGAGCCTCCCGTGATCCTTGTACAGCCAAGAGAAGATCTCACCATTAAAAGGAGATCAAGGGGTCCTGGGCACATTTAACACATTGCAGGAGCTGCGCTGCATAGTCGTGGGCTGCTGCATCCGTTCTTCCGTATCAGGGGCGGTCTCCAGTGAGGGAGATATGTGAGGCTGCAGTAGCTTTGTTGTGGCCATTGAGAAGCCATACAAAAGCCTGTTAAAACCTGACTCACCAGAATGAGGGTGAGTGCAAGAGTTGGGGGTAGAGAGATTTCATTCCCCCACAGTAGTAGCTGCCCCAAGTGGTAGAGGGCAGCTGCCTTGACCAAGTGAAAATACCAGGCCAGACGCAAGGGACCCGGTGAGGTCGCCCCACTTTCTGGCACATTTTCTTCTTTTGGGGGCACACTAGAGCAGGACAGGGCAATAACCCTCGACGGAGGTCTAGTCCCGCCCATTTCTATGCAGCCATATATTAAGCGCTGAAGCACGGTGACTGCAGCGTTGGGGGAGCACAGCTGCTGTGGTGCCCGACCCCCATGTGAGGAGCCCCCAATATATATCTATGTGAGGCTAAGGTGAGCTGGAGGTGCTCACGATACGTGAACTGTGTGCAGTGAAATGTTAGGGTACACTCCTGCTAATGAGGTTTAGGCCTAAGGAGGATCTGATGTGATTATGCTGTATGCATAGTAGAGTATTCTATGCAGTGCTATGAATTTATGCCTAATGTGGTTTTTGCCTAATGTGGTTTACACCTAATGTGATTGATGCATAATGTGTTTATGCTAGGTATCTTTACCAGTAGTTACTGGCTGTTTTATTACGTACCTGTTCTGATGGTTCTGACAGTGGCCCAATTGGCCCTGTCCTGTATATAATTCCCTGTAAAGTACTACCTAGTGCCACATTGCCTATGGGATAAGCCTGACTGCTCGTGTCAAGCTAACAAGGGGGTGAGCAGGGGTGATCTTCGGTGTGTAACTCCCTTGCCCTGACTAGAGAGGTGGCTTCTGCCTGGCTTAGTTGCTTGCCCTAGCCAACCAGAAATTCCATTTCTAACAGTAGTGAAATAAGTAATTTTTTTTGTTCTGTGATATGCGGAGGTGAATTCCAAGGAAGATTCTCAAAATGTTCTCCCACCCAGAATGGAAGAAAGAAAGGTTTCATGAACAGAGAACTGGCTGGTTCAGGATTCCTTAGGTCTTTTGCTTGGTTCTTTCTAGAGAACTGTAATCTTATGACAACAACTAAATTCCACCCACTTGTTAGCTTAGCTTAGCTTTAATTGGGGAGACAATTCAGTCAGACTTTCTTTTTCTCTACTTGCATATATGAAAACTGAGGGTTTTTGCTTATTTCCTGTTTGGCTAAATAGTTTTGCCCACCTCTGTTAAAGAATATCAGTCAGCTGCCACCATCTGCTAGTGATGTCATAACCTGGATATGGTGACAGTAGTCAATCATAAAAAAAGGCTACTGATGTACTCTTCTTGGAAGCACCTTCTTGGCTATAACGTGTTATCGTGTGCAAGAAAATTTCTTGGGCAATGTTCAAATGTGGAAAGGGGGTGCAGGGCAACACTAAGCTACTGAGCTATCACATCTCCTGCCAAACAAAAGCAAATAGTACTCTCCCAGTGGGTTGGAGCCGGAAAACTGCTCCTGCTTTCTCAGAGCAGACTTTTCATCTGTTTTCAAGCAGGCTTGAAAACAGATAAAAGAATTGCTCCTGCATGCAGGGAGCAGTATTTTTGTCTGCTCCCTGCATGCGGGAGTAATGCCGGCTCCAGCTGGAGGCAGGGAGCAGGCAGGGACTGCAGGGCATTGATTCTCCTCCTGCGGTCCCCAACAGTGCACACAGGATGCCCGGGTGGGCTCCAGGGCACCCAGGATCAAGTGGCTAGGCCCCAGGAATGGGGTTCCCTGGGCCAAAAAGGGCTGGGGAGTGGGATCGCTCAGCCCCGTCCCCTTCTGTAAAGTGACAAAGGGGTTCTTTCTTGTCCTCTCTTGGTGAGAGCAGAGTGCATGATTCTCTCTTCAAATTACTACGAGAATGCAAATGTGCAAAATCACCTGAAAGCCTCACCCAATTGGCCCCGCCCCGTCCACCTTCGTAGTATGTTAAGGTATTCAAACCTTTTGTCAGTATGATGGACATCTTACCAAAAGGTCCCCTAATGCATTTCCGGACAATTTTGGTGACGCCTTCTTGATGCAGTAAATATGAGGACATCTCCACCAAACAAAGAAGCACTTACTTTATATAGTTAAGAGGAAGTACCCGTGCATGGTGGAGATTCACCTCTTTGAAGTCTCGTCATCTTCTCTATGGGAGAATTCATGTCATCACAGATTTCTGGAAGACGACACATGAGGAACAATCACATTGACGAAATTAAATGTACAGAAGGTTACTGGAGACATTTCCTTGTGGTCTATTACGCAGCTGTAGTTCAGGACATGGTTCTCCAAAGCTGGTCCTGGAGGGCCGGATCCATGCCAGATTTTTAACATATCCCCATTTAGTTAAATGTAGTTATCTTAAAATCTGGCATGGACCCAGCCCTCAGGACCGACTATTGAGAAACCTGGTGTAGAATATGCACAAGACATTTACCCAATGAGTTAACACTTACTAATTAACCAGTAGATAGTACTCCAGTTGGGTAAAGATTTTGTGCAAAACTCTGGACTCTTGTTGGATAAAGGGGTGGATGAGGTTCAGTTCTGACCCACTCATGCATACAGCTACTGACACACCCATAAAGGTACTCAGACACCCACTCACACACCCATTCAGCCACTCTCACATCTACTCACAGACGCTTACATACCCACTCACATACCCAGTCATACACTCACACACCCATTCACAGACCCATACAGTCAGTCACTCACACATCGACTTACACACCCACAGAACCACTAACACACCCACTCACAGACCTATACATTCACTCACATGCCCATATAACCAATCACACACCTACTTACAGACCCATACAACCACTCATACTCTCCCAAAATGACTCACAGTCCTATACAGCCACTCACATACCAACTTACAGATCCATACAGCAACTTAAACACTCACTGACAGACCCATACAGCCACCCACAAACCCACTCATATACCCACACAGCCACTCACACACACACTCACAGACCCATATAGTCCCTCACACACCCGGTCATCGACCCACACAGTTACTCACATACCCACTCACAGACCTGTATAGCCCTTTACACACCTACTCACAGACCCATACAGCCACTCACATACTCAATCAGCCACTCACACACCCACAAAACCACTCACAGACCCCTACAGCCACTCACACATCAACTCACTGACCTATGCAGTCACACACATACCCACTCTCAAAGGTTACAGGTTACAGTTAGGAAATAATATTAAAAATACTTTGAAATTGGGGCATGGTTTCAGGCGCATACATGATAGCCGCGCTGGTTTCAGCTTCGTAAGACCGCAGACGCGCGCTCTCAAATAAAACGATTCCTGTGTGAATTTTTGTTCACTATACAACGGATTTGTGCTTCGGAATGATCCAGGAACACATGGCCTGAATTTCTGACGTCTTGGTTTACCGTCTGGCATTACGGACTTAACGCCGATTTTCTCCTCATAGTTGGCAGTTCAAAATGGTGACGACTTCAAACACTTTGTCGTTTTCTGGACCGAATGCGTGAGTGTGTCAAATGGTATACCTTGGTTTGTCATACATTATTCTCTCTACATGAGGTATGGTGCCAGCGCTTTCTAGTCCTGCCCATGTGCTTCAATATTACTGTTGATGAGGTGATTGTTGCACGTCTTTACACACTGAAGGTATGATCTGATTGAATGATTCCACCTGGTGTATCATATAATTGGTGGTACATTTACTAGTGAGTTCTCCCTCAAAGCGGCTGCATTATTTTTAATACCATCATATATCAGACCAATTTTTAAGTCCTTTAGGCTATGTGTATTGCAGGGTCTCCAAAATATTTGCTGTGACAAAATGGCGGCCGTCACGGAGCTCCAGTCACCTCAGAGGGTGCTGACAGGCTTTTAATCTTCATTTCCTGTGTTGGCTCCTGGGATTCATCCTCAAGCATTATTGGCAATTTTACCAGAGATTTTGTATCTGATGCAGTGACTAGGGTGGTGGTGGCCTATATTGGAATGCTACTGCTGTCACTATTCCAAGCACATTACGATACCTGCTGACAGAATCTTGTAGATCCAAAACAGCTCACTAATATCCCTCTACTCAGTTGCTTGTAGTGCAAATAAAAGAGGATATTTTTCTTCTTTCTTTTTTCTTTTTGATCAATCGTCTGTTGATGTGGCTTTAATTGTGGTTGCTTTTTTTTTTAACTGGGATTGCCGGTACAGTGTTACTTTATCTTTACGAACTGGTATGTCAACTAACGTGGCTCCAATGGCAGTAGGCATGGGTGTCTCCTCAAAACACAGAGACTCTAAAGGAAACTTAAAGAGGTCCACACAAACTTCCCCCACTCCGGACTTAACATCTCAGGGCAATCAGGATTCTGTCACTACATTGGACACTATCCTGCTCAGACTTAACTCAGTCCATGATATTGCACAGAGCACCAAAACAAACACAGATTTACTTCAGGATGAGGTGGCAGCAATCCGGAATTATCTGAAAAATCTCTCTCTGAGTGTTTCCAATGCATAAACTCGTATAAGCAATGTTGAAGACTCCACGAACAAGCAAACATATGCAAAGTATGGAGCGTTCTTTGGTTTCACTGCGGAGAGATGTCACTGAACAGGAAGATAGGAATCGTAGGAGTAACCTCCGTATTTTTGGTTCACTAGAAAATTGCGAAAATTCAGCTTCATCAGTATTAGATTTTTTGCTTACTTGGATTCCAACTGAGTTAAACATTTGAAATAGAATGGGCTCACCTTTAAAACAAAATCTTTGGCTTTTCTGCGACCAGTGATTTTCAAACCCCTGTGACACCAACATACTGAACAAATTTTAGCTCAAATGAGGAGAAATTAAATCCTTGCACTGGGAAGGTGATAAATTGCTATATCACAAGATTATGCCAGAGACACTGTCATTCGCCGGAAAGGTTTTCTGAATCTTCGTAGAAGACTTAAAGAGATGAACATCCCTTTCTCCTTTGTAGGTCCATCACGCTTTAGAATAACTTTCAGAGGTCGCTTCCAGATATTCTATGAACCCTCAGACTTATCTACTTTTTGGGTTAATCAGTCTGAGTCTCAGATGGATTCCGATACTCCTCCTGGCACCTCTATCTCTTAAGATCTTGCCTTTTCAGATGGGTTGACTTAACATTTTCAGTGTTTTTCCACTAGTCTATGGTGTTGGGGTTTCCTCAGGTTTTTGGTTGTTAAGATGATTATCTAATGTTAGAGTTCTTAGCGTATTGCTGTTTATATAATCATTTCCTTTACAGGTCTCCTAGCTCATCACGATGGTAGTATTATTCTAGTATTAGCTGGTTGCCTATAATTGGTATTTGTGTCTTTCTTTTTTCTTTTTCACATTCTTCTTTTTCTATGCTGATCCTTTCTATTGATGTTTCCTTCTTGATACATTCCATTTTATATCTATCTTTTCTTCCTTTTCAATAGTTCTTGTTGGTCATAGTCTCTTTTGTTTGTCTACTTCTCATTGTATGTCTTTCTATTATTCATTGTTTATAGGTTGGCAAATAATCGTTTCTTGGGTGTTTATTTTTCACTGGTTCTTTGTTTGTTATTATTCTTACTATATTCTTCTGTATTCTATTTGTGTATTCTGTTACACATGAATTTACTATTATCTGTTTTTTGTCTGGTCTCTGATATTTTAGATATGTCATTTAATATATTTTATGTGACTATACTATTTATCTTTTATTTTATAACATGCATTAATTCTGATTCTTAGAAGACTATATGTTGGGTATCCATCAAATTAGGAAATTTATAATCTATCTACTATTTATTGTTACTTGTTATTTATTTCCTAGTATGTCATAGATTCGAGTATTTTATTCATGAGTGCTATTTATTGTGTAAGTATCTGTTACATTGTTGCGATTGCTGATAGATTTTTCTTTTTCATTCTTCTCTCTCTCTGTGGTATATGACTATATATATATTAATTTGACCTTTCCTTGCTGTTAGCTTTTATACGTTCTATCAATGAATTATGTCTTTACCGGTTCTGTTGTTATTTCCTCATTGTTCATATACCTTAGGCTTGATTATTAGATGATATTATTTTGCTCATTTATTGAATAGGATATATATTAGAGAACGTTATCTCTTCTTGATCATATAGAAGTATTTATTATCTGTTTTCTACCTGTTCATTGAATTGAACACTCTTTCCTAGATGCTATCAATTTCCATAATGTTTGTCTCATTAATGGTTTGTAATTTAATGTGTTTTTAGTATTTATATTCCATTCATTTGCTATTTATTATATTACTTATATGTATTTATTACGCCTTTGGTCATTCCTTAAATTATTTATTTTTTCTATTTATAAGGCATTAGCTTTATATTTATTGTGTATTTTTGTTTATTTTAAAGACATGAGATCTGTAGCCATTTTTTAAATATGCTCTGTTTATGTTTTGGAACCTTTGTTGCTTAATTTATAGATCGGCTACTGAGATTACAGAAGTTGCGCCTATTCGTTTTTATTGTTTTGCTGTTCAATACTTCATCTTTTTTGAGCGGTCTGCACTGTGTGTGCTGGCCTTGTGGTTGCTCCTCCACGTTATCCCTCTCCTGCACTTTGTCTGTTACAGACATCCCCTGGTGGGGTTCTTCTTTTTTTGTGTTCAGTTGTTCCTTGAATTTTCTTTATCTTCTCCTTTCTTCTTTCTAGTCTTTTCTTTCTTGTCTTATATTCTTTCTTCTCTGGGGACTCCTGCTTTGGCTTTTTCTTTAAGTCTTTTCTATCTATCACCTACTCCTCTACCTGTGGTAACGTTAAATTGGTTTCCTTTTCTCCTGCATCAACCATTTTTATTTGAGTTGACTTATGTCAATTGATGTCTGGTTTAAATGTGCTTTCACTTAATGAGCGTGACCTGAATCATGCGGTTAAAAGGACTACGATTCTGGATTACTGCAAACGTTTATCTGGTGATATTGTTTTACTTCAAGAAACTAAGATAGGCTGTAAGGAAGCTTTACTTTTATGGAAGGAGTGGGTCCTTGATGTGGCATGTTCTGAAGCCTCTGGTAAGAGGAATGGGGTTGTGACGTCGATTTCCAAAAACTCTGGTCTATCTACTGTTTCTACTGAACATGATTCTGATGGTAGATGGTTGCTTTCTCGCATGTCCAATGGCTTGACATATAGATTATGAACATCTATGCTCCTAACATCGATGACCAACTTTTTGACGTTCTATAAGTAAAATTTTGTCTGGCATTCCTCCAAATGGTAAAACAATTGTTGGTGGTGATTTCAATTTACCTATGGATCCTATCTTAGACAGACACTCCACTTTCAAATTTCGTCCTCCTAGGGCGCATAAGCAGTTGCTTAATATGTGTTCTTCTCATCATCTTATTGACGTTCGGAGAATACATAATCCTACGGGTAGTGATTTCACCTTTTTTTCTTTCCCACATTCTAGTTTTTCCCGTATTGACTACCTTCTAGTGGACGCAGTGCTTTTAAAGCATACTACAAATGTTATGATTCACCCAATAGTCGTTTCTGATCACGCTGCGGTCTTATTCACTCTCCTTAATCTTACGGATAGAAGTGGACCTCGTTCTTGGCGCCTGAATACAGAGATTTTAGACGATAATGATGAAGTTAAACAACTAACTGAAGAAATTGGCAACTTCTTTAAAAATAACGAGTTTCTGTGAGTTCTCCAGTAGTTTTGTGGGATCCCTTTAAATGTACTATTAGAGGCCATATTATCAAGAAAATGGCGAGAAGGAATGCGGATATTAGAAACTCTCTCAAAGCTTTGGGCGATGATATTAAACGTAAAGAGATCTTATATAGAAGTTCTAATGATACGTCGCTCCTTCAAGACATCAAAAATTAAAATACTCTTTTAATTCCATAGTCACTAAAAGAGCTTATATTGGTGTTCATGCTAAAAAACTAGACAATTGTTATTATGGAATGGAGCAGGTAAGATGTTAGCTGCTACCTTAAAATATCAGAACACAAATGCTAAATCTGCTCAGATCTCCTTTATCAATGATAATTCTGATTCTAGAAAATTTCATAGCCAAGAAATTCTTGACGTTTTTCGTGATTTTTATTCAAAGCTATATACTCCCAAAGATCGATGTAATATCACCAAATGTCAACAATTTTTGGCCTCGATCCCTACAAATACTATCTCTGATTCAACCAATCAATCAATCAAAATACCTTTATTCGGTTTTTAAAGATACAAAAACTATAAAAGTTCATTATTAAAAAATACAATAAAAACCAGGGCTAAATTTTCATCTTCTGTATATAATAAATAGATTAAAACAATATAGATTTTATGTCAATGATAATGGATGTCAGCAATGGTAAGTGCAATAGTGCAAACTCAAAATAAAAAGAACACAAGTGAATCAGATATGGTGGTTTTGGGAAAACCGATTGATTCTGAAGAGATAATTCAGGCCATTAGAGCTACTCGGTCGGGGAAGGAACCAGGGCCTGATGGGTACCCTATTGCTTTGTATAAGACATTCTTACCTGCGATACTAAAATATCTCAAATGAGGTTTTTGACAATTTTGTTGCGACAGGCAAGGTCTTTGGCTCAGCCGTTGAGACTACTATTGTGGTGATTCCTAAGGAGGGCAAAGACCACTCTGATCCTAAGAATTTCCGTCCAATTTCACTTTTAAGTATGAAAGCTAAGATGTTTGCCAAAATTTGGACTAAACGTTTAGAGGGTCATATTCCTAGTCTGATCCATACCTTGTATACTGGTTTTGTTAAGGGAAGACTGGCTAGAGATAATATCCAAACTTTTTGTCATATTTTGGAGAAGGTGAAACTCTCTGCTTTACCTTCGGCTGCGATTGCCCTAGATGCCGAAAAGGCTTTTGATAAGGTCTTTTGGCCTTTTTTACTAGCAGTACTTCAGTCTCACTATCTAGGAGACTCTTTTATTAACATGGTAATGTCCTTGTATGCTCATCTTAAAGCTAATATTAGAATTAATGTGGCAACATCTTCTTTTTTTATCTATGTCAGGGTACTAGACAAGGTTTTCCGTTATCACCCCTTCTTTTTCTACTGTCTATAGGTCCACTTCTTTGGTTACTCAACTTGAATCAGGCTATCAAAGGTTTTCAATTTGGTCCACAGAAAATTATAATGGCTGCTTTCGCGGATGACGTCCTCATCTTTTCTGAAGATATTGCTAATGCTATTCTTGCCATTTCCAATACTATTGAAGAATTTTTGCTAGTCTCGGGGTACACTCTGAATAAGGATAAGACAGGAATATTTCCTCTTAATGCGTTGTGCTTCCCTTCTCACATGGGCAATAATGCAGGTTTTAAATGGCAATCAACTTGTATTAAATATTTAGGAATTTGGTTTTGTAAAAACCTTTCAGATACCCCCCCTCCCATGGATCGATAATGAACGGGAGCTGTGCTTTCCTTTGTCTACTTCTTCGTTCTTAACCACCACTAAGCTGGTTCTTCCGTATTCAGGCCGTATTATTGCAGACACAATTAATGCATTAAGATATATAGACAAAAAGGTTTCCAAACCCATTCATAAATCCAGATGGTCTTCATTATGGTATAACCCCAAAATTGTGACTGATATTGATCCGGGTACCAGGTCGACCTGGGCTAATAAAGGTATTATGCTGGTCAGGGATCTTTATGATTCCAAACATAATCCTATTCCCTTTTCCTCTTTAGCTAGTCAGTATAATCTTAATAATATGGATTTTTATGCCTTTCTAAAATTAAAGGTTGCCCTTTCTAAAATACCCCTTTTTCCAGACTCAACTACTATTTCACTCCTCTCTCTGTGGTCTCGGTCAGGTCATATGGCCTCCAGAATATATACATTTTTATTTGTTCCACTGTCTTCCCAGTCTACCATCACACAGGAAAAATGGTCTCATCATTTTGAACAAGACATTTTAACCATATTTCTTTAGAGACCTGGCAATTGATAGGGAAATTTTCTCTACGAAATAAGATTGCTCCTTCCCTTATTCAATCTAAATTTTTTACTGTAAATCTTTAACACTGGACCCCTGCTTGTTTGCATAAACTAAGGCTTAGGGATAATGATCTTTTTTGGAATTGTAATTTGCTCTCTGGCCCTCATCAACATATGTTTTTCGAATGCTCATTGCTACAACCCTTTTGGGAACTGGTCCAGAAACACTTGCCACTGATCTTTGGTATAGTAATTGAGCTTTCATTACCTATAATCGTATTGTAGTAGTAGCTGTTCCCATCTATCGCTATCGCTTGTCATCTCTTCTTTTCCTTTCTTTTCTCTTTTTCCCTGCTTACTATTTTTCTGCTCTTTCTTTTTTTTGCTTTCCTTTATTTTGTTGTCTTTCTTATATAAACAATGCAACTGGTTTTTACCCAGATTTGATATTCTTTTAATTATAATATTTATTACATTTCTTACTTATATATATTTGTACTTATGAAATGCTTATCTATTTATGGTTCATAATGCCAAGGTGTATTGCATCCTATTATAATTGAATTAACTTGTGTTACTTAAAATTAATAAGAATATTGGACCAACATTTTTTTTTTTTTAATACTTTGAAATTCCCTAAAAAACCAAAGGTTACAAGGATGTTATAGTCAGATCTCAAATGCACAAAATCAATGAACTTCAGCAGCTATAGTTACCTGAGCTAACTATAACTCCGCCCATAATGCACTGCTTATGACCTCAAATATTACATCACTCATGACATGGTCAGTGACATCACTGATTACATCTCATATTACATCACTGATGACATCATCCACAGAACCACTTGCACACCCACTCACACCCCCATACAACCTCTAATACACCCACTCAAACACCCACACAACCACTCACATACACATTCACAGACCCATACAACTACTCACACACCCACTCACTCATCCATAGAGCCACTCACACACCCATGCACTCACCCATACAGACTCTCAACACAGCCAATTACTTACTCATACAACCACTCACACACCCACTTACACACCCACACAACCACGTATATAACCATTCACA
This sequence comes from Lissotriton vulgaris, assembly GCF_964263255.1. Lineage (NCBI taxonomy): Eukaryota > Metazoa > Chordata > Amphibia > Caudata > Salamandridae > Lissotriton > Lissotriton vulgaris. The sequence continues at coordinate 1,597,114,682 of NC_141691.1, forward strand.
CAACCACTCATACACCCGCTCACTCACACATACAGCCACTCATACACACAATCTTCAATACAACAACTCAGTCATCCATATAGCCACTTACACACCAAGTCACTCACTCACTCAAACAACCACTCACAGTCACTCAGTGACCCATACAGCCGCTCACACGCCCACTCACATGCCCAATTAGCTACCCACACAGCCACTCACTCACCCACACAGCTACTTACACACCCACATACACACTCACAACCCACTCACACTCATATACAGCTACTCACACACCCACTCACAAACCCTCAAAAGTACTCACACACCAACTCATACACCCATACGACCACTCACACACCCACTTACATACCCACACACCACGTACATACACATCACACAACAACTCACACACCTGTTCACTCACACACTCAGTCTTCAATACAGCCACTCACACCCCAGCTCATTTAACCAAACAACCACTCAAATAGCCACTCAGTCATGCATACAGCCACTTACACACCAAGTCATTCACACAAACAACCAATCACATACCCACTCAGTGACCCATACAGCCACTCACACACCCTCTCACTGACCCATTCAGCAAACCACATAGCCACTCATCCATACAACCACTCACTCACCCATACATCCACTCACAGCCAAACACTCACCCATACAGCTACTCACACACCCACTTATTCAGTCATACAGCCACTCACTCACCCATACAGCCTCTCAACACAGCCACTCACTTACCCATACAACCACTCATACACCCACTTACACGCCCACACAACCTCTTACATACCCATTCACCCAATCACTCACACACCGCTCCCTCACCCATACAGCGACTCACATACTCAATCTTCAACACAGCCAGTCACACACAGGCTCACTCAACCACACAACCACTCAAACAGCCACACAGACTCCCATACAGCCACTTACACACCAAGTCTCTCACTCAAACAGCTACTCACATAGACACTCAGTGACCCATACAGACACTAGCACACCCACCCATTCAGCCACTCACGCAGCCACTAATTCACCCATAAAGCCACTCACACAACCACTCACTCACCAAAACAATCACTCATTCACCCATACAGCTACTCACACACCCAACTACACACCCATACAGCCACTCACACATCTACTCATGCACCCATACAGCCACTCAGACACCCACTCAAATGTGGATACAGTCACACAGCCATCCACAAAATATATGTTAAAAGTAGTATCACTCATTAGTTGTACACAAAGAATACTAATTTAACTTTTGTAGTAGCTTAGTATATATGTTTAACACAAAGTTTTACAAAACACTCACAATCACTGCATGATGTCAACAGTAATGTCATCAGTGATGTCATTTGTGATGCCTTCAGTGATGTCACCGGCCTTGTCGTGAGTAATGTAATATGTGAGGTCATAAGCAGTGCATTGCAGGGCATAAGTTATAGTTAGCCCAGGTAACTATAATTGCTGAATTTCTATGGTTTCTGTGGGTGAAATCTGAGCCTAACTATAACATCCCTTTAACATTTGTTTTTTAGTAAAAAACTAAAATAACATATATATATATATATATATATATAGTAGCTATTAAACAAATGTTCAACTACTAACAGGAATCTTAAACGAGAGATATAAGACAAAGAAAGTAATCAAAATGCACCCATGGATAATAATATCGACACACCAAAATTATTTGCATTAACTGTACTCAGTACACAGCTTGGGGAGTATGGCATGTTGCCTATGGGAGTACATCAATCGAAAATGGGTGTTCTTATGGGTGTTCTTAAGATTTAGTGGAGGTGAACTTTTGGAGTATTTTCAACTTCATTCTGAACTCCTAACCTTTTTTAATGTTTTATTACATCAAAGGAGGAAAAACAATCTAGTGGCTAATCCGATGATGCTGGAATGTAGGGACATGGGTTTGAATCTGGTTCTTGACTGAAAAATGTGCAATTAAAGGTAAATCGCCATTATGCAGGCTGTGTTGCCTTTAGTCACGTTTCCAAGAAGGTGCCAGTGCTTTCTTTTCTGTCTGCCACACACGCACATGGGGCAGAGGATTCGCTCTGTAGTCACCATCTTATGGATGTCTGATGCTTACAGGTCTGGTGTGTACTCTCTTAGCTCCACCAGTTCTCAGTGTCTCCAGGAAAAGAACTGACATAGCCAATCGATCTGTATTTTCTATGTAAGGCATGCAAATATAGACATGCCTATATGTTATTTGCGTGAGATGACACATTAAAACCAGATGTACTGGCTATCCCAGTCCATCTTCTAAACGGGCTCTTGGGATGTATGAAGGGCTGGCCTCACAACAACTACTTGGAGTAGAACCCCCCTATGTTCGGTCTGGTTGTGCCCCTAGCAATACACAAGTCTCAGTGGTAGATGTTAAGAGAGCCAACAACAGGAAACGATCATTTTCACGGAAGGTTGTGGCTTGGCACTGCTGACCGACACGTGAGCCTGAGACTGGACATGCATGAACACAAGGCTCAGCAGGTGCGTGGTCCTTGCAGAGGACTGCCCCGCTGGACGAATGCCCGATGCCTGACACACATATTTTCTGGGTCTGCTCATGAACCACGCCCACTATTTCAGAACACCTGTTCGGATTACCTGCTGCTGTGGTGCTCCTGTTTGTTTGAATACCAAAGAACAACACGGGATGCACAGGGGTGCACTCCGCCCAGAAAAATACAAAGGAACTAAAAGCACGTGCCAAGTCCGATCTCGCGGCAGTGTCCATCCCGTGTCTCATTTGAATTTAGTGTGCCTGGCTATTTGCAAGAATAAAAGAGTAGCCATTGTCCGTGTCTTCCTAAAGGTAGAGGCGTCGAGCCATCCTTCCGGCAGAGGTTCAGGTGCAGAGGGAAGCTGGATGCTGCACACTTCAGAGACTGGGGCAGTGTGAGCCCGCCTCCTCGCTGCATTATACATAGCTCCTAGAAAGAACACCTTCCTCTCTTAGCAGGGTTACCTGAGCGGACCTGGGGACCAAGCAAAGCTGCCGCCCAATTGACAGCGGCGGCGGTGCGCGGCCGGGGGAGCTGCTCGCCCGGAGATCACCAATCAGGAAGTGTCCTGCAGCCCAGTGCGAGCTCCACCGCCGGCCGCGGCTGCGAGAGCAGTGTCAGAGCCGCCGGAGGAAGCCCGGGATGTTGTTATTTCTGTAACCAAGGAGTCCGGGGCGAGCACAGCAAGCCCGGCCGGATCTGGCACCATGCACAGCCCGCGCTGCCTGCTGCGGGAGAGCGCGGAGTGAGCCGAGGGGAGGCCACCACCGCGGGCAGATCATCCCAGCTCCGGCCCTATTACATTTTGGGGTAATCCCCGGATTGCTGAACAGCGCTACCCTTGGCCCCTGTTGGCGCGTGGAGCAGGGCTAGCAGCCCCCGCCGCTTCGGCTGAGGAGCCCGGTCTCTCGACAGGTGTCCGAGCGGAGCTTCCGATGGCTTCTCAGCAGCAGACCCGCATCCAAGGCTACCTGGAGCAGAACAAGATCGGAGCCCTGCTGGAGGTAAGCGGACGGGGCGGGCTCGCCTCCGCCGGTGCCCCCTGCCCAGGATCTACGGGGCGGCCTCGGGGCTGATGCTGCCCTGGTGGCAGGGGGGCGTGGGATGGGGATACCAGTGCACACCTGCCACCCAGTGCCCTGCCCGGCTGCCCCTGCACTCCATGTTTGGAAGTTGCTGGGGCTCTCAGGTGTGAAGGGGGTTGTTTTGGGCGGTGTGTTTCACCCCATGTGCTCATGTGAAGCGGTCACTGCAGATGCTCAGGGGTTGATCGTAGCTTCTTTTCCAGATGACCAGCCGGGGCTGGGGGCATGCAGGTGAGATGGCCCAGCATCCGGGGCGTGACACCAACGCAGCCTCACTGAGCTGCACACCGGGGCACACACACCCCCCTTGGCTCTGCGCATTTGAGTATGATGGCCCTAGGCAGCGGCAGGAATTTGCAGTCTTTCTGGCGGGGCAGCCCCGTGGGTGCTCGGGTGGTTCCCGCAGGAATGCTGGCACCTCGAGAGGGAGACCTCTCTCTGCACTGCTCGGAAGCCCAGACCATGGCGCTGTCCCGTGCAGGGCTGTCCCACCCTCGTTTTTGACAGAGAGCTATTCTGTAATGCGAACGTTAGCACATGTATATCCGCTTTTCTGTATTATTCTTTAGTTTGTTACAAGCCTTGAACAAACATTTTGAATAGGTTCACAGGGGCGTGTCCCAAGATGTTTCCTAAAGCTTATTAAAGGGTGTCAGTGTGCGGCCAGGTCTAGTGTACATTCTTAAAAAAATACTGTGCAATGTTATGGTTATAGAGGCTCACAAACACGCAAGTTGTTTCATTTATTTGGAATTTTACTGAGTTCAGCAGCGTCAGTTCTTTGAATTTTGGTACTAGTAGTACTGGGTTTAAAATGCGACGAACAACTCTATAAGTAATATCATACAGACAGGTCTGGGCAAACTTTTTATACCAGAAACGGGACAAAGGTGGGATATTCATGACTTGAAATACACGTTGTTTCTCTCCACGGCGATTCGAAGAGCGCTCATGTTGTGTAACTGGGTGTATGGGCGTAGATTCTTCGTTCAGAGGAAATATTCATTTGCTTTTGATGTCGCTCAGTCATGAAGATGCTTTTTATACAGAAAACATATCTCTTCAAAATGTAGTAAAGAAATTAAAGACAAGATCGAATGGATGCTTCTGAATTTAGGTCATTAATGTGCTTGAGGTCTGTGGCACTGTCTAGGTTTACTTCTCCTTCAAATATTAATATAATCCCACTTTCGTTTTTCTGTCAGCAATTACAGTGTGGGGCTAATTCCGTTAGAAACACCATGCTGTAATAATGTTACTGAGTTTGGCAGGTCAGGTGACACCCTTTGCTTTTGAGTTTACCATAAAAGGCAGTGCTAACATGTTCAGGGGTAATGCAGCTACTGTCTTACTGCAAGTTTGTTTGCATATTTTCCCACTGTGGGCTCACCTTTTGCAACCGAAGAGGCAGTTTGCTGAACTTATGTAGTTCACTGTGGCATGAAATGTGGCCAGCATTAATTGCAAACTACATCGTCCGTTTAGTGTGTCATGTTTTTGGGTGGTAAGTGCATAACTTCATTCATACGAAAGGAGCTCCCTCATTCTAGGAGAAAAACCCTTTTACTTAAAAGGAACTCTCACTCATTGAATTGTATTCAGTGACATCCTTCATTATCAACTTTTCCCACGATGCCCTGAGGAAAGGGGCGTGCCACAACCTTTTACCTTACAAGGGAGCACTTTTTAAGTCAAAGCGTGTGGGATCTGTATGAAGTGATGGTTTAAATTGCCTAGATGGTGCTCATAACAATGTCTATTTCGGGGTCAATCGGGCAAGATTAAAAACTGGGGAAGACGGGTTGAATGGAGTTATTATCACTCCTTAGCCTTAAATACGATGATCATATTTTAACTACCCCTTCATATAGATCTCACATTCGTTGCCTTAAAAAGTGCTCCCTTGTAAGGAAAAAGGTGTCCCTTGTAAGGTAAAGGCATGTCACTGAATAACATTCAGTGAGTGAGGGTTCCTTTTAAGAAAAAGGGTTTTTCTCCTAGAAGGAGTGGGCTTCCTTCACACAATCCAAGGTTGACTCTCTTTTGATTGCTACATTGTATACTGGAGGGTGAGTCTCAACCTCCTGTTTCCCTCTTTCTTCCCTCTCTTGATCTTTATATGGTAGTTGTATACTAACAGCTGTTGGACACCTCTGTTGCAGTGTGGCAAATGGTACTGTTTTCCTCTCTCAGCTCAGTGATGATCTAAAGTGATTTAGAAGATGGGGATCTCGAATGCAACATCCAATCTTTCCTAAAGTATTTCATTGGGGCTCAACAGTGTTTTTGGAAACAACAGATGTGAAGTCTCATTAAATATTTTATTGATCCGAGTCAATGGTTGTTACGCAAAAAGGCAATCAATGTGTCATACAGCAGTGGAATGATGTTAATGTAATTCAGAAAAGTGCCTGGCAACGTGGTGCTCAGTGTCAAGTGCATGGTGTGTGGTATACAAATATCCCTTGTTTTTTTCAGCAGTTAAAGAACTCATCAGTTCATACAAAAAATTGTTCTGAAGTATTACATTTCCTTGTACAGAAAATGCCATAAAGATGCCTATCATCGATCTGTGTGTCTAGAAGATGTTGCTGTTTCAGCCCTTTTAGTTTGCTTTACAAGTTCTTCATCAGGGCAAAATATAATTCATATGTTTGATACATTTGCACACATATTGATGAGAGATCCTTCAGGACAATGGGAGATGCTAAATGATAAGCTCCAGTGATTGCAGTTTAAAAAAAAGGGGGGGGGCGGCTGCAGAGCAGCAGAAGAATTGCTAGACTTGAATATTTCGAATTGGAATTAATGTAAGTGACCGCCGTTAGTGTCACACTTGGGGATGTCAAAAAATGGAATGTGTACTCCTGTAGTTCCACCCAGATGTATGGTGGCTTCTGATACCAGGTCCTCCAAGTCAAAGCTTTGTCTTTGGGGTATTGGGGAAGAACTTACGGTTAAGCATTGCTGAGTGGAGTAGTGGCCTCCAGGTCAGCCTAAACTGGCCCAACAGTTGTGAACCAGGATCTGTCCTAAGCAATTGATGTCCGTTCAGCGCAGCATTGGAGATTAGAGTAAAGACAGGGCTGGATGATGAACGGAAGCGTTTGATTATCTCGCCCAGGGGTAGCCTATCATGGAGAGATATCAGTGGTACTCCTGTCGGTGTAGGTGTCCTTCATTACAAAGTATAAGCAGTAGCTGAAAGAAAGTCAGAGGCATGCAAAGTGCTGTGCACGCACAAGCAGCAGCTTTGCTTCAAGGAGAACAATGTAAATGATATATCAAGACACTGGCATAGTATGCAAGAAACGTACACCATCGGTTGATGTGTGATTTCTACCCTAGCTCCCATCTGGATATCTGAGATGTTGTCTCTAACCATATTTTCACTCAAATAAAATGTTCCTCTGCAGAAAATGTTATTTATTCCTTTCGCTTCCAAGAGCCTCGTTTTGAATGCTAACACACAAGTGCAAAACCGAAGGCCTAAATCACTGTGCCTTTGTTTTGGATGGGTACTGTCGTAAATGTTCCAGTTTATTCCCTGCAAGCGTCTAACTGAAAAGAATTAGCAAGGTCATGGTAATGATTCTGGGTTTCCATGAATGGCAAAGCTGCAGGCTTCTATTGTCCCGCCCAGGTGTGGAGGTTCATTTGGAACAACGTGAATTATTTTGGCGGACAGATTTAGAACACGTTTTTTGCAGTATTTTAATGGTTACCTGGGATGCTGTTCTGTAGTTCATGCTTTGGTGCGGCCTTCGTACTCTCAGAATGGAATTATTGAAGTTTTGTGTAGTATTCAAAAACTGGAATAAATGAAAAACATACCACCCATTTCTTTCTTCACAGATGGATGTATTAACTTACTACAGGTTGTGCTTCTATTTGCAATCTCTACTTGGACATTCTTCTGTACTCCTACTGCACTCACTGAAGGAATCTCATCATATGCATTGGAATTCCTACATATTTTAAGAATCATCCTTTAATGAATGAACTAGAAATGCATTCTTGCTTTACCTTGCACATTTTGTTGTGCACGAACTTCCTGATATGGTTTGATGCATGATGTCATGAAGTCTGAATCTTTGCCTGTGAGTTGTTGGCCCAATGGCATGGCCCTTGATTGGTGCATAGACCCCAGTAGACCGCTTCCTGTCAAACTCCATTCACTACTGCAGAGGAGCCTGTTTAATACTTGCACAGCATTTCCACTCTTAATTCACTTTCACAAGTTTCTGTGGCAAACTGTAAACCCTACCAAAACCATACTAGGCGTGCACTTCATGCTCCTCTCATGAAGTTCAAGACGATCAGAATGGCAGCTCCCATGGCTCTACAACTTAGCCTGTGCATATGACGTCTAGTCAATCTACCCGGAAGCATTCACGCTGCTGCTCCCCATGCTATCACCTGCGGCCCGGTACATGGCAGCCGATCCACCCATTCCATGGGTCTCAGAGCTGGGTTTCCAGTGCTGCTGGCCCTCACCGGCCGAACATAGAACAGCACACACCCAGCGCCTCACAGAAGTGTCTTGTAATCCCAGATCACCGCTGCTGCCTGAGAATGCTACACTGGCCCCCCTCCAGCCGCCTCTCTGAGATCAGGGTCCTGATGTTTCTTCCAGGATTTTTGGCACTGTGTTTTTCAACCAACTTTAGAACTGGTGGCAACTAGAACTAGGCTCTGAGCCATGGAGACTAATAGACTCAACGTGCCCGACTCTAAGATGGCTACAAAAACCACACTCCTTCTCCTACCTTACCATCCTCGCCAGCACCTACCACCCGTCTTTGGTTTCTAGCCTTCTGATCCCCTCCTGATCCTCAATCTTCTCTGGCGGCGCCCTAAAGACATACATGGCCGCTTCCCGGTGGAGCTGCACCGACAGCTAAAGGGGAGATTGGCCCTGGCACACCGCTATGGCCGTCACCTACCCAGCCGGTTCACGGACATTTGTCTCGTTTTCTTCCCCACTGCTGTCTCCTCCCTGTGGATTACCTGCTGTCCCTGGTCTTTCCTATCCTGACCCGAGTTCGCTAATTTACTCCTGTATTGTTTATTTACCCATTAAGTAACTACTGTGAAATTTTTTTTTTTTACTTGTAACTCGCTGTGTCATTATGTAAACCACTCTGATACCTCTGGGTCTAGCCTGCGCTATCCTACCTTAACATCCTCACCAGCTCCTACTAACCGTCTTTGGTTTCTAGCCTTCTGATCCCCTCCCGATCCTCACTCCTCTCTGGCGGAGCCCTAAACGCATACATGGCCGCTTCCCGGTGGAGCTGCACCGACAGCTATAGGGGAGACTGGCCCTGGCACACCGCTATGGCCGTCACCTACCCAGCCGGATCACATACATTTGTCTCGTTTTCTTCCCCGCTGCTGACGGACATTTGTCTCGTTTTCTTCCCCGTCAGCCCACCCATCAGGACTTTTACGCTGCTTACTTCCCTAGACAGCTGATACCTAGCTAGTTTTGTCTGATTCCTGGTGGACCTACCTCGCTAGCTAAAGGGGAGATAGACTTTGGACTCCCTCCTTGACCATCACCTACCCAGCCAGACTTTGAACAAATGCTCCCACGTCTCTCCTGACCTTATCTCCCCCCTCTCCCTTCCCCCTCCCCACCCCTCTCCGTTTCTACTCTTTCCAGCCTCTGTCCTTTGCCGTCACCTGCCCTTGCCCTTTGTCCCCACCCTGTTTTTCTGTGAACTTCTTCCCTCGCCACTTGAGACCGAGCTATTTTGTCTTGATGCCCGATGGAGCTACCTTGTTTAGCTATAGAGGAGATGCGCTGCGGATTCCCTCCTTGGTCATCACCTACCCAGTCGGTCTTTAGACAGACTTCCTTTCGTCTCTCCTGTTGTCCCTTCCCTTATCCCCCCTCTCTCACCTCCCCTTCCCCCCTCCACTACTTTTCTCTCTCCTTTCTCTCCTCTCCTAATGTATTGATTATTTTTTTGATGTAATGTGTAATTGTTGATCTTGTTCTTTTACATTGTTAAAACTCATGTAAAGCGCTCTGATTCCTTCGGGTCTAGCCAGCTCTATATAAAACTCTTTAAATAAAATAAATAAATAAAAAGAAATATTGTGCCTCAGGTCGCCCAAAAAAGTTTAAAATACAAACAATTAACAAATGAATTGAAAAGGTGGAAGATGTGACAATCAAATATACAAATCTGTATCACACAACAGTGTGGAGAAAAACTATCAGGCATAATTACAAATGAGCGTAAGGTCTTTTTTGTGCATACATTTTCTTCACTTGCAGGTTATACAAACTGGTCCTACACATATTATTTGATGTATGCTACTGATATTGGCTATTTGAAACTAAAAAATGAATACCAATGCTTTTTATACAACAATTTAATATGTAGAATAATTTCAGTGTATACATTAGTTTACGCCTCACTTCTAGATATTATTGTGGCTATTGCAGAGTATTTTATTAAGAACAATGAATTATCTATTCCAATTTCGTCTACCATTTAATTTTAGAGTTGTATGGTTTAAAAAGCACTGAACTGTTTGATATGGCAGGCACCGTGCGAGTACCAATTTCAATTCTGGCAGCCAGTTCAATTTTAATTTATTAATGACCTGATGCTAAGGGACGTTGCCCAGTGGACCATGCAATATAAAGCACATTTGCTCATGCATCTATAACAAAAGGGGATTATTTACAAGCCCCTGGCACCGCTGGTCTGTCACCTTTACAATGGGAAAAAGTGATGCACCCTCGGTACAAGGGACTTGTAAATAAGCCCCTACATCTTTTGTTACCGTTGTACTTCATCAGGGCCGGACTGGGAACAGCAACCAGCCCTGGTAGGTTGCTTCTCCACCGGCACTGGGAACTGGAGGGGAGGGGGTTGTTAGCAGCTAAGCACTGCTTCCTCTTTTGTTACAGAGGGCCGATTTTGCAGCACTGCTTCAAAACCACCCTGTAAGAAAAGCAGCCCGCTGCGGCCATAAAACCGTCCCCCACCCCTTTAGCCCGCCGGGGAAATTCCCAGTGCCCGCTACGGCCAGTCCAGCTGTACTTCATCACAGAAGGATAGTTTCTAATATTAATTCTATCATAGAGTGCAAGATGCAGGGAACAAAATAAATATTGTTAAGTCTACGTCCTTTGCCTCTCCCCTTGCTAACCATTAAGTGATCGACGGAAATTTGCTCATATACAGTGGCGTAACAAAACTTGAGGGGGTCCCCCTGCAAGGTACTTGGAGGGGCCCCTCCGGACTCGATCTGGAGCCTCCGGCCAGGGTACTGTGCTGAGGGGGCCTCCTGAAGCTTGGGACCCCCCACACTGCAGGGGCTACAGGACCCTGTCTTACGCCACTACTCAAATCAGCCTTTATGGATGCTTTATATAATGCATATGTAGTTACACTTCGTTCCTCTAGCAGGTGTACACTCTTGTCATTTACCTTTTGTATGCTGATCGATAAAAATTGAAGCCTGATTTTCTCACACTCAGTGATTCCATCCCTCAGGCACCAGGTATTATTAGATTTAGTCATATGTGAGAATTACCTGCCTGTTGCATCCCAGCCTAGAAAATCTTGCCGGTTGCACTAGCAAGTCAAACCTTCTCTGGCTGTAGGTGCCACCCATTAAGTCACAGCTTAGAGAGGGCCACTTCCACTACCCCAGTGTTTTTATGTTCAGTGCAGTAGGTAGTTGAGTGTGAGGATTCAATGAGTTGAAGGACAGCAATTGGTTGGTGAGCGAAGCCCAGTGGTGCATGGAGAAGTAAAGGTTGTAGGTATCTTCCAAATCTCCAGCAACGCACCACAGTTCACCAGTGCAGAAAATACACGAATCACAGTAATTAAGAGGCATTGGCACGTGCTGAGTCCATTCCTCGAGGTAAGCACCTACAGCAGTCTGTGAGGGTAGTTACCTTGGTCTTTAAACCGTATTCTCAAGGTCAAGAGTTGAAGACCTGGCCTTCTCTCCCTCCTAATATTCTGGAGGCTGAAGATGGCAAGTGCGGGGAATGAGATTTTAATATCTTTTCTGATTACCTAGATACCTATCTCATTCTTCCTTTTGGATCGATTATTTTCTGTCATTGAGTAAAAGACAAACCCCACATAGGTTAAATCAACCCCATGGACTGACGCAACTCTGAAGAACCACTTACGACTGATAAAGTTTCAAAAGTTTAATATAAAATCAGAATTAATTGCATATACAATCCTCTCAGGATAAGATTCAACAAGTATACAGGAACTAAAAGGAACATAAATTCCCTAAAGAATCTAAGTCTACAAAAGAATACAATTAAAATCAATTCCAGAATCAACAGATTAAAAAGCATAGACACAAAGTGGCTCCGTTGCGTCATCTACAAAAAGAGAAAAACAAGTTAAATCTGTCCCTACTCTATGCTAGGTGACATCCCTACTTCGCAAGTTCCTTACCTAAAAAAGGTGTCAGCAGTTTGACTTCCAAAGAAGTTCAAACTCTCTTAGCCTCTAATGGTAACTTATATCGAGAAACAGTACCCTCTCTGCCTACCCATCCGCTCTCTAAGGGTCCTCGGCCTACTGCTCTCTTGAGCTCTGCTCTTTGCTCTCTCTGACTCTTCAGGCCATCTGCGCTAACTTCTCCTCCCCGGGGTGCTGTCCCTAAATACACAATCACAGTATGGGTGGAACGCCCCTTGACGCCCACCACATATACATTTACACATGCTCTCATTCTTGGGTTTTTCCATAGCTTCATCTCTTCGCGTCGTCCGTTAAGTTGACCTTGCTTCTTAGGCACCATCTTCGTCATCTTGCTGGTGACTTCATTGACATTCCAGTTGACACTTTCAGAGCAAAGTCTATCACCTCAACAGACCTCCATTCTTTACGATTGTGTTCGTAACCTCGTTTGATCCTGTGAACGGTCATTTCTAAACAAGACCCAAATTCCAAGCGTCTCTTATCTCACTTAGGCCATAAACTTCGTCCAGCATTGTCACCTTAAATCTAACAAGACCTTTGACTCTTGTCTCACACGTACAGATCAAGGCTATCCCCTATTCCTGTGAGCCCACTAAATTACATACAGCGGACTACGCTCTTGCGAACCCTTGGTCAGTTAGGTTAAAATCACACATGACCACACTTTCTAACATTCCTACAAACTCTTCTACACAGTATAACCTTTAACACACATTTATATATATATAATCGAATTAGCGAATCGGTAATTATACTTGAATCCATGTTACATAAAATACAACGTTTATATTCTCGTTTCTACACAGTGCTATATAGTCTGCACATTTCTTTTCTTTACATTTCACGGCTTTCTCCGTTTAATAATTACATACCTATATTCAGTTTTAGCACGTTCTAACGTTCTTAAGCATTTCTATACATTTCTATATTAGACCACTACATATACGGTCTTTCTAAGGCATATTCTAAAGTGAATACAAATACATTTCCTATTACCTAAGTTACATCGGCTAACTTTTACGTTACAAGTGCTACTTCATGTTACAACTTCTACGTTTATGCGATATGCTTGTAAATATGGTACAGATATATTTTTCATTCAAATTGCGCTCTCTCAGTTCCCCCCTTTGATGACCTCTGGGGTCATCACTAATATCAATTTGAATGACACTTTACACAGAACTAGTTACAAGGTTCCCTCTTTTTATCGTCTCGAGAGCTCTTAAACTTTTATACTGTTGATCTTGTAAAGCAGCTAATCTCCTTTCTTGCTCTCTCATGGATCTTTGTAACCGGTTCGACCTATACCATTTATACAGTTTCACTAACCCCAACAATGTAATTATGCAAATCAATATTATTAAAACAGGTTTCAATATGTACCACACAACACTTTTACCAAGGTTGGCAACCCAACTTCCAACCTTTCCTACTCCATGACCTACTTTTTCCCAAACATTTACCCTTGTTAAATCTTCGATTTCTTGATGTATCTGTGTAATGTTTTGTATGACTTTCTCAAGTGGTTTTGAATTATCTGGAATGTAAGTACAGCATTCTTGGACCTTCAAAGCCTTGCAGACTCCGCCCTCTTTTGCTAGCAGAACATCTAAAGCAAGACGGTTCTGAAGAACCATTGCCCTAATCGACTGCATCTCTCCTTCTACTAGCATCAATGACCTTGCAGTACTTGCAGACAATCTATCTACAACCGTAGCTAGTCTCCTGATCTTAACATCGTTAAGTATCAAACCTAACATAGGAAACATTGCTCCAAATATGTCTCCAACTACTTCAGCATCTCCTATTTCCCTTTTCGCTCTTGTCGAAGCCTTTCCTTCTATGATCGCTAAATCCTTTGCATGATATATTTTGGGGAAGACAATTGCCAAGTAACACGAACCATACCAATTGTCAGGCAGTTTTACATAGGCATTTCTTCCACATACAAAATATACATTAGGAATCGCTTGCATCCCTTTCATAAAATCTTTCGTATAGTATTCGAATCGAAAAGCATGTTCGCAATTAACTTCACCTACAAATACACTCTCATAATACGTCTTGCTTCGAGTTAAACATAACTTTCCTTTCTGCGTTCTATCCAAAGCTATTGGACCATTGCTACCCTTCTTCTTGTGTGCTTTTTCTTCTTCTGTCCAATCTGTTTTCCACTGTCCTGACATTTTTAGAATCTTCTGCCTTCTGTACCGGTCATCTACCTGTCCTATGAACTTTTTCTCTACCTCTGACACTTTGCAAGTCAGATTATTTCTGCGTGCATATGAAGTATCTAATGTATCCCAAGGAAGAAAGAATTTGGCTAATCTATCTTCCTTTTTATAATAGTCCCACTTATTCATTTGTTTATAATTCGGGACTTCAGGCAGTACCGAATCATAATTTGAAAAGTAGTACTCGAACCCTTCTCTACCATAAAATATACTGAGCAATAAACTACATGTTATCCCATATGTCAGTGGGAGATGGTGATATCTGATGCCTTCATCTACGGAAGCCGGCAATTGCATGCACACATAACAATCTTTGGCCTCCATGGCATCAATATACTCATACAATAGCTTGGCATATGCGTTTGATCTAAAATTTCCCTGCGACTCGTCTACGTGTAACCTACGAGCTTCATCTGCCAGTAACGTCTTTTCACGGATGACATTGCTCTCCTCCTTCTTCCCAACAAGAGCAGGTTTCAAAGTCGTTACAGGGTTTACATCTGTGGTTTCTTTTTCACTTGCATGTCCTACCATGTACGATGTGGTAACTACTGTAATAATGAGAAAAATTACTACTGCTATTAGTGTACCTATTATGCATTTGGCTTTTCGGTTTGGGTTGCCATTCTCCATGTTATCAAAACAGCGTAGCTCTTTCCTTTTCGAAGAAAAGTTTCTTTTCAAGTCTTTGTCTTGCTTTGTTTGCTTTCTCAGTCTGTGAAGCGCTCTTTAGCAATAAAAAGTCTCTTTTTCATAACAATGTCTTTTTATCTTCAGCAATAGACAACCCTAACCCTTCTCCGTCCTCTAAATGTAATCCCTAATTTTATTCTTCTTTCCACTCGGCGCTAGGTTATCTTCTTCTTTATAGCTTAAACACAAAAAGTCTTTATGCAT